>NC_092437.1:7959167-8601667 GCF_036169615.1 Heliangelus exortis | reverse complement strand
TGCTTTCCTGGAAAAAAAATTGCTTTCTTATCTGACTGGTCTGATTGTTCTTGTGTGTGTTTACAAATAAGTGGGACGGCCCTTCCTCTGTGTCTTTTTTGATAACAGGAAAGGAAGCAAAAAGTTTTGGTTTAGTCTCTGTAGGCAGAGTTGGAAGGATTTATGCAGGACTCCTAAGCCTCATAGCTTAAAAAAAAAATCCCTTTCTTAACCCAAAAGAGAAGCAGATGACCTGAACCTTCTTTGCATAGTTGCCACAAACTTGTTGGCCATCCTTATAGCTTGATTAACCACACATTTTAAATGAATACATATATATTCATAACACACATGCTGAGCATATATATGTGTATATGTATTCAAGGAGCAAGTGCATTGTAAAAAGCTGGACCTAAAACATATCTGCCAATATGATATCCTGCTGGCAGTATTCTGTGTTCTATTTATGGACCTTTCTTATGGTTGTTATGGCAACAAGACTGCAGTGAGTGGTCCATTTTGTGGGGCAGGGTAGGGAAGGTGCTGTGCTGCACCTCCTGCTTCCCCACATCCCCTGTGGCCATGGGAAGCACTGGGGTCAAACGTGTGAATTCAGCGCAATTTTGTGCTTTTGGGCAGGACTCCTGCTGAATACCTGGAGTGAGCTGTGTTTGAGTGGGATTTGTTTATATTTGCACTCACCCTGCGGGAAGGCACTGGCCCAAAATTCAGTTGCAGTCACACCTGCTTGGGTGCTGACCCTGGGAATACCAGATAGACAAGAATGAATTCATATAGCTTTGAGAACAACATGGCCCTTGAGAGGAAGGCTTCAGCTGCCTCACAAACTCTTCATGTGGTCCCACAGGTAGAAAGAGAACAAGAGCAACCCTCCTGTGCTATTCACTGTGAAATAAAACAGCCCTGTAAAGACTGAGGGCACTCAGCCCCTGGAGGGGCTGGTCTCCAAAAGAAGCAAATGCAGAACATGGATAGTGGCTTTGGCATTTAGGCACGAAAAGTGTGTTGTAAATCCTTAAAAGATTTTGTAAGTGGCCTGGCTGGGATCCATGGAGGCAGGAGGAGGAGAGTGTGTGGTAGGTATGAAAGAGAATCAAACCAAACTACAAACCCTTGCACTGTTTTCCCAATGTTATCCTTAGTGCAGGAAAACTCGAGATAGAAAGCACCGTGCCTGCTGCAGGACAGAGCACACACAGTGTTCCATGACTTCCTTGCTGTTGGGATAGATTCCACTTTTTATACTTTATTTTTGGAGGTGCTTATTATGGATATTTTCTAGTTCATTTCTCTTGATAATAGCTACCAGATTACATGCAGAGAGCCAGCTCACAGCAGTCACAGTTTTAATGCTGAGAGATTGCAGAGCTGGGCATGGCCATTTTCTTATACAAATGGCTCCAAGAGAGGGAGGGTTTATCCTTGTAATGTGCTCAGAGGGGTGAGAAAAGAGCAAATCATCAAATAAGGACTGCAATGTTCCTTCCACTTGATCCTGACATAGACTGGGGCTTTCTTAGAGAGGAAATTTTGCCTTTAGATCTTTTTCTGTGCCCATCACCAGGATTTCTCATCATCCTCTTCATAGGTGGCAGCTGTGCATGTAAAAAAACAACAAAAAATATTTCATGCAGTTATTCACTATTTATGTGTCCATGCCAAATTAATTCTGTGCCCATTCTTTCTGCTCCACTGTTATCCAAAGTCCTTACGTGAGTGTTGGATTCAATGGGAAAGAAAAGATCAAAAAAGGGATATTCTGCCTGGGCCTTATTGGTATCTGAGCTTCCTTCTGCTCTTCTTTCCAAAAGCAGAGCAAAGCAGAGCAGTTGTCTGCTCCTCCCTTTCTTCCTCCACCTCTTCTCAACTTGGCTGCTTTCCTCTTCCCTATTTTGGAATGAAAATCAGCCTGAGTCAGAGGGAAGTTAGTCAGATTTGGAGGAAAATAAGACAAAATTGCCTGGGCTTGCTGTTGATCACTGCTGGCTAAATTGAATTAGGAAATTGCTGGACAGTGTAGAGCATGGATAAATTATACAAGAGAGCTACTGGCATTCAGATATAGATCAGCTTTGCTTCACATCAGAGGTCAAATCAGAATTCAAATTTGATTGCACTAGAATATCATAAATCATCTTGCAAAATTTCAACTTAAGTGAGACTGAAATCTTTTAGTCACTTGTCTTAATAAGATTACTTTGGCTGTAGAGATTCTGTAGATAAATAATATGTGGGGTTTGGATTGATGGTATTAGATCACCAAATGGTGGTTTGTGTCAAAGGCTGCAAGTCAAAGCTTCCTGAGAGATTGAACAGGTCTTGAAGGTGCTGGCTTTGGCCCTTACCTAGAACTGAAAGCAGGCTTTTACATTTCTTTCTAAGATGTGCCAGTGTAAGGAGGTGCCCTGGGCACCCAAAGGAGATCCTGAGGTTGCTCTGGACTAACCCTGCAGTTGGCAAATGGACATGGTGGGAACAGAACTGTGAATATCCTGCAAGGGAGTAATTAATTCATTCAATGTGAATAGATAATTCTAATGTGTCTACTTGGAGGAGCAATTGAGCCCTTTTTGTTCAGTGTTTCAATTGAAGTACACGTGAAAGCAATTGAAAGACATGAAAGCAGTGAAGTTCCATGGTCTAAAACTTGCTGAGTGTGATGGAATTATCCAGGATATCTAACAAAATCCATGATGGAGGGCACTGTTTTCCGTATGTTCTACTGGAAATTTGAAAAATTCTGAAGTGCATGAGTTGCCCAGGCTATTTTTAACACTTCTGTGAATGGCCACCCTCTAACTGCATTATTTTGAGAGCAATAGGTGAAGTGCTCTCAGAAAAGCTTAATCCAAGTAAAGGTCTGACACTATTCACCTGTGGCACCATCAGCATCGGCTGCTTCAGGGAGCTCAGGCTTGCCTTGAAATCTCTCAGACAGTCAAGGTGACAGTTACACAAATTTTGGCTGTTCTAAGCTGATCCGAGCCTCTCCCTCTGACCTAAGTGCTCAGTTGTGCATGGATTTGAACAAAGAAACCACTGCTAAAATCCCTGCCCGAGGCTGTCAGAGTTTGCTGTTTTCTCAGATGCTGACAGCAATAGTTAGTACCCTACTACTACATAGCTAAACAGAAATAGCAGAATTTACTAGATGAAGTAAGCTTTCATGTAGATCTAATTCTGTATAGCATAATAGGACTGTGTCTGCTCTATGATTTTTTTGAAAGATTGTGATGTTTTCAAGCAATTGTGTGAGCTGTAACAAGCTGAGATGTGTTTCTACTCAAAGGGTCTCCAGTTTGGCATTTCAAAGAATAGCTCTAGTTGTAATTAAACCAAATCTCTATCGATTAATTTTAAGAAGTTCACTTCATAAATATTGGATTGAGCTGCTGCCTACAGAACATTTTGTATGTGATGGTGATCTAGAAATAAATCGACAAAATTTAGGTGGTTATCACTGGTGATATTTGTGAGAATTTCAAAGCAGATAAATAGTGAATAGGAACATCATTTACTCACCCAGCTTCAAAACCTAAGGACACTCCTCATTACTCTGCCTCAGTAAGAGGGAGAAGCTATGTGAGGAAAGGAAGGAGAAAGCTGAAGACAAAGCATTTTGGAGGCATTGTAGGCTTTTAATTTAGGGATGGAGAGCCCACAGGAAGAATAATAGAGCTTAAGAGGTGATTTAGCAATGTTACCACAGCACACAGATTTTTATTATTTTTTTTTTTATAAAATCCAGTTAAAGGTGGGCAGCAGGTGCGGTTCTGTCTGGTTTTTAAAAACTAGAAATCTTAATGAGTGAGCTGGTTTTTTAATTTTAATCCTGATACAGCTAAAACTGTGTTTAAGAGAGTTTCTTATATGTTTAGCGAAAGGAATAGAGAGGAGGAAGGGGAAACGAGTGTTGAAAGTAGAAAGGTGCTTTTGTTTCAGTATGAGAAAGGAGATGGGGAGCGGGAAGGCCCCAGCAGCCAGGGTCAGGCTCCTTGGCAGCCATTTTGTGGTGAGCCCCTGGGCAGGAGCGCTGTGATTGGTCCATCCGGCAGCCATTTTGTGCTGAGCCCCTGGGCAGGAGCGCTGTGATGGGTCCATCTGGCAGCCATTTTGTGCTGAGCCCCTGGGCAGGAGCGCTGTGATGGGTCCATCTGGCAGCCATTTTGTGCTGAGCCCCTGGGCAGGAGCGCTGTGGTGGGTCCATCCGGCAGCCATTTTGTGGTGAGCCCCTGGGCAGGAGCGCTGTGATGGGTCCATCCAGGGCAGCTGTCCCACTCTCTCTCCCCACAAGCACAGCTCCGCCATGGCTGCTGCCCTGGGCACAGGCGGTGCTGGGGCCCGCAAGGTCTGAGGTGAGTGCGGCCATAGACAATTTTTATCCTGGTCTTTCCAAACCAAGGCACCTGCCCAGCTTTCTTTTGTGCTTCCTTCTTGTCCCCTCAGTGGTTTGAGCTTCAACAAGTACTGGGTCCTGTGCTTGGGACACAATAACCCCGTGCAACGCTCCAGGCTGGGAAGCTGCAGGCAGAAAAGGAGCTGGGGGGAGAATGATTGAGGGAGCTGCGTAGTTTGAGGAGGAAGAGGCTGAGGGGAGACTTCATCACTCTCTGTAACTACCTGAAAGGACATAGTAGAGACATTGGTGCTGTTCTCTTCTCGCAGGTAATTAGTGATAGAACAAGAGGGAATGGATTCAAGCTGCTACAGGGTTGGTTTAGACTGGATATTAGGAAAAAAATTTTCATGGAAAGAGTGTGGTCAGGCTGCTCAGGGAGGTGTTTGAGCCACCATTCCTGGATGTGTTGAAGGGTCATTGTGGTTGGGGATGTGGTTCAGGGGAGAACTTTGGAGAGTAAGGATTATGGGTTGGGCTTGATGATCCCAAGAGTCTTTTCCAAACTGAAAGATTGTGATTCCTTCTGCCCCTGTCAGTGGGCCCCCTGGGTGACATTTTATTGGTGTTATCCCATGCTAGTGCTTCCCTGATGATCACTGGTCATATGCCACATAAAAAACAAATCACTTTTAGTAACCGTAAGCATCATCTGCTCTTTGAGATGAGGTTAAAACCTGGATATGTTTTGAATATTAAACCACCATACCAGGGCTTATATTAATTTTGAAGAGGTACTGGATGAAGTGTGACTCTAAGGGCAGGGAAGAGTGCATCAACTCATCCATTTGTAAGTGGCTGGAGCTGAGTGGTGTCTGACAGCTTGGTGGTGTTTTTGCAGGCATCATTTTTGGTGTCAGATTATGGCATTGACCTGTTTCCCTTGCTACTTTGCCCAATTTTGAAACTCCTTTAGTCAAACAGTGTTAAAAATTATGAGCTCTGTAGCTATCTTCCATCAGGTAATGTTTTTTTGCTATCTCCTTTTCTTTCCACTGTTGATTTCTGATTCTCATTTAACCAGCTATTTATTTTCTGAGTCTTAGCATCAGTAGGAGAACCTCTGTACAATCAGCACAATAATTGTGCTTTGCCATTATTCGTATAAAATCCATTTTGAAACATGAAAAAATCAAACTAGTTATTTTACTGTGGAATGTTTTTGTACATTGAAAGAAAACCCCACATTTCTGAAGGCATGTATACTTCATAGTTTGTATCTGAGTTCAAGTGAGGGCAGGAGCAATGCTGAGCACCTTTATTCGTGTTGCTTTTACTCAGCTATCAGAAAGCTCAATGTAAAAGGCTCAGACTGATGCTTTGAAGTCACTGAAGCCTTGCTGCAGCTGCATGTGTTCCTTTTGGGTCAAACAATATTAATAGTTCTCTCATTCTTTTTATATAAGTGAGTTTCTCTTATGAAGAAGAAAATATTTCCTATTGAGCGAAAAAAAAAAAAAAGGCACTTCTGTTTGTGTTCTGACTTTTCTCTGTCAGCCAGTGCTGACACGTGTCACTGCTGTCATAGACTGGCTGAGATTTAATACTTGAGTTTAGTTTGTTACTTTCTGAACACAAAGAGAAAATAAGCCCTGTCACTCTGTGAACTGGCTTACAACAAGTGACAAACATACTGAAAATTTAAGGAGCAAAAGTGGATTTTTTTAGCTTTTATCATAAATTAAATATGAGTGAAATTGCACTGTTATTTCAGATTAGCCAGATTATCAGGAAGTTACTGGGCCTGTTTATGAATAAAGTTGAATAGAAGTTTCCATCATATTGGAAATGTAACACTCTAAATGTACCATATAAAAAGTAAATACATCCATTAGTCAGTGTACCAAAGCCAGACTGGCCCTTGCAAATGAACTGTCTGTGTGAGGATGAGTTGGCTGGTTTTGCACAGAGCATCAATTTCAATGTGCTAAAACTCCAGTATGAACAAATTCTGTCTAGTTAATCTTCTACAGTGTTTTCCTGAAGGAAAAAAAAAAGGTTTTTCTCAGTGTCCTAGCACTTAGAATTTAATAATGATGCTATTTTAATACCTGTGAATAGAATAGTGTTCATTTAGATACTACAGAGAGCTTTATAAGGCTTGCCTGTCAACTTGTGTAGAAATTCCCTTTATAGTAGAGCAGCAGCACAAGTAAGCAGCAAGGTTTAGGGAGGTTCTCTTTATTAAAAGTACTGCCTTTTGGGGCAGGACTAGTTAGCCAAAACAAGGGATCTAATTTTGTACTAGAGATTTTTGCTGGTTTATTGCCATGATGGAATTGGCTTTCTGCAAGAAATTAAGGATGGACTTCAGACACTACTTAGCACCTGACCTTTACTGGGTTTACCTGTAACATGAAGTCCCAAGCTCAAACTGTGCCCTGTAATTCTGCCCAGGAAGCACTGCAGCTTTCATCTCTATTTATGTATTGACACAAACTCTCTCATTTCTCTGAACATCCCAGAATGATGTCCTGTGAGGGTCCCCAACAAATTGTCTGTAACTCAGGGAAGCCTCATCTTTGCCAGGGCTTTCAGGGGAGAGATTTGTTTGTCTCTACAGCTCTCATCCAGTTGGGATGATG
This sequence comes from Heliangelus exortis, assembly GCF_036169615.1. Lineage (NCBI taxonomy): Eukaryota > Metazoa > Chordata > Aves > Apodiformes > Trochilidae > Heliangelus > Heliangelus exortis. The sequence goes on along the minus strand of NC_092437.1, from coordinate 8,594,686 downwards.
GGTATTTACAACTGCCAGTGTTGAAGTCTGAAACAAAAAGCCTTGCTCTCTGGAACTGTGATGCATTCACTGAGTTTACTTCTTTATGTAATATATATTTTATGTAAGAGAAAGCATCTGGGTGCAGGCTCCACTACCTGGGCTCAGCAGTGGTGACTCTTCAGCTATATATGCAGTAACTCACTGAAATTTCCTGGATATTCTGAGATACTCTGGATGGAAAACACTTTGTACAAATAATCACCACTCTGGGGCTCAAGATTAGCAATCCATAATCACAGAAAGGAGCAGAACAGCTAACAGAGCTGTCTCTCCCTCCTAAGATACACACAATTTTCCACTGCTGCACAGATTTAGATACTTTTAATTCTTCAAGCTTTGAAGAGTATTATCTTTTCTCTTGGCTGACACAATTCATCACTTGAATCATGTTTGGATTTAAGACATGGACATAAAATATTTGCACTAATGTCCTCAGCTCTTCCATTGCTCTGAACTGAAAGGAATTTAACAACTCATAAAATGTGTTTTCCTACTTGTTTTCAGGAAGGACACTCTTAGGCCTTCTAGAGAGATCACTTATTTCAAACACATGCATTATTTGCATTCAATTTATCACACAGATATGAAACTGCCCTTTTCCTTTCTGAAGAGCTGCTGGTTCCTGTTTTCCAGAACTTTTCAATGGCTTGAAGGGTGAAATAATTAAAAGCCAAAAAAAAATTGATATTTGCTTATCAATTAAACTCTGAACAAATAGGCAGCCTGCATGGGAGCATGTAGGCTGCTGTTACAAACTGTGCTCTTGTTCATGCTTGTGACTGTGTTCTGCCCAGCTGAACCTTCTCCAGGGTCTTCTTGCTGGGGAAACACCAGCATGGGAAGCAGACTGGAGCAGCTGGCTGGTAATGTCCCTCCTTGTCCTCACTTAAAGCAAAGGTGCAGCGCTACAGGCTGGGGACAGAGTGGTTGGAGAGCAGCCAGACAGAGAGGGACCTGGGAGTCTGGATTGACAGGAAGCTGAACATGAGCCAACAGTGTGCCCAGGTAGCCAAGAAGGCCAATGGCATCCTGGCCTGTATCAAGAACAGCGTGGCCAGCAGGTCCAAGGAAGTGATTCTGCCCTTGTACTCAGCACTGGTGAGGCCACACCTTGAGTACTGTGTCCAGTTCTGGGCCCCTCAGTTCAGGAAGGATATCGAGGTCCTGGAGCAGGTCCAAAGAAGGGCAACTGGGCTGGTGAAGGGACTCCAGCACAGATCCTATGAGGAGAGGCTGAGGGAGCTGGGGCTGTTCAGCCTGGAGAAGAGGAGACTCAGGGGAGACCTCATCACTCTCTACAACTCCCTGAAAGGAGGTTGTAGGCAGGTGGGGGTTGGTCTCTTTTTCCAGGCAACCCTCAGCAAGACAAGAGGGCACAAGAGGTCTCAAGTTGTGCCGGGGGAGGTTTAGGTTGGACATTAGAAAGAATTTCTTTACTGAGAGGGTGATCAAGCATTGGAATGGGCTGCCCAGGGAAGTGGTGGATTCTCCATCCCTGGGGATATTTAAAAAGAGACTGGATGTGGCACTCAGTGCCATGGGCTGGGAACCGCAGCGATAGTGGATCAAGGGTTGGACTTGATGATCTCTGAGGTCTCTTCCAACCCAGCCAATTCCATGATTCTATGATTCTATCTTACCATGTGTTATTTTTACAGTTAAATCTGACTTTTTCTGTGGATTCAGTGTTTCTACTAAAAAGCTGGTATGTCTGGATGAAGTACATTAAATGACAAGAAAATAGTTTGTTCCTACAGCATTTCAAGTTATTTCTTAGTTTGTTTATAGTGTGAACTGGAATATGTTCACAGGTGCAGTGCAAGAGCATGCTTTTGCAAAGGTAGCTTAAAACCATCTATTTTTCCATTTCTTGGAATGGTATATTTGAACCCTAACAAGATTTTTGTAGGTGTTTTCCAAGTGTGGAGTATATCTATCAATTCATTAATGTATGTGACAATGCAAGTTGAAGAAAACTTTCCTTATAAATTTATACTGCAGCTGGTTCTTGAGCTGTGACCTCTTAAACGTCACCCCTTTTATTTTGTAGGAGCCCTTTTAATTTGGCCTTTTCTGCTCTTCTGGAAAAGATATTAAAGTAAATGTCACTGCACAACCATGATTACATGGTGCTGCATGCATTCCTTTTTGCAATGGGCAGAAACTTTTCAATTCTGATGTCATTCACAAATTGTGGCAGTGTTTCTGGGGCAGTGAGATGATATCCTTGCAGATAGACAAATATGAAAAGATATTTGTTCTATTTTGGAAGCAAGGGACACTGGACATACATATCCTTTTTCTCCTCACAACAGCAGTTGTTCTGACAGCCAAATTTTTTCTCCATCTCATACTGTTTATTTTATTTTTTATTTATGTCCTGAGAATTCTATTTGTAGAGTGGCTGGCACAATTCTGCTTCCACTTATCATCGACTAGCTGAGCTGACAGCAAATTCAAAAATCTTTAATGCATGATGGGAGGATATAAACCAAGGTACTTTTAATGGGTTCTTTACATCTATTAACCCTAAGAAACCTTGTTGATAAATACAGATTTTGTGTAAGTCAGAGGAGCGAAGTGCATTGCTTGTCAGTGAAAGTGGCAGAAAATCAAAGCTTCTTGCTGCATTACAGAGCCAACATCTTAATGTTGGGATCTCATTGTAGTTTTTACTCACACCTGAAACCCTTTATTACCATGGAGCATCTGATGGAAGTAAGAGTTGCTGTAATTGGATCCTTTCACCCTTCCTGTTACTGGTCATGAATTTAATTGAAATTCTGGTCTTTTTAATAATTACTAAGAATTTTTTTTATCATTATTGCTGCTTCTAATGTGAACATGATGTTCTTCATTTAAAAACTAAATTTAAGATAGTTTTTCTGGAACATGTCTGAGTTAATCAATTAAAACTGTCCTTGCAAACTGAGCAGAAGAAAATACACTGCTGTTAATGGGTAAAGCTAATTCCAGCACTGAAAAACTAGGCAACTTGAGGATTATCAGTCAAGTGGAAGAATAAAGGGAAAGACATTATTGATCTCAAAAATAGTGGCTGTTTCATAGTTTGGATCTCTATAAAACATAAAAATTAATTTGGTTTATTGTGCTTCTGATTTCAAACTTGGTCAGAGGCACAGCTGTTTGTGCCAAATGCTGCAGTGAATGGAAAGCTGGGGTTATGGAAGATGTCACAGAAATTATTCTGCAGTGGAACTTAAATGTGGGAAACAGCTTGCTTATTTAGTGAGTATTTGTTATATTTCAGTTAAGTCTGCCTGAAATACAGACTTCACTGTCTGATAACTGGTTGCCCTGCTGAGAAGTCTGACAAGTAAGTGGAGAGAGACTGGAGATATGCTCTGGTGGGCAAGGTCAGCTTGTACATAGCATAGAGAGAAGGTCAAGGGGGCCCAAGGAGAATATCTGCTTGGTACCCTGTGTTTGACAGTCAGTGGAAATTTAGTTCTCTAATGATAAATCTGCACCACACAATGCATCTCAACACAGAGATAACTGAGCTGGAAAGTTGTTAATCTTCTAGCACTGATGCCAGAATTTATGGAACTGTGATGGCATAAAGTTAAACTTGGGAGAATGAGCATTTCTCCATACAGCTACATGAATACAGACTGTAGCATGGGAATATCTTCAAGGGTTTGTATACATGCAGAGGTATCAAATATGGTTATCCTCTACTTCATGAAAAAAATAAAAAATGTCTGTGTTCTTCAAGATACAATATTGTAGTTTTGGGCTGAAAGAAAAGTTAGTGCTGACGTCTGACTGTGGTTTGTCTCTCCTAGTGCCTCAGTTTTCATTTTAAGAGGAGCTTATGTCCCATGTAGAGCAGCCTGGTGGTGTTACTTTAAGGACTTTTGGAAATTCAGAAAAAAAAAAAAAAAAAAGAGCAATAGCAAATATAATTTAAAATAAGCAATAAAATAAGAATCAGACTGTCTTCTCCTAAACCTACCAGAGACTGCAAACATCAAGATGTGCATTCACAGCTTATACTGACCAAAGGCAGTGATGTTGGTGTGTGTTGGCCCAGTCTCCTTTGGTTTGTTTTTCCAGATGCAGAGCAGCCATGTAGATAGTTCTCCTGTTACTAACTCTTTGGGCCAGACCTAGAAGAAAGCATAAAGTTGTGCTCATTGCTTTAGTAGGTTTATACACAGAGGTCTTAAAAATTTAAGTGAAAGACCCTTCACTAGCACTCTGTGGTTTTCATTCATGTTTCATGTGTACTGTTTTGCTGTAGAGGAAGAGAGACTGTGTGTTTAGAGGGGAGAAGTGGGGAAAAAGTGTTAGGCAAGAAACAAAAATATTGGAAGCCTTAAGTTAGGTGCATTATGTTCTGCTGGAAAGAGGCATGACACAGGGTGACCAAAATCATCTATCACTTGGCTGTTGTGAAGTGCTGCTCTGCACCTGAATTATCCAGTCCTGATCAATGGACTCTGTACCACCCTGCTCTGCAATTGAAATAGGGATTTACACAGTCCCATGATGATGGAACACAGTATGTGACCAAGTTAGGCCCAATGTAAATGCAAATCATGAGCATTAATTAACAGGAACTGCACAGCAGTTGTTAAGTGTTGTAAGAACATGTACACGATTCATTGGTCCCCTGCAGCTCTGCTTTTTTGACAATTAGCTTTCTTGGAGAAGAGATGGAATTTCAGGAGGCTGGGGATGGGGAGGAGCCCTGGCATGTTTGTCTCACCTGTAAATATCCTGAGCATAATCACTGTGCAGACTGAGGTATTGGAGCCATCCCCTCCAGCAGCCCTTCCCAGCCCCTCATCATTCTGAGCTCTGGCCCTGCAGGAACAAGGCCTTGCCCGCAGCACCCGGTGTGCACAGCAGAAAGAAGGCAGAGGTGTTATTAAAGTATGTGTGTGATTGTTTTTAAAAGGCTTTTTATGTTGTCTGCAGCTGTGTAATTGCCAGCTTTCACATAGCCTGGAGAGGGCTGTACCTCTGCTGTGGAGCATTTAAAATTCTTATTCAACAGAAAGCTTGAAACGGCTCAGAAGCACAACTGCCACTGGAAATTATTCTTCAAAGCTGTCAGTGTCTTGTAATTATTAGAGTTCTCCTAATAACTTTGTTTTAAAAAAACATTTTGGAATCTCAGATTCATATGAAAGAACAACACTGCAGGGTAAGATCTTGGGCTTTTCATACAAAAATATCTAACTGGAGTCCAAATGTCACTACAGAGAGATACTCTGGGCAGTCCAGGCTGCTGAGTCAGAAGGGATGAAGGATGAGGTACTGCTGGAATTCACCCCACTTCATGGAGCACAGCCATTAGCTGCAGTCAGGCATCGGAGGTGACATTAAGTGCCAGGGAGTAGGACACATGGAAGCCAACTGCTTTCTAAACTGAGAAGAGTCAAAACTGAGGTGTAAATCTGTATTTTTTTCCATGTCTTCTTTCTCAGTCTCCTCTTTTATCTGCTGCTCTGAGCTAATTAAATGATTAGATTAAGCAGGCCATCACTTTTTAAAGCTTTCATTTTATTCTGAGGATTCTCTCACATTATGGAATTTCAAACTTTTGTTACAGAAAAATTAAAGCATACTGGCTTGTTAGGAACAAGAATTATGGTACTAATGGTGATGGAGAATTGAAGACTGCTTTTACTCCTGTCAAGCTCCTATGTTACCCTCTGTGCTTTGAAAATATTGACAGTATTCATCTAAGATGGCTAAACATGATCTTCATTTTACTGGGATGAAGCAACTTAGTCTAAGTCACTGAGTCAGCCAGGCAAAAGACCACAACAATCTTTTTTCTCAGCCTGCAATTCTAATCACTCTTTTCATATGCTCTTCCTGTCTGACTTTTCTCAGCATCATAATTAAAGGTCTGTGCTTCTAACATGCAGCTTTTTAAAATTTCTGTAGATATATTTTAACAAATACCATCTACTTTGTCCCATTCAATTACCAACATAAGTGACTAGATAGTTATAGACTAGCAGCCAGCACACTAGGTAATTCTCTCTCATCTCTTGCTAGAGGAAGTTTGATTTTCAAACTTATTTTTCAGACGATGGCTCAGGTGCCATATCCTGAAGAAAGATTTATACTTTCTGGAAATGTCCGCATACATTCAGGTGATTGCATTGCTCAGGAACACAGGATCTGGTGAATTTAGAGCTTGATTTATGGCCAGTGGCTGGAGCTGTGTGTGCAAACCAGTGCACATGGCCTTCACAGAAAGAGCTGACTGCTCTATCTTACCCAGGCACTATCTAGACACCATCTACCTCTCCCATCTGAGCTGCTTTTGGGTTCCATCTATAGGTTACACAGAGAAGTCTCCACAAGGTGATCCATCTATTGGTCTTAGGGCAAGATGAATTACCCTTCTGATGTACCTTTTTGTTTATTTTTTTATTTTAATGCAGAGGGAGCTTAGGCTCACTTTCAGCCCTGGATGAGATGTCCAACTTGTTAATGGCTGCAGATCAGTAAGATGTAGCCAGGCCTTGACTCTTTGAAGCTTAGGCCCTTGTATAAAATGCCCAAGGCACTTCTTTTTTTCTCAACTCTGCTGGAGAAAGAGTGAAAAGAGAGAAAGCAGGGATTGGGGAGGAGAACAATACATGTGTGGGGTTCAAATCAGGCTTGTGTTTCAATGCAGAGGACTAATGGTCTGTAAGATGAAAAGCCTGTCTCAGGCTGGCAGTTAAATGAATGTTGATGGGTATGAAGTGTTCATAAGTTCTTTGAAGTGATCTGGGCAAACCAATGAAGTTTTTAGTGATGAATTAAAATGCTTACTATTTTGAAAATCCTGGTATTCACTACTAAATCTGATTTGCTATGTGCTGGCACAAACAAGGTATAGTTTAGATTTTTTTTAAGCCTGTGATCTGAATGAAAAAGGCATCTCAGTTTTTCTTCTTTTGAGAGACTTTGAGTAGCTGAGGATTTATCTTGATGTAATCCCTTTTTTTTTTTTCTATGGAGAAGTGGTTACAACTGAAACTAAGGATATTTGGCTAGAAAGGGTGGCAAATGAAATAGTGCTGGACCATCCAAGTCCTTAGCAGAGAGTGTCCCCTTCCTTCTGGGTACCTGCTGAATGTCCTAAAGCCAGGCAGAGGCAGAAGCCCATTAGCAGCCACCACTGATTGTCTTTCTCCTGTCAAAACAGCCAGAGAGAAGGCTGGAAAGAACACACCTGATGTGTGCTGGTGCTACAGTAATGAACTGAGACACAATAATAAGCAATCAAGTTTACAGTGCAACAAGGCCTTGGGAGACCTGAGTTTACTTTTTGCTTGTCTAGGGCTATGTTGCATACTGTGGATGACTACAAGAAATGTGTAATGGATGAGAGGGCTCAGACTCTATTTTTTTAAACCAGCTTTAGATACAAATCAAGCATGGAGTAAATGCAATGTATGATTTTTTTTTAGTTACTAAAGCATAAGGAGCAAAGGCAATGAAAGCCTCTGATCTCAGAGGTACAAGGTACATACAACCCACTATCAGGAATGTGTTTCTGTTGAAGGGTGATGGTTTAAAACCACAGTTACATTCTTAAAGAGCAAAGTTATAAGCCCAGATGGAATATAAAAGGTAATGAAAGCTTAGAGGGAATAGCACATGGCAGGTGTAAGTGAAGTGATTTGGTATGAACTATGAAAAATAAGTCTGAATTATTAATGAAGCTTTCAGTGTGTTGGGGTTCCATTTCTGTGAAAACAACTAATTGAAGGACTCTGGAATTGCACTAATAGAAATTAGATCATTAAAAAATGAATCTTCTTCATTATGATTCATATACTTATAAAAAAAACCAAACAACCTGAGATGTATGCAAAAGAGAAAAATCTATCAGACATTGTGTCTCAGACCTTGCATTTATTGAAACCTCATCTCTGTGGGTACATCAAACAGCTCCATCTTTCAGATGAAATGTGCTTCTGTGGCTGTGCAGCTGACTGCATTTATCAAAGAGCAAGGGAATGTAGCTCATACCACAGCCAAGTGCACACCCTGGCTTCTTAGATCATCCCAGACAATATTATCCCCAAGTCTTTAAATTCTTATTTGCTTTGCAGTTTCTGTTTTATGGATGCTACTGGACACCCAGGACAGAGTCACAGTCTTAACGTCTCATTTGTCTGAAGCTGGGGGTATGATCACATACTGTATAACCAAAAGGACTCTCTGACTTTTGTGCTCTTACTGCATGACTGAGCTGTGAAGTGTCAGAATGCATTTCAGGAATTTATGAAAATAGTTTCACCTTCTCTTGATGAAGTTGTATTGTCTGTTTTTTGAAGGGTAGGAGGGGCATTTTGCCTGTATGCAGAAATGTTATTTCTCTTTCTTGATTTCCTTTTTTCTGATACCAGATTGAACTACATTTTTAAGACAGCCTTTTGAAAGGAGCATATGAAATGTGAAGAGATGAGACTGTGTGGACATTTCTGCAAGGAACAGTTCTCATTGCTGCTCAGAATTACAATGAGGAAATGTCTCCAACACAGCTAATGATGTATAGCAAACAAAAAAAGCCAGTGTCTCCCCCGTACCAAAACCTTTAAACACAGACAAGCCCCTTCTAATTTACAAATGCTTTTGTCAGGAAAACCATGTTTTTTAGGACAGTTCACTGCCTGAACTTCAGAAGTTGTGGTTAAGCTGTAAGTGGCAACCAACAGTTTCTCTATACCCTGAGGTACCAGCATCACTAAGGGAGAGGAAGGGGGACCAATGAGCCGTGCAAACCACTCTTTTCACATCAGCTCTTCCTGGATACGCTTCCTGTAAGTTTTCACAGCCAATAACCCTAAAACCTCAGATGTTGTGCCTCCTAGGAAGTGTTCAGAGACTCTCAAGGCTGAGGTGTGAGGCACAGTGTTGGTGGCTGAGGTGATGAGCCAGGGCAGCCCAGTGGCAGTGATGCTGTCCTGTTCAGGGGCTGCTGTGTGTGAGTAATGCACACAGCATTTTGGCTGGTGGATTTTAGGCTAATTCTGAGATATGAAGGGTAAGAAATATGGCAGCCAATATGCAAAGCTGGTTAATTGCCAGAGTACAGACTGTAACTTCGTGTAATCTGACACTCTCCAGGGGCTGGGTTCAAATAAAATAAGACATGGTGACTCATCCCTTCATCTCAAACTCTGAATGAATTTAAGCATGAAATTAAAACATGTAGCTTTTTCCCCTAGTTTAAGTACTTCCATATTTTTTTATAAAGCCTAATTCCTACTCAGTCTGGAAGTAAATTTTCTCAGCATAGCAAAAAAAGTGCTCCTAATCCAGCTAGAAGCAAAAGAAATCACAAAACTTGATATGAAAATTTGCTGTCAGAAGAATTCTGCTCCATTTATGTAAGCCCTAGTGTTCATTTTCTTCCATATGTAACTCTATTGTCGTAAGTGTTAAATCCTAGAAGTGCCAAAATGTTGATTCTTGAAAAGACTGGTTCATTTTGTGCCCTTGTCTCTTAATAAATAAAGCAAATGTGTTTATTTAAATAGAACATGCATGGCATGACAGTGGAAATGGAGATGGAGGGACCTCAAGCAGTGCATATGTGTGACAGCATGGTTAACAGTGCATGTTTTGGAACCAGGAGTTCACATCATAGCTGAGCTGAATAATTTCATTTTGCAATGAACCTGAGCTAGTTCTGAGGCCTGCCTGAGAAAGATGAATATTTGAAATCTAAGCTTTTCAGACGTGCCTGAATCTCCATGGGTTTGAAGCATCTGTCTTCATGGTACAACGAGTATGTCACTGGGTTGAGTTCAATGCAAAACAGAAATCCTATTCCAGACCACTGAAAATTATTGTTGCTTTGAAAATGTAACAGCTGCAATGAGCCAGTTCAAAAAGGCAGGATGAAAACTCCAGGCATAAAGAAAATTGTTGGAAGCATTTCTTGTGATCTCTGGTAGAAGTACACTGTATTTTGCACAGAAACAGGTCTAATAAAAGTGAGAGATCTTTCATAGTAGGTTACCAGAGATGTAATGCCATTTTGAATTTGATTTATGAAAGCAATAAAATGTTGCATTAGGGATATTTTATCTTTTCAGATCATGAATATAATGCATCAATGCCAACATAGACTGAATTTATCATAATATTTCATAATATTGTAGATTTGTGTTGGAAAGTATGTGACTCAGCTCCTGACGTACCATAGAAAGACTCAGCAGGATGTTTCAGTGGATTTTTTATCAAATCTTCAATAAGGAAAAGAAATGTTAAAAATTTAACTATAGCTTGTTTAACCTAGATGCCTTTGTGTTTATCTGGGAGTCTAGGGAAGGTCTTGCTGATTACTCTTGTCACTTTGCTGGTCTAATTACTCTTTTCAAATTGTATGTTCTGCTTTGGGGTTCTTTTGCTTTGTAAAATGCTGAGGTCAGAAGTATTTCCTTACTGCTTTCTTCTGATATTTTCAGGCTTAAATAGTTGATTTCTGTTTAAAAGGGCTTTTCAAACTTGCTTGATATTGACAGTTTATAGTTAGCAGTGATTTGGTAGTTAATGGATAAAAGTATCTACTAAAACCATGTGGATTATTATACTAGATATTATTAGAAGCTGATAAGGATATGCACATCATTTTTAGGAATATAGTGCTACTGAAATCTCCAACCCCATCTCAAGGGTTATTCAAGCAATATTTCTTTTGATTTCATTGACTGTTTTCTTGATGAGTTTTGATTAAAGAACTTGGGGATTAACTTCAGTGATTGCAAGTGTAGGAGTATTACAGAAGCACAATCTGCTTTTTTGGCCTCCTTCCTCTTATACCTTGATAGGGTATGCATGTGTTAATATTGCAGCTGGGATCTATCTTTTATAATTATTTGGAATTAAATGAAGTTTGCTGTGAATGGAAGCCATCCATGCAATTATTGAGTACAGTGTAATCTCTTTCAGAGGATGATTAGGCTAAAAGCAAAGTTTCGCTGCCTGTTTTTAGCTGCTGTTCTTGACTTCTTCCATTCCTTTGCCAGTAACTCTGAGTCTGAACATCTTGCTGGCCTAAATTCCTACCTCCTCCACTATGTTCTGGATTGAAATTTGATTGTCTAAGGACATTGCCAATGCACACCTAGTGCCTAATTGAAAACTCATGCCTTTCTCCACACACTTCATGTTGCCACTTCCATTATGTGCATGTTGTAGGGATACAACTACATCCTTCTCTGGGCTCTCCTTTCACCCCCAGATTACCTTAGTGCTTTCCCATATAGCTTGCAATTATTTTTTTTTGCCTGTGTTCCTCCACTGTAAAAACCTTCTCCTTTGCAATTTTTAACAGGCAGGGTAGTCCTTTGCTACTGAAATGCCTTCCTGGTACTGCTTTTGATTCCAAATCTCATTTTAAAATCTCTTTTATTACCTGTTTCATTTCCTTTTTTTTTTTTTTTTTTTTTTTTTTTTTCCCCTTTCTTCCTCTTGTCCTCTTTTGCTTCTGTTATGCTGACTGTGCAACTATGATTTAAGTATGAGGAGCATTTTAGGTAGAATTTTATGAAAGATACTCCTTGACATGCCTATAAAAAACCTGCAACTTCCAAACAAGATTTGTAATCTTTATGCTGTATCATATACCCTACATCTAGATTTAAATTAAAACTATGAACATCAAAATGAACAGGAGCCAGAAAGTGCTGGAGGCAAAGAATGGAAACCCAGCACTGAGAGGAATATATGAAGTTCATAATGAGAGCAAAACTTTATCCCTTTGAACATATTTGCTATTCCTTCTCTGGCTTTGCCCAATTTAATAAAGTCTTGGAGAACTTTCAACCCTGCACAGCTCCTGATTTTTCAATGAAAACTGATGAAAGAGATCTATGCTCTTGTAATCTCTTTCATAAAGTGCATAGCTTGCTACACGTTGGAAACTGCTCCTGCACGAAAGTGCCTATGAAAGGCAGTTTTTAAGGAGATCCCAATTATGTTTATTCCTGGTTTATTGGATGTGAAGCTGCTAAATTGAATACTCTCTGGATGTTATTGGATTCATGTTTACACTGGAAAACAGAGATTATCAAGGCATCTATCTTCATTTTCTGACTGTCATGGGCTTGTTGTGGGCAAGTCCCTGTCATCTCCTGCTGCTAGAACAGCATTGCCCCTCTGTGCTGTGCAGTTTGAGTCTCTGCAGAGTCACTGTGGTATCACTCAGCTGTTGAACCATGGGCACAGCTGCTCAGGTCTGAGAAGCACTTGGAACTCTGCAGATTTGAATTGGTATGTGATACAAAGCTGCTTGTGTCTCTTTTGCATGTATTTGTTGGAGAAGACAGGGAAGTCAGACTGTGGTGTATAAACATATTTTCCCCACTTGTGAATTGGGAAAAGTAATGTTTATTTAGTCTTCACTGCCACGTCAGTGGTGCTCAGTGAAGTCCTGGGGAGGAGCTGTGGCCCTATGCACTGCCTGCCTGTTCCTGCTGCCCTCTGTGCTCCACAGTCACCCTCTTCCTATCCTTGGTGTAGGGAAAGTCCAGGGCTTCTCTGCTTTGCTGCAGGCTGTGCAGCAGCCACAGCTACCCCTGTGCACTGAGTCCATGTGCTCCCACACATGGTGCAGCTATGTGCAGTGAGGCTTTGTGTTGGAGGGCATGAATGCATGAACTGTGCTTATGCTTAACCAGAATCCTTTATTATGTTCATGCAGAATTCAAAATCAGAAAAAGACTAAGGAAAAAAAAAAAAAGAAAAGCATGTATTTTGTGGATTGCCGCACATTTATAGACACCCAATATCTACTGAATGTTTTTTTACTTTTATTTGTTACATACTTAAAAATACTTTGTTGTAACATAATCTTAACTACCCCTTCCCACAGCTTGCACCTGGCACAAGTTCATAACATTCTCCAGAAGCCAAACTCCTCCAATAATTCCCAGGTCACACCACTCCATTCCTTGCACCTGTATCTCACATAGCTCCATCTGTTCTCACGGAGGTTTTCCACAGCTTTGCTTTAGCTGGGGTACAGCAAATCTGGATATGGGGCATGAAAAGCACTGGAGACAGAGCCTGGGGTTAGAAATGGGCCCTGAGCAGCATTTACAGTGTTCCTGTTTCCAGTTCCATTACTTCTGACAGCTCCACCATCCCAAAGGCAGCTGCAGCATGAAGGTGGCTGTTTCTTGACAGCTTCCCAATTTGAACAGCAAATTTCTGTCTTTTGTGGATTCTTATTGTGGTTGTAGGTTTAAAAATACATTGAGTCAACTGATCTCAGCGTAGGCTGAGCTCCTGCAATGTCTCCATGAGGTACTGCTCTGTATGGGCATTCAAACTTGGCTATTTGTGGAGAACTTCCTCAGCACATGAAGGTTGCTGCATGGCACGGTGTCATCTGGAAACATCACCTCCCAGAGGAACCATCTCCAGTGACATGTCCTTTGCTCATTGCTTCTGTCCATACCCAAAGCCCCAGGAAGGCTGGAGGTGAGCTCCCAACCTTGTTGGGAGTCAGTGGGAGTTTTGCCATCAACAGCCTTGTCTTCTGTGGAGCAGGACACTTAGTTGTTGCAGTAATGACAAGCACATGTCAGAGGCCCTGTTTCATGACCTGAAGTATCTTGGAGAGTGCATGTGTCCCCACCAGCATGATGGCTCCTGGAACAAGACGTTACTCAGAGTGAGGATGGCAAGCAGAAACCTTACATCATTTTACACTGTGTCATCTTGGTTCTTGTGGCTAGCCATCAAGTTTTATTGAAAGCACTTGGCACACTCCTAAATAAAATAAAGTTTAAGCCTGAGAGGCAGAAGCACATAAGTGATGTATGAAAATGCTGATTGCCAGTCTCCATGTTCCAGGTGTGATTCATGAAGATGCTGCCTGGGAAGCATTTATATCCAGATGTAAAAAACATAAACAAAATGACACAGTTTATTAAGCCAGAGGCAAATGTAAATGATGAAAGGCTGCTGTGTAAAACCACATTAGACATGGCCCATTATATGATGTAAACCATATTTTGTAGCTGCTTAAGCATAATGCTTTCATTCCTTTAATTCCTTGGTGAGTTAAATTTTTGTATTTTATGAGATAGAATAATAAAATATGAATTGTGCAAGCTAAGGTTCTGTTAGCAATAAAAAAATAAGAGAGAAAATAATGTCATTGGGAGGGATGTAGCTTTCTAAATATCCATTGTCAGGAAGAAAAAATCTTTTTGCACCCAGAGCTGAAGGACAGGACACTAACCATACCTTCCTGCTTGAAGATGGCAGTCACAAACAGGTTTCCAAGATCTGAGGCAAAACAGGGACAGAGAGGGCAATATGACACGAGCAGAGGGCTGGGATACTGGAGGGTCAAAAATGCAGTTCTCAGACTCTAAACCCTTGCTAGTGTATTGCAGGCTTTGGTATTCTGTGGTAGTTTCATTGCTCCCAGTAAGAGAAGGAAGGAAGCTGGTCAGCAAGTACCAGTTCAGCTGACAGGAATCACAATGCAGTTGTCATGTGCACTAAAGATATCCTTCAACCCCTGCAGGTGCATATGGACTCGATAAAATGATCTATTAACCATCCATCATGGACACAGCTTTTGTTTTCCTGGGGTGGGGTGGACTGGACAGTCCAGTGGAGTTCACTGTGCAGGATCAGTGTTCAAGGGGTTTTTTTCTAAGTGTGCTTGCTGTTGACAGTCCCTGGACTTGCTTGGATGTGGACCAAATCACAATTTCTTGGTAGACACACGAGGATATGAACCTGTTCTCTGGGGGCTGCCTTGTCAGTCCTACCAGGAAGTTTTATGCTATGAGTACAGAAATGTGAGAAATGCATAGAGTGCCTAGGATTTTAGCAGAATCATTTCACTCTTCTGACATTTAAGGGTTATTGAAAATCTTTTGCAGAGAGGATGCATCTTTTCTGATACAAGGGAAGTTAAGTGCATTTAACAATTCACTGACCTTCCACTGATGTTACATGAAGGGCATGCATTAGCTCTGTTCCACAAACGTCGCTTGCTTAAAGAAATATTTCTTTTTTGGTTTTTTGGGGGGTTTTGTTGGTTTGGGTTTTTTTCTTTTTTGTGGAGACCTGACAATTTGGGGTCAGATTTTTTTCAAAATTTAATGTACAATTCTGAAAGCAGATATCATCCTGGACTGTGCACAGGCCACTGCCAGGCCCCTCTTTATGTGCCAATGGGCTGAGCTGGCTGGGGTTGATGGTTGCCTGGGTTCATCCATTCAAGGGAGTGATGGGAGATAAAACTTTCTCTACTGCCTTGCTCTCTTCTTGTAGGTGGGCTGTTGTAGAAAGGGAAAGAGTTTTGTCCCATTATTTTGTTATTTCTTATTTTTTATGCCTATCTGAATTGCAGTTATTGCAAGGTGCAGAGTAAAAGAAACCTCTAAAAGCATGAAGGAGGCACTTAGTAGGTGGGAGGTTTTTTCTTACTTTCTGTTTAAAAATTGAGTTGGAAAGGAAATTGATTTCCCATCCTGAAAAATATTTTCACTGTGGCATAAAAAGTACTTGATCTGTGCTATAGGGTGAGGCTGAAAGCCTTTCAAAACTTTGCTGGAAACTTACCTACTTAGCAAAAGGCAGCTTCTGAAAGTGTAGTGTACTTGTTTAGGTTGATGCAGAGAGAAAAGGAATGTAGCTCTGTTCCAGACTCCCTGGCCAGCACAGCAAATGTTTCTCACTTCTGGGTTTCTCTCAAGGTCCTCACATGGTCTAAAATATTTCCAGATGAAGCGTTTCTTAAAAACTTATACATCATTCTGTTTTTAGAGAAATCAGCATTTTCTGAGTGTTTTGGGTTTTTTTCTTCCAGGTAGGCTGAAGACAATAAAAATTTTATTGTGACGCCACAGAGGAAAGAGTCATTTTGAAGAAAGATGTATTACTTCTGCAGTGGTAAGTCATCCCATTTATTCTGCAGCATTTATTGTATTCTCACATCCCAGTTCTTGTTAGCATGCATTCAGTTGCAGCCATCAGCTACTTTCAGTGATAAAATACCAATTTCAAAACATACGCAGTGCACAGCACAAGCAGCATAAAACATAATTCATAGAACCAATTAAAAATATTTACAGTACCATATTTCCTGAACAATTTTTAATTTTTTCATCTTTTTAGAATTCTGTTTTACATAAGTTTCATTACAATTTGCAGTTCACAAGTGTGGGGAATAGCAATTATGTCTAGAATGTGATTTAAGGGATTTGGAGGCATTGCAGGTCACCATGACTCATTTGCCCAAATCTGTTCTTACCCCACACTCTTATTTTTCAAGCATTTGGCTCTGTGTGTAATTAAACACTGTCAAATGTGGTGGGAAGTACCTGTCCCACCCAGCAATGCACTTGTTTTTTACCAGGGTCCCACTGACTTTCTTCATGCATGAGAAAGCATTATTGGGAGTTCAGGAATTGCAGAGAGGAGAAAGGAGAACAAGGTGCATCCACCTCTCTTCTGTGTGAAGTCCTACTGGGCCTCATGACAAAATGGCTTTTAAGGAGAATTGTCTCAGGAGTGCAGGAATTAAATGCATTGCAAAGGTACTTCAGCCTTAGAGAAGACCACTACATATTTGCATCTCCAGTTTTAAACCAAAGCAGTTTTCTCAAGGATGAATAGAGAGGGATTTTTTTCTCTCAAGTGTCTCTCTCTCTGAGTGCTAAGAAGAAGGCATTTTTAGTCACTTGTGAGTACTGACCTGAGCAGAAAGGTTTAGGATAGAGCCAGTCAAGGAGATTTTAGATCCATGCATCTTGTATTTTAAGAGTTCATCTTTTAAGATTTCAGTCTGAAATATCAGAAGTGTTTCCAAAACTAGAGCTAACCTGAAGAGGTTTTCATAACTTTCATACAAATTGTATCAGAAATTTCCTAGGATTTTTAGCAACAGTTAAACAAATCTAAAGCAATACTTTCGATGTTTTGGCTACATCTAGGTCAGTCTTGGAAAATAAATTTCCATTCACTTTAATCCCCTTACATTTTGTGGTTACAAATCTTTTTTAGGTCCTTTAAGGGTAAGTGGTCTCTCAGAAGTAACTGCACTTAACACAGTGTAAAACACTGGTGTACACTTGTCCTTTCCTCAGCCAAGGAAATTCTTACTATGTGAGTCACGGATGTTTCATTTATGGCTGTGCAGCACCTCTCCTGGCACCTGCCTTGGCTCTGTGGGACTGGGGAGCATCCCAGAGGAGAGGAGTGATGCAAACTGTGGGAGAATTTTCCTACCTCTGTGACTTCTTTGCTATCTTTGCTCACAAGATGTAACGAGGGGCCCAGGAGATGTTACACATTAAGAAATTTTAAGAAGCTGCTTTTTCTCAGCTGCTTTTTCTGTATTTTTGTGCACCTTCCATTAGAATCATTAGACTCGTGTGGCTGTTGAACCTCTACACACTCCACATTTGTGTTTGTCCACCTACCTTTTTAAAAATAGATTTTTCAGCATCCTGCAGCATCACATTTGTTGCTGTGGAGACAATTGTGATGTTGCCAATGGAGATATGACTTCACTGACAACCTCTTAAGAAGGACAGAAACACAAGGACAGAGTGTGGCTTTATTTTTCTCCTGCTGTTCCCTCATAACCCTGTTTTGCTCTTCATTCTTCTCCATGCTTCTGATGAGGCATCCTGAACTGCAGCTGATGCACAAATCACTCTTCTTTTTTTAACCTGGGCTGTATTTGGCATAAATCTGTTCATGCAGTTGATGCAAATTGCCTGTAATTAGAGGTAGAACACAGTACTGGTGTAATGATTTGTTGATTCTTATGACGCTCCCAGTCTCAGCTGCACTGCAGTCTCTGTTTCTTTTGGGCTGCAATTCTGTTGGAAGAATCTATTGAAAGTACATGCATGGAGATATTGTCTAATATTTCAGGAAAACTGAAGTAATTTCCTAGTTTTTTGTGGGCAACCTTAAAGAAAAGTGACAGGTTGGAGGGAGAGGAAGAAAGAGATGGGCAGAGTGAGAAGCCATTATTGTTCATGCTGCTTATGCTGAATGTCTGGCAAAAATATAAATTTTATTGTCTTGCCAGCTGCTACCCCAAAGTGATGGTAAAGAAAACTAGTGGGCTTGTGAGAACAGATTTGACTTGCAAGAAAGCCAAGAGAGATCAGGATGTGGATCTGCAGGGTGCAGCTGGAGTACAGGTTAGGGTCACATGGGTTTTTGCTTCTGCAGGGGCCAGGGACAACCTTCCTCCTGTGGTGGAAAGATTTGTTTTGGTGATTCTGTAACATAGTGCCATGGGCAATGTCAAATTAAAGTTCTCTGGAAAGGAAAAATCCAGCTCCATGGTGCAGTCCATACCCTGTGTAACAGTCTGTACCATTTTTAGTTTGTACAAATTTTTGTAGAAAATTCCCAAACTGTGTATAAAAATAAGCTGTATTTGCCATGAGGGAAAATTAGTGTGTTAGAAATATGGTGGTATTTCTTCCCAGCACTCTGAGAGTCTGCATCAGAAGTAGCTTGTGCTGTGATGGTAATTGGGTTTCAGCTGATTGCAGCAAAACTATGAATCAACTGCAGCCCATTTTTAATAATGAAGAACCGAAAGATTATCTGAATTATATTCACAGCACTACAGCTTTCAGTGATTACGTGCAGGAACTGGCGCCTTCAGCCTCTCTTTGGTCTCAAATTTTTTCTCTTGCTTTTTTATATTTTAGTGTAAGCATTAGAAAAAAAATCCAATATTTAGAGCAGTTGCTTTGGCATGAGATGGAACAGAATGCAAGAATTAATATTGCTCTTTTCGGTGCTCTAGTGCAGTCATTTTTCTGATGCCCTGTTGGAAGACAGCTTTCTTTCCCCACTCCTACCTGAGGCCAAAGGAACCAGCAGGCATCACCTGTAGTACAGAATTGGGCAAGCTCCTGATGTGTTCTTGAAATCACTTGTGAAAATGGTGTAGTAACCTTGAGTTCTGATAATGGAAAACTGTATTTTACCTCTCTTGAATAAAGGAAGATACTGTGTAGTATTAACAGAAAGATAGGTTACTATGGTGATGGAGGCTATATAAATAGATGGAAATAAATATACGTATAGTGCCTTTTAGATATGATCTGACAAGAAGATTGTGACCTGTTTCCGTGGGACTTTATGAAACAATGGAGTCTGTTCACGTTGATACTATATGGAAGTTAGAAGTGACATATAAGACCTTGTTTCCTTTCAGAAAAACACTGCTAGGAATTTGTGTGGTAGAGAAACACCTACTGAATCTTAGATTTCTCCTACATTTACTGCAGGCCTTGAAACCCCTCACCTCCAGTTCTGAGGGCTGTGATATAGTATTAACTATTCTCCCTGTCCTCTTTTCATCTGCTGCCTGCAGCTACTGGGTTTTGCACAGGTCAGCTCAGCTTTATAGGGTTCTTCCCTTCTTCCTGACTTATTGCAGACAAAGCTCCAAAACTGATAAATTTCTGGTCTTTGTCCTTCTTAGTTCCTGCTATTTCTTTTGTTTTGAGTCTGCTAGAGGATATTCCTCTGCTTGAGGTGAAAGAAATGGACAGGTAGTGGCTGTTTCCAGTATTGAGACTCCTGCAGAAGACTGAGGCCATGCCAAAATCCGGCATAAACCCACGTCCTGGGCTTCACTCTGGATTTGTAACTGCAGCTTTGCAGGCCCTGGCTCTGGGCATATCTTACTTGAACAGACCAAATGAATGCTGTGAAAATAGAAGAGAGGAAAACTTTTTTAATCCCAAATGGTACAACTTTGAATTTTTCTGGTTTGATATGTTCTCTCACTGCCCTCCTTGTCTGGGTGATTAGGTTTCAAAGTAGACAAACATTTTACGGGAGAGAGGGAAAAAATATTGAGTTGTTTCTCATGCTTTCTCCACCTCTTTCTTCCTCCAGATCACTGCATCATTTTCAGCTCACCCTCAGTATTGCTTTGCTTTTTTCCTCTTACATCTCCACTTACAGGCTGAGGTAGCTTGGCCAGTTGGACTCTTAGTCCCTTGTCTTTATCTGTAAAATGCCAAAGTGAGTTATAGGAAAGACTTAGGCAGTACTGATGGTAATGTGATGAGTACTTAGATTAATTTTAAAGCCTTTTTGGCTTTTGGAATTTTGTTCATGACTCATGTCTGTTCACAAGATATGATTATGGAAGTTTTTAGAGCAATGGCATGTGTGCAGCTTTGGAAGGCCTCTTGGTTGATTTAAAGGAGACCTCTCAAATGAGAGGGTAAAAATCAAGCATCAAGATCTGATTTTTCTACCAGCTGGTATTTGTTTGTCTGTATCTGCCATTCCTTGGAAAAAGCTGCTGGCAGCAAGAGCTCTGCTGTCTTTGTGATGCATGCAGGGTGTTGGTTCTACAGTGCTGAGAAGATGAAAATCTTGCTTTTGTCAATAAAATAAAAAGATATGACTCTAAGAGCAAAAGAGCTGAGTAAGGCTGTTTTGCTCTTTTGCTGTCAGAGCAAGATTTAAAGTAGTCTGTGAAAGAGCAGTGAGTGACTGCCATGCACTGCAGCACCCTCACACCCCAGTCCTTGGCCACACACCCCACTTGCTTGCTCAGCTTTCTACAGCTCCCTGTGAAAAAAAAAAAAAAAAAAAAAAACAAAAAAAACAAAAAAACAACCAACCCACAAGTCACTTTTCCAAAAAGTGGATGGTTGGAAGGAAACATATCAGCTCTAAAGTGGCTGACTTCCAGCCCTGCTGATCCAAGTTCAACACATCACCTAAGGACACAAATTTATCTGTGATCCATGTTTTGTTTCTCAGTTCTGAGGTTTTGTTCTCTCAATGTGCTGTGCAAACAACTTTTTGTTTGCGTACTTCAGCCTCTCTGCAGGTGCCTTTTGCCATAGCTGGGTAACCAGTGGCATCAGCTCTCTTTCTGCTCACACCCTGGGATTCTGGGTTTGCCAGCAGAGCATGACTTTCACATCTTGCTTCCTGTTGGTGCCTTACTATTGACAGATGAACTCTTTGCCCCCAGTTTCATACAAGACTCCTGAACACCAGATGGGTCCTCACCAGCTCTGTGCTGAGCCTTGGCAAACTGTTTCATGAACCCAAGGTAAGATTTTTATTTGAGAGAAGATGGCAGTAGGCATTCAGCTTGCTTTTTCAATAGGACCCAGCCTGATTTGGCAATGCATGTAGTTGCTCTGATTATACACATGGACAGGTCATTAGTAGGTGTTTTGGCTACTTTGTAGCTGCTTTGGCCTGATCCAATTAACTGATTTATTCCTGCACTGGCAGTCACTAGGCATACCAATCAGACGCATATTTGCATTTCCTAAATTTAGCATATGCATCTATATATCCAGTCTGTGTGCACAGTTTGGGCATGTTTTCATTTGCATTTTATCACACTTAACTGAGGGAGGTTTGGATCATTTTGAGTTGAGTAGGACCTCTAGTGGACCACTGCATCAAAACACCGGGATTTCCATCCCCTTCAACCGTTCTTGGAGAGCTTGGAGAGAGGATGCAAATCAATTTAAGTTCACGAAAATATCCCTATTTATGTGGAGGTTTATACATCAGGTACACTCATGGAATGCTAAGATGGTATAATCATATTGGCCTGTATTCACAAATCAGCATATCTAGTATAATTACCCCTGTAACTATCCTTTAAATACCTCTAATACTGTGTTTCCAAAATATCTATCAGTAGTTTGTTTCCATATCTTCCATTAAATGTACATAATGTTTAACAGATTATATAGAATATTCAGTTGCCACCTTATGTGTGTTGAGACCAAGGCAGTACTGATGAACCCTGCCACACATGCACTGTTTGTTCTTGGCATACACTTTTGGTGTTCCCATCCCTGCTCTGGTCCCAGGTCTGTCACCCCAATGGTTTTTGTTGCACTCCCATGCAGTGGAGCCAAATTTGGCCTTCATGCTGTGAGCACAAAGGGGTGCCCAGGAGAAAGCAGAACAGGGTGGGAGCAGTCACATCGCAGAGTTCTTGTTATGTATTTCCATTTTTACAGATTTTTTTGTCATTATCTGTTTTTATTTGCACTCCTGAGAGTAGGAGAAAGCTCACAGGGGTCTGGGTTGTTTTTGAGGAAATTAATACACAATTCCAGCCTCATTAATGGCTGTGAAAACTAAGCAAAACCAGAATAAATGTCAGTGTTTGGGAACATCAGGAATTCACTTCCCTAAAGTTAAAAGTCTTTGCAAAGCAAGTTCTGCTACTGCTTTTGGTGCTTGTTGTGTTTCCCAGTTTTGTTCTCTCAGGGATGGAACTGAGGAGTGGCAGGGTGTTTGGCACATGTCTTGGAGGTTGGGAAGCATCACTCT
This sequence comes from Heliangelus exortis, assembly GCF_036169615.1. Taxonomy (NCBI): domain Eukaryota; kingdom Metazoa; phylum Chordata; class Aves; order Apodiformes; family Trochilidae; genus Heliangelus; species Heliangelus exortis. The sequence goes on along the minus strand of NC_092437.1, from coordinate 8,572,309 downwards.
ATCCTACTACTGAGGCACTAGACCTTGAAGAAGATGCTAATGAAGCTTGAAATCCCATTTGCATTGCAAATGACATGATTTGTTCTGCCTTTATGCAGATTTAATTCCAACTGCTTGTTGTTTTGTTCCACTTGTGCAGCTGAATAATGCTTCTGCTTTAGGTGGCTCAGCACCATAAAGATATTATTCATAAACAAGGAAGGGCAATTTAAAAATGTGCTATGTCAGACACATCATCTATTCAACTTTCTGACATTCATCAGCCATCTTCAAGTTATCAAGCAACAGGGGAGTCTTGTGCTCCAAGTCTGAAGTATCAATGCTGTTTTGTTCAACTACAGGTGGATTTTTAATTACAACTACTTCAGATGATTACCCCAAGGGGTTAAATCACCTCCCAAAGAGGAGGTGATTTTGCTTTTAAGCAAAGAGTTCATAGGAAAGCCTAAGTTTTGTTTAGTAACTGATTAACAGCAAGTAATGTGGCAGGTCTTGGAGGAAACAAGCACAGGATTGGTAGCAGCCCCTTTCAGAACTGCCTGATTGCTTTGGCCACTTTGGCAGGAGGTTTTGAACACCCTTGTGTAGCAACAGCAGGCAGCCAGGCCTATATTTAGTTAGTCCAGAGGGCAAAAGAGTCCATCTGCATCCAGTGACATTGTTACAAGCCTGTCTGAGAATCACACAATGTCCCTGTCACCTCACTAAACCTATGAATATAACAGCAAAGCTTTTAGATGCTGGAGAGCCACAGAATGCATGCTCAGATATATCTGTGAGTTGTGAGACCACAGCATCTCTCTGGGGTCCCAGCTGGATGGTTAACAAGGTTGTAGGCAGACAGGTAGTTTCACCTTGGCAGCTCTGTCCACTGTGAACGTGTTTCCTTGCATGGCTGAGGACGGAGGTTACTGAGCAGTCCCCAGGTCAGCAGCACCTTGCTGCAGGTTCCAGGCTCTGGCACCCTCCCTGAGAGCTGCTCACAGCTCAGAACCCCCAGGCTGCACCTCACAGTTGTGCTACCTTAGGGTCATTCAGTCCAGTTCACTGAAGGGGAGGACTACAGTAATTAGCATCTGATTTCTTTGATCTTGAGTTCTGCAAACTGCCCTCTCTGCACTTCTTGTGCCTGTGTGGCAGGGTGTGGATACTGCAAAGCAGAGGTATTTTGAGCAGGCTTTTCCTTGTACACTGTAGCTCCTGTCTGGTTGTTCTCAAAGATCATATCTTCATGACAAATACCTTTCTAGACATCTAGAAAAACTAAGGATTATTTTTGTGTCATTTCACCTTGCATTGCTCAAAAGGTACCAAGTCTTGGAAACACTGCTGCTCTTCTGCACAGTGAAATCTCAGGTGAGTTTGGGTGAAAGAAACCCAGGATCAAATCCTGGTCCAGTTGCTTTTGTTTCAGAACATATTTGAAATCTTAAGATCATATTTTCTAGGCCTACAGTGTTTATATGTGTGTTTGGATGCAGTATTTATGTGCAGTGCTGAACTCTGTAGCTGAAGTCCTTTACTGGTAGTTTACTGCTCAAACAGCAGTGGTTAAGTGTAAGTGGCTTAGAAGAGAAAAAAACCTGAGATTTGGTGCATTATCACTGCTTGAGGATCCCTCATGAGGATCTGACTCATGGATAGACAATTCTTCCCAGTGGTAGCCTTAGGAGGCACAATTAAATTAGGGTTAGTTGCCTCTGACTGTATTTTATACAGACCAGCCATCTCCTAGGCAGTAGTCTTGTATTCTCTGATCAAAGCCAGATGAGCTCCAGAAGGACAAGGTCTAAACATCTTATTACCAGTTTGGGTCTAGTTCTAACAGATGTTAAACATCCACAAGTTCAGGTTTAGTTTGAGGTTATGAACCTTGGCCAAAGCAGACTTGCTGTGGAACAGGAAAAAACTGGAGCTGTTTTTTATCAGCTGGGGAAGCATGTAAGGCCCGTTAGAGCAGATACTTCTGGGTCACTTGTTTTGATTAAGCAAAGTCTTAGTCTCAGAGTTGAATTTTAAAAGGTTACTCATGATGACTTAGGAACCACTTCCCATTTTTTTACTGGTAATGAATGTAACTATGCAAGGTATGTTCCATGAACTTTTGAAAATGGGATAGAAGTTTAGGTACTAAAATAGTGGTAGCTTTGCCTACCCTCTGCATCTCACCTCTCACGATGAGCTACAGAGGTCTTTGGATTATAAGCAAGGTACATCTGAAACTCTTTCCTCACATGCATTCCCTGCAGGGCTGCCTCCAGCCTGACTTGAGAAATACTGAGGCTTTTCCTACTATACTGTTGAATAACAGTGTGTTAAAATACCTAAATGTGTGCAAAGGCATTTTCAAAAGGAATGAAAGAATATATATCTTTCATTTACTTATGCAGAAGGTAGATGATATACAGAGATTCAGATATTAGCCTCCATTTTGGATGTTCAGCTGTCATTTGACAGATTGAGATAAACCTTTACATACTGCAAAGTTTCAAGCAGACATGTATGCATGCTGTGATTTCTGATGCATGCACATAAGAAAGTGGGGGGTTTGTGCAAGTTGTTTATTTTGTGGGTTTTTTTACTTTTTCTCACAAAACAAGTTTTGCACGTCCTTGATGAAGGGCCCTATTTACATTTTTCTGTGGTAGATTACAGCTTTTTTTTCTCAATGAAAAGAGCACAAACTGAAGAATTATAATACTTTAAAATGAAATTAGTTTTTATTTTCAAAGAAAGATCATTAGCTTACCTTCTTAAAGACAGTAACTTCAGATAACTTCATCCATTTGCACAAGTAAAAAGAACATATTCTTAGGCAGTGACCTTCCTAAATGTGGTGTGCATCTGGCTCAATTGGCATTTCCCATACTTAGGGGATTTTTGGATAAGTGTAGAGTGGTTCAGCTTCATCTGCGTACGGAGACATCTTTTTTGGCTCTCTGCAAACAGGCTTCAAAACAGTCACATCTACAAATTATTTAACTTTCAAATGCTCATTAAATCCTTGGCTCCTTCTGCAGGCTGTGCAAGTGCCACATAAAAAATTCTGGAAGCGAGGTAGGAGGAGGAGGAAAAGGATAAAAATTGCTTTTCCTTCACGCTGCTATACCCTGCAATGCATGACTGTCTGATCATGTACTGCAGCACAGTACCTGTGCAGTACCCAGGGAGTGCTATAGCATGTAACAGCACCCCAAAATCCACTTCATTGCAGAGCTTGACTAGCAGGAAGGTTGGGCAATGCTAACAAGGAGTTCTTATTCAACTTCATAAGTTTTATTTGCAACAGGGCAGTCTGAAAGGAGGCTAGTGCCTCCTTTCACTTGTGTGCCTCACATGGCTAAAGCAAGGAGCATTAGTGTGAAGACTGCTTTAAACCACAGTTTTCACTGGCTAAATCTTTTTGTTGTTGTTGTTCCTGCTGCACAGTTTTAGCAAGAAAAGTAAGTGAAAAATTGCTGTCATAAAAGACTCATCTGCTTTCCATTATACTGACATTTAAGGATTGCACACATTAAAATGTTCCTATGTGCTACAGAGAGCGACAGAAAAAACAGGAGGTTGAAAATTTATAACAAATGGGAGATTTTGTAATTCAGCCCCCCTGAGGGTAGGTGTGGAACCAGGATTGGGAAATGATAAAGATCTCCCAGCACCTAACCCTTCCCATCCCTCCCTACATTTGCCTGTCAGGGAACTATATTGCCAGTGCATAGGAAAATATTTTCTCAAAACACCCTTAACACTCTCTCCTTCAGATGAAAAAATAAGTATTGCTATTTTCATCCCAAAGCCAATGTGTTGCACTCCTTGCAGGTGTATCCCTAAAGTCAATGATTATTGTCATCTAGCTTATCAGTGGCTTTTGGTCTGTACTGGAATGCAATTGTTAAGAAGCTTTTTCTTTGAATTAGGAAAGCCAATTTCTCCTTTCCTTCTGAGTAGTTTCCAGCCACTGGTATCTTTTAATTTCTTTCCAGTTGAAGAGCAGCATTTTTTCTGTGTGAGATTTCTAAAAATGCTGGTTGCTTTATAAGTGAGTGGCAGACAAACAGTTCTGCATTCCTCTCCATGGCAGAGCTGGAGGGAGGGGCTGTGTCTGTCTGGGTACAGGAGCATTAGAATGGAGAAAATGTGGTCTTATAAACCTGCCTTCCTAGGTATCTTGAGGTGACCCCATGATACCAAAGGGAAAGTTGAAAAATCTTGGTTTTATAGTAACATCTCATCTGTCTTGGCATTTAAACCACATAGTAGAAGTCTGGGCCTGAGAGTTTTGATTACAATTCTGAGCACTTTTCCTTCAGATCTTTTAGTTTCACATAGTTGTAAAACATCTAAACCCTATTTTTAAAAGTTAGTTATGGTCAAACTGGACTAGACTAGAGTGTAAAAGCAGCAACACTAGACTTGTCTCTTATTCTCCAGCTACCTTTTCTGTATCAACTTTATTTAGTTAAAAAATCAAACCCAGCTTTTTTCCTCTCTATGACATATTGCTCAGCCTGTTTCTTTTTAAGTCAAGGTGTGTTTGTTTTCTGTAACACTGCCAGCAGTGAACCTGGGCTGGGACTGAGCCTGGCTGGGGGTGCTGTTGCCTAGGACTGTAGAGAAAAGTTTCTTCCTCTCCTGCTAGTGTATCACCTGGCTTTCCAAATAGAGCAAAACTTTAGCTCTCTAGGTAAACCCTGTATTTTACCTTAAAAGGGAAAAACTAGAAAGAGACACTAACAGGTTTGCAGCCTGCACTGTGTTTTCTGACCTTTAGAAATCTTTAGCATCAGTCTTAGCTTTGTATTGAATCCTGGTCTTTGGTGTTTGGCAGTTACCCATCTTCAGGTTGCAAAAAGGATGTGTTTATAGCTTTGTAGCAAAGAGCAAAATAGCTAAAACCCCACAGTTGTAAGAAAATATTTGAGCTGCTCATAGTTTCTATCTGCTTTTCAGAGCTGAACACCTTCATGCATTGTAGGGCACATTCCAGTAAAGAAATTCTTAGGCTTTCTGAAGACAGTCACTCAGACCCATGAAATTCTACATCCAAAGGTTGAAGGGAGCTGATTAATCATCTAAGCGACTTTAAATAACTTACAGTACAAAGTAGAAGTTAGGCAGAGTTCTTCACAGCAGTATCAAATATCCAGTCTGTGGGTGAACTTTTGCATCTGCAATTGATGATGTTCCAGTTTATCACTCCATACAAATGATGAGTTCAGACATGTACAACTGGATTTATGGCTCTGAAAGCCTTAACAGTGAGTAATGGGAGGAAGTGCAGAAGGGGGAATGAAGATGCTCACAGGGAATAAAAGTGAAAGGAATGAATGCTTTCACTGAAATACATATTGTTGCCCTTTGTGTCTTGCTGATGCATTAATGATCAATACCAGCTTCTTCCTTGCAGTATATATTGCTCCATGCTGTTGCCTGTTGCATTGCTTGCTCTGGTTTTTGAGGCTGCACAACAGGAGCTCCTGACAAGGGCACAGGGAACCAGAATCAAAATTTGTCCATAAGATGAGTTATGGCAATCTAGAAGAGTGTGAACAGCAAGCTATAACTTTTTAACAGTAAAAAGGAAAAGACATCAAATTCCTGTTTTATTAAAGCATTTATTGCATGCCTCTCATTACACACAGTTTGTTGGCTTCAGTGGATCCCTGTGTTTAATATTTTAAGCACATCCCTAACTTGGATGCATCTGGGCACGGTGAGGCAAGAAGTGAAACTATCTGGGGAGCATCTTTACTGTAATTAGTCTTTATAAACAACATAATAAGACCTCATATCAGACAGGAAAAAAGCATATTGTTATGTATGCTACCAAAAAAATATTGTTTTCCTGGCTGGGATGAGTCTAGGTAAAACTTGGTATGTAGGTTAGTGTTTAAACTGCCCAGAAGATACAGGGTGCCAGTTCCAAGTCTGGGACTAATATAATGAATTAATGCAGTGCAAGCCTGATGTGGGATGAGAGGTGTAGATTTAAGTTATTTTGTGCTTGAAGAGGTATTCAGTGAAGGAAGTGCTACTTTAACCATTTGGCAGACTGTGCTAGTAGGGTTTTGCAGGTTTAATGAGTTTTTCTAGCAAGAATGTTCTCAAAACCATTTTTTTTCCTGAACCCTGACTTCTCTCTATAAGACTCTCCCTCTGGGGACTGTCAGAGGGAAAATGAGGAGCTGTCCTGGCACTCATTAATGAAACACTATGGCACTTTTGTGAGTGGGGTCATTTACAATTCCCCTGTTCTGCAGGTTCATTTGTTGCCCAGAACTTCAGCTCCTGAGCTGTGAGGGCGTTTGCTTCCCAACAAAGCAGGATGTTTTGGAAATTATTTCTGTTTTTTTTTTTCCCTACCAGCAGTGCCTGCTGCATTAGTGCAGTGGATATTGGTTATTCTAACGGAGGTAGTTATGGAGGCAGGAGAGATTCTCTTCTGGTCTTTTTGCTAAAATAGGTTCAGCTTGTATCCCTGTCTTTACAGGGCTCAATAGTGGCAACCTAATGTAGCTTGTATATAAACCTCAAATATATATGGAAATAATACTCTAAAACATATGGACATCAGCTTTCAGGGTTTCTGACACAGAATGGCATGGAATAAACAATAGTGACGTACTCCACAAAAATGTATTTTTAGTGTTTTGTTTTTTTTTTTAATCCACACCATCAAGGTTAAAAAATAATTGTTCTGGGAAAACTATCCTCTGTTAAAGAATTGAGGGTACCTTAAGGTTTCACAGTAAGCATAGTCCTACCGCTATTTAAATACTAATTGCTAAGATTTCTTGCAGAACTGTAAATGTTAAAGGCCAAATCTGTCCTGTCTCATACCATGCGAGTCTCATTAACTCTGATCAGAACCTGACCTAATAAAATGTCTTTTGACCCGTGATTCCTAACCACAGCTTTTAAGACTATTAACTTGGCTCACCATTCTGATTTGATCTTAAACAGGAACCATATTCCTTTGAAAAGGATTTATTGCATCCATTTGAATCAATAAAGCTGTTAAAAGAACAGTGGGAAAGAAAACTGAAAATACAATATGAGGGAAATCAATGAGAAAAGATCATAAATTTTATAGAAAAAAAAAATAGGATGCAAAATAGCCAAAATATTAGCCAAGAGCTCTGTTCTAGTGAAGAGATTGATAGGGTATTTAATCAAAGCAGCTGAAAATCTCCTGCAAGACATAGATCACAGATCTGAGAGGAGGCAGTGAGGGGAAGGAAATCTTTTGACAGCTTCTGAATGCTTTTAAGTGCTTTGTATGGTAACAGTCTCACTGCTTAAAATATTTACAAAATGTAATACCAAAGGTCTGAGAACAGAGGCTCCCCCAGCAGACAGACACTTCTTCTTTTGGCTCCTGTCTCACCAGTGAAAGAGGTTGCAGTCTCCAGTGTCACTGCCTCTCAGTGCCATCCCTGTCCCCATCCCTCTTTGCTGAGCCCTGGGCAAAAGACTCCTGTGGAGCTTCAGCCTGTTGAGCTTGTGGCTCTGAAGGGAAGGTCTGGGCTTACCTGGGTGCCTCTGTCCAGGGCACACAGATGGCTTAGGCTGGGGACGAGTGAGAGGGAAAAGAAAAAATAGGAGTGGGAGGAAAAACACTCCTAGGAGACAGTGACAGGCAGCTCGGATGTGTCTACACAGAGGCATAATCGTGGTCAGAGGTACAACCTAAAGAGGTGGACAGCTGGTTTAGTAATGCCAGTCTGGGACTTGCCTTTAGCTCTGCTGCTGACAACTACATGGACAAATTGTTTCACCTCACAGTGAAATTTTTCTACTCATTGAAAATGTTAGTAAGAATTGTGATTAGTGTGTGAAGTTGATTAACTTTGGATAAAAAGCCTCATATAGGAGCAGCGAAACAATACTATTTTTTAATTAATAGTTACATCCCATAGTGATCACTTGCATCAGTTGTTACTAGCAGCCCCATGGACCCAAAGTCCTTTTCCATTTGAATGTCTGCTCTGCAAGGTTCTGCTGTAATGAGGCAAATCTTGGCAACTTGCTGCACACCCCTGCCAAATTCCAGCTCACAGGCATGAGGCACCAAACAGTATAAAATCTCCAAGATTTGGTTCAGTAATAAAGTTTTGCAGTTCCCTAGCCCCGTGCATCCAGAGGTTCCACAGTGTTTGAATGTTTGGGTTTGAAAACTCTCTGGATTAGGTTAAAGTCATCTTGATTTTTCTTAGTTTATAATTCTGAGTAGGCTGCAGGGGCAGGGAACAGTGAGTAGACTGTGTGCAGAGCCTGGCTGGCAGCAGTGTCCTCTTCATTAGGAGAAGAGGGATGTGTAATGGCTCTGAGTACTTAACTTCAATTAACTGATTAGCTGGAGGTAAAATCCTAGCAAACAAAAAGCTGTTTGATGTTTCAAAGGCTGCCAGGTGTCTTCTATTTAGAACACAGGCTGTCTTAAGGCTGTTTTGGTGTAGTTTTGGGGATTGCCAAGGAAGAATTCCTGCATTCAGCCTATCCAGGGCACCAAATGCTCTGGGTCATGTCCAGAGAAGCTGCTGAACTAGAAGTGACAGCAGATCTGTGGGGCCCAGATTCCCACCTTGCTAGTGGCTGGGTACATAACTCAATGGAGCTCAAAGAGCCTTCCCATCTGTTTAGAAGAAAAAAAGTTGGAAAAGAAAACAAGTCCACTTGGGTTTTGTGCCTGGCTATGCCACAGATCTTTTGTTTGACTCCAGATGGGATTATTGGTGTTTTGGAATATAAAGTGTTAAATTAAAGCAATTAAAGCTGCAAAAATCATAATTCTGATAATTTAAAAAAAAAAACCAAAACAACCTGAGACTGTCACTCCACAATGTTGCCATCCTGTGCAGCTGTTTTGCAGTTCAAAATGCCCCTATGCACACCTTTGTACTCACCTGGACTATTAGTAAAATGCTCATTTTGGTGCATACTTAGAGGTAGACTATGCAACTACTTTGGCAAAGGCATTATTAGGATAGGAATAAATTGTCTTTAAAGACAAATATCACATCTGGTAAGAGCATGGGTTGTGAGCTTCTGGAGATCCACAGTATGGAATTAGTGTACTGTAAGCAAAAGATAATTTTTGCAGTATTAATTTCACCTGAGAGATAACTGACCAAATCCAGGTGTTTCTGACAGGTTTTTGTCTCTGTTTTGTCTCTCTAGTTTATTTTCATTTCCCCCCCATTTTTCCTACCAGGCTAAACTGTGTTGTTTGTACAGAAAGTATCTTTACTGCTGTCAGTGCCTGCTGTGTGCAGGATGGGGGCACCTGCAGCCTGCTGGGCACATCTTTGCTCCATCCCTGCTTTCTTAGTGAGCTAAAATAAAGCTGCCTCCTGTCATCAGAGCAAGGCTTCCCAAGGTGTGAGCTCTCAAAGAGGCAGCAAGGAAAGACAACAGCTAATTCCTGTGGATGGTGGTTCTTCCACAGCTGACTCCTGTGGATGGAGTCAGAAAGTGTCAGACAGCAGACTGTGCAGGGTGGTCCTGTGTGTGAAAAGGGGGGGAATAATGGAAATAATGGTTTTTCCACGCAGCATGTTTCCATGGGCATGGGCAGAGCTGGACTCAGGCATTCCTGCACAGCCCCTGGTGGGACCATCTCCCTGCTCCCTTCCTGCAGTGCTCACACAGACTGACACACACACAAGCAATGGCCCAAAATCCTCTGGACATCTACAGCTCTCTCTGAGGCTTCTATTAAATGACTGAATGAAGAAATATAAAAAGAATGGAAATAGGTAGAAATGTGCCAATTTATGCATTTAGAGCTCCCCCCAGCATTTTGGGGGGTTTTATTATTCTTTGCCCCACCTCCTTGAGCAACTCCTGGTTGTAATGACTCATTAGTAGTTCAAATGCATGGTTAATTCTTCAAGTAGAATGGCCTCACAGTTAGTTTTTAAGTGCAGTATACTGGTTCATCCTTATTTAACCACCCATCTCACAATTCTTGATCTCTGAAGGTTGAGATTTTGATACTAAGTGTGATTATAAACCCTTGGTTTTATGAAGTCTTGAAAGCTCTGAAGTATTTGTTGCTATAATGTTCATTGCATCAAGATATACAGCTTCCTAAAAGCCAATGACAAAATATGTGCTTGCAAATGGTAATTAGAGGCACAATTTTATTTTATGAGCCACATGAACTGGAATGTTTGTGCTTACACCAACCCCTGAGTCACTGAGCAGCACAGGGTTGGTGATAACCTCTGATCAATCCCAGCCAGGCTGTGAGCCAGTGGCAACCTGGGGCTGGAAGCTCCAGATGTGATTTCCAGCTGGCTCAGCCATGTGGGGGCCCAGGGATTTCTCCTTGGAGTCTGTTATTCCTAGGGGGAAGGCAAAGCAGTCCATTGACTGTGTACAGGTCTGGAGTCCTTTGTGTTTTTATGCTCCCAAATAAAATATTTTCTTCAAGTATGGATATTATTTAGATGATTTTAAGCCAGAGAAAAGAGTTCTCCTGTTTTTTTTTTTTTTTTGTTTTCTCTAATCTGCCTCACAAATGAGAAATTCTGGAGAGTACAGTCCTTAAAGATTGGCTCACTTCTGACAGCTAAGAATGTGGCTTGACCAGTTCTTTCAAAACTGGTTCTTACATAAAGCTTTTCATAAAATTTTATATCTAGATTTTTTTTTCCATGAATCCTAGTAATAGGTTTTATAGAGTTGCATTTTAATTTTTAGCACTAATTAATCTGGTATAGAGTAGCGAAGGCATGGATAACAATATTAATTAACATAATAAAAATAGATTCATGACTAAATCTGAAGAAACAGAACCCCAGCCTCCCTGCAGACATGGGTATTAATGAGATTTCTGTTGTTTCTCTCAGAGGGTGGGCACTTTCTCCCACCCCACTTAATCTCTGCAAGTGCCCAAGTTAGTTTACTTTGTTGCATTAGGGCCACAGTCAGAAACTGGTAAATACAGTGAAATATTGTGAGAAGCAGGAATTTCTGACCTGACAGTGACTGGGACAAGCCTGCAATCTTAATGGGATATTTTTTTCTTGAGGTGGTCAAACTCGAGGTCCTCAACTTACTGGGGGAATTTAAATATATGCAAGTAGACAAAGGGGAGCATCTGAGTTAGGGAGATTCTGCCACACCAGCTGCTGACCTGTTTGCTCAAATAAATAGGACCAAGTGTCTTGAGGGCAAATTAAACAGTAGCTCAAGTTAGCAACTCATGTGAACAATTACTGGGTATCTGGTGCTCTGTTTTTTCCTAATGTCTCATAGTTTTCTATTACACTTTTCCCTCACTTGATTTTAGCAGGCAGAACAGAGACAAGTTGCAGCCTCTCACAGTGATGGTGGGCATAACATCTCAATGTGGGGCTGCCCAGAGCCTTTGTCCAGGGAAAGAAAGTGTTCTTGGACTGAAAATTCAGAAAACCAGTGTAGCATACATTTCTGTGTCTGTGTCCTGCTTAGGGAAGCAGAGAAGGTTAATTTGCAATTCCTTCTGTTAATGACTTGTGATCCTGCAGCAAACTCAATTTGTATCCATAATGAAACCTTACAATGTTAGTGGCAGTTAATATCAGTGTAATTAATAATTCTATTTATATCATCAAGAGACAGTCACTAATTATGCAGAAGGATTGATACCTAACAGCAGATTAACCTCCTCTCACTAGGCAACGGCTTGAACTTGTTTTCACACAAGTAACTCATTAAAGGAGATGCTCAGGAGTCTGGACATGGTGTGAGAGCAGCTGAAAGTTGGTCATCAGCAATGTGCAGCATCTTGAGGTGGGCAAATGCTTAGGGCCAAGGTTCATAATTGAATTTAAAGTTAGGCATCTAAATAAAAATCTCTTGTGCCTCTCAAAGGAGAGCTGGTTTTCAGATGTAAATCAGTATATGACCAGCACATTTGTATCTCATAGAATCATAGAAAAAAATTTAAATAGTTCTTTCTGTTTGAGTTTCTCTGGAGCTGGATCACTCTTCAGTTCTGTCAAATGTAAGGTTGTAGGAAATGATGGGTACCATGGTAAAGAAAAAATGCAATTTATAAAACCAGAAAAGGTTCATTCATTCTCAGCATATATATTTCTCTTGATGAGGTGGTCTCCACATGAGTGAAGTGTGTGTGAACTTTTTTTCTCTTTTATTGTAATTTCAATACTACTTTATGATTCTTTCTTAAAGTAGCCTCAGATATTTTAACTTGTTAAATTCCTTCTCTCTGTTTTTTAATATCAGGTCCTTTCTATCAGATGAATGGAGACCTGGTAGGATGATGAAGCAAGAAATATTGTTCAAATAAAGGCTGATCCACAGTAAGGATAATACCTTTTTCAAACTATCTGAAGCTCTTTGGTTTTTCTTAGTGCTACTTTAACTCTGACTTCTGAGAAATTCTGAAGTATAAGATGTCTTTGTTAAAATTCATTACTTGCTTCCCTTTGTTTAAAGAAGGAGAAATAAGGGTCTGAATCAGAGACTGCTGATGAGTTACATGGGAAGGTCAGAATTGATAGCAGCTATAAAGAAGAACAAAACCACTTTAAAACCTCATCCCTTTCTGGTAATAAATAAAGAACATGATCTCAATTATTTTTCTCTCCTATGGACTTGTTTCAAGCAAAGACTTTTTGCTATATGCAGTTTCTTTGCTGAAAACAATGTCCATTGGTGATAAAAAGCAGTTCTTCCTTTGGGTAAGCTTTAATCCATGAATTCTGACAACCCAGCAATCAAGACTTGTTTCTTTATCCAAAGGCTTACAGTTTATACTGCACAAAGGGTTGTACATGTGCAGTGCAGAGCTAGAGCAGTGTCTCACCCATTTGCTATATAAAAATGATCTCGTGGCAAGAAGACAACAGGGTTGCCAATGACAAGTTGGAAATCTGTCAAAATGCCTGCTGAACTGGCTTTTGCTGGAAGCTGGCTTTCTAAAGACTTCAGGTAATTTACACTCTTGAAGTTCCTGCCAGTGAAACTTAGAGGTCTCAGATATTCCAGCCCTGACAGACAGCTGGGCCTTGCCTCAATCTTTCTAGCAGCCAGCAGTGTTTATGAAAAGGTACCTGGCTCTGGGTAGATTGTCCTGGTGGAGGCAGGACCTCCTGCAACCTGCCACAGCTTCATTACTGCTATTGTGGAGACATCTGCTACTGCCAGATCAGTGCTCTGCAGATAATGGCCTTGTAAAAAGGCAGAGCTGTAGGTGACATTCCCATTGTATCCCTTCTGGTACTGCATGTTCTCTTATTATTTTTTCTTTTTTACTGATCTTATCAAATGTTATGATAACACAACTGTTCTCTGGCTCTGCAGCTTTGTTGGGAGGAGGGGGAAGTGGGAGAAGAGAAAAGCTGTCCTTAAAGTTGAGAGATTGAATTGTAGAATAAAGGGATATAATGTCCAGATACTCACACTGGGGCTCTTCAACAGCCAGCAGACAATCCCATTACAGGGGCACAGCTGGAGTGAAAACACTACAGGCCAGATTCAGCCTTGATACAACCAGAAGCAACAAATTGTTGCCTGATACCCAGAGCCTCCCTAGACCTTTTGAGAGGATAACAGTCCCTGACTGCCACATTGACCTCTACCTGGCTTCATGGAGTACAGGTTGTCCCACAATGACACAACTCCTAGGCACAGCCCAGAGCTTCAGTTTCTTCCCAAGGATGGGTGGTAGCTCAGGGCTCCACTGCAAGGCAGAACCTGACAGTCTTGCTGCTGCCTCTGCTCTGCAGAAGCCTCGTCCAGGAGAGCTTGATTTGATTTGATATGATTTGATTTGAGAGTTTCAGTTTTCAAGGAAAATTGACTACTCTTTTGTAGCTGGAAAGAAACATGTATGCAGTGTGACTACTCTGCAGTGCAGGTTCAGACTCTTGCTGCTCTTCATCCTGACAGACTGAGCTTAGAGTTGTTCAGAGATACAGACACAATTTCAAGGAATATAAATGTCAAGCTGTGCAGCCTTCTATTCAGAAAATAAAGACATATATGAGTTCCAGTCTGCTTATTGAATTAGAAAAACAATACTGCTCAAACTTCCTTTACTTCTTTAATGTTTTCTATTCACATCTTGGAGCATCATTCATCTCTCATCTCAGGCCTTAGTTTCATCTCCTGGGCAGCCAGCAGACAACATTTAATCCTTCTTCACCTCCCTGTAGATGAGGATATTGGCCCTGCAGCAAGGAAGGCTCTCACAGCCAGGCTGTGCTGCCTGATAGATGAACTTAGGCAGGAATTACCTGAGGCTTCCTATAATAAGTGGATGGTTTTTTTTTTAAAGAAAAGGTGAGTTTCCAGATGATGGAGAAACATTTGCATTTCCAGTTCCCAGCCTTGCAAGGCCTGAACATCATGTTTTGGGTTTGAGGCTGTGCTAGTTTTAGCTGGACATCAGCTTTCCTCTGCCACCCATCTTCTTTCCAAAGAATGACCCCAGCACCTTCATGAGGTCCAGGAAGGGCATGGAATGTGCCAGCTAATGCTGCCAGCAAAGGGCACGATGTTGGGGTTTATTTTCTGGGAGCTCATCCATGGTGCTGGTGAGTTGAGGACTGGTTGAAGATCTCTGTACTCAACAGAAAGATTCAGGTGACCCTGGTGGGTACAGGTCCAGCCCAATCTCATTAAAGGTCAACAAGAAAAAACCACTTGCTCATTCCTGCAGGCAAGAACAAGTCTCACTCCCCAAATAATTAACCTGGCTGTGTAAGAGGAAAAGGACATGCAGAATAAACAGCTAAGCTTTGATAGCAGGTATGACATTTGAGCCTACAATTAATGAGCTTCCAGTGCACAGAAAACCCATCTTTTGTCACTGAAGATTTGACTTCAAATTATTGGTCTTTCTGAAGAAGCCCATGGATTCCCCCAGTGACCAGAATGCACTGAATAAGAGCCTGCTTTTTCCACGAGGGAGGAAAAGCACTGCAGACTTCTATACAAATTAATTTTTCATGTAAAAGCCCTAGAACAACAAGTCTTCATGCGTATAGAAATAATTAGTGAAGTTATAAGTTGGCTGGTTTCTTTTTAATTGACTGTATGTATGTACTGACTTTGAAGACAACGCCAAACTTTGCTGCTAAATCAACCGAGCTGACTTTCCCTCTTGTGATGGTTTCCATGTGCCGAGTTTATTGACAAGGTTTTTCTGACTAATGGAAGGAAAAGGCTCCCCTCTTGTGGCTGCGATGGAAAAGGACATTTTCTGCACTGTGCACTTTCTTAGTTATAGAGAACTGCAAATAAGATATGAAATTTCAGTCATTTTCCCTTTCACCACTTCTGGTGTGCTGTGCGGTGTTCTAAATGCATCTTCAGTAGCTGCTGTGTTTGCTTTGGGGTAAGAGGAAATATTTTGGGGGAACTGATTTAGGTTATTTAATTGATAACTAAAAGTCACAATCTCTATCAGCAGTCAGAAACATTAGATTTGAAGAATTTAAAGCTGTTCTGCATTTGTACTTTTAAAAAATCTTAGTAAATGCTGGTTTTTAGGTGTTTGATTTATTTTTCTCTATGTCTACTCTTGGAAGGAGGACCATATAGATAAACATTTAAACTGCTCTCAGAATGGATTCATTCAGATTATAATTTTTTCTATTTTTACTACATTATAAATTTATAGGATGGCCGAATTTATTTCCATTTGGTATGAAACAGCTTTTGAATAAACCTGAAATTTAATTTAAAAGTAACAAAAGTATCAGCTTAAATTGATAATTAGAAGCTGTCTTTGAAATACTTTGAATGCATCAGAAAGAAAAACAGTAAATCTGCACAAGCTTGTCTGACAATTAAAATGAATCTATTTTTCTCATAGTCAGTAAACTGAAGCACTTGTTTGTTGTCTGTGTCTGCCAGAGTTTGGAGCTAACAGGACACAGCCTCTTGCACCTCATTTGTATGTAGAAATTGGAAGAAGACAACAAAATTTCTTCCTTTTTCAATGTCTATCTGGTTTCTCAATGTTGGATGACCTCAATGAACACAGGTATGGAAACTCAAATACACTGATTTTTCTTTTTCTGTGTTTCTAAGTAGAACATATTTACTCATTCAGCTGGCAAGCTTCTGGGAGAATAACTTTTTTTAGGCCACTTGCTTCACTTTCTTTACATTATCAGCAGCAAAGATGTGCTCTCTGAATAGTATATAAATAATTTATATAAAATTATATCTTAAATTTATACCTCAACACGTTATAATTTCAGATTTTAATTTATTTTCTTAATGAAACACACACATTAAATAATACACTTTTTGCCTTTATTCTGTGTTTTGTCTATTGTAGAGACACTTAAGTTCCAGGAAATAATTTGATCCTGGGATATGAACTGGATCTACTAGAAAACACTAAAAGTGTTCAAGGCTATGATCTTGGACAACTCTCAAAAGGAAATATAGAAAAACACAGCTCAGGAAAAAAGCAGCCTGAAATTAGAACTGTTGTTAATACAAATATAATAGATTTAGATTTTAGTTTTAACTGTGGTACTATTTTTATAAAATGAAGAAGCTAAAATAGGAAGTCTTTTATGTCATGAAAATTCAAGTGTAAACAATACCTTTTTGATTTCTGAAGTAAATTTTTCTATTGAGGAAGACTCACGATTAGAACTAAAACCTGTAATTTTCC
This sequence comes from Heliangelus exortis, assembly GCF_036169615.1. Lineage (NCBI taxonomy): Eukaryota > Metazoa > Chordata > Aves > Apodiformes > Trochilidae > Heliangelus > Heliangelus exortis. The sequence goes on along the minus strand of NC_092437.1, from coordinate 8,555,661 downwards.
CTTTGTTGATTAGATCTATTTTAAAAAAACTTAAAGTGGACGGAAATGGAGATGATTTATGAGTTAGGGCAAGAACAGAAGTTGTCACACCACTTGTGTAAGTATCAGTTCTTTTCCTACCTGATGAGAACATGAGTTGATCTGCTTTTGTGTCCTGTCTTTGGTACCTGTCTGCATGTGTGCACCATTTTGTACCATCAGTATCATCTGGAATTTCATTGCTGTCTTTCTGGAGCTGAGTTAACTTCACAGGGCAGTGCTACTGTGCAACTGAGCATTTCTTTTAATTTCCAAAACAGAAAAAATCTGCAGCTTTTGGAGCTGTAAATACCCACAAATTGATATGATGTCTTTGTCTGCATGCATCATGCATGTCTTTAGCTACACAGGGCTTCTCAGGAGATACAACCACGATGTAGCCAACTATTTATTCTTCCCTCTGATAAGCAAATAGATTATAGAGAAAGCAGTTTCAGTCTCTGCTGCCTGTGGACTCTCAGACTGAGCTGAGCAAACTTTCCAGGAGGAGTGAAGGACACTTGAGGGCTCTGTGCAGTTTGCAGTTTACCACTGAGAGCTGCAAAATTAATCCTCTGCCATCCAGATTAAGAGCTTTTCAGATCCTTTACAGTTTGGTTTGGTTTGTGTTTTTTTTTTAAGCAGCAACTTGTAGAGTTCTCTAATCACCACTGAAAATAGAAAACAGCAGCCTTTGATGATGTGAGAGGTTAAAATGAGGTCTGTGCTCTTTACTTGCTCTGTGCAGGGAAGAGCTCATACACAGACCAGCCCTGCAGAGCAGATAGATCCCTCCCCACCCATTCCTGTTGCTCAGCATCTGCTTCAAAAGCTTTTTTTTTTTTTTTTTTTTTTTTGCTTTTTTTTTTCCCCAGTAAGCTAATGTATTTAAAACTTCCAGCCTGGAAGTTTGGTCTATACCACTTCCATCAGTTAGTGGATTTTGAAGAAACTTCCAGACAATTAACATGCAAGGGTGCAGGAGGTGATGGCTACAGGAGATGATGGCAGCTGCACGATGACCTTTATCCATCTCCATCGTGTCCTGCCCACATGTTGCTCTCACTTTGACCCAGTGGTGCTGCTCCCAGCACACATCAGGCCTTTGCTTGAGCTGTGTTAGCCAAAATCTGAGCATGAATTGGGAGAATGGACACTGAGGTGCCTGTGGCTGCACTGAAGCTGCTGCCTGGGACCCCAGGGAGGCCTCAGAGTGTTTCGTGGAGTTCAGCTTTGTATTTGCCTCTCAATACTTTACAAAGGGTAAAATTTGTGCATCTCATTATTGTGCCATAAGATAAAGAGAGCTCCTCTGGGTGAAATGAACCTCAGAAATGCATGCCTCTTTTCTGCTCTACATTTAAGCAATAATAATTTATGGATGCAATTAGGCTCTGGTTTGCAAGAATGATGAATATTCGCATTTTAAATTACTGAGAAATATTAAAAATGTATGACAGATTTATTTGTTCCAGCTCTGAGGATTATGGGTGAAACCTTTCCTGAAATGTGATGAGCTTTCTCAGCATCATTCAAGTGCTGAACTAGGAAAAAATGGTGTTCAGCCTGATGCAGGGCTGCACCTTCCAGGCAGACCTGGGTGCACTGCCCTGCAGTCCATGGGCCCCTTCCAAGATTAACAGTGACAAAATGGTAGCACTGTGGGTTTTAGAGTCCCTGTAACAACTCATGTCATTACCACAGCTGGTATCCAAGTAATTTTCTAGTACGTGTATTTTTAGGAGCTGGATTTTTTAAAAGTGATGTTAGGGATAATTTTTTTCCTCATGAATTCCCTCTATTTCTTACTTTACTGCTAACTTCAGAATTTGTATATTTGAGCTGGAAGGATTTGGAAACTCCTTTTGCATTTCACTTTTAATTTCTACATTTTGCTCTGGACTACACTGCAAAAATGAAAACAGATGATCAGCAGTCTTGCTGCCCTTAACAAGGTGTTTAATTTACAAATTTTAAGTTGCCTACAGAGCTTTACACTGTAGGGAAAGTATGTTGCCTTTTTTAAAATCTCCTCCTAATTACTTTGTTTTGCTTTGCTAGTACAAGTGTACAGTATTTTTTTTTTTTTTTTTGTGTTGTAGCAATTTTTACATGGGACCAAACCAAGATTTTACCATGTAAATGACCAGTCAAGACCAAACTAATATCATCAGCTGAACACTGGTCTGTTGGAGAGTCCATCATATTTGTGCATATTTGTGTTGGGGTTTGTTTTCTGTGCTTTTTTGTTGATGTCAATACAAGATCGGGCTCAAGGATCTGAGAAACAGAGATAGAAACATCTCCTGTAGTCTGTTGTTCTGTAGGGATTAGCATTTTTCATGCAGAGTTTTGGGCAGAGCTCACATTGAGGTCACAGTATCTAGCATGCTAAATTACCAACTAGTATCCTGGGGTCAGCCAGGATATAAGTGTTTATGTCATGATGCAGTCAGGTTTCTTTGGATTGGATTTGGTTTCCAGTAGTTACTTATGTACATATGAAAGGAAAACAAACATTTCTGCCTTGCAGCTCATCAGCTGGGCAGTACAGAATCAGCACCCCGGGAACTCTGAGCCTACTATTTATGAAGCAAATTTAGGTCACACTATCTAGAACCCAGAATTTATAAATTTTAAATGTCTTGGACTAAAAAATTGACAGTGATGAAAATCACCTTATCTGCAATTTGAAAAGAGAAAAAAAAGGCCCCCTCCCAGGTCGTCCCCCCCCCCATTTTCTGTGCTTATTGTACATGGAGCTGAGATTCTTGGTAAATTTAAGAAACTTTCAAAATTTTACTGGCTTTGTCCATCGTAAGAACCGCTTTTTTTTGGAACAGTAACTTCTTCACACTACAGCAGCTTGACTTGGACACTCAGGTAGAGTTGCAGCAGCATTCCCATCAACAATTGCCCTTCCCATGTGACATGAATGTTAGCAAACCAATGACAGAGTTGGGTTTATAAGGTCTCAAACTGGAGCAAGATGCCTCCTCCAAAAGGGTTGAGCAGTCTCTGAAAGATCTGTTATATTGGACAAACCATATTAATATCAAGTCCTGACCTGCCCAGGTCCCTCCTGGCTGGTTGCAGGGGCTGGTTAGTGTCCATGAGAGGACATGCTTTGCTCTGATGAATTTTTCACCTAACTGGATTAGACAGACAAAATGGGAGTGGGAGGAAAGGGCATTATCCTGTTCCATGGACTGGGAAATGGAAGACAGTCATTGAAAATCATACAATAGATGGGTGGGTGCCAAATGCTGTAGATGCCAGAGATGGGATTTAAACTCGGATGTTCTGAGTGCCAGCTCACTACACTAAATTCATAGCTATCCATTCTCACAAAAATCCAGGGAGGCTTTCTGATTGATTCAGTATTTAGAAAATTTTGGCTGCCATAAAGTGAGAGCTCAGAGAAGTCTACAATTTACTAATGTAAAAGACTGTTTGTACTACCCCAGTCATCTCCTTTAGCAATGAATGAGTTTAGCTTTCTGTGAGGTAAGAGAATAACAATTAGAGCAACTTTTCAGAAGTTGCACACATCTGAAATTACTTGCCAATAACACCTGGGAAAGCTGTGTTAGAAGAACTAATTCTGATTCCACTCTGAACTGCAGTCATTTTTCCTCTATTCTTTCCTGCATTTTTTAACTTCACAGTTCATTAAAATTCTATCATTTTCAGATTGATAAAAACACTTCTTTATGCCAGAATAAATGAAGCATCTCTGGTGCTTATGATTGAATTGATTTACTAGCAAATCAAAGAGCAAAGGAATACAATTTATCAAGGAAGACACTTTTTTTTTTAAAGGATAATAAATAAATCTGTAATTCTGAAGGCAACAAGTTTCAGAGCATAAATGACGGTGGAAGTTTATGGAGCCTTTTGGATTAAACCAAGGGCCAGCTCCATTAAACCAAATGGAGCATTCCTAATCTGACATGTTGACAAGGACACCCCTGTCTATTGCAAAAGGGAGTTTCAAATGAATCCAGATTTATCTTATGTTCCCAACAGGGGCTGGGCTGGCTCCAAAGGAAGTTAACCAGGCCAAAAATAAACAAGATACACATGAAGCAGTTTGTGCCACCAGGAAGCCTTCCAGGGAATATGCAGAGAGGAGAAGGAAAGCCAGCAGAATCACAGCTTAAGATGTCTTTCCTATCTCCTCATTATGTCCTATCTCTGCTTCTTCAAATAATGTAAATCAAAGGTTCTTTCCCATGAGACCTCTTGCCCCTGTATTCACTTTCCCCATCCTTGCTTCCACAAGAAGGCTGCTAGATGTGCTGCTTCTCCCCAACACTCAACTCTTCCTTGTTCTGCAGTTGCAAAGAAGCAGCTACAGAGATGCTCAGCACTGAAGTGCTGATCCTGCATCTGCTAACACTCATACTCAGTTACTGACTTCTGCAGGAACAGCCTGGAGCCAAATAGCCATGCCTTTCCCAGGAGTGTGTGTATGTATTTTGAATCATGTAATTGTGAAAAGCAAATTTAGCCTTTCCCAACTGCTGTTACTGTGGCAGACACGTAGTCACAGTAACTGCAGATATCAGTACAAATACCTTTTGCATTCACAGTTTGTCAAACTGGGACCAAACTTTTAATTTGCTAAGAGACCCCAGGGGAGCTGTCCTGGTGGCACACATTGTTCATGCACTGTGTCTGACTATAGTCCATCATAGGCTTTATAATTTGCTGGAGCAGAGTCACTAAATTGCATAGTGCTATGAGATATATAAGCCCATGAGGCACAAAACAGCTCCTTAACACTACAACATTTCAAGAGGCAGGAGTTCAAATACCATTGCAAAGAACAAAGCTTCCCAGTGTTAGATACAAGATTAGCATTCTACCTCATGAAACATTATTGACTCTGTTTTCAAAGGAAGTACAGGTTTGTACCCATAATAATAGTGTGTTCAGAACTGCCTGCCAGAGAAAGTCTGTTTAGCTACATACAGACTAGCAGCAGTGCACACAGAAAGGAAGGCTGCAGAGTGCCTATAAATGCATCTCCAGGTTTTCAGAGCTGCATGCTATGCACACACAGGGTGAAAACAGAAGATGTTTGGCACTGAAAGGCAGATTATAAAATATGAGTCTCAGAAGAATGTTTTATAGCCTGAACCATAAATTTTGCAGCAATCTTAGTATTCTGTTAGCTATATTTTGGAAATCAGAAATCTGTTCCAGAGGTGTGTATTGCATTCCATCTAGTATTAATGTTTGAATTCTGTGTGTGAGTCTCTCATCATCAAATGGCAGCAGATCTGCTTGTCCATAAATTGTGTCATTTCCAGTCCCTAGTGATAACTGCATGATAATGGCCACATTTGGGTAGAGTGTGATACTGGAAGGAAATATGCTAACAAAATTAAATGTGAAAAATAGATTATTAGTGTCACTTCCAGCAGTGAGGAGTTTTGCAAAGAGGTGGCTACGGTATAGAAATTTGTTGAAACACAGCACATAAAATATGCAAGTGATGATCAATAATTGTAGATGTGTATTCACCAAGATAAATCACCCCTCCATGCACTGCCCACAGTACAAACTGGTTCCAGCTTTGGCCAGCAACATGTTCCACTCATCCTAGGGAGAGATGATGACTCAGGGGTGTCTGAAGTGTTTGGGCTTCCCTGGGTGAGGCAGGACCCAGGCACAGAGCCCTGCTTCATGTTTGGGCATCCCTGGGTGAGGCAGGACCCAGGCACAGAGCCCTGCTGCATGTCTGGGCATGGGGGATGGTTAAGGAGGGAGCTTCCATCTCCTCAACCTGCAGCCCCAGGAGCAATCCCCCTCCTGAAAGGCCTCACCTGCAGAGCAGCCACAGAGGAGAACCAGGGTAGAGGTGACGTGGTATTTTTAAAAGTCCTTCCTATGACTTATTTTTGTGTGTATTTACTTTCAGGGTCTGTTTGGAGTTCACCAGGGCTACAAACTATAGCAGCTTTTCTGCAAAGTCTGCAGTAACATGAAAACAGAAATCAGTGGTGAGTGGCTGTTACAAACTGCACTGGCCTCCTGGCATTTTTGGTTGTTTTCCACCCACCCTTGAAAATCATCTTGGGCCCAAAATGGAACTGTGAGTTATACCACATGCTCTAAATGAAGTGCTAATTAAATACTTCTACTCAACGTAGACAATGTTTCTTTGAAATGACTGTAATGTTTTGCAGATGTCATGAATTCCTTTAGAGAATGATGAAGGGAGCAATGTACACATTGCATCCCTCTCCAGGAGATAGGGATGTCACCTGAGTGGTTACCACTGGCAAGGCCTAATGCTCCTAATGCATTCCTCTCATCCCAGTTCCCAGACAAATTCTCTCTCAGTGAACATGGTATCAGGAATATTGCAGGTGGATACATGCTTTGGCACACGTGAGATAAGTGTTAGAGCCATAGAGCTTGATAGATACTTGCAGTCTAAAAGAAAGTAGGCAAGAACTGGCAGAAGTTGCAGAAAACAACCTAAATCTCTCTGGGTGGAGGCTCCAACCATGCTCCAAGTGGTTTCTGGCTCACGCTGTCCCAGTGCAGGACAGGGCTCTATGGCAAAGGAACTGAAAGGCACATGCTCTAAAGTCCTTTCTGGCAACAGGAGAAAGGCTGAAAATCCAGCTCCAGAGTAACTGGAAAGCTCTGCTTGTAATTGCCATTGAAATCATGGTCGATCTTGAGGTTTTCAGGGTCAACAGCCACAAAGCTCAGGAGAGCCAGATCGCCCAGATTTTGGGATATGCTCACTCTGTTAATGGACCATATGTTCAAATCCACTTCCAAATCCAGATTTGCCCATGAGCAACTTACTTTCACACAAGCTCTGGCACAGGCTCAAGCCCAGCTCTAGCTGTCTCTTGAGAGAAGAATTTGAGCAAAATGGGTGTCTTTGTACAGACCCAGGCTCTCATCAGTGCAGCCTGAGTGGATTAGACAAAAGCAGGGCTGTGCATACAGGAGTTGAGTTTTCCATCATGAATCCCAAATTTGGATTGAAATGCTCTGTGTGCACAGCAGACCCAAATTACCACCAGACCAAGAGCTGACCAAATGGACAGAAATTTGCGTGTCATGAAGCTTGTCCCCATGTGCCTGTGCTCACACACACATGGCCTCTGTCTGCAGGCAGGCTCTGAGATCAAGCCCTTTTGGGTCATCTTTTGAAGAAAGAGATTTTTCTCATAATCCACAGGACTAGAAGTCCTGACTGTCCTTTCTATGGCACTTCAAACCCTTGAGTATCTGAGGGGTACCTGGGAGATGCTGGCACGTTGCTTGACCTTCAGGAGAGAGTCAGAGAGAGGCTCCTGCTGCAGGGGGTCTTTTGGAGTATTTCAGCTGCAGAAGTCTGAATACACCCCCCACACAAATGAAGTGGGTAGGACAGAAAGAATAAACTGAGAAAAGCAGTTTTCATGCAGAAATGGTTAGCTACAAGACAGAGAAAGACCTCTGATACTCTGGTGTCAGGATGGAGGAAAGAGCCTGATTAGGCAGAGCTTCCAGTTGGGGGAGGAGGGACTATGAGCCAGGATTTCTGGTTTTAATTAGTTTGTGCTAATCAGCCTTTTTAGTGGCTTGCCTACTGATCCACTGGTGTGCTCTTCAAAATGGATGGCACCATTCTGTCTCATTGACTTCAAATAGCTAAGATGTGTCAGTGCAGGTGAAATAATATTTATGTAGAATTTCCAGGCCCACAGTTTTATGTTGCCATAGTGCCTTTGTTTTGGGGTGTCTGTGATGACAAATTACATCTTACAGTGGTACTGGGTGTCTGCAACCTGAACTTCCTCACTTTCTCTTTTGAAGACTGTAGACTCATAAAGATCTGAAGTGGGTTTAGCAACTGTTCTCAGTGGCAGGATTTTGATTATTGAGCAATGTTAAAACAGGTATTTTTATTAAAAGAGAGGTGTCAGCATGTTTCCTTGCTGGTAGAAGGACTAATATGGTCCTCACTGTGCTGAGTTGCTGCCTGCAGTACCCAAACTCTGTAGACAAGGCTGAGTGGAAGGGTGCAGAGGAGGATGTCTGGTCACCTTGGTAGTGCTGCTCCAGGCACCCTGCATGTGCTGTCCCTGGCCTGTCCCCCATCATCAGCTCTGAGCTCAGTGTTTTGGAGTAGCCCAATTAATTTATTATTCACCTTTTGTGGTTGGGAAGGAAGTTTCAAGGTGGGATTGGAGTGCACAGGGCGGTCAGAGCTGCTGTGGTAGTTGCAGGATGAACCAACTTGAGCCCACAAAGAGCCAAGGTTCTTGCAGTTGTACTTTTTGAAGATGTTCCAGGCAATTAATTTATTCACTATCTTCGTTGTTCTTTTGCTGGGCGTGGTAACAGTGAAGGCTGAATGACACAGAGAGAACTTTAAGGAACTTCTTTGTAATGAGAAATATTTAGAGTCTTACTGTGTAAAGAATATGAAAACTGTTCCTGTAAAAATTCATAGAATATTTCCACGTTTCTTTCAAAAATGGTTCTGCAATGTTGTGGGGTGTGCTTTTTGGGGTTGGATGCTCTCTTGAGAGAAAAAGGAGGTTGGAATCCAAGACAATAAGCAAGAAAAAGGGGGAAGAGAAAGCAAATGGCTAGTTGGAGAGCTTTCCTTAACGAAGTATTCCACATTGAGGATGTCAGTTCAGTTGCCTGTTGCTATTTTTCGTGACCACATAAAATTCAAAGAACTGTGGTATTTAAATAGTTGTAGATTCAGAGATGAGTCACAAAGCAGAGCTGATACGTTATCCATAGACATGTTGGTGAATGGTTTTCTAATGCAAGGGTTTTGTTTCCACTCTCTCTACTTCAGTGGTATTTCTGTTATTAGATTATTGTTGTAGATAACTGAGACAGTATCAAGAAAAGTAATGCTCTGGGGCTATCTATTAATACAGAATTAATTATTTTCTTCTTAAAAACACACTGCTAAGAGTATCCTGTCCATTTTGCACAGGATGTGTCACTCTCCAGAGATAATTACTCAAGAAAGGGACAGTTACCTTCTGGCTCTGCTTCTGTAAGAAAGTTTGAGGGTAATTTTTACTGCTGTTGGTGAGCAGGTCTTTGAATCAAGTCTCATTTTGAACATCTTTTTGCCAACAATGTGTCATTTGTGTGCATCCTGCACAAGGGAGTGAGTGTTTGTGAGTGCAGGGCAGTGTATCCAGTAGCATGAACTTAAAGAAATAAAAGAAATAAAAGAATCCTTCAAAGTTCAATTCTGCACATGGAAGTGGATATGACTTTCAGTTCTTCATGTCTAATTTTGTATTTCTGTGTATGGCAAGTTAGAATAGGCTGAATTTTTTTACAATAACTAGGGAAATTTATTTTGATATAAAATATTCTCTTGGCCTGAAGATAACCAGCAACTTGAGCAGCCCCTCTGCCCCTGGAGGAATTTGTAATGGTGCAGTGGTAGTTTTCTTTACCCCATAAGAAGAGTTAAGTTTGAGAGAGGACAGATCTTTGTCCCAAGGAAAGTATTGCCAATGTTAGAGTCCAGGACCCCAAACAGAGGCTGCTTTTGGAAGATGCATGTTTAGGATTGTTAATACTGGAGAGGGAACTGACTCATCACATCATCAATTCTGCTCCTCTGCCAGTACAACACAAAACATCTTTTATCATCACACTCTCTCTTTCTTCTTCATTTCTCTTTCTAAAATAAAGGAGTTTGAAACTGCTTAGTTCTTGTCTTCCCCTTGTCTTCCAGGGGAAGACTGGCTGATGGTTACAATTTAGGGTGATGGAGCTACCATTTACCCTGTGCAGGAGGACTCTCCTTATCCAGGCATCTCCAGACACAAGCCAAAGGATTATTTTCTTGGCTTACACTTACACTCCAAGCACTGAGTTGCATACATACCCCTTCCCATGTGAGTTCTTTTTTCTTTTTTGCTTGCCTTAATCCTTCCTTTCACTTTGTTGCAGAAAGCACTGCTGGTGTTAATGGGGACAGCAGGAACACTCTGGCCACATAATTGCCACGAAGGCTGCAGCGTGGTCCAGACAGTACCAGTTTGCACTGATATTTTTTCTGGAGCGTGCCAACAACAAGAGGCTGCTGTGAGAGCTGAAATTGCTGCTTTCTTCTGTTCACATCTGCATTTAATTTTCAATCAAGACTTGGTTGGTGAAAAGCCAACTAATCTACAGTGCTTAGGTTTTTTTTTTCATTTGTTTTTAAGGGGCTGCTTGGAGCCAAATCTAGTACCACAGAACTAGTTTTTAGTAGATATTTTTCCCCCTGAATTATAAATACTTTTAGATACCAACTATTTAAAATTGATCATATAGGAACATTATTATTCATCATTATAATTATCTTGAGTATGATGGTTATGAAGGCCAAGACCTTTCTGTGCCAGGTGCATTGCAGCACAAAACAAAATGGCAAACCACATCTCTAGGCCCTCTGGGTGTCAGGGATGCTGCTGGGAAGAGTGGTGATGCCAGCTTTGTGTTCTGGAGCCAGAGAATCAGAAAAGCTTGACTTTTGTGAGAGCTAGAGGAGTTTTGCCTGTAATGCCTGACATTGTGTTTAGGCTGGTGTCACATACTCTTCCATTTGCTGGTGTTGTGGCAGATGAAGAACTGGGAATGTATTGAAGATGCATGAAAAGTCACTATTTGATCAGAACAGGAAAAGGATCCATCTGTGATTCAACCATTTTGAGCTTTGGGGAACAAGAAAAAAAAATGTCTAGGATCACGGTTTTAACTTTCTTTTATGGCAATTTTCTGTGAATTACAGTAAGAGAAAGCACTGAACTGTGACTAACTACAGAAGGAGTTCTAGTATTTCTTGCTGGCTTTTATTTATCCAAGGCTCCACTTAGTACAGAGCACCCTTTTAATAGATTTTTTTTTTTAAGCTGAACATAGTTATTGTTGAAAGATGCTGAACAAATAACCTCCCAGAAATACAGCTTCCTCATAACATGGGGCACAGTGCCCAGGAACACTGGCTGGATGAAGAAGAAAGCAAATTAATCATACTGACAAAGAAAACACATGAAAGGTAAAAACAACTAATATAACACACCAGTAGCACTGTGAATGATTAACACTCACCTCTCAGAACTTTGTGCCTGTATTTTAATGTGTGCTGGTGAAAATCAGTGTGAAAATCTACCTTGGTCATCCTATATATATATATTATGCCCTCTGCAACCACATCAGCACAGCACTGAAAGCCTGAGGCACCTTGTGGGGTCCCTGAAAATGTATTGCTGAGACCTCTGAACCTGTGTAAACTCAGAAATGTGGCACAGTGTTAGGAATGAGACATTGTTGGGGGGCCTGCTCCCTCCAGCTGCATCTTTTCCATAGGACTAATTTGACCTTTCACCATGTAGAAGTCATGGTCTCTTTTAATTTTATTATTTAGTTCTTATTTTCTATAACTATTTAATTTTTGGCTAAAGGTTCAGGCTTTGATGATGAAAATCCGCGAGTCCCATCCCTCCTCTGCCTTCCTCTGCTACCAGGTGTGATGTGTTTGCTGCAATAGTTTTGGCTTGTTAGAGGACCTGTTTAAATAGTTGAAAATACTAAATGACTGTGTGGTTGTAGGGCAAAGTACAACTTTCAGCAGTCCATGCTCCCATTTTGCTATATGGCAAAAGCTGAAAGGTCCCTTAGTAATGGACATCCCAGAGCCAAAATAATGTTTTCCTGGTTGTCTTTAGCCAGCCAAGATACTACCTATAGGTCTGTATGGAAAACCTGCTAATTTAGCACCTACCTTCCATTTTCTGGGTCACTCCCAGTGGAGTAGATGTTTAAAAATATGTAATAGTTGGAGGCCAAGTATGCAGCTGCAATGTTTTTGTTTCTCCAGCCAGCTGATGAAAGTTGGCAGCCTTGTTTGTGGGGGCATTAAAACACGGGGGGGAGCTGGGTGTGCCAGTCAGGGCTGCCAAGAGCAGTGGCTGTGTGTGTGTGCTGGGGGCTGGCACTATCACTGATGGGCTCTTCTCTGCCTTCTGTGGAAAGTAGAACAAAGAGAATTTTAAAATGGTTAATTGCTACCTGTTTCAGTCTTTGGGGGCATTTTTAGGGAGCCTGAATTGCTTGCTCTGCCTCCTGCAGTGCACACAGTGCCATCTATTGCTGTGTTCCCTGTGGCACCTCAAAACCTTCTTCTTGCTATGGTTTGTGCTTATATTCTCTATATTCTTCTGTGGATCAATGTAGGATGAGCAATTTTAGGTTTATTAATATGCCTGGTCTTCAGAAAATGGTTTTCTTTTTTTTTTCTTTTTTTTTTTTTTTTTTTTTTGGAAGGAAGGAAGGAAAAGCGTTGAACTTCTGTTTACCTCATTTTATTTGAACAGAGCCCTGTGTGTTAACCCTGCTGTGCACAATGAAACTTTGTACAGTGAAAATTGGCTAAGTGGGTCCTTATTCAGGATCATTCATCACCATGGCAGAGCCTCGTGCACACATGGCAGATTTACATCAGTGAAACTGAGGAAGAAAAACAAAAGGCCCATGATCTGAAGGAAGGGCTGGCATGATTTATGAAGCACCAGTAATGTGCTGAGGACTAGATGAAGACCTATTAAGCCTTGGTCTGCAAGGGTGTTGGTGGCAGGGTGACACACCAGTGAGGAGGACAGCACATTCTGCCTCTTGGAGCTCCTTACAGGCATGTTGCAGTGTCCATTTTACACACTAGACGTTCCCTTTGGAAGATGGGGCATGTATATGGGAAATAAGTCTAATGGTGAGTACAGACAGTAAAATTAGTCAAAGGAAATAGTTTTCCTGTTGCACTTGCTTATGTGAAGCCTCAGGACCTTCACCAGGTCAGGAAGCCACAGCGATAATTTCAAATCCCACTTTGATCATTTTGTCCAAGCAAAATAAAAGGCAATAATAGAGGGGGTATAGAGATAAAGAGAGAATATGCTTCTTGGAGTCAGCAATTCATCTTCCTTGAAGGGCTTAAATATACCTTCCCTACTGTTGTGTGTCTGCTGTATTTCAGTGAGGAACCAGCAGCAGCTCTGAAGTTGTTACCCAGGAGCCCAAACCCACAGCCAGGCTCAGACCAGCTACTCAGGAGCATTGTTAGAATGCTGCTGGGCTGCGTGCAGGGTGCCCACTCTCAGCTGCTCATTCACAAATTCTCAGCTGTTTCATAGCAATGGCAATACTTGCCCAACAGCCAAGTGCCAGGCCACGAGGACAACTTCTCCCACTCCCTGTATCTTGGTGGTTTTTGTTAAAGAAGAAATTGCATCTCTTGGCACTGGTTGAGATGTGAGTTGTTCTGGTTTCTGAGGCTTTGCTCTTTGGTGAGTGTCTCCAGCTGCTGCACAATCCTTCACTCAGGGCACTGACTCATGCTTTTTGCCATCACAATAAGTCTGTTTTCATAAACAAAATTAAGTGTGCTATGTTTATTCATTAGGGAGATTTGAAGTCTCTCAGCAACCAAGAAATATGCTTCGTGGGCGAACTCCCCTCCCTCTCCTTCTCTTTTTGTTTAACAGCTAAGGGTAAAAAATGGTTTGGGAAAATAGTGGCCCCATGCTATCAGCAGGCTGGTTCAATACTTGCTGATGGGCAAGACCATGACTGCAGAGACAGTGTTAGTCAATACTGTGCTCAGCTGGAGTTTATACCTCTCAGAGACCCAGAGCTCTAGAGAGGGATATTCCAATTGCACAAAGGTGAACAGAAAAATATGCAACAGGTTAAAGAACTCTGGTTCAAACAAGGTTTTGAGTAAACCAGTGCCCACAAGGGATCTCAACTTAAGAACCATAAAGAGAACAAATGTAGAGACAGCTAGCAACCAAGAGATGCCATTAAGCATGTGAAGAGTCAGAATAGAATTAAACTGAGAATTTAGAAGAAATAAGTATCCCCAAGCCAGTGGGAAGAGCAGGGGAAAACAGTTCCATCGGTCACATATAAAGTCAATATACACAGAGTGTAATCCCAGCCACTAGTGACATCTGAGATATAACATTGATTATTGAAACCATGTTTTTTCAAGGCAGTAAATACACCTTGAATTTCTACTCAGGGCAACTACTCAGTGACTTCTTTATTAGTATGCAAATTCCGTACCCATTAGAGAGGAAATGGGTTTGGAATTTGCTGTCTTTGCAGCAAATTTAGAAGGTATTTTTGCAATTCTTGAAATCACACTCTCTACCACACGCTATAAATGAAGTGAATACCTTTTGGTTGTATTTTAGAGGGATCCATAAATCAGAAACAAAGGCTTGCAGAATAACAGGGTGGTGTTTCTCTACCAGATACCCCTTGCCAACAGCAACAATGTCAATGTGATCTGTGGTTTCCGTGCCAGACAATTCCGTGGGACCTGAGTGCAGTGGTTGCTTTCCGCTCTGCACAGAGCCAGCCCTCTGCCAGCACTCACTCTTCCTCAGGGGTCATTCCTTGGGAATGCCAACAGCCACCTCAAACCATGAATTTGGGGGAGTGGCAGCATGGGTATTCAGCTGGGCTCAGGCTTTTGGTAGCTGGATTCTGTCCCTAGTTATCATGGCAGTTGCTGGAGCCTGGGGCTTTGGATGAGTCCTTCCCCTCAGTTTCACCATCTGTACAAACATGGCTTGAGTATTTCCTTGAGAAATTTGTGCTGTGTGAGTGAAAAAAAAAAAAGGAGGGGGGGATTTTTAAAATGTTTAAAAATTTGCAATGTTTTGATTGAGAGTGATTGACAGTGAACATAGGGGGTTGTCTGGTTTAGGTTCTCACACGGAAAACTGGATACACTGATGTGTAGGAGCTTACCTGCTAGAAAAGTACCATGTCTTCAGTAACATAACCCCATGGACTGTCCTGCTCATTAGTCACAGGTATGTGAGCTTGCATATTTATTCAAAGGAGACATCTTAACCTGCAACAATTCTCTCATTGGTTTGTCTACAAATATTTCTGTACTCTATTTCTGTTGCTCTCGGATTCTTTCACCACTGAGAAATGCTGTGGGTAAAGTGACAGCCAGGTGGCATGTGTATGTTTCCAGCTCTATCCAGGTCAGCCTACAGCTCTGATTGTGTGTAAAGCACCTGATGAATGAATCTCATGCAGAAGTGAACTGTCCTTTGGGTGCTTCTGCTCCTCAACGCCTCTCTCCTGAGAGGCAGTGTCAGTGAGCCATCGTCAGGTGCTGCTCTCTGCAATATAGAAGTGTGGGGGTTTTGAAGAACTCTAACAGCTTTTCTAAAAAGTCTTGTCTCATTTCAAACCTGCTTATTTCAGAAACTGGAGAAAACCACAACATATGTACAAGAGATCTCATCAACATGTGATGGGCTCCAAGTCCACAAATCAGGGGTAAGTTCCAACATTTCCACCAGCCAAAGCTCTGGCACATTCAGATGGGGTGTCTTGGAGTGTCAGGCTCTAACCCTGGATTAGTCCTGGACTGTAACCAATGCAAAGTTTAGCTGTTTAGCTGTAGCTCCTTAGTTATAAGAATCCCATGTATTTAGCTTAACCTGTTTCAAAAGAATGGAGAGAGACTTTTAAAAGGGTTAATTGTTGCCAAACCCACTCCCTGTTGTGTGAACCAGACAAATTGTAGGGTCTGTGGTCAGGCAATATCAATTTGTGTAGGGCACAAGGACTTCCTCCTTACTCTGGTTTCCATTCCCCCACTGGAGCCAGGGCTGGTGCCCGGCTGCTCTTTGCTGGGAAGGTTTGGTGTGGTTTTTCCCAGCTGTGAAATGGGGTGATTGGGTTTTGGAGACTGCCAGGAGTGTGCTGTGTTGGGGGAATGGAGAAGTAGGCCAGGAAGCAGTGTAGCCATTGCAGCAGCTGTGCAAACACTGATTTAATACAAAACTGCTGTGATTGAGAGAAAAGGGTTTGATCTGTGATTGTCACCCTCTGTCCAGTGCATGAGACGTGGCAGCAGAGCTCAGCCCAGCACAACTCCCTGCTTTCTTACAAGGGAAATGGAACTGCCCAGCACCAGGTGAACCCAACTGCACTGGAAAAGCCAGGTCTTCCATACAAACAGTTTTCACAATCATGAACACTTCCTAGCCCTGGTGTAGCCTTGCCAGAGCTGGAGAAGCTGGGAAGCTCTGGAGGGGAGGGTGGGGGTGTCTGCTGCCTTTGTCTTGGTCTGTGAAAGGCTGGCCAGATCTCCCCGTGCTCGGGTAAGTCCATCTGTCTGTCTGACTGTCTGTCTGTCTGTCTGTCTGTTGAGGGGGATAACTGCTTTGCAGCACTTCCATCTTTTGCTGCCAAAGCAGGGAGGATTTAGGGGTGGCAGAAACTCCTCTGCCAACAAACACAGCCCGGCCACAGCCTGAGAGTGCCTGTGTAATGCCAAAGGCTGTGAGGGGTGATGCCCCAGGCTGTGCTGTGCCAGGCTGTGCTGTGCCAGGCTGTGCTGTGCCAGGCTGTGCTGTGCCATGTCTGAGGTGCAGCAGCTCTGCTGCCAGAGGGTTGCAGGATCGGTGCGGCAGCGGTGAGCGCAGCTCCCCTGCAGATGGCAGTGATATTCTGTGCTGCTGCAAATTCTTTGATGTATTTCTCCATTTTTTTTTCCTTGCTAAGGGAAAAAGAATAATAAAAACAACCCTTCATGGAGACTAAAGCACAATTTTTCTATAAACTTTGCTTTGGGCCCAGCCTGCATCCCAGCCTGCTCACAGAGGGAGCAGTGCTATTGTGAAGTATTACATAGCCCATTCCTGTAAAAAGCCTAGAAAATGTATGATATGTGGGCATGGTTCAACTACATTTATTCCTTCCGTTTGTTTCTTACATTATATGGTCTTTTAAAAGGTAAACGAAGCCAAAATGTTGTCTTGCAAGAGACCTGTATAATCATCCAGTATGAATCCTGATTTATAGACCTGTCTGAGTTTAGAACTGGGAAAAAGTGTAAGGAAAGAAAGATACATCTGTGCAAGTGGTAGACTGAGCTACTCACTGGAGACTTCAATGCAAAAAAGAAAGGTCTCTCGTTTCCTTGAGTGAAGTCTAACGTGAAAAACCTTAAACTGGGGTTAAATTTCAGTGACTTGCTTGTGCTGATACAGTCGGGCATCTGAGAAGGCTTTCATTATACCACTTGCCTTTTAATAAGGTTGTATAAAAGGTCCATGAGAAAAACTATGTAGGACAACTTAAACCTTCAGGACTATTTGTCTCACCAGTGACCCAGCTTTGCCAGGTATTTGATACATTAAGACTGTCCACTGGGAGCAAGTCAGAGCTGTGACCTTAGTATTGCCCTTAGGAACAATAACCTTCCAGTTAATGAAGCTTCACTTTGACTGAATCATACCCTGTGGCATAGAAAATCCATGAATTCCCATCACTGTCATGTACACATGCTCTTACCCAGCACAGTGCAGGGTGAGTCTGGCCAGTCTGTCACACTTCATGGGGCCCAGTAGCTCTGCTGCTGCTGCTGAGGTCCCTGTACAACACCCGAGAAGCTTGTGGTGCTGCTGGCTGGAGACATTAGAAATTCCTGTGCTCTGAAGACACTGTAAGTAAATTACACTAATGAAGCCTTGTTTCCCATGGATGTCTTTCTTGGCCTGGAAACCCTTTATTTTTAATTTGGGATGGGGAGAATTTGCTGGTCATTGCAGTAAGCCTGCAATGCAGTCATCCTTCCTGCATATGCTTCCAGAGCACAGATGAAAACTTAGCTCCTTCCCTTTGCCAATTTGATTTTTTTTTTTTCCCAGCTAGAAGATATGTATTCTGGTAGATAAAGGACAGTGTTAGTAAGTGGCTTCAGTACATCAGTACAGGGCAAATGCTTTCAAGGAATGGCTCAGTAAGATGTGAGGAGGTCTCTTGTCATTAGGTTGGGTGGGAGATGGTGCATACTTCTGACTGATGACTTTTGATGACTTGAAATCAACCGTTGTGAAAAGTTAAGGCACATGGATTTGTGGTTTGTGACAACTTCTAACATAGCAAAACAAGGTGAACTTGGGGTTGGAGGGGAAGCACATAGCTAAGTGTCATTGATATTATCTGTCAAATTTAATACAACTTAAACTTGACTCCTTCTGTGATTACTCCTGAGCTATCATTAAAGGCCTGCCACAAAATCACAGTATTCACCCCTGCTCTACAGGGACAGAGGCTGTAATATTTTCCCCTCTGTCACACTGCTGCTGGCTCCCACCAAGGGCCAGGAGGGCAAATGGGTGCAGGCAGTCACTGTGGCTTTGCTGGAGGGAGGTTCCCAATATCTGATATCTCAATCCACTCTAAATCTTCAGCAGTATTTTGGAATAGGCATTCTTGGTTGCTGCTCTCAGCTAGAGGTGGAGGATGGACCAACCTGCTCCCAGGGGATCTTTGAGTCATATTTCCTCTGCTCTTTCCTCACAGTGCTGCTGGAGGGGAGGGCTCAAGGCTCCCCGTGTGGGGCTGGCACAGACCCCACTGCCTCTCACCTCCACCAGAGGCAGGGAGCCAGGATATATCCTGTGTAAAACCCATGGGTCTGAGTTGAGCTGTGGTTTCTTATTCCCAGGCACTACTGAGAGCCAAGGGGCAGCACTTAATATCACTAAGAAAGAACTTCTTTAGTTGCATACAGTTTTGCATAACTGCTCAGCTGGCCAAGGAAGGTTCATTACGTGTTTTAGCTTGGTTTCTGAAGGAAACAAAGATGGCACGGTGCACACTGGCTGCTTGCTCCCCATACCCCATCCCTGGCCTGGAAGGTCATTTAATCCAAAATCCCTGATCAGAGCTGAGCTCTCAAAGGTAGTTAGAGAGCTAATAGGCTGCAATGCTCCAAAAAGAACCCAAGCATCCTTTTATTACTGGTTATAATTAATAATTATCTGACACTATATCTGAGTGTCAGACATTTTTTTTTTTACTTCATGTGCCTGTCTCCTTTCCTGCTCTCTGGCTTGATTTTGGCTACAATTTTGGTGCTGCTGTCTACAGAGTAAAGCAGTGCCTCTGTGCTGCAGTCACCTCTAGTGCCTCAGCTGGGCCCATTTTTGTGCTGTACAGGTCCTGCCAGCTGCTCCCACCTCCCCCTTCCCTTGGGCTTTTAGGTTAAGTGGTTCCTTACTACCTCAGCAGTTCTGCTGTACCAGCAAGCTTGCCTTTCAATTCAGCTGCAGCTCAAATCCTGCACTGTGGCCTTCCCTTCCCTAAATAAAAATAATTCGAGCCCCTGCAACATGAGTTCACTGAGCCAACAGCTGCTTGCAGGCACAGATGGTCCAAGGAAGGCACAAGAGGTGAGCAGGGGTAAGGAAAGTGAGGACAGTGCTGGGCAGGAGCTCAGCTTTCCTGCAAAGCTCCTGTTGCATCAGCCCTGTTGAGTGTGGCTACCTGAGCAAGCCAGTGATGATGTGTTTTGAAAAGAATCTGGTAGAAAGCTGAAAGACAGCTTCTTAAATTGAGTAAATTACATTTGTATTTTAAAAAAAAAAGGGAACTTGTAAATCGCATATTTACACAATGGAGCACGCGAGGTCTCATACGAAACCCAGATGTTCATTAGAAACATGAATTTTTCTTCCTTGCTGCTCCCATGAAAAGTAAAACTGGGGAAAAAAATTGGCTATGTTGAAGGGGAATGAAGGTATGAGCACCCTATAAAATCCAGGAAATTTCCTGTTAGGACTAAAAATCTAGGGTACTCTTTTAGTCTTTTAATTTGGACTCAAGATAGAAATTAAAACCAAAGCATCAGGTCAGGTGCTCAAGTTCTTAGCCCTTAGCTGTGGAATTTCCAGGTTAAGTTACTTAAATTTTCCTGTTGCTGAATAAAGCTAAAATCCTGTGTGCCATATATTTGCTCATCATAAAACATTCTCTCCAGTAACAGCTTCTTTGTTGGCAAAGCCTGTCTGGTTTATGAGCTTCCCAGCCTTTGTACAGTGTACTGGGAGCTAAGAACTTCCACATGGCACTCACTCTGAGGCTTTTGTGAATAAGCAGAGCGCTTGCTCTGTGTCCAACAAAGGCATCAAATATGGTTTGAATTCTCTGCTTTTAAATGCAAAGGATAATATTGATTTTGTTAAGGTAAATGTCTTTAATTGCACGCTATATAAACTCAGCTCTTACTGAGACATAATAGGCTGTGGGCATTCTTCCAACAGAGCAGTATGAAAAAAAGTATCATTTAGTGTCTCCAGTAGAGAAATGCAGGATTAAGATTTAGATGAACAAAAAATTAAATGGAATACACCCCCAGTCTCGGAAAAAAGCCTGTACTGATGCAGAAAGACATTTACAATTAATGCTGTATAAAGGCAAAAACTCTGTGGAGTATCTGCTGATGTGGATTCTTTAGTGTTTTGGGGTTTTTTTGGTTTTTTTTTAATTGGCATGGTGTTGGTGGGAATATAAAATTGAAGGAAAACAGACGATAAGAAAATTAGGAAATTAATAAAATTTTTCATCATATGAATCTCATATACAGAAGCAGTGGGGTACTGGGCACTCCTCTGGACTCTACAACCTTTATCCATGGCCAGTCAGTGACTATTTAGCAGGGTGCTGAGGACAAGATGAATGCTGAGTGGGTGACTCACCCACTTGTTTATCATCAGAGGTGAAGAGGTATTTAAGAACAGACCAAACACTCATGCAGCGGATGATAGCCTTTCATTTATTGCTAAACTACCATAGTACAGGAAATATATAAAAAATATTTAACAGATAGCAAAAAAATCATTACATTGGAGGCTTACAATGTTGTTGTAAGAATGTGAATGATATAAATTCTTAAGGTTAGACTTTTGAACAAACAGTTTGATTAAAAAGAAATCTGCTAGGATGATCTGAGTGATAATTGCTCACTCACTCTTCTATTAACATACAGTTCTACCTGAACATACAGGGTAGGGCTTCAGCAAGGAGGCTTGGATTTGAGGGCAGGGAGAGGGATAGCTTCATAATTACACACACTTACATACACACAAACACAAATATCTAAGTCCCAATTAAGCCACCATAATTAAGCCTGAACTGTACCTTGATTCTCTCTTCCCAGGTCTTACCACACTACATGTGTAGTAAGGTACTGATCAGCATCAGTAAAATGATGGCAGTTTAATCCTGGAATAATCAATTACTCCCACACCCACCTGTGGATTTCTGGGCTATTACAAACACTAAATGATTATTCATTTTTGTGACACAATCTAAAAATTTCTACTCAATTCTGCTATTTCATGAATTATTGAAAAGAAACTCGAAATCTTAATGTTTCCCCAGATAACCACTTGTTTGCAGCCTGTGTGGTCTTTAACAGCACCAGCACTGTCATTTGGAATTTGTTGCAGTGTGGGTCAGGTACCAATTTATTATAATTTTTTGTACACCAGGAACAATGAAAATAACTAAACAAATATTAAACAGACCATAAATACTGGTTCATAGTTAAACAAATTATTATCAGCTGTCGCTCACTGCAGTTATAAAGAAGCAGGCATTAAAAATGACATGTCAATCTTATGTCAAACATTCAAAAAGGTGAATTCTTAATTCTGAACTGAGATGAATACAGAGCTATAACTTTTGACTTGTGAGGACAGGCAGATGCCTCACAATCACAGGTCAGAAATCACTGCAATGTAAACGATGAGGAGGAAAAACAGTTGATTTCTGGAGAAACTGGAATTCACCCATTCTAAATCCAACATTGGCGTCTCTTCCCATTGCACAGGAATATGTAATATAAATAACAAACAGAATTGCAGCTAGATTGCAACATCAGATGATTTTAAGTGGTGCAAATTATGAAGATTTGAATTGATTCAAGATCTGAAATTAAGACAGAAATTTTCTTGAATTCCATCTGGCAGATAATTTTTCCCTCTTAAGTAGCAATTTGGAAAGAAATGCAGGGGGAAAACTCAGATTGAAATATTTAGAAACATATTTCTGAAGTATTTAAAGCTATCTTTGAAGCTCTTGAAAAATTTATCAAATACATCTTTCTCAGGACAACAACACTCAACAACAATTGCGTAGAAAATTAATACACTCAGAAAATGAAAATTCTTCCTTTATAAATACTATCCTTAATCCAAAAGGTGTTGCATATTTGGTCAGAGAAAAAGCATAGACACTTTTTTGTAAAGATACAGATTACAAAATATACTTCAAAAACCATGCTAGCTAACTTGAGAACTGTTTTAGATATGTTATTAAGCAGCAGCATTTTATACAATAGAGAATAACATAGTGCTGGTTTTGGAAATATTCTACATTCA
Organism: Heliangelus exortis; assembly: GCF_036169615.1. NCBI lineage: Eukaryota > Metazoa > Chordata > Aves > Apodiformes > Trochilidae > Heliangelus > Heliangelus exortis. The sequence goes on along the minus strand of NC_092437.1, from coordinate 8,533,390 downwards.
GAAAATGCTGTATTCCTACAAGAAGGATGAAGTGATACATATTTACATGGATACAAACAAAGCAAGTGCAAAAAGCCCATGGCTCTTCTACATTCTTTCTACCAATAAAAACACGTACGTTAGACACTTCCGTCGCTGTTGTTCAGGTCTTACATTTTGCTCATTCTCATGGAGAAAAACAAAAATGGAACTTCATATTTCATTGCAAGTATCTTCACAAGCAATTACTCTCCTGGCAAACTGTACTTCCAACACTTGTAACTGACAAAAACAAACAAACAAACAAACAAAAAAAAAACCAAAAAAAAAAACCAACCCAAACAAAAGAAACTTCCTGATATCTGCCAACTCCCCTTCCTCTCTCAGACTGCTTACATGAATATTTTATTTTATTCTATGTATTCATATATTTGATGCAGAAGTTTATAGAAGCTCATCCTGTATTTGCTGCCAAAGCTTGAATGGAAAATTGGAAGTATAAAAAAAACCAAAACAAAACACAACAAACCTTCACACATACACACAAAAATGAAAGAGATGAACTTTTGAGTTCCAGCAAGCCCCATGTACTTTGCATGGTAAAACTTTGATGGAAAATACATTAGAGTTGTTCACCCTGTAGACAATATATTTTGGCGGCCTTTGGTACAATGGCAGGAAGGCACTGTGGTGAAACATTCAGATAACTGAGGAAAGACAGAATTTCCTCATGTGCAAATATGGCTATCTTCCAGATAAAGTGAGAACAAATTACTCACAAAATGGTATTAACTCTTCTCAGGTTAAGCTAATGCTTCTACAGAAAGAGAGCACATTGTATTAAGTAACAAAATATTAATACTGGAAAAACATTGCTCAGCGAGAACAGGAAATAATTTAGTATAGTATATTTTGAAGTGCTTCAGCCTAGCTATATAATTTTAACATAGCAGTTTTCTTTTTAAAAAGAGACAACAATGCATAATGCTATGTCTGAGGATACTCCTTTTCTCCAGAAATAAATATAAAATGTGGGTAAAGCTGCATTATTAACTAAGTTGCATGTAAAAGCAGATAGAGGAGCACAGCCTGACCTCATGTAACTGTAAATAAAACCACTAAAATGTACTCTGTACTATATACATCTTATGAACCCTCGATCCAGTAGCTGGCTTCATGTGCCTGCACAGGTCTGCCTGACTGGAGCCAATTACAGGATCGTGACCCAGGAGTGTAATGGGGTTGTGTGTGTTCATATATCATCATATCTATATAATATAGCCATATAGTTGTGTGTGTTAATATATGTATATATATATATACACACATGGCTGTATTATATAAATACACATATGTATCATCTACACTAACATATGTGCAGATTAATATCTATGCATTAAAAATGAGGAAGAAATACAGCTAAGACAAGTACAAGGAAAGCACTTGTAGCATGTTTGTTTGTTTTTTTTTTAAATCCTCTCCTCCTCTCTGTACCAAGGTGCCTGAAAGATGGTGTAAGAGCAATAGGAACTTTGTCTTGTAAATAGCACTTGGTTCACAGGGACATTCTGCAGAGCAGCTTCTGTGGGAACACTGTGGGGGCTCAGGGGTCTGCTGCCTGCCTGGATCCCTTTGAAGGTTTAAAAGACTTTGCTTATGTGTCTGCATTTTTCTTGTCTGCTTCATACATTTATGCATTATAGTTAAAAACAGGAGAGGGGTGCTTAAATAATCAATGGGGGACAGTGGCAAAAATAAAAATAATAAAATAAGTCTGTATCATGAAGCTGCATACTGCAATGGCTCATTGCAGGAGACAGTTGTTAGTGGGTTTGGTGTGTTGTTATCTGCCTTAGAGCTCAGCTATTTATCTGTGTACAGAGTCCTATTGACAAGCAGTTGCTAGGGACAATCACCAAATAAGCAGCAGCAATTGTTTCAGAATACATCAGTGCATCTACAGATTTGAAAAGTTGACAGTCTTCTTTGCTATCAGAAGATATAACTATCTGAGGAAAGTTTCCATCAGTTATTTGGGGGTTTTTGTGTTTTGTTTTTAAGCTTCTCCAATATTTAACAGGTTGGATCAGAGAAATTAGTTGGTCAATTTTTGGTTCTGCCAAATGTGAATTCTGTGAAACCAAGAGACATGACTGGTCTGCTCAAAAACTGCAGCAAAGAGCTTCTGACAGGCAACTTTTGGTTGGCCTGAGGCATTTTTCAAAATTGTGGAAAACTTCAGTTGCTTTAAAAAAAAAATAAAATCCATAATGTATATCAGATTCTGGCAAACTGGCAGCATTAAAGCAATCCAAATTAACTTATTTGAGGCATGTGAGCCAGAGTACTATACAAGTGCTGTTTAATGATCAGTAAATCCCCTGTGCATAATTAATTTCAGCTTGTCCAAACGTCAGATTTGTTTCTGTAAAAGTCAGTAATAAAAAAAAAGCCATTTTCACCTCTGCAGGTAACAGGCTTACTCTTGGCTAAGTTGCCATTCATACTGATGAACCACATGGAGCTCACAGTATGAGCACCAGAACCAGGCATCCTCAGACAGTGACTTTCTGGTGTTGCTGAAATGGGACACAGGGTACTAATTTTGTACAAAAGGTTTGAGTCTCACCAAGTGGCCTAACACCTGCCAGCACTTGCTTTAGCACTGTAGCTGTGTGTTAGCAGCACTTCAAGGGGAAAAAAGAAGCAAAGTCCCCAAGGGGTGTTGTTAATACCAGCTTGAGATTTGCAATCAGAAATGGCTCTGCTCTGGTTCTGTCCCTAGGCTTAGCTGAATCCAGGGCTTAGAGCTGCTCCTGTGAAATTCAGGCTTCAGTTTAAGATCCACAGTTATAGATGAGACCTAAGTCAGATGTTCTGGAAAGTCTTACAGCTTCTATCTCTAAGTCTAAAACTGAAGACCTTGCAGACTTTAAGTGCCAGCTTTTAGTGGCAGACAACACATCCTTCTCAGTACTCCTGAAAAGATTTCTGTTGAGCTGAGCACATACTCCACAGGGTTTGTGCAAGATCTTTCTTGTTCTATTGGGGAACCAATTAAGCAGCTGCTCTGCTGGGCTGCTCCATTCATGTAACCTCATTGCTGCTGTGGGTATGTTGGTATTCAGCAGGTCACTGTGAACCACTGAGAACAGGATGGATTCTCTGTTTTCTAGAAGAGAGCTCAGGCTCTGTGCTCCAGTGTTCCTCATTTAGAAAACCAGAAAAAGATTACTATGTATTTCCTACAATATTAAGTCTGTCTTTTACTGTACATTAATTATCTGCTCACGATGCCTTTTGTCACACTGTGGTAGCAACAACACAGCAAAATGTTCCAAAATGTTCTGAAGTTGCTAGCTGTGCCACTGCAGGTGGCAGTGGTTATCTCTTGTGGTGAGCCTGTGTCAATACAGCATATTCTAATACATGAATACAAACATAACAAAAATATTACCTCACATGGAAATTTAACCTTTCCAGAAACTGCTGGTAACTTTGCAAAGCTAAAGAGACAAGGTGAATATAAGTAAGCATATACTTTCTCCGGAACATATGATTTCTGTAAGATGCAATTATTTTCCTCTGCAGCTTGTAGGATTAAACATTACAGCTGCTAAATAAGTTACAAGCCAGTAGCAGTTTCTATATGAAAATAAACAGCACCAATTTCTTTAAAAATATCCATGAGGTGTTCATAGGCTTACTAAATGTTAATAAGGCTCAATCATAAAATCTTTGGATTTATTTTGACTCCTATTTTACCTTGGGACAGGTGTTGCAACTGCTGAACTGCTCTTTTCATTGATTCTCTGTTAGCATCCTTCTCCTTCGAATTCCTATCCAGCCTGACAAGAAAAATGGAGAAAATTTCTGCATTCAGCTGATACCAAGTGACTGAACTACTGATCACAGTGCTCAGAGTCAGAAAAAAAATGTCTTTTTAATCCCAGGCTGGATAAAGGCTGAGCAAGCTTGGGTTGCCTCAGTTTCCTACAACAATAAAATTTCTCAAAAGGGCTTTGAAACCTGGAGAGCAAGTTGTTGTTAGTGACCCAAAAAATGTCATTATTCTTTTACGGAATATATTACTCTGTCTTCCCCTGTTTCCCACCCCACCCAAATAAGCACTAATATATAACCTCCCTTGCTTTGTGTGATGTTCAGGAGTGACATCTCACTTCTCACTTATTACTAAGATAGATTGATACATAGACAGATATTCTGCAGCAGGCTTGAAGAGTTTCCTCAGACAGATGCTCTGTTATATGAGAACAATACGATCTTTGGATGAAAGGAAGGGTGTCCTTCTCCATGTTTACAGAGAGAGGTGGTGAGCTGCTTAGTCAAGGCTGTCAGCTTGATGCCAATACATTGTTCCTTGGATTGAATTGGTGCCTTGAGATGAACAGTTAAGGAAGCAGGAGGTTGCAGGGGCATTGGAAGGACCTAAGAGGTCAGTTATGGAAGGATTCGGTAAAAGTTGTCACACAAATCTCTTCTTCTATGTCTGATTTCTGGCAGGGAGTCCAGAAAATTCCTTCCTGATAATTTCGTTAACTGTGAAATAAAAGAATAAGGCATGTTAGAGCACTTTCAGAATTACAAGAAGTAAAACCAATTCTTGGGTGGTTTGCTGTTAAGCTGAAAATGTTCCCTGTGTATGCATAACATAATTTTAACAAAACTTACATCTATTAACCTAATTACCCAGACTACATATTTTTGAAAGGCCAGAGGGAAAGAGGGGGTTTACACTGTGCTCAGCATGCTTCAAGTATCATAAAAACACATCTGTCAAGTTGTACCACATATCCACTACATGCTATATCCCATATGAACACAACATTTTTCCTCTTTGCTCTTTAATCTATCAGTATCTGAGCATTTTAACATTTACACTAGGCTGAAATAAGAATATTTTGAAAAGAGAAAGGCCAGATTTGGAAGCCATGTAGTAGTAGACAGTGCTGAAAATACAGAGATTGCCATTCAGGTGAAAAAGTGCTGGCTTGTTTGTGTTTTGTTGTGTTGGTGTTTGTTTTTTCTTAAATCTTGCTATAGAGTCTCTTTAATTTTTTTTTTACCACTTGTTTGTAGATTGTAGTATAAGGAAACTTCCTTGCACCACTATGAGGCTGGCACAGGCTTGTTATTAAAGCTTAAGACACTAAGGACCCTTGTTTTCTATTTAAAAAAAAATCAGAACAATATTACATGTTATACACAACAGCCATTCTCTCCTGTCTGCCTGCCATGGTTACTTGCCTAAAGAACCCTTTGATACCTCCTGGAACAACTCTCTCTCTCTGGGCTGTACTTTCATTAAGAGAGGGAGACCTAAAACATGAGCATTCTGGTGCAAAACTCCAGAACTCCCCTTGGCACCGTAGTCACCAAGGGAGTCCACAGTACAGAAACTGTTTACCTACTTTGACATTTTTCCTTTAAAACCAAAAGACCAAAGTTTCTAAGGTTTCAGACCCCAGATCTAAATGGTTTCTCTCTGTATTTCAGGGCTCAGACAAGGCTTAATTCAAAACAGAAGACCCTCACCCAAGACTGGTTAATCCTCAGGTATGCAGCTCTGAGACTCCCCCACACTTACACCCATTTCTAACAAATGTTTGTGAACAAATTATAATTAACATACTATTTCACCAATTCCCAACAATTAAAAAAACATGGTGTCTAATCTCTTACTGTCTCTGGAAGGGCAACATATATATTCATTTTTAGTAGTTACAACTAGTAGTTTGAAAGCTCCCTTCACTCTTTATGAAATGGAATTTATCTCTGAGAAGTCAAATTTGTGTTTTACACAACACTCCATCTTATTACTGTATGGATGCCTGCTGTGGTGAGCTGTGCTGCTCAAGGACTGAGTATTTGCACAGAGCAGAGGTGCTGGACAGCAGGAGCAGGGAGCCAGCCCTCTGCATAGCCTGGTACAGTAAATGCTCCTGCAGAGGCCCCATAGCCTGTGCCACACAAGGTAGTTTCCATTCCTCTGTACTAAAAAAATCCCACTGTTAACAGCCCAGAGTTTAGCTCTTTCTAATTCCTCTTTCTGATTCCAGCCAGGAAATGGGTGATTTCAACCAGACTGATGATTCTTGGAGAGAGCAATAAAGCCTGGCTGAGAACAGAACTCCTGTCCTCTCCTCCAGCCCAACCTTCTACCTGCCACCATCACCTGCTGGCTTCTAGCAACCCTTTGGCTGAATGCTCATAAAACACGTGTGGAGTATTTGGAATGCTGCTGCTCTGCAGTGCAAGCAAGCAACCAGTGGGAGGTGAGGTTGGTCCACTTGCAAGCAAAAAACCTCCTTCAGCTCAGTTTCCTGTTTGCTCTACCCAGGAAATGAGAGGAGCAGGTCTTCAATGGAAATTTTTCACAGCCTCAGCTAAAAATAGCAGTGAGGTAAAAGAAGTGGGCACCCACTCTTACAGGGTCATTTCCTTTCTAAAAACAAGAGGGCTGTGACTGCAGGCTGATTTCTTTATCCACACGTTTGTTTCAGCAGTTGCTGTAACAAAAATCCTGTGTATGAGGTTCACTGAATCACACACCACTTGGGCAAGTATCAGAGCCAAGAGTCATCTTTGTCTAGGAAGGGTTAAAGAACAAGTGAAAAGTGAAGGGCTAATTAAATGTAGGTTACTAAATCTGCAGTCTTTTGAGGCATCCATTTTTTGGGTTTGTTTCCCAGCCATCTTTATGCAAAGTGAAACGGATGGTGCAGCACCAGCAGCCCTGGAGCCGGACCAGTGCAGGGACCGGGCAGGTTGGATGGTGTGGTAAAGGGCTTACTCAGGCTGAAAACTTCACTTTCCCTCCTGTGTGCTGCATGGGAGGTCAGCAGTGGGTTTTGTGGGCTGAGGTTACAGGGGGACTACAATCTGAAATGTGCTAAAAGATTGCAGCAGAGCAGTGTGAAGTATTAACCCCACAGGTGGGCTGCAGGACTGAGCTTGGGCACACTCTGTGTGAGCTCATGGGTGGCAAATGGGATTTTTGTTGTGAGGATCTGAAAAACAGGAGAGCTTCCTGTTATCAGTTGGCCTGAACATCCTGTAGTCCCCTGAATTTCACCTCAATCCACATGGCAAGGAGATTAGGTGCAGTTTGGGCTGGGCAGAGGTAGTCTGGGAGGTCTAAGGGAAGGACATGCAAGTCCAGGACCATCCCAGCACAAGAAGTGGTAACCTATAAAAAGCCCCCTGAGTCTAATGAATATATATGGATCCCAAGGCACCACCTTGGGATCTCTCACCCAGCCTGAAGCCACTTCCAGACTGGGTCTAGTGAAATCATGTATCTAGATTTAGGAGCATACGGATCCAGACCCAGGTGTAATCTCAGTGACTTGGGTTTGAACAGTAGGCTGAACAGAATGAACAAACTGAGACGTATCTGAACTTCAGAGGAAGCTCAGATCATGTGCTGAGCTCACTATTCTGAACTCCAGCTATCTTTTTTTTTTTGGTAGCGTGGTTAAAATATATCTAGAGTATTGGTTCTCATTATTTGCTCATTTCTAGCCAAGAGGAAATGGAGATGATGTGATTAATAAATAAAACATTGTTATTTAAGGTGCCTGACATATGGTGGCTCTGGAGCACTCTGCTATTGATCCACTCAACAAGAGAGAATTGATTAAATGGGGCCATAAGGACTTATGTGAAGATAACAAAAGATTAAATTTTTTTTTTTAATACTGAAATTACATCTGACATCAGCTATCTAGATCAAGGAAATGCCTAGTTATGCCTTCAGCATATCCTCTGTTAGATACTGCTGTTTTATAACTATTACAACAGCCCTGGTGCTTGGAGATCCCCAAGGTAGCTGAATGTGAGAGGATGGCTGAAATCACATGAGAATGCCTGTGCTTTCCTAATCCCTCAGCTTTCATGGGTTAGAGTCAGTCTCTCGGGCTCCATGACATTTAAGATTCTAATTCACATCTTCTGAGATAGAAATCTGGAGTCTATTCACTTGTGGGATGATAGTGGGTTGTCTGAGCTCTAACTAGTAGTCCCCAGGCAGGGAACAGTCTCCAGCTGCAGCTGGCACTGAGCCTGCAGGCTCCGTGTGGGTGATGAGCTACACAAGGGCACACGCTCGCACACACAGCAGAGAGCAACTTTGCTGGCACTGCCCCACGGATCTGTCTGGAATAGAAGCTGATGCTGTCACATCACTGCACCCGTGGCAGTGGCAGGGGTTTTGTTCTGCCTGCAAGAGTGAGGGTCTCAGCAAAGCTCAGCTCCCTGCACGTTCCAGGTTTGCTCGGCTGACGCAGCCCGGAGAGGTTTTCCATGCAAAGCCAACACAAGACACGCAAGGAGGAAACTGATGACATAACAGGGCCTGGGAAGAAAGCTGAATCCTGAATTTTTAGTGTGCCTTTAAAATGTGACCAAGCAAACCATGCTCCTAAAATGGTTCTAGCTGCTGCCTGGGAATGAGAGGATGCTTTAGCCCAGCATGCACAACCCCATCTCTCCTTCCCTGCCCTTCCCGGCTTTGTGGTACCCAAGTGGAGAAGAAAATGGATGAAAAAAATTTAAACGAAATTAAATAAACTTTTAAACCCTCTAAGCCAAATAAAAAGGGGCATGAATCTTTAATTGAAAAAATAAATAAATAAAGGTTAAGAGAAACACACAGCTGGAGAAAAGGCAGAAAAATACTAATTACCTTTCTTTTTGATTGCTTGGATCAAAGATCACAGTCATTCTTTTTCATATAATGTTTTGTATCCAGCTAAGGTGTGTATCTATCAGCTCTGAAAAAGATTTGCAAAACCATTTTTGAGAAAAAAAAAAGTAACTTTTGACCTATGTTGCAAGGCCAAATGTTACAGTTTTAAGCTACTCTTTCATTTTGTGGATTAATTTATTAAAAGGACATTTCAGCATATACAATACATAAGGCAGAACTTAACCGCTGACCTTTCTGTTTGCTCAGATCCAGCACTAGATTTTACTTTTTCCCCCCTCTTTTCTCAACTGATATTATCTAAAAATAAGTAGGCAAAAAATTACACTCCTAAAATTGATCACAAAACACATGCAAAATGCTGATAATTTGATCTGAGACTTCAGAGGCACAGGAGGCCCATGTGTCTTGTAAGTCAGGTCAAAGACTAGTCACTGCCTTTTGCAAAATTCAGTTATATGATCATCTTAGTGCTCCAAATAAAACATGACACATTTATGCCAGATCAAAATTAGTCCCTTTTAAATAAGAGATCTAACCACTGTGACTGTGTAAAGTAGACTTTGCCTTAATTGTAAAGAACAGGGAATATATGTGCAAAGAAATTTTAAGAGTTGCACTCTTTGCTTCAAACACAAATAAAGCGAATTTTTTTTCTCATAAATGGCAATATTTAAAATTTTCTTCTGTCTTATCTTTTTAGATCTCTGTTGAATTCATCAAGAAATCACTTGGTACTTCTGCAAAACTGGAAATGTAAAAAAAAAATTCGCAATATTAAGGAGAAAAAAGTGCTTCTTAAAAACTAAGTTAATTTGGAGTGCAAGATTCAGAAGTTTCTTTGCTGCTGGATTTTGAGTGACTATATATAGAAAAGAAATATTTTACTTGGCTCCCTAAGATTGTGAAGCCACGTATGGTACACTAGAACCTACCACTCAGTACACAGCGTGTTTTATATTCTGCATCCTGGAAAATCAGCTTCTGCAGATGCATGAAGAGCACCCAATTGACTGGTAAATAAAAACTTAGGTGTATCAGGCATAAACAGCTCAAACCCAACAAACTGTGTTGGGGAAAAATACAGAGGGGAGGGGATTGGGGCCAGGGGCTGTTTTATAGATCAACAGCAATGAAAGGATTCTTTCTGGAAAACGGAGACATGTAACTACTAAGAAGATCTTAGTTGTAAAGCTTTACTTGAATTATATGTCAAAAAAGGTTTTACTCTTTACTGAAATAATGCCAATAGACTGCACCCTGAAATTTTTCTTCCTTGTCCTGTTGATAATCTGTGTAATCTGTGTAAACTACAAACCTCTTCAATGCCATCCAGCCCTGCAGCAATCAGGTCATCTCCATTAATCAAGCAAACTCTTGGAAGATGTTACTGAAGTCAAACTAAGTGGCAATTCAAGTCCCATGATGTGTTTTTTTGCTATAATAGTTTCAATTGACTCAAAACCCATTGGCATCTTTCCATGAACTTAACATCGTAATATAGATGTCTAATGAAAAACAGAATCTAAATAAAATGCATATTTTTTGGCCAAAGCCTGTCCTGAAATCAGTATCTAAAATTCTTGTGATTCAGAGAATCTGGATTTCACTCATGAGAATTAACTATCCTCCCCTTTTATTTCAATACAGTTCCAGAGTGAGGTGCAGTATTAAAAAAATTAAATCTCTGGTATTATCCTACCCAAAATCTTTAACAGGAAGCTGGGTGTGCCTAAAAGAAAAGAGCAGAAAACAAGGACAGCATTTCTACTTAAAAAATCAAAATAAAACAAAATCAGTGTCCTGAATGCACTGTACATCAGAACTAGCAAGAAAGAAATACTCCAAATGCAAATATGTCTTTGACACTACTCTAGAAATGGCAAGGATTTTCTGAGTACTTTCATTACTGTCAGTGGCCTTCCAGAAAAGATCAACAGCCTTCCACTACGAAACAACAATGTTAAAACTGTCAGGAAAATGTGTGACCGAGTGGTTAAAGCAGAAGACTGGACAGTGGGACTCCAGAGCTTGGACCTCTGCTCTGCCACCATCTTTGCCCTATCATCTTGGCCAAACTCAAAGTATCCCTGAAGGACCAGGTTTTTTACAGGTTTGGTGTGAAATCTGTGGAAAGACTGTGCAGGTCATACTCAGGGAACTAAATAATACCTGCAAAGGTACCAGACAAAAGCCTGAAGTGATGATGACCTGCAGAGAATGAGCCTACACTGTGTGGATGTAGTAGAGGGCAGTAATTTTCCAAAGTCCCTACAGTGATGTTTCAAAGAGCTTTGATAGTTTACATGTCCAGCTACATAAAGCATGAGGTGCTGAGCTCACTTAGGCACCTAAAAAACCTAATACACAACAATTTAAATTAACAACCTAAAAGCTTTAAACCTATAAATGTCAGTCAATATTGGAGTGCTAAATACCTCTAAATTTTTTGTTGTATTTCTATTAGGAAACTAAGGCAACATAGGTACAGAGAGCATTTTCAAGACAATCACTTGTTCTGACTTTACTGTATAGCATCTGAAGTCAGGAGACTGAGGAACATCCCTCAGTTTTGGGCACACCTTGTCTTGGGAGACCACTTGTGAGTAGCTGCACAGATGCTCTCTCCACTGACTGTGTGGGAAGTCTGGGGTTGTCATCCCCAGACTGTTGGTAGGCTGAATAATTTCTTTCAGACAAGACAACCCTTTGCTCTTCTCTATTCATGCATTATCCTCAGACAGAAGTTGTTACTCTGCAGTTCCCTCCAGCCACGTTCTCCTCAGAGACACAAAGCCAAGTGACCAGTTATAAGGGTAGGAAAATATTTGTGAAACCTGTGCTGCTCTCCCTTAACTCCCTGCCCTACATGGAGCTGTTGGATGCCTGTCCTATTTGCCATGCATCACTTCAGCTTGTTACAACCTTGTAAATCAGTAATAAGTTGCAACTGAACCTGTAATTGTTTAGTAAAAAAAATCATTACACTTCCATGGCCAGAGGACTTTCACACAGTTAATCAGTCAAGAAAAGAACTGGGTGTTAACTGGTTATTTAATTTCCTAGAAGAGCAGTTTATTTAGGCCCTATAGCAAGAGGACTGAAATCTGAAGTGCAAATAGTAAAAGGGAGAATTATATTGCATACAAATGACACAATCTCCTAGAGAAACAGGTGCCAAATGCCCTAAAGTCAACTGAATGGCAGAATTCTAAGGCTGAGCAGGTGCCCTTCCTGGTGCTTTCTGTAATTTAATCCATTTGATCCAGGTTTGAATCTATCAGGAATCGATGAGTTAAGTTTTCTAGGCAACTTCTCCATTAACCAGGAAATTGGGGTTGTGTGACAGTGACACACACACGTGAGCTTTCTCATCCTGGGTTGTTGACTGGAAGAGCAAGAGAGCAATTTTTGCTCCAGAGTGGGATTTCCTGATTGCTTACTGCATTTTGGTATTCAGCACATCACATGGAGAGCCCCTGGGGCTCATCTACAGAGTCTGTTACACTGGTGTAAAAACCCTTAAATTAGAGGATTTGCATCTTAGTCACAAGGGGAAGAGGCACCCCATCATACTGGGGTGTTTCCTTAATTCTCATTTTCAGAACCCCTTTCTGCCCAGTCCAGAGCACTACACATACTGAAACTGAACCATAGGGGTGCTCAGGGTGGCACCCAGTGCCAGGCACTATCTTACTCACTGATTACTTGACTGGCTCTGAATACTAATGCTGAAATTGCCAAGAACTACGTGAATATGAAAGAAAAGCCCTTGTATTAATTGAATTTACTATGATAAATACCCTGTTTATTTATGAGGGAAACCTTTTAAATCCGTTGTCATCACACAAAAGGCATAAAGGGACTGCAAAAAGATGCAATAGCTTTGTGCAGTTCTACGAGTGTCAGCAGCCACTTTGGGAAGTGTACCTTGGAACTGGAAAACTAGATCAGCCTGGGCGTGATGAGGAACTCCAGGCCACCATGGATTTGGTTTGTAGTAGCTTTCCATAACAAAGTCTTTTTTTAACTGACTTTCTTTCTGCTCACATATATTTAGATATGACTTTCAATCTGCAGTACTCTGATGCCAGATAGTTTTGGCTGAAATTGTAAGGGAAGGGACACATGTTTGTTTGAGTCATGCAGTTGGCTCTCTCTTGTTGAGAGTTAGCAACTTACTGAGAAAAAATGAAGTTTGTATTTAGTTTTAGTTAACATGAACCGAGACCAAATATTTCAAGTAGAATATGCATATAATAAATAAATACACAAAAATTTATACGAGAAGGGGATGGAGTTCATTTTCTTAAACCACATTAACTGGATAAACCAATAAAGAAATACTAGGCTGACACTACAGCTTAAGAAACACGATTTTTTCACTCCTAACTCTTGATCTAACTCAGCTGCAGCTGCTACAGAGCACAAGGGTGAACTGTGCTCATATCTATTTTCATGTGCGTGGTTTGGACCTTATGAATTTGCTACTTAACTGCTGAGAGCAGCAGTGCCATTTGGTATGAAGACATACTTCTTTTAGATTAAAAACAGCAAAACCAAAGGAGGTTGGTGCTGATTTTTTTCCTACAGTAGCTTGCACCTCATGGTTTAAAAGCTAATGAAACTGGTAATAAATACCACAATGCCTCTAAAATAGTAACTGCTGTCAGGAAAAGCACACAAGAGATAGCACTATTTATCCACATGTCACCTTGCAACTTCATCATTCTCCTAGACTTAATGTATTTACTAAGAGGTGATATGAGTCATCCAGAGAAGTGTTTCAAAAATAGAGAGAAAAAAGAGAATGGATGGGAGAAAGCTATTATTTTACAGGAAATAATTGGGGGGGGGAGGAACCGAAGAACAGTTACAGCACACTCAGCATTAGCTGAAAGTAACAAGAATAGGCAATACTGCTGCTTCCTTCATTTCTGTCACAAAACAGAACTAGCAGAACAAATATTGAACTGAGGGGAAACAAACCATTTAACAAATATTTAATTAAGGGGAAACAAACCATATTATCGTTCCCGTTAGGCAGTTTTGCAGGGGATGAACAGTCAATAATGTAATATATTTTCTTCCCTTGAGCACTGGCGCTTACGTCTATTAATCCACAAAAATATTTACTGGCTCTGATTCTCTGGCATCTTATCTTCTGCTGTGTCTTAACTTCGCACGCGTCCCCGCTGAAGGGCTTGTGGGTTCTTGCAGAACTCAGGCCTCTCCAGCAAACTGGGTTTCCCTCTGAACATGTCTGAACGGAATATTGAGCCTGGTCCTCATGCAAAAAGAGCCAGCAGAAAATCCCTGTCCCAAAGGGAAGATACAAGTGGCCTAAGAACAATTTTGCCAGAGAAACCAAGCACTCCCCTGGAACAGGCATACAAATGGCCTTCTGCTTGCAATTACTCTGCTTTCACACACAACTTGGGAACAGAGAGCACAAAGAAGGCATATGTTTCTTATGTGCCTTATTTTCAAGAGGATTATGGGCAGTAGGTGCACCGTTCATAGCGAAAACGCTGAGCGCAGAACACATGAAATCACTTTTGCACACAGATTATTTCTTTATCACAACTCCACATCCTTCAGCAAATCCATGTTTTTGGCCAGATCCTTCCCTGCTTTGCGTTAGGCTTGGAATGGCAAATGCTGTGGCAGGAGCCCTGGTATCAGGATCTGCTCCTGCAGGCAACAGGAAGGGATCAGCACCACTACAAATGTCTGAGGGGTCTTAGCAATCAGAGTCCGGGACAGCTGAGCACCCAACTTTGGGGCTACAGTTATGAGTCCCGAATCAGCTGGAAGAAATCCAGGCCATTAAATATTTGAGTGGTTACTGACACAGTGTTCACATCTAACGATGTCAAGGAGGTGCCACATATAAGATACTGTGTGTCTGCTCACATCCATCTATTTGCTTTTATTCTGCACTTTAAGTCCTTTGAGGCAGGAACTGCCTTTTTAACTTCAGAGCCAACACAGCATCTGCCAGATTGGAGTTCTCATCTGTGCAGGGGTTTAAAATATAAAATAATGTAATAATAAAAAGACTACATAATAGTAGAGTATATGTATAATTCAGAGACCATTATGAGCAGAGAGAACTAATTATAAAGGACATCTATAACTAGAAAATGGAGTGCAAAAGACCATGGGGAACAGATCCTGTAACTGACTTGGCATTTCACCTCAAGGCCACCAACACCTGTCAATAGATGGCTTGAGAGAGTAAGAAAAAGATACATGCATCATCCAAAGATTTCAAACTTTGAGGGAAGGGCACAAATGAGAAACCTTTTGATCTCCACATGAAAAGAAAAGGGGGTGATATAAATTACCAGTAATAAAGCAAACTCCCTGATGCCCCATAGCTGTTGAGGTGACTGTCTTCAGCTGAAGTACAGCCAGCACTACTGAGGTTGGGCAATTCCCAACCTCGCCACAATAGCAATAACCTACATTTGTTTAAAAATTAGCCCTCAATTATTTGCAGACCTCCCATCCCAGTTCCAGATCAAGATGTAGGAACAACCACCCAAAGAGACTGCCCTAAGGAATTCTTTCTGGGAGTTAATGATGAACCATCCCAAATTTTCCAGCTGTGAGGTCTGAGAGCAGAAGGTGAAATACCACACTTATTGCAGCATCTCAGGGGCCTGCTGCAAGACACTGCAAGTACCTAGCAAGACCATCCTAATCACTCCCAAGTTCTCATCAGCTCTATGACAACATTCTCCGTTACACAGGGGTTTGCACAGCCAGCTCAACAGCTCTACATTTCTAACTCATACTGAACCTATTACGTTGCATTTAAGCACCCATTGCTACATTTCCTGGGCAAATTCCAGCCAAACAATGAAGGCTTTGGAATCTCATTGTGATGAAACATTCTCTTGCCTAAAATAAAGATAAAATTTGCTTACGTTTACTATGATCTCATCTGACTACAGAACACACTCAGAAGCAATTGGCAGGCTGTCCCCTCAGCTAGCAACACAGATTGAATGGGAATACTGTTTGTCCTGCAGTTGGGGAACCAGCCACAGACAGCTGGAAAACACAGTAGCAGCAAAGCTGAAGGCCAAGATCACCATAACTCTTTCTGAACAGTCTCAGAAGGAGAATGACTGCCAACATGAATGAAATGCCCCAGCTAACACACACAGCATAATGAAACATATGAAGCCACTGGATGTCTTCTGTAAGACCAGATTTTTAAAGGTATTTTGGTAGCTGACTCAATCACTGTGGATTAGACATCTATCCACTCCTTAAAAAATCAAACCCACACAGAGTCAAGAATGCACCACCCTGCAGAATCTGGCTCAGATGGTACCCAACATCTCCCTGACAAAAATGGAACAAGTGTTGGGGAACACCAAGCTAGGATGGCCTATGACAGAAGTGGGGGTTCTGGAAGTTCTGGAAGTCCTGAAGCTCAGAGAATTGGCTGTGGGCTGTAGCATGTGCTGCAGAGCCCATCCCAGGCAGCATCCCCAGCACTGCAGGACTGCCTGGCAGTGAGTGTGGGTGCAACACTTCAAACAAGGCTGGAATTACTCAGTGGCCACGGCATTGCTGCACCCGGCAGCAGCAGAACAAGCAGGTGCCTGGCAGAGGGGTGGGAATATTCCAGGTACTACAAAAATGTCACATCAAGAGACTTAAAAAAGAAAGTAACATACTGGTGAGCCAAGAAGTTAAAATGCATTCAGGTTTAAGTGGGTGGCTAGGCCATGGTGACTTCAGAGCAGGCTCATTGTGGGTGCTGGGAGAGGGTAGAAGGACTATTATAGAAGTGAAAACTCCCCCATTTTGTGCTGGCAGTGACTCGTGACCTTGGGAGAGCCTTGTCAGGCAGATCTCACAGCCAAGCCAGCAGCCAATATCCATGCAGGGCCCTTCAGCAGAGAGGGTGGGAGCACACTCTACCCTGGCTGTGTCATGGGTCACATAAATGGGGCTTTTCTCTCAGGGGGTGCCCCTAACATCACTGTAATCAACACTAAAAATAATAGCACAGTTTATAGTTGGTCTGGAAATCACCACTGCAAATAACAACAGTCAGCAGGATCTCCAGAACTGGTTTGGTCACTGCTGACCCCAGATGACATCTGAAGGATGATCAGGATGGAGAGGGCTGAAGACTTTTGGCCACAAAGCCAGAGGCAATTTTTATGGTTCAAGATGGTAACCATTTCCAGCAAGCACCCTCCCCCTTCTCATTACCTGTGCCAGGTGCCCCAGAAACATCCCCCAGTTGCATTTCTTCTTCACCCAGTTGTGCAAGGTGCTCAGCCTGACCATGCTGCTGCATGGGGGACAAAAGGCAACATGCTTGGTTTGGGCTGCTTTTTTTTTTTTTTTTTTTTTTCCTTGATTCAGAAATGTCATCTGCATCCAGCTGTTAGTATTTTGGAAATCTGCTGGGCTTTGTTTTCCTCATGTGGTTCAAGTGTGGCTGATGCTCCAGCTGCAAAGCCCTTGGCAAACAGGGAGCATGCTTTAAAGCAACTGTACATGAAAGCACATGTCCTGGCCAGCACCTTCTCTCCTGGGAGCACCCTGGGGCTCCCCTTGGGTCCTGGGAGCAGCCTTCTCGTCACTCTAATGGGAACAGTGCTCTACTCCACTGCAACCACACCGGATGAGAGTGTGGTGATCAGGAACTGCACAAATAAGTAACTATCAACTGACGTGGCAGAGAAAATATTTTAGTTACAGCCAACAGCATCCTGACCTCAGCTTCTGCTTCTTCTGAAAGCATGGCAATGCTCAAGCCTCAAACTGCAGCATAATAAACATACTGTAAAGTGATAAAACTTCAAAAACACTAAGGCGGTGCTAGCCACTTTAAGGTTTTTTGCCTTTTTGTAGAGTTTTTGTTTTTTAAAATCCCATATTGTCATAAGTATAATCTATGTTATCTGAGGGGAAAAAAAAAAAAAGGACCATGATTCAGAACCAGAGAAGGTTATCCATGAATCCACGAATGAGGGTAATGTACCCTTTCCTTCCATAATGCTTCTCACATGCCTGGTTCAGTTGCCTGCTCTCTCTTTCAGCCACAATAATTCCCTCATCTTTTGCCCTACCCCAGAGCAGACACCTCTGCTGGAGCCACAGAACGGATGGATCCAGAGTGCCTTGAAAGGGCAGGAGGGATTTCAGCAGGTTATGAGGAGGTGGGGGCTTGCTGAGACTGATTTCCAACAATGGGGGTGGGTTATATGTGCAAAAACATGGTGATTAAACAAAGTTAAGGGACAAGGTTTTATTAGTTAAATAATTCTTCCACTTGACAGCTGAATCCCAAGTCCCACATTTTTAGCCACCTAACTCTAATTCCAGTCTCAGTCAATCAGTGACAAGCACAAAACCATCCATTACTGAATAGTCAGATAAACACAAACCACCACAAAATGCAGCTGATCACATAACTGGTCCTTACATACCTCTCCCTCCCAAGTAATCATGGAAACAACATTGGGTGATTAATAACCCCTGATGATTATATTTACCAAGTAAGCTATAAAAGAAAGTATAAGTGATAGAAAAGTGTAGTTGCTGCAGCAGAGGCTCTCAGTGACATGCAGATGGGTGCTTTCCCAGCAGCTATAGGACTGTCCCCAGAGGCAGTGACACTGCAGGGCCATGCTCCTGCAACATAAAGCCTCTGCCTGCCCAAAGCCTCAGGGAAAAAAAAAGCCTCAGGTAGATAAATTCATCTTTAGAGAAACCCTAACTCCAGCAGATGATAACCACAAAGTAGCTGAGGTTAATGAAAGAAAAAAAATATCTAATGTGAGCTGGCTATAAGGTCACTAGACCAGTAAAGAAGGGATTACTCTAATTTCCCTTTTACCTGGAAAGAAAAATAAACTGAAAAAAACCATAATGACCCTACCACCTCTTTAAAGGGTTGGAAAAAACCTGTCTGAGAAGGGAGATAGTTGAAAACACCTCCCTGAACATGTGCTGTTTTCCATCCCCCCATAAGCAAACCTTGGTGTGTCTTTCACCAGGGCTGGCCTGGATGCAGGCACTGCACAGCACGGCAGAGGCGGGGCAGGGAGCAAGAGGAGTGAAGTTTGCAGTGCTGTCCAGAAGATGAAAAACACTACTGCTGTTTATAGAGGGAAACCCAATTCGTCAGCCCAAATGAATTCCTGTGCTAATCCATGCAGGCTTCATGTTTTCCACCAGCCCCAGCCACTGTAAAGGCTATCTTTAGGAGGCACAGTGTGTTTGGAAGGGAGCAGCTGGAAAGAGGGGACGTTTATGCCAGCTTGGAAGGCTTTCTGGTATGGAAAAAGAGGAATGCTCTCTTGGGTCTCCCCACAAAATTAAAGCATCTTCATCCAGAGGAAAACGATGCCAAGCACAACAAACAAAAGAGGCTTTCCCCAACTCTCCTGGGCAGCCTCACTCCAGGGTTCACAATGGTTTCCATAGAACTTATTTTGCTATCATAACAAATTCAACCTATCCAGGCGTGATGGTGCACACTGTTTTCTAAAGACAAGAAAATTAATTTCCTCACTTACTTGCCTGCTAAAGCATTTTTGTCTAGGTGCCACAGTCAGGGAGTCCCCAGATGACTACTGCATCTGCCTGTCAGCTGAATGCAGCATACACCTTGAAAAGAAAAATCCTCGAGAGGTTTTGGTCTGTGCACACTGCGTGATGGGCGTCACTCTGCTGCAGAGGAGGGGGGACAGGGTGCCCTTGGCTCATCACTCTCTCAGTCCTCAGCCTCTGATCCTCCCAAGCTGAGCTGGCCTCAGCACAGCCTGGCTGTATGCAGCAACCCGAGCTCCCTGTACTAAGCCATCCATCAGCTGCGTGCATCTCTCACTGCATACAGGAGAGGAAATGAACGTCTTGGTACAAGGACCACACTCTGTTGAAATGCTTGTAAATACTACACTCCAACTGTGATTATTGGCCTAGGTTATTTGTGTGGCTGGGGCATGCTCCCCAGGAATGAGAGCTGCACTGGAATGTCACACGTGGAGAGGTTTCTTCCAGCTTTTCTGCAGAGACTCTCGCACTCAACAGTGGTTTTTGGAAAGCAGAGATATTCTTCTGCATAACAGAAAAAGCACATAATGCTACATCTAAATGAAGATCAGCATCAGAAAAGCCTGAATTTTTGGGAAGTGTTAACCTTGATCTAAAACTTGCACTAGTTTTTAAGATGGGAAGACCTATGAAACATCATCACATATAAAATAAAGCTCCAAAGATATTAATTTCTAAAACAGATGCAATGTTAATTTTGTGTGTTTTCTGTTCTACTAGTGGCTGATAAAATTTATATTAAAGAAGGATATGTGTTAAAATAAATGGTATATTTTTTTAAAAGGAAACATATCTGAAATCATAGATTCAAGGACGTAAAGAATTGCTCTCATGTCACCCACCCTCCCTGGCTGAAAATCTCACCCCAGGGTTTGTCTGCTGGAAATCAGTATCTGATGTGTTCCAAGGAAGAAAAGAGTATCCCATTCAGAGCAAATGCATGTGTGTGGAGAAGAAACCAGACAAGAAAAAATTATTCTTAAGGAAAAAAAGACCCACAAAACACAATTAATTAATTAATTAATGTATGCAATTAAAATATACAGTTTCTAAAAGTCCTCCTCTGATTTGCCTCAGTTCTGGTCCTTTGCAAAGGCTCCAACCTTTGCAAACATTTTTTTTTTTTTTTACCAAAATTATAATTAGTTCATATCCAGTGAGCTGGACTGAGAGACTTGCCCAAGTCCTAAGGACAGCTTCCTAGGCTGATGACCATTCACTTACAGAAATGCTGAGCCTTACTTTTAATTGGCTTTGGCAGACCTGTGAAATGTAATGAAAGCAGGGGTCCTGTGTGCCCCAGCAGTGCCCCTAAGCCCCTAAGGCTGAGCTGGCTGGATGTACCCCAACCACACAGACACAGAGCCTCTGAGGGCAGGTGCCTTTCAAAGCTGAGACCTTCACAAACACTTTTGGAAAAGAGCCCTGCTGCCTCCTGGTAAGAAACACAAACCCCAAAGCAGGCTGGTGAGGACCCAGCACAAACTCTGGGAGGTATCTGACCATAAAGAGAATGCAATATCTGGTACATCATTCATCTCCCTCTGACCTTGTGGTTACTGAGTCTCCTGGAACTGAGGTCTGACAAAATAACTTATGCTGTGTTGCTCATAATGACAGATAGTTAACCCAGGGAGGTTTAACTGCCACAGTACTTTCACCATTGACCCCATACTTCTAAAATGCCCCCCTTCATTTAGTAATTATCATTCTTTCCAAAGAAACTTAGAAACCACCTAAATAAACCACCATCGATTGAGACATTGCAAATGTCATAAGATTCATTCATGTGCCTCACTATTTGTCCTACATTTGACTCAATTCATTCACAGATGATGAAGTCATTCATCATTAAGAAACCAACCACACCACAATTTGGGAATCTTTGACTAGACTCCCCTGGCAGAGATGATCAGAAGGAATTATTGCAAACTCACACTCCTCTAATTTACTGATGCTTTAGCCCTCCCCCAAATTATTTTCTGAACATTAAAAGCAAAGATTTGGACTCCTTGCACAAAGGCACAGCAAGTCAACACATAAGCACTGAAAACCAACTAAACTACGCTGTCACTTTGCTGTGATATCACCCAGCTATTTCTTCAAAGCCTCAAGGTTTTCTGGTCATGCAGAGCAACTGCTTCAGTGCACAAACAGGTCTGACACACAACTGCCACACTGCCAGCACCCTCCCACCACCCACGGGTCAAGGGATGACCAAATGCACACAGCTGGGCAGAAGCAAAGCACAGTCTGCTTTGACCTTTACTTCCACACCTGACAATTATCCATGAGGAAAAACTGTCCCTCAGATGCAAACCTATCACTCACTCCAGTGTCCAGAAGTCACTAAGACCTTCTCACTCAATCTAGTTCAACAACGATTTAATTCTAAAGAAATTGTGTTTGTTCAGCTGAGGGCAGAATTTAGCCTGTGTTTTGGAGTGCCAAGTTTCCAAATTAAAAACCAAAAAAAGGACATGGCTTGATTAAAATAGGAACTGTGTGGATTAGGAGAACCTGCACAAAGATGGAGAGTATTAAACCAGTTTCTCACCAAGTGAATTAGTGTTGCTTTGCTGATTCACATGGGCATCACTGTTGAATCCTTTGATCCCAGTGTTTTTATTCTAGTTAACAGTAGCTGAAGATTTAACTCTTTTATACCTAAGTCAGGTATAGAAACCAAGTTTTCAAAGTCATTATTATGAGATCACTAATCATGTGAATACAGAGAGATCAGAATTTTAATTGCTGAATAGATTGCAGTATTTCTAGTAGAAGTGCTCTTAAACTGGAGAATAATAATATTTGCAATGTTGGGAGTACTTGGATTTAGGGGTTTGTGCATAGCTCTTTTAGAGAGAGGATCCATCTGTGAAATTTACAGCTGGATCTATGCCCAAATTTCTGTGCTTGCAAAACTGAAGCATGAGGACTTGGAGTGATGACTCATTTTAGGTTGGCTTTTAACCTTCTTCTGATTTCTTCTTGGTAAACTTAAAAAAAGTTATGCTACAAAATGAGAAAAAGTGTGCACATTTATTGAAAAATTCAAAATAGGAGCTAATATATTGAAAGATAGCTTTATGGTCTTCAAGCATTTGCTGGTTTTCTCCTATTTTTGACCTGCTGGCACAGCTACAGATGTGCTGTTTGTTTCTCAAATCAGAAAAGTATGAGTGACCTGCTAGGCCATCTAGTACCTCTTGTAGCCAACGTAGCATTGTCTTCTTGTACATTTGTCCAGTCTGCTTTTAAAATTCCTCTAAAAACATATTGTATCCAAATTAGAGCACAGAAGTCTTGGAAATGGTGAGTAGGCAACACTATAAAAGGATCACAAGGCCATAAGGCCAGCTTCTGCCACACAGACAAGTGGCTTGCACTATTTAGAGTTCATGTAAGAAAACTTCAATTTTTGATGGAAAATGCAGATTATTCATCCTAAATTATTTACTGTTAACTTTTAAATTATAATAATAAGAAGAACAACATCTATATTAATAAGAAACGAAGTATGAAAAGCAGGTGGAAGAAAAACTTAGTTTAAACTAATCATCTATAGTTTTTCATTCTTGTGAGAAAAGATCTATGCAGACAAAAAGCACCCCATCAACTATCCATGGTCCCTGGCAGGATATGACCTTAACTGAAAAAGTTCTGTTTCTGTGAATAATGCTGAGAATCCAGCCATTTTTCTATAGTAGTCTTTACAACTGGCTTTCAGTTTGTACCATACATAGTCTGTATAACTTTAAGATGATTATTCTTGCCAGGCATTTTATTTCACAATAGTTAAAGAAATGTTCAGATGTTGTTCAAGTTTCTCAAAGCAGCAAGGCTCTTTGCAGCTGCTTGCAACATTTCACAAGTGTTCTAAAGTGACTCTGCCTTTCCACTAGAGCCTTTGCAGCAGGAGCTGAATCCTTCCATGCTTAGATTGCACTTTAAAAGCAAAAAAGACCCCCACCCTCTCCCTATCTTTGCACACTCTTACCAGCAACTCAGTTTGTAACACATGAAACTGAAGAGCAGCAATGCCAAACCCAGGCATTCAGGGTTCATGAGTCAGGCCTCTAATAATAATGAGATTGATTTTAAAATCATGCGATCAACACTCCGCCCCCAAAGTTGCATCATTTTTGTCTGCCTGGATTTTGAAAGACCAAAACATCAAGGTTCATATTTTTAATGTTTTGCTTTTTCTTGGATTGGACTTGAAAAGATCACCATGAAAAAAATAACTCTCATATTTTGCTGCAGTCATCTTGCACAGGCACTTTGCAATTGCTATAAATATTCCAAGACTCACAATATAACTGCAAAGAATTAGTAAAAACTTGAACTTGCATGTGGATATAAGCTTACATAATTGTGCTAATTTTAAAGGGGAGATAACAAGATAAGCTGAGAGGATGAATACATCCCTAGCTACATATATAGCTTTCAGGGAGGATACAAGTCCTGTCAGCAAAGCATCTTTCTAATAAATTATTCCAGAACATTGCATCAGCTTTGCTGGAAGTTACTAACACTAGGATTCATTTTGAGGTGGTCAACATACAAAGCAAGCAGACTGAGCTCATGGAATTACTGCCCATGTGAAAATTCCTTATATTAAATTTGTTGTATCTACCCTTACCAGTTTATCCAGATTAGCAGCACTGGCACTGCTGGTGAAAGTCTTCTTCCAGTGCAGACACAGTCACCCCAATACAAAAGCTTTTCAGTGAAACAGCTGGTGGTGGTTCCCTGACCTGGCATCAGCTGTGCTGATTCCAGCATTTTTACACCAACAGAGCTGTGTCTATACACGGGCTTTTACCATAATAGCTGTGTTAGCAAAAAAACCCAAAACAACCAAAAACAAAAAAACCCAAAAAAAACCAACCAAAACTCAACCCCCTTAACCAGCACAGTTACGTGGTAGGCTGCCTAAGTGTAAAACAAGCCTTGTTAAGGGTTTCCAGAGGGGGCTTCTCTAGTTCAATGCAAAATGGTGAATTTGGATCTAGAAGGAGTTAACCCCCTTTTCTTGCTTAACACCCTTTTGTTATAAACCATTTCCTACCCACACATTTTGTGTTCTGACCTCCAAATACCCCCTTTTTAACAAACACAGTTAAAACAATTACAATGCTGAGTGAACTGAGAGCATGCCTGTGGAAAACACCCTGTGTCACCCTGAACAGGCAAGGTGACCACTGATTCATTTTCCTTGCATCCTATAATTGCTCATACAACAACTTTACTCTCTCCAGACTTTGCTCTAAGAAATGAGGCTGTTTCTAATAGGCATAGCTGTTCTTGGTGGCAGTGCATTACTTGCCAGCAATCAAACATTCACTTCTAGAAAACAAGTAATTTTACATAAATACATACAGTATGAAAGGACTGAGTCTGGTGAAAAGACAGGAAAAGGAGGGAGTAATTTTGCCAGCCCCTCCCTTTAGTGCAACTCATGTTTTAACAACTTACAGCATAGCCAGTACTGCCCCAGCTACTACACACGCAGGTGACAGCTTCATGTGCCTTTGGTTTGCAAAGCTCTATGCAAGGGATGAGGCTGTGGGATCCTGGCAGTTTGGGACCCCCTTCACAAGTTAAAAGTTTTATGAGTGCCTTTGCATCAGCTCGAGCAAGTCACTTAAAAACTCTCTGTCTCACTTCACCCATCTGTAAGAGTTGGGGAAAAGCTTGTCTGCTGCTTTCTGCAGTGGAATTATTTTAATTCATTACCGTTTCTCTGCACTGGATGAATAGTGTCACTGGACTGAAAAATGTTATTGTTGTTATGCCTTTAAATTGAAAGTGGATTGAAAAAATAAATGTATGGTCTACTTTGGCAGATGTCTTCCAACAGATGGGTGTCTATGGTCTTCTTTATAAGAGCTGTCTGCTCTCTGTGATTCAGACCGTCTAAAGAATGCCATGAGCATGGAGTAAATGGACAGCAAGTCTGGGAAAGGACTTTATTGTGGTTTAGAAGCTTTCAATTCCCAACTGCATGAACAAGCTCTTTTTTTTCAAGCAACTCTCTGCCAGGATTTCAAAACTATCACTGAAAATCGCTTGGTGCCTTCTGAAAACTGAGTGCTTCTGCTGATAACAGTCCACTGGTTTAGCCTTCAAACAGTGGCCTTCCTTCCACCAGCAAATCACTAGAATTGGGGGTTACTGTCTTGGTGCATCAGTTGGCAGAGGGACCCTGTCCACTGAGGCACCAAGAGAGGGCTCACGTACCCATCCTGCAGTGTCAGTTCTTGGCGGCGGTGCCCGTGGTCTCCTAATGGAGCCTGCATGTTCTTTTGAACAGGAAACGCTTTGAAACCCAGCTTGCCTGTGGGCACTTACTGCACCAATTAAAGATTCCTGAGCTTGAGAACAAAGAGGTGCCAGTGGAACTATGGTTTTAATCACTTGATTCATTTTCTTCCTTCCTCCACTGCTGATTTTGGATGTATGGGCTTTTCTTTTTCTCGCTTTGTTTTGTTCTCCATGTTTTAGGCTGTGGGACAGCCGTTCAGAAAGGCTGCTGGGGAAAGAAAAGTCTGGAAAAGGGACTGGATTTATCTGAAGTTTGGGATAGTGAATTGTTTGTAGAGGTGAAGACCATCAGATGCGAGCCTGCCATATAAATACTTAGTTCTTATCCAGCTATGCGGTATTTTTTTCTGAGAATCCATGTGAGTTTTAGTAACATGAATGCATTAAATGCCTAACTGTACTAGAGGGAAGGATAAGATACCTTTCAATAATGATAAATTGAGGTACAGGGAAGTTAAATATTTTGCTGGCAAACTCAGACACAATCCTCCTGATAGACCTTAGTCCTGATACACTTTAACAGTCCTTTAATTCCTGCCAACAGACTCCAGGGTTTTGGGAGCAGAACCACCTTTTTGTTCTCTTTTAATATTACCTCTAAAAAAGCAAGATTGGCATATGACTTTGGCACTTAGATCATAAGGTGACACAAATCCACAATAGCAGTGATCCAAAAATAAAGCGTGTACTGTACTCATGGAGTGATGTAAAGTCCCAATAGAGAACAGAAAATCTGGAATAAAGTGAGTCAGAGCTTCAAGAATGAGTCTGATGAATACATAGATTTGCTACAGTGTTCGACTAAAATGTTTGGAGAATGTACATGCTACTCTCTTAGTCAGACTATGCCTGAACAGAAATGACCACACCTTCAATGAAAAGGAGTTCTAATTAAAAACAGAGCATGGCTTTTTTGATGCAAATTGTTGCTCTAGCTGAACCACAGCCCATTTGCAACATTCAAATTCACTCCAGTCTAAAATTCCAGGAAACAGGAACATTAACCCCTCTGCAAAATATTGCTGGTTTACCAGGGACCCATGGTGAAAACAACTACAAACCAAACTCAAACATGCTCCTAAACCCACCATCTTCCGTGTTTTCTGGGGGTGAAATCAACACTGTTAAAAGAGAAAAGCAGCTTCTCTACAGCCAGGCAGAGGGCTGGACCCCTGGTGCTGCAGCTCCCCTGCCCTAATGCAGAAGGGCTTTCAGCTGCCTCCCCCGTGCAGCGGAGGTTCCCCCAGCACAGGGAAGTCCCCAGCTGGCAGCAAGCTGACAGCGCTGGCTTGGTGCCACCTCCTCCTCCATCCGCCGTGCAGGGGCTGCGGAGGGCGAGCAGGACGTGCTAACAC
Source organism: Heliangelus exortis (assembly GCF_036169615.1). NCBI lineage: Eukaryota > Metazoa > Chordata > Aves > Apodiformes > Trochilidae > Heliangelus > Heliangelus exortis. Next base: position 8,506,402 of record NC_092437.1, on the reverse strand, counting down.
CCGAGCCAAAGCCCTGGGGAGCACGCTGGGGACCCCGTGTCCTGCCTTTCCTCCTGCCCGTCTGACCCTCTTCCTTCCCCCCGCACGCCGCGGGTCTCTCCCCTCAGACCTGACGCTACCGGCGCGGTTGCAGAGGGGCTGCGCTCCCAGAGACCAAAGGCAGCAGAAAAAAAAAAACAACAACACAGTCCCGGACAGACGCTTACTCAGGGCTGACGCAGTAGCTTTGCTGGTTGGGTCCCCAGGAGACCCGGGGTTTCCTGGAGGTACACCCTGCTCAAGCTTGTGCCTAACAGCTACCGGCCTAACGAGAAAAAAACTGGTCAGAAAAGAAAGATAATTCCTGAACTAGGAAGAAAGAATTTCTGAGTTTCATTTCACCCACTGTGGGGACAGACTGCAGATTTTCTTGTTGGAATGAGAGAATGCAACAAGAAAATGCAAGAACCTAACACAGTCCGAATGGTCTGGGATGACACGAACGGTGAGGGCAATGGTTACTGCTGTCAGAGGGTAAAACTGCACAAATACACAGATTGCTTGTAGGGAAGGTGATCGAAGTGCTGTGTGATTTATAATTACCATACTGCACACCCTGCAGATCCATTTTCTAAAGAAATACTTGCTGTGTCTGCAGTTTTCTGTGAAATACACAAGTTCACTATAAAACATCTCTATGGATCGACAGTCTGATAAACCACTACCCGAGCATCTGCACTGCTTTTCTTCTGCTCATTAAAGATTACTGGTACACCAAAAATAATTTAGAGCTTCTGTATCAAGAAGACAGTTTTAAGTGTTAGATTTGGTTAGATAGTTACTATTTGAATAATGACATTTTTCTTTGTATATTAAAAGGAACACAAGTTGTCAGCTGAACCAAAAAGAACTGAATCTAAGGCGAGATGATAACATTTGAGACAGCAGCTACACATCCGTTATTTGTACATGGAAAAAGCCTAACACCACACTTGACAATCTCTGCAAGGCACTTCAGAGTCTGTGATGCATTTATTCTGCTATTGCTCCTTGTCACACAATCCTCAAATATCTGTGTTGCAGATGGGGCGCAGGGAAGCTGTGCTACAACAGAAACCTCTGGCTCTGCAGCATGAGCAGGCCAGGGCAGGACCAGTGTCCCAAGCCCTGGGACACCCTTTCCCTTGATCCTGTCCCACCACAGCAATTTGGACAGTGCTGCTCTACAAATAACATTTTTTAACTGGGTTTGTGCTTTAAATAGTGTATCTGATTGCTCTGAAGGTCCTGGAAGAACTAAGTTCTATTTGTCAACTTATTTCTGTGGTTGTCTGTAACTTTTAGCATTGTTGGTGGGTTTGGTTATAAACAATATTAAGACAAGGCCTTAGCTGAAACATGCTGAGGACCCTCTCATCCCATGACCTCCATGTGCATTTGAAGCTAATCACTGCTTGCCAGCACTAGCCTGGACACCAGCAGCATCCTGCAGGACCTCCTGACCTTGGCTTATGTTCACTCCCAAAGTGTTTCAAACAGTAAGGGACCTCTGAGGCAGCAGTGTCTAACAAAGACACTTCTCTGACAATTTTTTATGAGTAGTACCTTCTTCTGGGGCTTCATCTTTACCCTATTTGACGTAAAAACGTTAAAGGGCTTTTTGCATTCATTTTTTTTCACAGAGGAATATGGAGGTACATGGAAGAATGCATACATAAAGATACACATGTGGCAATGTCTAACCTGCATCAATCTCCCTAATGGCAGAATTTCCAAATCCAAACTATATGATTTGATAGCTAGAACCTTCCAGTAACCATGTGTTTTGTAATTTTGACTGGGAGGGGAAGGCTGAGAAGTTGCAAGGGGGATGTACAGGCTGACACCTCTTACTCTGAGGCAGCACTAGTAAGGGAGAAATAGAGGAAAATGTCTCCTTCTAAGAAAGCACATGGCAGGTGTCTACTTCTGCAGTATGGTCAGAAATGAGCTGCACATATCTTAAGTTATCATTAAGGTAGCCTATGGATCTGCAGAGGTACTCCACAAAGAGGTCCTTGCATATGGCACAACCCACCTGAGAAGGTAAATACATCACCTGGCTTAAGGTCCATGCTGGTTTGGCTACACTGTTGGTGCTCTGCAACCATGAGAGCTTACAGCTTTGTGAACTGTGGTCACACATTTGGCTGTAATCCTCCTGTGAAGGTGGAACCAGCTCTTATCTTTACAAGACAGGAGGTAAAGAGAGCTTAAGTGAGCTAAGTCTCATGTATTATGTACCCTGTGGAGAAGTGAAGGCTCTGAGCTAAGAAGCCTTCTCAGGAAGAAGGACAAATAGTTTTTTTATAGTGGGGAAGATTAAAAAAAATAACAAAGGGTCCTGCCAACGGTGGCAGCAGGATGCTGGTAAAGAGACATAGCAAATGTATTAGCTATGAGAGGTTCTTCTCTGGTCACTTCCAGGAGAGCTCAAAGACTGGGATATCATACCCACTCTGAGGGGCAACAGCCTCAAGAAAGAGGAACCAACAGAGTGTGGCTTGTCCCAAGTCACTCAAGAAGTTTGTGGCAAAGCTCAGAATAGAAAAAGTCCTGAACACCAAGGCTGTGTGTTAACCATGAAGGCAGGGGACAAGAATTGGCAACAGGAGGTCAGAACCATTGAAAGGGACAAAAGCTGGACTGTCAGCAGAAATACAGAGGATGAAGAGAGAAGAGGAGGAGGAAGATGGGGGAAGGGAAGAAGAGCAAAGGGAAGCGAGAGACGCTGAAACAGCAATTCCCTAAGAGCCTGTGCATCAGTGGCAGTGCAGCCACTCATGCCAAGCCCAGCTGGGGAACCATCATCTCAGTATCTAGCCATGAAAAATCACAGCAAGGCCTAACAGCTCACTTTATCTCAGAAGAGCTATCTGGATAAAAGGGATTTAAGGCTAAAGCCTCCGTAATCCTTTGGGTTTGCTTTCTTTTAATACTATAAAGCACAAAAATAAACTTTCTAGTCAGGAAAAATATGGCTTTTGTTATACTCTGAGTCACTTTTCCCAAGCAGCAAACAAAGCAGCTTTTCAATTCAAGTCCTGAATGTTTCAGAATGAAATGTTTTTGAAGTCCTAAAGTAAATCACAGTTCTCCAAGTCACACTTCTAACTAATGTAAACTCACTGAGGTCAGTAAAGAGACTAAATGTGACTGATCTTGCCTGGCCTGACTTGGGTGGCATAACTGATAAATTAATTTCTAGTTGAAATCAATTCAGGCTGATCCAGTCTGGAATTTCATTATTTACTTGCTGCTATTCTGCCTAATGGCTCCTCTTAGCAGGGAGGTTGACTGCATCCCTTGTGAGCTAATCTATAGTTAGATGTTATTGGCTTGATTCAAAACCCAGTGAAATTAATTTTGCATTCCATTTTGGGAGTTCATTTAAGTGGACTTTGGCTCGACTCTGAAGTTTGCCAGTTTTACCTTAGAGATCCTTCATCTTTATTTCTTTTACAAGGTTCAGACCACAAATTTTCAGAAACATGGAAGAATCAGCTTCTCATATTAAAAGCACCTTAAAACATAGTGTTCAGTTTTATTATTAGAAATATTCTCTTGCTTTGTTCCCTGAATGGGATTTTACTTAGCTATTTTCTTGCAGATCCAGCACATCTCCTAAGCCAGATTCACAGTTAAAACCTTATTCAACACTCCTCTTCAGACAAGGGGATCAGTAAATCTCTCCAGATTGTACCGTGAAGACATCAAAGCTATTTCAACCACATTTCAAACACAGACTAATGGAGAAAACCATCCAAACTCTTCTTTGCCCACAAAAGCAGCAATGAAAACCAAGGATACAGCCACAGAGCACTCAGTACCCAAGTCGAATAAAGTAAAACTTTTCATGGGCACAATTACTCTATGTAAGTAACTGCAGTAAAAATCCCAGACTACTGAGTGCACATAACTGCACATTCACAGGATCAAACCATGCATGCAATGCCCAGATTGAGGGGACAGCAGCAGTGAATATATATGAAAATCATGTCTGTACTTTATAAGAACATATAAGAACACCTTATGTTTGCAGCAACACATCAGCAACTTCTGCTCCCACTGATATTAATGTTGGTTTTGCAACTGGCCATTATGATTGCAGTGTCCTGCTGCACTACTAACTTTGCACTGGTTTCCTCTTGCAAGGAATATACTTTAATAAAAGAACCAATCACTCAGATTGCTGATAACTGCCTACCTAAGAATAAGCAGGATATGTTCAAAGAAAGCTTTACTCTAACAACTTATATTCAGTCCTAAAGGCTAAATCTGCTGGGATCACAAGAAAGAAACAGCACTGTTTTACTTATCAATGTCCTACTGTTCATCTAGAACATCTGCGATAGTTTTGCCTGCAGCACTACCCCATTCATTACAGGCCTTGATAGACTGCTCAATGGGCTTTTTTTTTTTTTTTTGGTACAAAATGTACAAAAGCATTTTACAAAATGGACTTTGCCCTGATATGAATAATAAAAAAATAATTTAAAAGTGCATTTTGTTTCAGATTCCCCATTTTCCAAACTAACCTTTGGCAAACGGAAACAAAATGGGAACAGCTTGAAACCTGACAACTCACTCCATGGCATGAACCTAGGAAGAGGGTTTCTGCAGAACACTGTCTTTTGCTCACTTGCCAAAGTGTATTGCCATCTACCAAAAATGCAGTTGATGAAAGACCAAAATGAAGCATGAACAAAAAGCAAATAGCCACACCCATCCGAACGAGACCACATTAGTTTTGTGCAGAGGAACAGGTGGGATCTGTAAGTCCTGAACTTCCTCCTTCCCTCCAACAAACCAACCAATAAAAGAGAAGAACAGTTCTTACCGTCATCCAGATATGCTTGGTCCAGATTCTGTTCCTGTTTAATAGTGACTCCAGCTGGTAATGCTTCTTTCTGGTCACTAACTGGTGGTCCATTTTTTGCTGCTCGCTGGCCTGAGGCTGACTGCTGCTGAATCACCGTAGGGTAGGAACTTGGACTTAACCTTTGTGCTTGACTGACCTGGGGCTGACTTGATCTTGCAACATTGGATGTAAAATTTTCACAGCACATGATGTGCTGAAATTCTTGGTGACTTCCACACCTCAGCTGCTGGTTGGTTGGAGAATAGTGAATCACTGGAGAAGACTGCTGGTTGCCTGGAGAGTGGTGGAGCACTGCTGAAGTTTGGCCTGGAGAACCAGCATGCACCAGCACTGACCTATGGGCATCTGAAATAGCAACTGGTGTAGCCATCAGATTGGATTGCTGGTAGCCCAGTTGGCTTGGGCTAAGGCTTTTGCTTCTTTGGTATATTACAGCAGCTGGATTCTGCTGGTGATATCGAGAATCGGGAGAAGAAAGGCCTGAACGCAACTGCTGGCAAGGAGCCATAGTGGCCCCAAGACAGGAAGGGGATTCGGTGACCATTGTATGCTGTGAATAGTAAGGCTGTGTTACTGTTCCCAGACCACTGTGTACTGTGTTGCAGATTAAGGCTGGATCATAGTCATCAATGGGCTCTGTTTTGATTGATGGTACTAGAACAAAGCATGCAAAGGACATTATTCGTAACAAGCTGATGAGAAGCAGAGAGGTTTTCCTTGAAGTAATAAGAAATTTAAAGCCATTTACAAGATTTGCATGTGTGAGCTCATACCTTGCAGGCATTGAGTTTAATAAAACACCTGTATGCAATCATGGCAGAGTCTCTCTCAAAAGCACTCCATACCAATATGTTACCAAAAAATCTTTAATCATCTATTTAACCCCAAATTTCTAAAAAATGGAAAATGCAATACTTTTGCTCATATTTAAAATTAATTTTAGGACCATTCTGGCACACAAGCAAAATAAGAAGCCATAGAAAGGTGTTTCATGTAGTATTTCCATCTCAAAGAAAAACTGAATTAATTTAAATCCTATGACATACACAGCTCCTAATTTTTCTGTCATTTAACTAGTGACCAAAGGCAGAGTTTAACCATTTCTTTTTAGTTCCTTAGCTGCATGTAACTTCCTCAGTACTTTGAAATAAAGACCCTTCTCATACCATCTCTTAAAAGACAATGATTTCGTAAGAGTTGTGTGAATCTTGATGTGGATAAATGATGGTCCTTTACAGACAAATTCCCACATTTCTAATGTTTGGGTTTTTTTGTCAAAACTTCTCCAAAACTCAGTACAAAAGTATCATCCAATGGGAACCATATACTAGTCACAGAACAGAGTAATTTTTTTAATCTTAAGAATCCCTATGCTGAAGTGGTCTATTTTATCATATGATTTCATCATCATATCATCAATATTTTATCCTATTGAGATAATACTGTACTTCTCAATACTATCCCAGAGCAGAACAATTTAGCAACTCCACAAAACCTTCACATTCATCGTACCTTATACATTTCATAAATTCAGGAAGAGGACCAGAAATTTTCAAGATGGAGGAGACCAAAGTAAGAATGAGAATGAATGTTTGCCTGTCCTTAGAAACCAGTCAAATTAAGACATAATTTTGAAGCTTGCATAAAATCTGGTAGTTATTTTATGCTTTCTGGTTTCCACAAACACAATACTCTGATTTTCTCACAAGATTTTTCTCCCAGCCAAAGCTGAGAAATTCTGGGAATCTCATTAGCAATCCTATTGCATTTATTGTGACACGGCTCACCAATTCCCAAGAGGAAGAACATCAGAAAAGCATTCATATTTTCCTTAACCAACTGCATTCTGAAGAGTATGTACTGCTTGTCTTCCCTATAGCAAGCCCTTGTTACATTCCCAGATCTGATGTTATCTTACAGTTTTACATGTCAGCTGGGGAAGGCAATGTTCATGGTTTTCACAGGGTCACATCATGTCACAGACTGGGTCTGGTCCCACTGAGGCAATCTGCAAACTTCCATCAAGTGAATGGGGCAGCATCAGCCCATTGCCAAGATAACTATCCCCTTAAATTTATGGGAAATTCCTGATCATAAATCCTTTAAACAAACAGTTGTAGAGTGTTTAGCTGCACTCAGCTCAATTAAATTAATAAAATTTACATCCTAACATAATGACAAGAAAAGAACACTGCAGAAAATAAAATTTTGCTCATAAGAACTAGGCAACAATTTTCTCTGTCCTTGAGAATTACCTGGGTGATAGGTAAAATGCTGGGGTTGGCTTCTTTTTCTTTTCCCATTGATGACGTAGAAATTCACTTTAACAGCTGTGCGAATGTGCTTGTTACGGTACTCTGGTATTTCTACAAAAAGCATGCTCTGAAACAATGAAAGGTGACAGCACAGAATTAGCAACTGAGACTGACTGCAGATCCTTGCATGGATCTTCTCTGTTACATGTCCAGGCATCAAGGAAGAGAACCCTATTCATATCTATAAAGAAGGTATGAGAAGAAGAAAGGAAAAAAGGCAGATAGTGAAAGACTAGAAGATTTTTGGCACTAGAAAACTGGTTTCTGTGTACTGTCTCTTGAACTTGATGTTGTCCTGAACTTGGAGAAAGAAGTGTCAGCTACAAATAGAGCAGAATGGTGATAAATGTGGCAGCACTATTAGTCACACTATGCTTGATACACAATTATACAGAATTCCCTCTTTTTCTTAGAACAAACTTGATTATTCTATAGGCTTTTTACTTATATACATCCGGATCTTGCTTCCATGGAAAGTAACAGGAAGTGTCTCATTCTCTTCCACAAGGGCATGGCCCATGGCAATGTAAGTGCTAGCTCCTAAATGTGCTGAACTATAGTAAGGTCCCATTAACCAAAGTGAACAAAGAAGCTCATTCCCTGGAAAGCTAAATGTTCATTTTAAATACTATAGTGCAAATCCTGTCCTGCAAAGTACAGAGCACCCAAGACTTCCATACAGGCAAAAGGAAGTCAGGACAGCCAGCATCCTGCAGAGGACTGGGCTGATTACAATAGAGTCTTCTGCAAGAACACAAAATCCAGCAGTTATTCAGTTTGCTGTGGGATACTGCTAAATGAATAGTTTCTTTTTGCAACACATTTGCTGCTGAAGCATTTGACATTTGTTCACTGCAGCAGTAAGATAGCTGCTCTTTCTGCTTTTGAGACGCTCTTTGAAAACTACCCCTTGAATACAGCTTGCTCTCTGAGGAGCTCAAGGAGAAGACATCCAATGTTTTGCATACTTACAGGCTGGCTCTTATCTTTGTCCACTGTTGCCTCCATTTCCCAGATCTGCTGCCCATCTAGAAGAGTATCACAAATTAACCTTACTGTATTTTTTTTTAATATAAAGCTTGACTTAAAAAGAAGGAAACAAATTGAGGACATAAAGTTAGCAAAGTTCTCAAAATGGACTTAATTTCAAGCACCTTCCCACTCCTAACCAAAAGCAACAGTATTTAATTCAAAGACATCATTGCACACTTCTCTGGCCAGGAAAAATCTTACGTACATATTAAACTTAAATGTTTACTTAGAAATTAGCTAAACTGAGGAATGAAATATTTAGCACAGGTGCAACATCTACTTTTTACCAGACTTGATTTCAGGCAGCTTGACTGATGGAGGCCACCAAAAGGTCAGATAACCCATTAATGGTCACATTTGGTCAGCAGCTCAGCAAATTTCCACTATTTTAAGCTAAGACCACATGGCTCCCCACCACTGTGGTAAGGGGTGGAGTAAATGAGGAGGTGGAAGAAGGACTAGCTAAAAATCTAGAACTTGTATGGGCTGCATGGAGGTGGAAGCAAGAAGTGAGCCATTTCAGGGATGAATTTTAGAGGTGCTGCACAGTGGAACTGGCAGATACCCTGAATTCTCATGGAAGTGTAGGTTTTTCTTGAAGTAGTTCAACAGGGATGGGTTCATACTGTAACTGGGAATCCAGGTATAAAGGGTGTTTGATGTTGTGCATGCATTCTTACTCTGTGTACTCATTTGTTACATGTGCAATATGAAATCTCAGCACATGCTATCTAGCAGTACATCCCCTCTGATTAAGGAATAATCCCAACATCTCCCATGGTGGATTTTTTGCCTCACCACTGGCACCATTATGGGCTGTGACAAGGTGCCACCAGCAGTCTTAAAGTCACTATAAGGCAACAAATATTCACCATACTCAGTGTAAAAGCACATGTGACAGCCTCTACCTCTGAACCACTGCAAATCTGTCTGCTCCTAATTACGCCCCTGCAGCTCATCTCCATTCTGATACACAAAATTGTATTTATAGAGGAAAATAAAATTTGATCCCCTTGTGGGGAATACCATCAAAGCAACCTCTTTGCATCAGTAGTGACAGGACATGTGTATACAGACTGGGTGCTTCATCTAGCTACAATTATTTCTTAAATATGCTGTCGCCCACACTTCCCAGAAACATCTTTAGCAATGCCTTCCTTATTACTTTTTTTTTTTTTTTTTTTTTTTTGTTAAGAGTTTAATCTTTACCCCTTTGATTTTTATGTTCTGCTGAGCCTTTTAGCCAAGCCATTTGCAGAAGAAAAATACTGTATGGAGGGGGGGTGGGGGTGCAAGAACGCCTCATACCTTTCTGAAAGATTGATTATAAAATTAATAGGGGACACATATCCAAACGAACAGAGGTGACTTGAGATACTGCAGCCGCAAGGCTGATGTTTGCTTTGGAAAGGGAGAGGCAGCTCCTGGGAGCGTTTCTGCGGGGGTTCCCCAGACCCCACACCCAGGTCTGGCAGGCCAGGGGTGGCAGTCTCCTAAAAACACTCCTCGCAGCACTCCTTATTTTCCCCAATTCTTGGAAATTCTGCAAGAGCTGCTTTTGTCCTCTGTTATTTAAGTGCTTCTGCTTCTGGCAAAAAGGGAAATGAAAGAGTATTTTTAAATGCATTTTGCATTTTTTCTGTTGTTTTCTTCTTTGTTCTCTGCTCCGCACAGACAATGAGCTGTCAGATGTGCCCGGCTCTCCGGGCAGCCTCCCCTGAGAGGGACCCACGCTGCGGCTCCACGGCCGGGCAACAGTCCCTGGGGAGGACCCTGCCTGCCCCAGCTCCGTGTCCTTCAGCCTGGGGGTCCCTCCCGGCTCCCTTCCACCCTGCTGGGTACCCGAGACACTTCTGCTCTAGTCTGGACCCTTAGCACACCCGAAGGAGGGAAAGGTTTTCCCCGAGTCCACCGCCAACAGCACGTCCTTTCCTCCTTCAGGATGGGCCGGCTCCTCAGGGTGTTTGGGCAGGGTGCGGGGCTTCAGGAGGGGACACACGGTGAGGGCTGAGCCTCCTCACCCCCGATCCTCACACGGTGACCCCCGATCCTCACAGGGTGAGGGCTGAGCCTCCATACCCCCGATTCTCACAGGGTGAGGGCTGAGCCTCCCCACCCCCGATCCTTCCCGCTGGGGAACTGGAGGCGACTGAGGAAATGTCTCCTCCGTCTGTCAGTTACCTGTGAGGGAGCGCGAGCGGGGGCCTCCAGCACCTTCTGCTGCCATGGATCGTGGTGCAAGGAGAAAACACTAAATAATTCTAACTTTTTTCTCCGTTGTTTTTTGGGTCGTTTTGTTAGTTTGTTTTTGTTTTTTTTTTAAAGTGTTTCAAGTTCCTGCACAGTGAGTCAGTTGTCTTTTCTATGTGACAGTGGAGAGGGACCAAGCAAGCTGTGTAATTAGAGCCAGCGAGGCGCTCGCCTGGTTTGCTGTTTAGCCCTTACATCCCAAAGGACCTCTGCACAATAAAGATTCACTTTAGCCACTGATATGGACTGCTACAGGTTAAATTTGTAACCCTATCACTGCAGCTAATGCTTCTCTGTGAAACTGTAAATATCTCAGGGATGGCAGAAGCCAGGAAATACTCAGAGTTTGATCTAGCAAATGCTAAATGTGTGTGATGACAAGACTGTAAATACTTAATTCCTCTTCTCAGTGATTTCAGTAAAAAGAAACTATCATAATATATGTTAAGGAACCTACTCAACCAGCTCCACCCTTCCAAAAAAAAAAAAAAAAAATCAAAAAAATCAAAAAACAAAACAAAAACAAAAAATAAACAAAAGAACCAAAACACAAAAACACAAAGGAGAAATTTGTATAGCTCCTTGAGGAAAAAAGGAAACAACAAAATATATCTCAAGAGCTCTGATGGAGACACAAGTCAGGAGCTGTCTAAGCAATGCACTATGAAGATGTCCTGACAGCAAAGACAGCCAAGTGGGAATATTTGACACTAGTTTTCCCTCCAGGCAGAATGTTTTCATCTTTGTTTCTGTACTGCTAAATTCAAACAGTCTGTGCAGATACAACAGTACTAACTTCACAAAGAAGGTAGAAATCAAGAGGCTTTGTTGGTCCAAAATGCATTAAAAAAAGGAGAAATGGGCCCCCAAGTCTTGTGCCGGTATTCAAGAGGCCTGTCAAGCGTATGCTCCCACAAACACAGTGGATTTTATTTAGTAAACTAAGCCACCAAACTTGCACTTAAAAGCCAATGAGCCAACTATAAAAATCAAACGGTTTAAGCTGAGTCCAAAATCTGTGGTGATTAAGAGTAAGAATAAGAATTAACCCAACCAAAGAAGGAATGCACTCAGGGCTATCATTCTAACAGTGATAGATGTTTCTGTTTCATTGTATCCATGCTCATGGCACCTAAACTGGTTTTTAACAAATCTGTCAGCCGTGGCAATCCCTGCTCTTTAAGCACCCAAGCCCTATTGAATATATCCACTCTGCAGCTCAATCCCTGACCTTTATGCTTAAATATCATGATGTGGCTCCATTTGCCTCACTGCTTCACTTTTATAGTTGCAAACACTTCAGTTTGAGACAATTAATATTTGCTTTTTCTTTAACTCTTCTGGATCTGCACATTATGATGAGCTTTTGGCAAAAGGAAGAGGGATGCCATAAATAAAATTAAAAATACAACAGCATTCAGAAATATTTGTAATTTAACCTTTTTGCTGGTAATGAAATCATTTGGTTAGGTACACTGAGAAAGTTAATAGAGAGCAGGACAAATAAACTGAGAAGGCTAAGGCCCACCTGTAGGACAATCCAAGCAAATTTTTTAACAGAGAAAACTTGCTCCAACCTGTCAGCACATTTATCTTCTTTAGAATATGCCTAAAGGAGATTTTTCTGAGGAGGAAATTGAAGTGGATGTTTCCCAAAAAGCCATCATCGAAAATGGGATTTTTATTGTAAGGATGTGCTAAATGTCATAATGCTGATCCGATGGTAGCACAGAGCCCCCAACACAAAACTTGTCGTGATCTGGGTACTCAAAATAAAGTTCTTCAGTGCCATTGTTGGAAGTCAGGTAGTGCCTAAACACTGTGGATGCCCTTTTCTATGAGCAGGAGGTTGGGCTCAATGACCTCCTGAGGTCCTTTCTGACTTTAATTACTCTAATTCTGCCATGCCACAAAGCAGGTTTTATGTGAATAATTAAACCTGCTTTGGCAGTGGAGAATAAGAAAACTGCAAAAAGAGGAATAGCATGATTTTTGCTGAGGTATTCTAAGAAAAGGAGCACACAGATGCAGTGAAAGTGTGCTCTGCAAGTCACAGTCAGTGCTGGGTTGCCCTGTGCCAGCCTCAGCACTGCAAGGATGTCCCAGTACGTGTGTGGATCACATGAGAGCTTGGTGCCAGGTCCATGTGTGTGGTGTGCCTCAAATTCTACCTCCACAATGAGGAATTCAACCCATTAGTTCCACGAAAGATGATAAAATATTTTTGGATTTAGACCCTGAGGTCTGACCAGCCCCGGCTGCCTCATGCAATATTTTTACTGTTGTGGTTCCCTGCTCATTTAATGGTTTGTCTTAGTTGGCAACTCTTTAATAGCACAGGTCAGTGGAATGTTCAGGAAGTAGAGATTTTTGTGCTGCTTCAGTGCTATGAGACTTTGCATTAAACCCTGATGAGAGATCTGATTGTGTCAGCACTCTGTGGAGGAATGAATGAGTTGCTGGAAGAAAGTAATTCTACCCTCTCTAACTCAAACTCTGATCATACCGAAAGTTTTGCTTCAAACTTTGGGGAAAATCAAAATGTCAGTCTGCATTAGGAACATTCTGGGTGATTCTCTGCAGCCCCTCATAGGGCTTTTTTAAATTAGCCAATTAAAGGGTTTCTGAACCAGTTACAGCCTTTACACATTATTCACGATATCTTACTCATAACTTTGGGGTCAGTAACTAGCAGAGAAACAAACTTACTACTTTATTTGAACAAGCATGACTGATGGACTGAGAAGTTCAGGAAATTTTCTTTGCAGTTCTCTCCAGCTGAAGACTGAGTCTACTATTATGCCAATTCAGTATGTGATTTTATGCTTGAAAGTGTACATTGCTTTCCAGTCAAGCATTACACAAATTACATAATGAACAACCTGTTACCTTTTTCCCAGGCAGCAAACCACACTCGTTCCCCAAAGAAACAGAGCCTGGTAGCCAGTGGGGCAGCTGCCCTCACTACATTTCTGCAGAGTTCCTTTTGGACTTGCAATGCATCGTTCCTATTCACTGTGTTTCTTGGAAGGTCTTCCAAAAAAGCACAATTATTATCTCTATCAGCTTTTAACAGTAGACAACAGGTATCTCTTTAAAACAGGCAGGGCTTTCTAGAGCCACCCCAAGAACAAAGTAAAGAACAAGGAATGCTTTCCAGCAGAACAGACTAGAACAGACTTCTAGAGTGAGGAAACTTCATGGGAGGGGGGAAATTCACAGAAGTCTCTGCCACACTTTTCAGGGATGAATTCTGATTTCAGTTACTCTGAAGTTACTCTGTTTCATGTCAATGCAAGGTTACTCAGCATCTGGTCCTAAGCAGCTGTCTCTTTCTGAGCTATTGCTTCAGAATAGTTTGCAATCTTTTGAGCAAACACACCATGGATGAATCTAGACCTCACAAAAGCAGAGATACTGAAGTTTTCACTGAGCTTGGTTTCCATGGATTTCTTTTTCTTTCTGAAAGAAGACTGCCCATTGCAGTTAATTAAGCTCTGCTTATGAGGAGCTGAGGCCAGTGCCTTCATTTCAATGAGGACATATTTTGAGTCACCAAGGCCAAAGCTGCATGTCAAGGTCTGGGAGGTAAAAGGCCAATGGATTAGTCATCCACCATCCTGCCCAGCCCCAAATTTGACATTTTGCACAGTGAGAACAAGTCTAGAGTTGGTTTCTCCCCATCTATTGTTGAAGAATTCAATTCACACTAAAATAAAACATAAATACAGTAGTTGAGTAGTGAAGCAGCAGGGGCAGTCTGTCATTCCAGTGCTCTTCCAAATTATTCCTTATGCTAATTTATCGATGTAGAATTGTTGTTTTTTTAAGATTATATGTGTCTTTGTGTGTGTGTATGTGTATAAATTATTAAACAAAAGCTCCTCTCAAAATAAAACCACTGGGAACCTCCATGTAATAAAATGAGTCACACCAGGATGTGATGACTAAGTGGGAGAATAGGGAATTCCACTCCCCATGCCAGCTTTTTACATGATCAATTTTCTGTCAACAGGTGATGGAAGTTTGTCTCTCTGCCCTTTGTTTACTCAAAAAAATTATTATTATTTTTTAATATTTTCTTTAAACAATTAAGATTCAAAGCTGAATAATCAGGACCAGGCATACTTCCACCAGGCGCCCCCATAGTAAACAGTGAGCCAGGGAATCCAGGCCAGTAGTGGCTGCCTGTGTTAATAAGGATTTACCAGCTGTAAAATTCCAAAATCTTGTGTCATACGGGGAAACCTTCCAAAACACTGGATTCCACCCTGTCTCGCTGAGTCTCTAACAGCTATGGTAACTCCGTTTCTGCAGCCACACTCTTTTGCATTTTTCTGTGTGTGATCCTTAGATTTTTTCCTGTTTTGCAGTGTTTTTCTGGGATCCCCGGTTTAATATCTGACAACTGCCCCACGGGATTACAAGCCCACCTGGGCAGGCAAAACATTTCAGCCAAGGCGTAAACATGTGGAGAGGAAGTTTGCTGGGTTTTCATCAACTCTAAAAGCAAGGAAAAGCAGAATTTACCTGGAAACTTTCTAACCTTCACGACAAAAAAGGGTAAACTCTAATCCTCCTTATTAATACTTGAATACTCTTCAGTGTTCACAAACAGTGGGACTTGCTGAGATGCCTTCCTCTTTTATTTACAACAAACAAAACAGAAACCCAGAGAGAACAAAACCTCCCTTCCTCCCCAGTTCTGACATATTTTTTGCAGAGAGAACCACCAAGCAGGACCTGTGCACTGCTTTGCAACCACCTTCCTTGGGTGCACCACAAGACACGAGAGGTGGGGAGATTAACCTGAAGGGTGATCACCTTTGGCTAATGTAAAATCTGGGTGGGCCTCCCCACATTTATAATTTACCCCCTGATTCATCCCATCACTCCAAAGATTTAGAATGAGGATGTTCATCCAGCTTTAAATGCTGGACTCCAGCCACAGACTGCATGGAGCAGAGAAACTGCTTGTGCACTCTTGCTAGACTGTCAAGAAAACATTGAGATAGCAAATTTATTTCATGTACTCTCTGTAGAACCTCACATATTGCAAACAAATTGAGTTATTTAAGATAACAGTACCATTCAGCTTTGCTAATGCTCTAACTAATCCCAGATATTTGTGCTTTTTTTTCCCTTAGTCTTTCCTATTTCAGTAAAAAACAAACAAAAAGACACAACTGTTTTTCTTTCCCTGATGCTGGGCTTTTGTCTCAGGTTTAAGACACCTTAAAATCCTACACTATAATGCATGTGCAGTGGATTGTGTCTGTGACTGTGTTATGATCCTAATTCTACAACATGTCCTTTTCCACTCAATTCTCTATAACTTAAACCTTCTATTTCAATTCATTAATTTAGAAAGTCAGCGAGAGTACTGTTTGCTGGGACCAGATAGCAAACATCTCTGTTGGATGGATTTGGGGAAAAAACCCAATGTTTAATACCAAAAAAATACTATCTTTTTATCTTTAATTTGCCTGAGAAAATTGCATCATTAATTTTGCATCATTAAGTTCAAAGCAATAGTTTTCTATTTTTTGTATTTCCTGGGAGTTTTTTGATCATTCATGAAACTGTCAGACTACTAACAGGCTTTTAGTTCCCTGTTTGGGGCACAGTAAGAGATTTCAGGCCTGACACAACAGAAAAAGGGAACATTGCTATAGACAGTCTTAGACTTTCATTTTCCATCTCCCATAAAGGACCATGATCTTCAGCCCTGCTTCCTTACAACCATCAAAACCAACACACAAGCCATCTTCTATTCTCATTATACATGCTATAATGCCATCTCATCACAGTTTCTACAGCAAATTGTCCTGGCCAGAAGACTATTTCATTTTTCAAATAATTTGGCTGATTCTGAGCACATACAGATCAACTTACACAATTATAACACGTGGGCTGTAAAAGGCATCTACTGAAGAGAAGAGCACTTGCAAGGGTGGCTTTACTTAAGATAAAATGTCAGCCAGTATATGCAGCAGGATTCATGGACTGGGGCAACACTTACTGTGGACTCAGCTCCCCAGGGATTTTGGCTCAAAAAATTGTCCCTTTTAAGTCCATGCTTGTCAAGCTGCCCCATTCTTCCTGTTGTGGCCTGGCAGTGTAGAGCTGTTCATTGCCCTAGAACTGATTGCTGGGGACTCCCATAGCCCTTTAGCAAAGGATTTACTCCATTTCACTGAACTCTGACTGCTTTTCCTAAGCAGGTCCCACACTTACTAATCCCAGAAGCACTGAGCTCTCACTGCAGCTGCAGGGCAGAAGGGAGGGATATGAGAAACTATAGATTCAGAACTGCATATATTTATTTCAATCTATTGTGCGTTTTAACTGTATCTAAATATATATTTAACAAATCATCACTACTGTCAGCTCTCAGTTGTGAAGATAATAACTATCTAGAGACCTGTGATTTCCTTTTTGCTTTGGCAGGGGGAGAGGTACAGGAAGATTGACAACATCATTGGGCCCAACTTACTGTGCTTTATAAACAAGACTTCTAGAGAGTGGAAAATCCAAAATCAGAAATTGCTGCTGAGCTTATTTGCTAGCTTGTGATGCAGTGGGAATACTGGAAAGTGCAAGTTAGAGCAATATCACTTCTAGAGCCTCCTTGTTTGCTTCTAAAAGTGAAAGTAGTAAGTTTGGAAAAAAAGAGAGAAGCCCACAGTTAAAGCACATGTCTGCAATGAGAGATGTATAGAAGTGCTGGAAATCAGAGCTGTGAAGCAGCACAGCTATCATCAGAGTAGTTATTAATCTTGTTATTCCAGTGGTAGGAAAGCCACAGCAAGGGATGTAAATGAATATACCGAGATAAACAGGTAAAACAGGTACATGTGGCCATGGGTGCTTCTAGAGGCTGAAAGACATAGTTTTGTCAAATGGATTTTGACCATCCTTACTTCAGGGCCTTGACAGCTGCATCAGTTCAAAGGGCACAGTGAGCACCACCTCCTCTCTTTAGAATGCACTGCTGAACTGAAAGATTTATGGTGGATCTACTCCAAAGATGTGTGCTTTCTGTTTGGGTTGTTCCTCCACCACCCACATCGTCCAAGCAATGATTCATGATGTCCATGTGGCCACCATAAGAGTTTGGCAGTGGAAAGCAGAGTCCATTTGCACATTTCTCCCAGAGAAACAGAAAACTTCTTTATCACTCTTAGAGCAGCAGTTACCAGTACACAAATGGGAGTAAACAGAATGCAACCAACAACATCTGACTTGCGAACTGTTACATGACAATTAAAATAAATAAAAAGGGGAATTCCAAATCTTTTCTTTTTTTAGCTGCATTGTAAGATCTGGGCTCCACCCAAACACTAATACCATTGACCTCCAGCATATTCCAAATCCTTGATGGCCATAAGGCTGCTTTTCAAGCTCTCTCTTCCAGATCAAAATGCATTTTAAAAATCTCTGTCTGTAATCCAATCTAGTTACTTACTCTGACCTGTTCTTATTTAGCTGGGCTCAGTTACATGTCTCTCAGTTTGGATCTTAAAACTCCTCCAGCCAAACCCTGCTTTTGTGTGCTGGACTGACTCTACTGAATTCATGAGTTCCCTTGATTCAAAGCAGCCACAGATTGCAATCCATCATCAGGAAGAGATAACCTTAAAAAGAACCGAAAACTATAATGCTTGCACATTGGGAAACATCATTAAGAAAATGAATGCTGTTTATCCATCAGCATTTCAGACTTCATCACTTCAAACGTACTTTGTTTCAAAACTATTTTATCCCCTTGCTCTCACACAGAGCACGGAGCTCCAGCCCCTCCAGTTCACTTCCTGCTGCCATTTCCTGTCTGAAGCCTAAAGTGAGAGATTTCTGCAGCCTTCTCGTTGGTGAGCTCATTGCAATAGTTTGGAGTGTGCATAATACAACAAGGCAGTTATTTTTATACTGACATCCCAGTGTAATCTGGGGAATATTCTTTGTTTTCCAGGTATTCTTAGGGAAAATTACACGTATCTGTAGTGCTGTGTAGCAGAGAAGTAAAAACTATCCATTACTGTTCTTAGAAGCATGCTGTATTTCGGGCACAAATATGAGCAAATATGAAACAGAAAAACTGTTTCTCTGTGTTGCTAATAGTGAGTGAAGAAATGCCTAAAAAATCCAGAGGAAATTGAAATAGTTTTTGAGTGTCTGCCTGAGGGATAGAATCTAATTTACAACTGTGACCCCCAGCAGCAGTTTCCTCAGTTCTATAAGGCAGACTGCCTGCTACCTTTTCAGCACCTGGTTCAGTGCAGACACTGATTCAGACCCCAGATTCACAGTACACACAGATTCTGGAGTCTATTACACAGCTAACTGGAGAATATCTGACTACACAGTGTTTTTTGGGGAAAAGAGTGTTTCTGCTCTCATCTTAAAACACAACAAACAAGCCAAGTCACAGAGCTCTGTGGAACGTGGCATGCCTAAAGCGAGTAGATGGCTGTCTACACTGCTGCTCTCAACCTTTTCCATGACCAGCAGAGCTAAAACTGGTGACAAAAGTGGGAAATGGAGTCCCACTTGCTAGCACAGACACAGCTTGTGAGCTGTTAAAATGAAATCTGAGTAAACTATGTTTCCCCTGTGAGCTGGTGCATGGTCCTGCCCTCATATAGAAGCTATTCTTACACAGAAAGAAGAGGGCGCAGCAATGACAAGGTCACACCAGCGATGCACTACCCACCCCCACAGGTGTTTGTTGTGGCTTCCTTTGCTTCTGAGCAGCTGATCAGCACTTTTTGCAAGGTGCTGTGCAGATCGGATCTGCAGCCAGCAAGCTCCCAGGGTGAGTGCAGGATCCACCTCCTCCTTCCACCCGGTGACATTTCTAATTGATAAATCAGGCTGCAGAACTGGGCCCTTCTGTTCTGTGTTCATGTAACCTAATGCAACAACAGCTAATCATGGACACAGTAATCATAAATAAAAATCTCTGCAGTTTTTCAAGAGGGATGCTGAAAGTCACAGGTGCATAAGATCCTAATTTTTCAGGCAGGCTGAGATACACATTAACCTCTGACAAGCCAAGCACAAAGCCTTCATTCTCAACCTGCTGCAGACAGCCAGACTCAAATCAGCCTCTGCAGGATTTGCATGTTGAGGTCAGCTCCTGAACCTTCCTCACCTTAAGATGCACTTACTAGGAAAGACAGCTTCCCCTTAAAAACACTTCAGGGCATAACTCTAGGAGTTATCTCTTCATTATGAAACAGTGTATGGATGCACAGAGAATAAACTCCCCTCCAGCACGGAGCTCAGTCCCCCAGATAACCCATGGCAAACTACACAGACATATGATTCAAACCACAGATTTGACTCTGGGCCTCTCATCCTCTGAATTCCCTCTCTGCTAATCATTTATTCAAAGTCCAGCAGTCTCAGACTGCTCGCAGAGGCTGAGGGGTGGCAGGGGAGGCAGGATATGGAACACCAGCATGCAAATCCCTGCTCCAGACTGGGCACTGCTGCTAGGGTTAGTCATGCCTCTCTGCTACTAGGAGGTAAAAAAAACCCAACAGAACAACCCCAAACCAAAACAAAACATAAAACCAAACACCAAAACAGTGCAGTTTCCCCAGCAGTGAAGAAAAGCTTTAGACTTAGTGTGAAAAATGTTCTTTTTACTTTCTAACATCTATTCCAGCCAGAGCCTGCTCTGCTTTTATATAGAAATAGGGGCTGGGCATTTTGGATGTTTCCTCAAAATGGCATTAAGAGCTACCTCTTTTTAGTGTATCACCTCCTTTAATTACTGCAAAACATCCTTGGGACAGGTACTGTCATGGGCTGCCAAGCATGTTCCCAGTGCACCTTCACAATTCACTGACACTGATGGAACAGTGACAGCACAGTGGGAAGGAATTAATACATGGGCTTAAAGGGAAATAGAGGTGCCAAGAAAATTGCTCTGACTGCACAGGCTCATCTGAACCTTCACAGTTCAGAGGCCCAGAGGCTTTCATGCTTGGTGTAAAATAGCATGGCTTGCTGGTGATGAGGGAAGAAACTGGGACCCAGTATGCTTTCCCCCCCCCCCCCATGTCACCAACTGATGTCCATATACATTGATTTTTGGCTTGATTCAACTTTTTTACCAAAGCCATTACCCCATAAGTCATACATTTGCTGTTCACTTAGGTAAAGTAATTTCTTAAAGCCCTTGCAAGTTTACCAACAGAAAAGTTAGAAGCAACATGTTTTCCTACCAGCAGAAAGCAAACACAAAGTTTACATTTAAAAAGTTGCTGCTTTTTCATACTGCAGAGTTCTTTGTCTCACTGAAATCAATAAGGGATGGCAGAGTCTGGCCCATCATGTCTGCAAAACTTCAGCAAAATATGCATTAAGTGAAGTAGCTCCAGTGGAAAAGAAGCATTGGGCTGTAACAGGGCACTCTTCTCCTATAATTGAATTTTGGTTTTCTACAGTCTTAGCCTATATACAAATCTGAAAAAATATGAAAGATGGGAAGCAATGTATTCTTTTATCTCAGTATGTGTATAAAAATCATTTACCTTGATAGAAAAGAACACATTCTCTGCATTTTACCCCCAGGCTTCTAAAGAAAACATAACTTTTGTCTGTAGTTCACATAAATTTAAAAACTGTTCATCTCAATTATGATTGCTGCAGTAGTGTTCCCTAAACATATTAAAAGAACATAAAGGAACATGTAAAAGTCATTCTGTTTCTCTGATAATATATTCTGTTTGTGCTCAGTACCAGTATTCTTGTGAACTTTCCCATGCCATAGCTTTGATTTACTCTTCAACAGTGCCTGGAAGGCAAATAATGCAAATATTTGCTCCCAAGTCTAATTTTACTAACATAGTTAAATCAAGCAATTTGGTTTTACTTACATGAACCTGAATGGGGTCACTCATTTGAGTAGAGTTACACATAAGCACAGATTTTAGGGTGAGATCATGAGACAACAGCACTGCAGATTTGCCTTATCCTGCCAGGGACAGTTAGAACAGAATTGCCTTACCTGATGTTTTCTCTGTGAACACCACCTTGGACTCTGCAGTGAAATTTTGTCCAGTCAGGATCATCTGTTGTCCTCCATAAACCAGGCAGCTATCAATGTCTTGTCTTTCAACCATTGGGAGTTCATGAGCAGACCTTTGGGCTGTGGACAAATTGCAGACATGAATGAAACCAACTCTGTTTTACCAGGACTTTCCAAATCTTCCCAGAACTAACCATAGATAGATCTTGTCATCGTTACCATCTGTTGACTGCCAAACAGCTTCTCCAGGGTGCTAAATTTAGGTTTGAGAGGGAAAAATAAACTTACACAAGGCATTTTATTTGGAAACATTCAGGAGCTGGCTGCACTATTTCAGCTGTTCTGGCCTTACTCCTTGTCCTTGAGAAAGGACAGCTTGGATGAATGAGCTGGAACTTGCCCATCTCTGTTTCCAAATAAATAGCCAAATTTTCAAGTGCAGGCATACTACAGCCCTGGAGCCCAAAAATTCCACCTGCAGAGAGGATTCCACTGAATAACACTGAATTCCTTCAGAATAAAAATAAAAATAAACATAAACATAAACCTCTTATACAAAAACCCACAGAACAGGGGCTACACTGGGCCTGGAAAAGTCCATTTGCCAACAAAAGCTCTATCTTCATGTGCAGGCACCAAGCCCTGTACCTACATCACAAAGCCACACTGGTGAGCAGGAGGGGTCACGCCAGGACCCTGCTGCAGCCTGGGCTTTGCACGAGCATGTTTTTCAGAGACCTGAATGTCTGAGGAGCAGGACCTTGTGCTTCAGACTGAGTTCAGGAAAGGAAGAAAGAGCTAAGGTGGAATCCAAATAGGCACATACATAGACTGAGGATTTCTGATGTCTTTACTGTTCTTGGCCATGAACTTGGAGCATGACTTTAGCAAGTTAATCTCTTTCCCCAGCCAGAAAACCAGGATAGCACCATCCCTCCACCTACTTTCCTCTCATCCCATAAAACAGCCATTTGCACTGTCAGAAAAGCTTCGGAGAATCCCGGTCACCATCCCTGCAAGCCCATTCCAAGCGTTTGCTAACAAGCAGCAGGACCTGAAGAAAGTGAAGATGTGAGATTTGTTCCCCACGATGCAAACAGATGGAAAATATAATGAGCTTCCCTGTGACCAGACCAGGTGGGCAGCAGTTTGGGTCTGGTGAACTGCGAGTTCATGACCTGCACTCAAACTCCTCCAGATTCATCCACCCCAACTGGAAAGGTCCCTAGAGGATGCTGCTCATCTATTTCACAGCTGGCTTGGCTGAATTTGTACTTTCTCTGACAAAGAGCCTGCTCCCAAGAGACCCTGAGTACTTGTGTCTTCCCTTCACTGAACACCATTAGCTGCTGTGCCAAAAATAAGGAAATAAGTTATCCTGCATGTTCAGCACTGGCCCTCCACTTGCACACAGGCGAGGGCTCTGCTTTCTGCACCTTCTTACTGCTGTGCAGCCTTAAGAAACCAGATACCCAACAGATCCTGGCAGTGGTAAGAGCTGTACAGATTCTCTCACCACATGAAGAAAATGCTATTTGGTGGCAAAACACAGGTAATCTGTAGGTAAGTGTCTGTGGAAGAGGGGAGCACCTCTCTAGCAAGGACAAGCTCAGCTGAATCCTCTCTGCCAGCCATGACACAGAAAATTTGCTGTTGTTAAAAATACAGCTAATTCAATATTTCTAAACTTTCTTGTGCCATTTGAGAGATTATACTCACTGAAGCTGCTACTTTTTTCACAATGCTGTATGATTAATTCCTTTCTCTGAAGGAAATATTCAAATATTTGATGAGTTCATAATTGGATTTATCACAGACAGATACTTCAGTAGCTTCAAAGGCTCAAGAGTTATCATTACAAACATGTCTATAATAGTCCAGAGAAAAGGTATTGAAGTTTTGCTCTGGACACTGTCTATTCCTATTCAATCCCCAAATTTCAATTCCCAAGCTTCCCAAATCACCAAAATTACAGATTAACCTACACCTCCTTCAGACTTCAGTGTGTTAAGAGAGAGCTGTGTACCTGACATCTCACAAATCAGTGGTTCTCAAGGCTTTTTTGGGATGAGGAAGGGCAAATTTTAGCCTGGAAATAACCGTCTGACTCATCTGAATTACATTTGGATCTCAGCAAGGTGGAAATCACTGCTGAAGAGCAGCCCTCTGTCCAACTTCCATAGAGCACAGTGTTTGTGTACGCTGCAGCCTACCAGGGAGCCGGGGAGGACAGCTGGGAATGTGCATCTCAGCTCCTAGGAAATGCCCAAAACCCTTCTGGCATCCTCAGCAGAGCTGGGGCAGCCTCAGAAGTGCTGCCTGGCAGCCAGCAATGGGCAGAGGTGCCCTGTGGGTACCCTGGTGCAGCTCCATGCTGCCAGCAGCAGCCAGGCTGATGTTTGGGCATGGCTACAGCATGAACTGCAGGCACCCCCAAAACTGCTCTTATCCTGCCCCAGAAAAGGTCAGGCCTCAAGGTGTACAAAAGCATGTGTGCTTTACACACGCTGCAGAATAACACCATTTGGAAGCATTTTAGATGAATTCTCCAATGCAGATTGAGTGCTGAGCAGAAAGGTAGAGCAATACAGGTACCTACTGAGCACTGGACTTCATCTGCCCTGTTTTGTCTGCAGTGTTCTCCATCCACTAGGTGGTTTGCAAACCCTTTCCATCTTCCAAGGTCTATCTTTTTTTATTTTTTTTTTTTCCCCAGGCCTATAAGAGTATTTCATCCCATTTCCATGAGCAAGGAGGCTCAAGGTTCACTGTGGACCTGCCTCAACAGGATGACTTTTTTTCTCTGTAAGAAATATTAATTACCAAAAAATCCCTGTTCTCTAAAACTCATGATGGGTGGACTGCATGCAATAATTTCACACTATTTCTTCTCTTCCCCCAGGGGTTGGCACTTCATAAAGTGACCTACAGCTACTGGAGTTTATTAGCTTTGAACACACAAAACACAGTTGATTTAGCTAGTTGGGGTGTTTACTCTCAATAGCAACAGTTACAGACTTAAGGCAGCAATGCAAATGCTATAGAAATCCTCACACTTGGCCTGAAGCAGTGTGTCAACCTATTAACAGGGGACATTGTTTTTCTATTTTATTTGACTGTCTGCAAATCAAGATGTCATGGATGCACGGTGCCAAGAAATACAATGCACACAGTGACACAAGAGAGAAAGGGAGCTGCTTTCTCAGATCTCTGCACCCTGGCCAGTGAGCCTCAGCCTGGGAGGGAAGCAGCCCCCACTCTGCCCTCTCTGCTGCCCACAGCCCACCCAGGCTCATCACACCCACTGCAGGGGTACAGGGTGCTGCTCAGGGGTCAGCATTCATCCCCTTCCCCATGCTAGCAGGCAGAGGAAAGTTTAAGCCAGCCTAAAACCCTGGGCTGGCAGGCTGAGTGCTTCACAGGAGATGTGGAGGCAGAGTGGTAATCAGGAGTAGGACTGAGGTTCCACTGCAACTCCATGAGAACAAAGCTGGCATTACCTCTGGTTACCTCCAAACTGCCATGACAAGCCATTTAAACTAAAAAATGTGTCTACTTAAAAGAGGTGGGGGTCACAACTTGCAGCTTCAGTGCAGCAGTCTCTCCAGGCCAAATGCCCAGGTCCCTCTTTGGACACCCCCTTGTCCTTACCTTGATGCCCAGAGCAGCCCCAGCTCACCCAAGCTTGCTGGAAGCCTTTAAACCATAGCTCACCATTCCTGACATGCCTTTCAAACCTCCAAAAGGCTCTTAGCTCCAGCCACTGAGTTCTGTTGGATTTGAGAAGAGCAGCTAAAACTGGGTGTCTGATGCTTAAAAGAATTCTGAGCCCTGGAAGCAATAGCAGAAGAGTAATTTGTTGTGGGATTAATTCTTCCACCTCAGTGCAAACCTTAATGAGCCAAAATAAATATTTCATTCATCCTGTCACACTGTGTTTATTTACCACTAGCTGCCTGCCTGCAGTAGGACTGATAGTAGCAGAGCTCCTGTGCCTAGTGCCTGTCCAATGTATCAGTGTCCTGGAAGACTTTGATCCTATCCATCATATACTGAAGCACCCTGAGCTCTCTGATGGGAGGAAAGGCTGGGGAGCTGCAGCTCTCTGATGGGAGGAGAGGCTGGGGAGCTGCAGCATGGGAGCCAGGGGAGGACCAAGGCATCTCTAGCCAGCAGGCAGACAGCAGTAAAGCACCCCAGAGAGCATCAATTTTCTCATCAGAGGGATGGGATGAATTACTTCCTGGTAAGAGTATGGGCCAGGGGAAGGCTTACGTGGGAATGAAGTAAATGAAGCAAATTTTCAACCCTCACAATTAGATAGGAACCCTGAAAATGTGCTCTAAATGCTATGGAAAGAAGAACCTGGTATGAATGACAATGGTTTCCAGTTTGTTGCCAGCAGGACAGCAGTTTGTGCAGAGCCATCCAAGAAATAGAGGGTTTTTCTCCACCTCCTTCTCTGCATGTAATTTATTTTATGGTGTCCTTGTGAAGGAGGAGTGACAAGCACTGATGGCAGCAGTGTCAGATAAGTATGATACTTTCTATGAACTGCAGCCAACTCACCAAACCAGCGTGTGATTAATGACAGGAAAACCATGGCCTCGGTTCACTTCTCATGTCGATCATCTCTGTGGGTATGCACAGCATTTCCCTTTAATCCCTTGTGGAGGAGATCTGCTGAGTTTAAATTATGCTCGGAAATCCATGTTCTGTCTAACATGCCGGAGTGCTTGCTTTTACCAATAGTATTATTGTAAAGAAAAAAAATAAGCAGGAATTATCCTTGTAGCAAGGCTTGCAGCCTGCAGAAAGGGTGGGCATTTTCCTTCTGACTCAGACTTTCCAGACTGAAATACCTTGGTTGCACATTAAAAGTGGCAAATGTTGTCAGAATTAGCTTTTAAATTCTGTGCATTAAGAGACAAAGTTTTCACATTAGAAAACTTACCAGGTTTTCTGTCAGTTGTATTTTGGGCAAACTGTGTGACTATCTTATAATTGAAATGAAAGGGAGAGAAAATTCCTTTAATTCAACTGGAAACCGTGCTACTCACATAATAAACATGGCTATGGTTAAACTTGCAAATTAGTATCTCCCAAGTGCAAAGAGACCACTCATTTCTGGTTTGGTTTTTTCTTTTTCTTTTTTTTTTTTTTTTTTAATCCCAGTGAACTAGGGCTCCTTCTTGCCTGTTTTTGTGTTCCAACCAGCCCAACTCTCAGCCAAGGAAAAGTGCTCACTGGTTTGCCAAGACAACATTCTTTTACATGACTAGGTCTTTCCTCTGTAGTTATTAATGTGTCACATATCATAGGCTCAGATTGTCTAATATTATGGGAAAATCTACTAGAAGGAGAGAAAAATAAAGGAAACTTCCAGGGAAATTGATTAAAGGGAAATAAGATATTTGACCCACTTTAGTGGAACAAAATACCACCAATAATAGGAACTATTTAAATTCCTCAGACGGATACACAGTTCTTTAGCAATAAGCTTTGTTTTGTTTTTTTACCACACCTTGGAATATATATTTTAAGAACAAGATTTTAGACTCTCTCTCATGCCAAGCGCAATCACTTGCATTTTTAAGGGGTTCACAAGCACAGCTTAGGATCAGCAAATGTGGATTACAAGAAACAAGAACTGTGACACACTTAGGGAAGGTTTAACCAGGATCCATTAGAATAAAAACTGTGACACAATGTGGATGATATTCTTAAGCCTTACATCTCCCAGACTTGGATAAAGGAGTTTTTGACTGCTGAAAGCATTGAGTAAAACAAGCTGCCCCACAGGTGCTGATGTGGCTGCTCTGATCTCCCTTCAATACTGCTCCTCTGCTCCATGATGCTTCAGCCAAGGAGTAGAAACCCAACTCCAGAGATCGGTCACTCACCAAGAAATTAATAATCTTTCTTAACAGTTTGAAAATAATTGTCAGGTCTGCAAATATCAAAGCCTTTTGTTGTTGCTAGGAATGGGTTTGAAGGAAGAAGCTCAGTGACCTTCATGTCTGTGATTTCACCACCTTCTGTGGCAGCAGCTCTGCCTGGCCCAGCAGGACCTCACCTAAACACAGACCTGCACCAGTCCAGACATTCAGGCTGACACAACTGCAGGATGACCAATGGTCCCACGGTGTGCAGAGGTGCCCAGGCAGAGAGCCAAGGAGCCAGGACAGGAGATGCTACTGCATGGACCCATCAGCTGTGGATCCTGGGGACACATAGCACCTGTGGGACTTGCTGCCATTTCAGGGCCTCAAGTGTGGAGCAGCACCTAAAAGAAGGGATTTTTCTCACCCTTCCACCACCACACCTACAAGACGATGGCTTTTTATCCCTAAGTAAGTGATGGACTGTTGCTACAATTATCAGAGGGCTTTCAAATGCCTTTTCCTCCTCAGTGGCTTCAGACCTAATCAGCAGGCAACTGGAGAAAACAGCTACAAGCTGCTGAATGTGCAAGCTTGTCTGCATATGAGGTCCATTTGGAGGCATAACTGATCATTTAACAATGTATCACCTCCTTGGTCCTCCCACACAGCTGCCTGGGGAGGAACTTTCTCCGGATGATGCTTTGAACCTGTGAAATCCCCTCCTAAAACCTGTCAAGTGCTGAATGTGACACAGATGAGGTGGAACCAAATCACCCCGTGAAAAGCAGATACTTCACAGTTCTTGCTTCATTGCAGCTAATGATCTGCTGACACCAGTGGGAGTTTTTAGCTGGGATTGCCTTCTGCTGAGGAGAGCACTCAGCTGTTCTGTTGGTAGCAACAGTGCTCCCGGGGGGAACCCCATTGGTAGGGAAGGGGCCAGTTATCTGAAAGCTGCTACTTGCTAAGGCTTTCCCCGGTGGGATGTTATTAACAGCTACCAGACAGGAGAGATCTGAAGGGAGAATCACTGGGGATAAGGGTTCCCAGGTGGCTGTGTCAAAAAAAAAAAAAAAAAAAAAAAAAGCAGAGGAAAAATGGAGAACCATAGCAGCACAACAGCACAAAAAGGACACAAGGAGAAAATGTTACGGAGCCCCAAAGTGCCCCTTCTTGGCAGAGCATGGGAGCTTACCTGAGGCTGTCAGCTCTGCAACATGTGCTGACTGTCTGGCAGAAGCTGAGATTACCATCTCTGGTGTGATTTAGCCTGCATCACTAGTACTGGCTGAACCAACTAATGGTTTTAACCATCTTCCCAGAACGGGGCTGAGATCAGGAAGCGCTACTGAAATGCAAAACCATTGCTAAATATGCAACACACGTTCTGAACAGAAGAGGCTTGTGACTGCACAGCACTTCATACTCTATTCCCATGAGTTCAGAACAGCACAATCCTTAATGTATCTCTCCAAATTGCCTGCATATCCAGTATTCAAAAAATAAATTTTTAATTGGGAACAAACACATTTTTTCTTGAAGGAGCTTTGCTGTCTGATATGCAGCCAAAATTTTAATATTTTAATTATAAAAACTGTAACAATTAGCCACTTATACTGCTGTCTCCACTCCTGTTTTTTTTATGCCCCTAAGCCTCATCAAAATAAACACATCTCAGCAGAAATGCTCAGACTTCCCAAACAAGCCATTGCAAATAGCAGCCACTGTACAAGCACATCAGGTGTGTACATACCAAAATACGATCTTATTCTGTAAACTATGACCAGACTTTTGCCTGGACACTCTTTTGTGATGAGCACAAGTGAAATGTGCAATTGTGGGAGGGCCTGGCTAACTCATATTTGCTTTTCCACTAGCAGAATTGGAACAAGTGGGGTGTGATTTCTGTGGGGCTTCCCTCATGACCAGGGAACCATCCACCCTCTGCTCTGGGCTTGTGGTATCTTTCTGTGCAGTGGATGTACAAGTCACACCTGCAGTTTCCCCACCCAAGTAGCTCCCTGCTACAGGCAGGAATGGGTTGTTTCTACTTGGAAAAGAAGTGGAAGGAGAAGCCAGGTGATCCTTTGTGGGAATTCCCGTCCTATCCACAGAAGCTGCAGTTTGCTGAATGTTTCCTTTAGCAAATGGGCCTTTGTTTCAGCAGGGACATGTTTGGGGTGGAGGCCACTATTGTTTCAGCCATCTGGTTCCATAAAGAATCATAACTGTTTCCTATGGAGAAAGGTGGTGGCTACTCCCACTATCCTCGCTTCCCCATCACGGTGCCATGGTGACTTCAGCTGCTAAAATGATCAGATAGTTGGTAGCTTTTCATAAATATTGCCAAGAGACCATACATATCCATCACCCTCTCCTCAGCCTCATCTTGTTTATTAATTTCTACTGTTTTATTCAAACCTGCCATCAATAATGGAGTAGCTGAAACTCTTGATTTCCCATCAAAAATTGGCTCCTCTCTTATTCTAAGCTGTTATTATTTAAGTAAAGCCTGTATCTCAAGAAATAAAACACATATCAGAAACTCTTCAATGACTTTCTTCACATGACTTATGGAAAGACAGGTTCTGCTAAAGGGGTGAGTCATTAAGCAAAGGATAGGAAAACTGTTTATTATGTATTTGTGAAATCCCCAAACCACTGAAAAGGCACCATTTACCAACAAAAAGCATCACAGGATGCACATGAACCAGCAAAGTAGGTGGAGCCCTTCCAGAAATGACTACACCATGGGGGGCACCCTGTCAGAGGCCTCTCTTTCTCAGGATTCAGAACAAGAAAATGAGTGGGAGGTGCAGGTTTCTCAGCTTACATGCTTATAGGATTTGCCCCTCAGAAATTAAAACTGCAGATTTTCTTCTCTCCCTCAGGGGAATACCAGAAGAAGCTGGGCTTTCCCTGCTTCATCTGCAGGCTCCTGAGCTGCACACCCCTGAGCACTGACATCTAGAAAAAAACAATAACCAGGATGCACCTGAGCCTCAAAATTAAACCTGTTTCTCCATTGCAGTTGTGTTCCTACCACAGCTCAGATCAGAAGACTGTGGTCACTCCTTCCTCCCGGCCACAGTGCTAGGATCTGGCCCACGTTTGAATTCAAAACCTCCAACCACCTGCCAGCAGATATGCAGATAACAAGTTCTGGTTGTGCCTCCACTCAAACTAAAACCACTCCCAGGAAGGCAGGCAGCTCACACACTCACGCACAGACCTGGGGAATGCACATACACCCCTACACACACACCCGTGCTGCTCCCAGAAAAGACCTGCTGGCCAGAAGGATCCAGCAGCAACACACTAATCAATAAACTTGGCAAAAGTTTCAAAGTCTCTTGCTGTTCACAAGAGCTCTAAGCACCATCTGCCACCAAAACTCGTTTCAGGAAAGGGAGTGCCTGTAGGCAAGAGCTGCAGGTCACTCACACAGTGGCACAGAGGCACCCAGAGCATCCCCACCTCTGCTTGGCTGAGCACGGTGTGACTCTTCCCCTCAGCACTAGCCTGGAGCAGGGGGACAAGACCATCACTGTTGCAAGAGACAGAGAAAAAAAATCTCAGGGGATACTTACAGCACTCGATGGGGTTTGATGCTGCTTGCAGAGAGATGATTCTGCCATTGGACTCGGGGATGTGCACACGGAAGACGAGCCGGACACGCGTGTTCTTCCTGCCGATGTCCGTCTCACCCTTGCGCAGCTCAATGTCTGCATTCCTCAGCTTCAAAATCCCTGCACAGTCAATGCTGCCAAACACAGAAACCATTCAGCTTAATGTTTCTGCTCCTTGACAGCTCAGAAATAGGTGACAGTCAAGAGGATTAAGCTGGCTTGCTTCAACCTTCAGGTTAAAAGCAGCTCCACATACTTGTTCTATGTGTTGCCATTTCAGCAGCTACAGAGGAAGAAATCCCAGGCATTCATTCAGCAGGTGAGGGATGCTGCCAGACCCCTCCCAGAACAGTCTGGGCCCCGTGGCTCAATGTGTCCCTGTCATGTCCCAGCCGAGGGCTTGGGGTGGCCTTTACTCTCCAAACATTACAACCCCACACCTTACCTCCCTTTTATGCATCAGGCAAAGCCCACCCCAGGGCAGGGAGAGTGAACCAGAACAAGTGTGCAATGGGTCAGGCAATAAGCTGAGCCTGTGCTGCAGCCCTGTGTGCTAGAGAGCATCCAAGCCCCCACCACGATCTCTCAAAACAGCTCAGTGCCCAGAAACTGCACAGCAGCTTTTGTCTGCACTTGAGCAAATTAGTTCAGCTCCAGGGGGAATCACAGCAGCTAAACCAGCTAATTGCATGCACTATCCAGGCACATTTTCCCTACAGTTTGTAATTCAAGCATCAAATTTAACTCCAAGGCAGGAAACAAACTTTTTTCTTCCCCTTTTGGATTTGTCAGGTGCTTCTGCTAGAACTGGTCTCTCCAGCCCTGCCCCAGTCACCATGTTAGCCTCCAAAGCCCTGGGATGATGCCCCCAGCCAAGGCAATAGCCTGGCAGGGCAGAAAACAGCTCTCTGATCCCATCTGTGCACAAAGGGAGTATGTAGGGAGCAGGATGAGGCTGAGCAGCAATTAAAGTATTAGGATTGCTTAAAGCAACATTGGAATTTAATACTGCTGTATTTTAAGAATATAGTGTAACCTAGCAAACATGCCTGTGTACATTAGAGATTCTCAATTAATATTTACAGAATGTGATTATCTTCATTTCAGTAATAGTCCTTGAAGGGTGCACTGTTATTTTACAGGCAGTGCAAACCCATTTTGATATAAGTTTTTAATACATACCATTTTTCTTCCTCTGAACTAAAATGAATTTTTGAGAGGTATAAATGCCAAGCTGTTTCTTACACCCAATGTTCCTTGACATTGTATGTGTGCAAGGGTTTATTTCTAACAGGGTTACTTGTTAGGAACAGACAACTGTGTTCCCTTCAGCACTTGGCTGCTTAAGTTAGAGATGCAGACTTTTATTTATTTCCTTAGGTGCAGAGGGAAGGAGAGGCTTGAAGGAAAGGGAGGAATGAGGTATATTTTCTGAAAAAAGATACATAAAGAGAGAATGTACATTTTGTGATGAAGTAGGGGGGCTTAAAAACATAGCTGCTCTGCCAATTTGTCAGTGTCCTCTGAAGGAGGGAGATACAGCCCTTCCCTCTGCAGAGCAATCACTCTCATGCTGCCTGGCACAGAGTCAAGCCTGAAGTTTCAGGCTGGTGCCCACTTCATCCCTCTGCCTCCATAAAACTGCAAGGAGTAATACAGAAAAGATGTGCCTGTACTTGCTTTTCTATTCACCTATTACAACAAGAGTGTGATTTCATGGCCAGAGCACCTGGCTGAGTTCAGGAGAGATGTTTTCTATCCCATTAAATGTTATAAAAGGAACTGTACACCTTTCCTCTGCTGTTTGCTGCTCCTTGCTTCTCCTTGTATTGCTGCAGCATAAGGACTTGAGATTCAAGTCTTGTTTTCCTTAGAGCCCTACAAAACCATTCCAATTTCAAAAATGACAGATGATTACAATATGGTCACTGCAGCAACTGGGGTAAAGAGCAAAAATGCCTGTATCATCAGGTGATGGATAGTAACTCTAAGCAGCTTTAACTCAAGTGCTTGTAACTGCTGCTCATGCTTTTGTAAAAAGGGTCTTACACTCATATATCATCCCAGTGCTTTGGACAGGGGAAGTCCCTCCAGAGCAGGTATCATTATTCATTTAAGTGACTCCTTTCCACAGAAGAACGAACTTCACATGCCAAATAAACCCCCCCCAACTTTGCTAGTAAAAAGAAATATGCTTACGTTGCTTTCATGTTGTTTTTGGGCTCCAGGGGGATCTCTAAAACTTTGGTGTTGCCAATGATTTTTTCATAGCTGGTGGTGGTGACAGTTTTCCCCGTGATGCGATGGACTTGATAGAAAGCGTGAGGTTTAAGTATCCGTTCATCTGCTGTCCCAATGAAGATCTGAAGACCCAAGGGTTTGTTCTCCATGTAACCATGAAGCTGTCAAGACATTAAAAATCTATTATCACACACAGGGCTTGCAGTGCCTTCGTGTCAGGAAACCAAATAGATCTACAGGCATGGATGCAGATATGGAGATTATATATAGATATATACGTGTCTCCTAACTCTCAGAGACAGACATCCTCTTAAGCTGATTTGCTGGAGTCCATGATACACAGGGAAGGGAGATGATGCTGAACATGTAATTAATGGTTTTAATACTAAATATACCAAGGAACAAACATATCAAGAAGAAAATAATCCCTGATAACCAACAAATTTCTAGTAATGGAGAGCTTATCTCCAACACAGACTGCTAAATCCCCTTAAAAGGTACATTTTTGAGTACACTGGTTTAATTTTCAGTGGCTGCTACCTGAATGAGGATCAAAAGATTTTTCTCTGTGGGATGGATAAAGTTGCAAAGAGGAGCTGACTCCCTGCACCCACAGCCTTGAGCAGTGCTTCCTCCTTCCCATCAGCAGGAAAAACAGTAAGGACACCAGTCTCTCACACTTGTATTTATATACTTGGTTTATAGGTGGTACTCTCATATGCACCTCCCTCCAGACCTTATCAAAGTTAATGGAAGTTTCTGTCCAGCCTAACATTCAGTAAAATGAATTTGCCTCATCTCTGTAGAACTCTGTTTGCAGAATTCTTAAACAGTCTTAAAAGGAAATATGTTCTTGGTCCTACATTTGTGGACTGGCACTGATTCACAGCTCTTTGAAACTCATCCATCCCCCAGCTGTTGATTCACCTTCAGCCAATCCTCTTGCATTGCATTAAAATACCACCTGTACAGGTAAAGCTGCCACATTTGGTCTGTGACTC
Organism: Heliangelus exortis; assembly: GCF_036169615.1. Taxonomy (NCBI): domain Eukaryota; kingdom Metazoa; phylum Chordata; class Aves; order Apodiformes; family Trochilidae; genus Heliangelus; species Heliangelus exortis. Next base: position 8,472,108 of record NC_092437.1, on the reverse strand, counting down.
TGCAGTACCTGGCACGAGGAGGTCTTAGTCTACCTCAAAGTCTGAGGCCTCTGGGTTTCAAGGACATAAACAGACTCTTTTGTACTAAATAATATAGTTTAAAACCAGCATTTGCTACAAGAGAAGCAAGAAAGTCAAAATGCCTCCGTAAATCAGGAGATGAGGAAATTTCTCCTTCTTTATTAACATGCAAAATTACAAATCAAACCATTCTAAATTTCTCACATAACCAAAAATAAAAACCAGACATTTATCTACCGCATAGCCAGTGATCTAGCTGAAAGAGAACTTTATGGTCTGAGACATGCTAAATTTGTTTTCAATTACTCTGTCCACATACAAAACCTTGATGAAGCCATACGAAGCAAATATTACTGGAAGATCAGAGAAAAGGAAGATTAAGTTAATGGTATTCATGGCCAAACCATTTTTTTTTCTTTCTTTTTTTCTTTTCACCAGTCAGCAGGAGGCAGGGAAGGATTAATTCCCCCCTGGAAGGGGACCACATGCAGCATCAATGCAATCCTGGCAACCTTCCTTCAGTATGGCAAATGTAAAGCCACACTCACTCTCCTGATCTATCATTACTCATCCAGCACATATTTGCAAGGCATACAAAGCCGGGGTCTATGCCCCAGAGACCTTCCAACCCAAGGGCCTGAATTTGCAGCCTCCACTTCCATGAATGGTTCCATTGAAGCCCACAGCCCTTCAGCAGGGGCTGTGCACGGCAGAATTACAGACCCAGCTCAGACACCTCACACGAGCGCTTCGGGAGATCGTGAGGAAGGAAAATAGGGAAGGAGGCTTTGTGCAAACATGCCAGTTGGCTCTGGGAGTGAGGTGGAGGAGGAGCGGAGCTGGACTCCAGGCACAAGGGTTGGTACTGGAGGAGCAGCGTTGCCAAGAATGTGATAAATACGATGGCAGCCATGGGGAGATTCAGAAATGCATGGAGTGGATGGGAGATTAAAGGCAAGAGAGGTCAAAATTATATACCTGCTGGGAACTTGCATCAACACAGGACTCCCTGGTTCTCCAGAGAGGCCCATTAAGCCCAGGTCCTCTGGGAGCCATACTGAAACTCATCCTAAGTATGGGGTACTTTGAAAATCCACAATTTCCTGTCCTTCAATGAAAAGCTGTTGTATGACCAAAAGCCATCTTGTTTTTACAAGAGGAGAGGAGTAGTTTTTAAGTGCTGAGCATGTTTATTGTCATCCCTGACAGAATAATTCTTTGTGGATGCAGCTGAGATGATCCTTTGGACTGCAACTGTTATTACAGTGACAGCAAGGCAGCTTTTGCTCTACCCTCCATCCTGGCTGAACAAAATCCCAGAGTTATAGGTGGGAGACTGGAGTGGAGGAAAACAGATAATAAATTACAAAAGAAAATTTGCCCCCAGTGAAAACATTCAGTAGCAGCTGTAACAGAGCTGGCTCAGTTTTTTAATACTGTCCACCTTTAAAAGTAATTTAAAGTTGTGTTCGCTTATGTATAGAATAAGCTCCCAAGGCAAAAGTATTCATGGTCTTCTAATAATATATGTGTGTGTCTGTGTAATTCCATACATACTTCAAGAAGAGAGGAATTGATTGCCTGTTCATGTGGCAGTGTTAATATCATCTGCTGGACAAGGGGGTACACAGCACAGAGTAAAAGGCCTTCTGCTCCTCCACAGGACCAGAATTTAAAACAATTGATCAGTGGAAGGAAGTAACATAATTATTTGGTAATTTATGGCATTGTGGCAATGTTTTTGGATTACATCACTGTAAAATACAAACAGCGTTATAAATTGCAAACACAAAGATAAAAATAAATGCCAGATTCAAGTACCCCTTTTTTTTTTTTTTTATCTTGAGTTAATTGATTATGTTCTAATGGATAATATGGATGATATTTACCGTAAGTATTTCTATCTACCATTCACTTGCTAAGAACACATCAGGATGACTTAGGAACAAAAAATTAAGAGGGACAGCCCACAGAAAAGCTCCAGGAATTTTAAAATAGGAGTCTCAGACCCAGTTCTGCCACCAATTTATTACATAGCTTCAGTCATGTCATATAATGTCTCTGTTTATCTGTACCAGGGCAATAGTTATGCTAATCCTACTTTGCAAGGACAGGAGTAAGTTAATACTTTGTGGTTTATTTTTATATAGAGAATTTAATTGTGAGCTGGAATGAAAGATACACTAAACCTACATTTCAGGTATGTTTCCCCTCAAAACTGAACTACAAGAGGCTGATACTCTCAGTAAACACTTACCTACACTATGCTAGGAAGCTGCTTTAGTATTTAACCACAATGCTGATCTTTTCTTTGGTGAAGCAAAAGACACCCTTGAAAAAATCATTGAGAAGTGAAGACTTAAAACATTTTTTAAATAATAACTTTGAAATTAATTTTTTCCTCCCTTAGTAACAACCAAGTCTCTAGAAGTCTCTGGTTTTCAGTCCTACTCTGCTGCCCATCTCCAGGGAAGGGAGAGGACATCTCAGCCTGCAGCTGCCTGAGGGGAGGGCACAATTCCCTGCAACCTAAGTTCCAGCAGAGACAAGATGAGGGGACAAGCCCTGCACCAAGGTGTTTCTTTATTCTTGTTTGCTCTTCTTTTCATGAAGAAAACAAAGCCATCGAGATTTCAGTTGCAAGAGAGCGAGAATCAAGAAAGATTTATGAATACAGAACGCTAGAAGGAAATATTTTTGTGTATTATAAGGTGACCTATTCACAATAAAAATCCCCCAAACTGTATACAGGTCGAGCTGGAAAAAGCCCAACTCCTTTGAGTCACATTTGCCACAAGGGGAAAGAAAAGCCAGACATGATGTGTACCTTTCCATACTCTATTTTGGGATTTTAAGATCCTATTTCTTTCGGTTGAAAGATTTTTCTTAAACTTTGCTTTTGCATAACTCTTACAATATTAATATAACCAGACATGGGCTGGTCTGTGACCTGAGGAAATGCAAAGCACTTAGGCAGATAAACAAATAACATCATTCAGAAAACAAGGAGACTTTTCTTGTTTGATTTCCTGCTATGATTGGGTTTCTAAATAAAATGGAAATGTGTGGCACGATTAAAATCATCACCTCACCTCAGCATAAATAAAACTAATTCATTCTGCATTCCACTCGTGGATCAATACCAGCCAAATTTGGCAGAAGAAGGTATTTAACTGCCATTTTCAGGAAAGTGTTTGTAACTCTGCATGTAAAAAGTAAGTAGATGTGTCTTTACCTGCTGTGTATTGGCACTTCCCCACCTGAACCCAATTCCTGTGATGATACCCACAAGGCAGCCATCAAGACCACATATTAGGCATATGAAACACCAGTTTTTTCCCTGCACTATTTCAAAACTCGGGTGTTCTTATATACTGAGACCACAGCTCCAAATCCACAAGCACTTAAAGACAAAGCTTAAAACTCACATCTAAATCAGCCACTACTGCAGTGCTGAGATGAACCAAACCCTGCACTGGCTCAGTTGGCATTGCCTCTGGCTGTGGGATTTCAAAACAGTTTCTTTGCTGCAAGAGTAACAAAAGTCTTTGCACCAGTGAAGCCTGCAACACCACTGAGTTATGCTGTCTGGTAAACAAGTGATAAACAGCCAGTGGAGTCAGAAAGAAAGGCAAATTTCTTAAATATTTTGTAATTAGTCACCTGTAGATAAAACACATGCATATACAAAGGAATGTAGTGAAACCTGCATAATTCAGAACTTGTAATATTTGCCTTTTTAACTGATGGGTTACTTGGAGAATTCCTAAAATTTTCTTGGAGATTTCTAGTTTGGATAGTGCACATCTGAAAGTCTGCATGCAGACTCTGATGGACTTCACAAGACAAAAACTGGAGCATCTGCAAATGTCAAATGCTCTTTGAAGAGCCCCAGAGAGAGCGATGCCCTGTGCAATACAGATGCCAAGTGCCTTAGAGAGTAGAAGGGAGTAATTCGTTTCCCATTTATGCCAACAGAGTTTTGCTTGTCAGGAATTTAGGTTTTTCTCCCCTGGGAGATATCAAGCTGCATCTTTAAAGCTGATTGCACACATCTTCCTGTCTAGACAACACAAGCTACTGCCAGAAGGAAAGTATAAAATTGAGGCATGAATTCACTAGCCTTGGTGATTTTATTTGCTTGAAAGCAATCAGCTTTCTTGCCTGTTTCAGCTCACTGTAACATGAGGCTTAGCTCATTAACCACTGCATATTACTTGCTATCTCCCCGTGGAAGTCACTCCAGCTTCCCCCAAGCAGGGTGTGCACGTGTGTGGTCAGCTTTGAGAACAGCGCCGGGGAGATTTGGATAGAGCATCCCTGGCCAGCAGTGACAAATGGGAAAACAGAGCTGGACTGGCAGCATTTAATTAGAAGCAAATACAAAGCCGCGTGAGAAATCGTTTCCTCCGAGTGCTTCCTTTTTCCTGCTGCTCACAAGAAGATAAGAAAGCCCCAAGAGGCTGGCCAGGAGCAGCACGTGGTTGCAGCACCAGCTGCCCCAGCTCACCCGGCGCCCACCTTCCTCTAGAAACAGTGAGGCTGCAGAGTTACACCCAGATCTCAAAGCTTTTGACACCACAGACAATTCCCCTGCTCAGACTCTTCATCAACCCCAAGGCTGTCTTCTGTGCCTGCAAACATTTTTGGAGACTCAGCAGCAGACAAGAGGAAGATGTGCTTGTGCTTCTTGTCATGCCCATTTGGCTCCCTTCTGGTGGACTGAGCTGGATACCAGATTTGATGATTAATTTTCATCATGAATACCCTTAGACCACAACAATTTCAAGGATTTTTTTTCTCGGGGGGTGGGGGGACAGAGGGGAGAGGGAAGTGTCTTTACTCAACAATACTCCAACCAAAATGGAAAATTTCAGTGTATTGTCTTGTAGAGAGTGACTTATCAATAGCTGTCAGTAATTAAAACAAAGATCTCATCCAGACACCATATCATGTAGCAGCTTGCCTGCCTGCTTCACTTCAAGCTGACATTGAGCAATAAAGTTGAATCTTGTCACATGTTTTTGTTCAATTCAATGTACTTGGGACACAGCAAAAGAACTCAAACCAGAAGGAAATCTCTGCCTTAGTTCTCTTTGGTCCTTACCAAAGCAGTCTAAAATGGGTTCCAAAGATAATCCTTTGAACATCTGATTCTGCTAAATTATGAGTTTTTATTATACTCAATTTTAAATGTTTCTTATTTTGGTGACAATTTTGTCAAAATTCCAAGGACTGAATCTCATTTGGTGTGCTGCTCCTTCCACTAAATGACAACCAGACTCCCAGTGCCTAACTGGGATTTCTTCTTCCACATGGGGTTAAAATACAGGTCTGCAACAGAGATGGCTTTTGCTCCTGACACTTACCTTACATTGCAACAAAAGCAAGTTGGTTTTTTTCCCCCCTGTTCCTCAGTTTCCCTAACTCTGTGAAGAGCTGATCCTGTTTTCAGGACACTTTGACTATCTCACCTGAAAGTTTATAAGTGTGCATCAGACAGATGCACACGTACAGAGTTGGAGATCAGATTTTCATAGCTGGGTGAAAATATTTTTTTTTTCCTTCAAAAAAACACAGCTCTGTAACTAAACAGCTTCCATGCACATTCATGACAAAAAATGCCAACTTCCCCAGCATGACAAGACTTTCTACCACGAGTAAATGGGAGGGTGCAAATCTGCTGATCCTGACAGAATCATGCAAGAGGAATGCCTGAGCATGGGGCTCAGCTACCAGGGACAGAAGTCACCTCCTTGCTGGCTGTGGGAGGCACAAGGGGACTGGCCCCAGCTGGAGCAAAATGGAGGGATGCAGCAGGGATGCTTTCTTATCACCTAACCTTGCAGCTTCCTCTGCTGCAGACAGCTCAGCCTTGCCAGCAGCAGCAACATGGCCCCAGGAGCACCACGCTGTGCAACTGAGATGCAGCACAAAGATTGAGAGCAACCATGATGACAATGGGCAAGATGAGGTAGCAGCAGTAGCAAAAGCATCTTGGAGTTACTCAGCTCAGCCCGGGATGATTGATTTGACTGCACTGAACCCAACCCCCAGAGCCAAGCCCTCTGCCAGGGCTCAGTGCCAGGCCTCCTATGAGGTGGGTTTGGGGTCCAGAAACCAGGGCTTTTGCTCAGGCACTGGCTATTTGACTGAACTTCAGCCAGTTTTGGAAAGGATCTTGGCCAAGAAGCATTTTGGAGAAAAAGGAAAAAAAAAAAAAAAAAAAGAAAAGGAAAAAATCCCCATGAACCTCCTTCCTCCCCAGTTTCTCTCACATGCTGAACTCCAACATGAGGCATGCTCAGAGAGAGAATAACTCAGGTCTGCTGGAAGCATCAAGGTTTCAACAGTTGTTTCAGAATTAAATAGAGACCCCAGAAAATTTTCACCCAGCAGCAGCAGGCAGAAGCCCAGCCAGTTCCCCCCTGAGCAGCCATCAGCCCAGCAAGCACAATGCTCCCCCCAGACATGGGAGACCCAGGTGTGAGTCCTCACTTGGCAGGAGGCTTTTCCAATTCAATAGGCATTGGTCTTGAGAGAGCAAGGGAGGAACTAGAGGCTTAGCTGGACAGTGAAACCCAAGAACAGAGAACTCAAATGTGAGTTTACAGGACACTGTCCACCCTGCATGAACTCCTCCTGCAGATACTGGAGCGTACCCTGAACGGGATGTTATGTCAGCTTTAGTGCTCTGGAAGTGTTCATTCCAGCCAGAAATTCAAACTGGTTTACTACACAGTGTACATGTACAGTCCTGCAGCAAGAGCATCCATGAAAAAGCAGCCTAAATCTTGCATCTGCCTAGTCCAGGGATGTTTCTAATCCAAGGAATAATGCAAGCCTCCTGCATAGCACAGGCATCATCCCAAACCGGTTGGTATCCTCTCCTTTCCTTCACTTCTGTCAAAATTACTTTCCATTAAAAGCAGTATGTTCCAAATTGGGCTCAAAAGTTTCAGTGAGAGTTCCTCATTGACCTCTAAATCAAAGCAGGTTGGCCCATGGGAAAATGAGTTAAAATGTGGTGGAAGTGAGCCATGCAAAGGAGTTACTCGTTGCTTATGTGCTGGTTTTCATTCAGACGGATTTGAGTCTTTTGTAAAGGTAAGTCAGAGAAGCAATACCTCAGGGGAAGGATTTGCTAAGATGGCAATAAAGAAAAAAACCCAAAATGGCAGAGTTAGGCACTCTCCCTTGAGAATATGACTACAAATTACTGTGCTGAACACCAGCTCCCTCAAGGATTGTTTACAGCAAGGTAAAATGAAAACACACAGGTGCTTGGGGAAAAAGAATCAGAAATAATAAAAGCATATCTTTGCTTCTTGACCCCAGGACTTAGCTGACTTCTCATAAGCAGTTTTTTAACAAAGTAGTATACCTCAGCCTCACTACAATCCATGACAGATGCACACTAAAATAAGAATTAAATGTCTTTTTCCATGTGGCCCACGTAGCCAGAGGTTTTCATTAACCAGGCTCTTCTCCTGCCATACCTGGAGTGCTCTGCTGGTGCAGAGCCTTGTGCACAAACTCTCAGGACTAGACATGTGAAGAAGAGGAAGCAGCATCAGAAAGATAAACCACAAGATAAGGCCTGGAGGATATGAGATCTGCTGGTCTGTAGCTTCAGAGCACCCAAAAGAAGAAGCTTACATGCAAAATGCAGCTTTCAGAAAATAAATATTGCAGGCCAACAGCACATGGCAAAAACTGCATCCCTTCTGCCAGAAAGTTCAGCTGGATAAGAAGTGACATGGAAGTTAATGTGATTTTTTTTTAATCAGATTTTTTGTCAAACTGATTGTACTTTATAGAAGGTAATTAAAATGGTGGAAAAGCAGTATAGAAAAGCATTATATACGGAAATAAAAAATATACAGAATGTGAATGGGACATTCAGCCATAGTATAAATCCCACCCCTTTTGTGGCCTTCTCCCACTCAGGGCAAGTTTGGCTTCTCAATATTTAAGTCCAAGTGTCGCAGAGACACCACTCGATTCAAGAAAGTTGCTATGGAAATGCCCTCGTGCTCAAAAAAAATCCCAAAGGCAGTTTGTTCACATCTGTCATTTGAAAAGTGCTGTAGGTCCCCAGAAAGTGTTCAAAACTTCATTCCCTTGCAACTTGCAGTTGCCTTTAACCCATGCAAACTTGCCTCAACAAAGCATCTATTTAAAAATCTCTCCTGCTTGTTTTTCTTTGTTTCTGTTTGCATCTGACAAGAAGCCAAAAGCTAAAATTCACTGAGGGGAAAAGAGGAGAAAAAAAAAAGAAACCTTGAAGCCAAACAACTCATGACATGAAAGCTTTGGATTTTACTAGCCTTCCCAAGTTTCAGATGTCATAAACCATACAGGTGCAACTATCTCATCGCTCAGCACTCATATAAACCTTGTTATGTTAAAGTCAACACAAATCCAGTGAATATTTCCAGGTTTATAATAAACCTTCATAAAGGAACTGTCCATGTTTTCCACATATGCAGACACAGCTGTGCAGAGGCACATCTGCTCGGGAAACTAATGTGGATCTTTGAATTCATAGCTGAAGATCCTTAAGCTTGATGGCAAATTATGATAAAACTAGGAATACCAGTTCCTGTCTCCAACAAAAAATATAAATCCCCCTTTGATTGATATTGATTACAGGAAGGAAACAACGCACTTGTATTTCCTCATGTCACAAGAAACTCCTTCATTGCAATAAACATCCAGTGGGTAGGAATATCTTGGGAAGGTAAATGATCCTAGATTTGTAAGCAAACTGAGAAAAGACCAAGGGCTGATTGGCCATATAGTTTGTACATCCCAAACACCACACAGCAGGCTACGAGTGTCAGATTCATAAACTAAAAAGATTGCACATATTAAAGCATGACAAATGTGATTGCTATTTATTATTACCCTGCACCTTTCACTCAGACATCCAGTCCATACATGTAAGTCCAGCTCAACTGAAGTAAACAAACTCATTGATTTAACAATTTATGGCTTGATTTTTTAAAAGGGGTTTAGCCTGCAGGGGAATATCTAACATATGTTAGAAGTTAGGCACAAGTCAATCTAGTGAAATTAGTGGTATTGATCACATGCTTAAAATTAAGCAGAAACTTCAACATTTTCCTGGTTCACATTTGCCAGAGCAAGTCCTGAGCATGACAGGAACATCTGCAGGATGGACCCCAACTCTGTCTAGCAAAAGTTGTAGCTGTGCCAGGTCTGTGCCTGTTGTCATCCATCATTACCAGGAATATCATCACCTTGCAACCCCCACCTGGGCTGGCTTTGCTTCCTGAGTGCCACTGGCTGAAGTAAGGAGGAAATGAGTCACCAGACCAATGTGGCCCCAAGCAGATACAGAGCAGCTACCCAGCCCTTATTTTACATTGGACTTCGAAAGGTGAAGCAAAAGTCCTTCTCCTTCCACAACAAAATCATCTGCCTCTCAGGTCAGCAAAGTGCCAAATTTTGTTACCTTAATCACTGTCAGATTGAATTTCATTCACTGGTTTCAGCAAGGTGACTTCCCTTCTCACAAGCATAGCAAGGACCAGAACTGCACACTTTAGGGCAATAAAACTTAAAGCTCAGAAGAGACAGAAAAGTTTGTTTCTGTAGCAGTATCAGCCCAAACCACAAAGGAACTCCTGCCTAAACTCACCCTTTCTCTATAAAATTACAAAGCCAATAAAAATGTCCTCCCTATATTTACAGCTTTATATAGGCCAAACTTTTCTTGAAACCATCCCCACTGCTATGTAATTATTTTGCTCTGTTGTCTCCTTATCCCACTGCTAATGCAGCTAGTACAAGTTTCCCCACAGACAAAAAGAAGGCAGTGTTGCCAGAGATGACAAGCAGAACTGCATGCAAGGTGGGACACAACATTAGCAAATTAAATACAAACCAGGCACTAGTTTAAAATGGAAGTACTGGGTGCTTTAATTACACACAGGTGAAATTCTTTGACGTAAATTTAAATAGGCTCAAAATTAGTAGTTCTACCAGGTAACCAGAGGGAAGAAAAAAAAATCGCTAAGAAAAAAGCAATTGCATGAAAGAAATTTCTAGCAAAATGCAGATGTTAACTCGGGGGAGACCCCAGTTTAACATCTGTACCTTCCTAATCCACTCCCCCTCAAGGTTAATGAAGGTTGCTTTGGTTTTTTTTAAGCCTTGAGAGAATGTCCATGTGTCTCATTGAGTCTGGCTGTATGGACCAGAGAGGGGCCAAGGTCAGACAGAGCCAGAAACATGGGCAGCACCTCTCTGCTGTATGGACTTTGCTCTGCAGGAACCCAGGGGAGCACAGCTCCAAAACCCTCCCTCACTGCTGGCAGGAGGGCCTGGAACTGCAGATCTAGCATGATCTGCTAGTTATTATATATATGTTTGTTAGGTGACTGAGCTACTCCGAGTTTGAAAGCCAAACTTGATGTTTGTAAGTTTTGAACTTCATAAAAAGCCCCATTTCACACAGAAGAGTCTGTACTCAAGATAAAATGGGTTCAGCTGGAATTCAGGGCAGCTGCAAATGTTCTGACAGAGTTGGGTCACAGAAGGTTTAACACATAGCACAGAAAATGCAGCAAATATTTTCCCTGTTTCTGAGCTTTCACAAGCTAATCCAAACCAACTTTCCAAACATCCAGGACCTCATCACAGTTCAGATGCTTTACACCCATCTCCAAGCACACCCGTGTCCACGCACTCTCAGTCTTTCAGGGTCAGTCCCCAGAACAACTTTCAGATATGAACTCACCCTCCCCTTTCCTTTACCGAGTTGTTCCCAGCCCCTTACCTGGACAACGGGGTGGCCTCCAGTTGGTGCCTTGACAGCTCCTCTGCTCCCCTCTGTCTCGTAGTGTGCCCGGTGGTGGGGCTTGGGCTGGACCTCGATCCGCAGCTCATAGGATCCCGACTGGCTGGAGAGCGGCCACTCCAGGGGTGGGAGCGACTGGACAGGCAAACTGGGCAGGGAGAGACCACACCAGCTGAAACTCTTTAGCACTTGATTTCTCAAAGCCCTGATCCATTCTTTCTCCAAGTGCCCCCACCTGGGCTGCTCTCGCTGAAACGTTTAGGAGCCTGCTATTAATGGCAGTGAGAATGTGCTGTCCTGCTGGCATTTGAGTCCAAACTCTGCTCAACTGCAGGATTAACACAAGAATTTCTGTGGGCCCACTTCCTTGCAGAAGAAAACAGAATATTTCTATTTTCTATATAGGAAGATCTGTAGCAGTTGTATTTTTCCAGAAATCCCCCTCTTTTATCTAGTTTTTGATGTATCACTTAAACTTTGATTACAGAACATGTATTGAGAAATATTAACTCCTTTTACCATTACTTACCATTTCTGTACAGTAACAATATTTACAATTCCATAGATGTTAAAAAAGCATATGAATAAAAGGCTAAATATTCTTACCTGATGCTAGTTTTCCTGTTATCAAAATATACAAGGGTTTATAATATAAAATGAATACATGGCAATGTACAACTAGAGCTTTCATTGGATTTTAAACAGCTCCTATTTTATTAGTACAAACTGCTGCCAGGACCAATCCAACAAGCCAAGTAAAGTCAGAGCCCATGTTCTTTCCCTTGCAATTTGTATTTAGCAGGTTGGGAGCAGCACAGGGTAACATCAGCATGGGGACAACCTTGCTGCTGAGCAGGGCTGCCAGGGTGCCAGTGGTGACTGAAAGTGGAGTCTCACATTTGGCAACCTCAATCCTGGCAGACGAGCAGGGCTCAGGGTCCAGACCTGCCACACAGCAGTGTCAGACAATGGACGGAGCTGAGGAGGGTGATGCCAATGACCCAGACTTGGGTTAAATGACAATTAACAAATTAACAACTAACAAAAGACACTTGGGGTTGACCGAATGCTCAGTCTGACTTGGAGCAGTGTGCTCTGTTTTGAATCGGGAAATATTTAAAGTATTTTCTTCCCTGATGGACATTTGCAAGTGAGACATTCTCTGAATTTAGAAAAGCAATCAACCATTTTAAAAGCAGCAAGATGAAACTGGACTCTCTAGATGAAACTCAGCCTCTGTCAAAGCCTGCCCAAAATCTGCCTTTTAAAGACAAATACTTCAAAAAATTGTTGTATGCTGTGGCTATGTATCAATGAACCACTTTGATGATGTTTCTTCCAAACCCAGATTTTTTCATCTCTTGGAATCATAATGGGCTGGGCTGCCATTTACAAGTGCTGTCCCTTAGCTCTGGTCTGCAGCAGGATCTGCCCAAGGAAATGCTCCCTACGGATCACTGTGCACGACAGAGGACATAACACCATGAAAAATGCACAAGCACAAGAAGCACTACATACCTGCAGATGGGAATTGCAGGCACCAGTTGCTTTGTCCAGGATGGAGGTACCAACAAAATTGATTCTGGGGCTGAGTTTCTTCTGTCCTCCTGCTCGCAAGACCCGTGGAAGTCCACAGTCTGAAAGACGTGACATGGAATGCTGTTTTTGTGGGAAGGCATTGATGAAGGATCAGGGCTGGTTTTCCAAATTTTTGTGGGAACACCACAGGAAGGATCTGTTGGAAGGCTGCTCATAGCATCCATGGAAAGAGAAGCGTTGGGCAACTGCGTGTAAGTAACTGAAGAGTTGTCTTCTCTCAAGTGGATGCAGGGAGAGGATTGTGGAGAGGGGGTCCTTGACTGTCGTGGAGAAGTGGAAGGCAGCTGAGTGCTGTAGAACTCAGTGCAAGAGTACCTCCGTTTTGCACCTGGCGATGAAGACCTTGAGTTGGGACAGGGTGATGGTGAATGTCGTCCCAAGCAGGTTTCCTCCGTGATGCTTGTTCGTGGTGACATTATTGGAGAGGTTCTAGGAGAATAATGAGTATGGATGTTTTGAAACTGTGGACAAAGGTCATCACTAGGACCATTATTTGGTGAAACACATGGTGATGTGCAAGGAGATACATTTGTCTCTGAAATGAAACTTGCAGAGGAGCCGCTACTAGCTGGGCTCAAACACAGTGGTTCTCTGTAGCCCTCAAAGCCAGGGACAGGCAGGGTAACCCTTGGGCTAGTGGTAGCTGAGTTTGACTGATGTTCTACCAAAAGAACATCTGTGTCTCTGCTGCGGAAGGGACCCCCTGAATGAATCAGTTCATGATATGGAGTAATTTCAATCCTAGGGCTTGGAGCAGAGGCCCCGGCAGTGTTGGCAGGGTGTGTAGGTGTTGTCCCTATGCTATCTGGCTGTCCATATCTGCCCATGGAATCTGCAGAAAGGTTAGAAAAAGGCAGGGGGCATGGCTTGAGGCCACAGTCCAAGACATCATGAGCGTATGTAACTCCAGAGGGTGGGCTGTTGGTTTTATGTGGAGTCGGTTCTTCTGGAAAAAGAAGGGTCTCTTTAAGACTATAAATATTGTTACAGAAGCTGAGAAATCATGGATTAAAAAAAAATATGCATATTTATAAACTGGTTGTGATCTGATATTAGGTAAGTATTTGTTTAATTCTTTTTAACTACAATTAATGCTTGTGAAAAGTACTGGATTAACAGCCAGGGAAGCTCAAGTGCTCAGAGCAGATGCAGCACAGACAGAAGCACTGCAAACACCTCCACACCACCTGGCTGGGCTCCAGCTACCTGAGCCCTGAGCTAGAGGGATCACCTGGAAGGGTCAGCACCACATCTCTGCCCAGTGCAGTGCTGGCCTTCCCTCTCCTGCTGCCAGACAAACCCCTTAGCGCCAACTGGGGTGTTGTGACTTTGGTCAACTTGGAACTGGACAGAGAACATCACATCATAAAACCACTCTCAAATAGGTCTATGTAAAACCAAAAGGTTGAGGAACATCTTTTGGTGAAGGGAGAAAAACCTTTCTCACACAGCCAAGAAGCCCAGCTGGAAAAGGCTTCATGAAAACAAAGCTGAGCTCAAGGTCTTAAATTAAAGAGTCCATTCTGTGTGATGATTTGTTTGGCTCCATATCATGTCAAAAAGTTTGGATGGCAGGTTTCACATGAGAAAGCACCACATGATCAAGCATATTAATTAATATTTCTTAGAAAAGATAGATAGAAAGGATCCAGCCCCACAGTTACAGGCAATCACTTTCCAGCTTCAGCTCAAGGAATGTTTTGGCCTGAGAGATATTAGAAAATACACAATAACAGGTAAATGTTCAGTGCAATCTTCTCTCAGGGTGCAAAAAAATCCTCAATTTTCTGAGATTCTCAGTCTCACAAATTATGCCTAGGTTGCAGAGTACAGGGATGCTTCTAGGCAACACAGAATTCCCACCCCAAGCCTAGGTCTGATCTCATTCCTGTACCCCATCATGTGCTTAATACCAGCAGCATCCAAGAGAACAGGGCAGACCCCTCAGTGCACATCAGCTCCTGTAGCTTCCCCAGCCTGAGGGCCAAATACTATTTGTCATGACACAAAAGCATGCATAACATTATCAGGATTTTTACATATTTTTAAAGATTTCACTGTAACCAGCAGGAAACACCTGAAACGGCTCCACAGTTTAAGACTAATTTGCACTAGCTGCTCACCCCTGAGTACAGATCAGTGTGTGTTGTAGGTAAAGAGGATTTCATTTAAATATTTAAATAACTGTTCCAGCATTTTCCCTAACTCCTACAGTACATAAGTCAGCATTTCCCATGAGCAAATAAGACTGCACATCAAGCCAAGTTGGAGCTGAGTTTTCTGCAAAAGCAGAAAAAGATTGTTGTGAAACTTGCACATAGAGAGACTGTGATTTAATTGCAGTGGGTTTCTGTTTGTTTTCAGTTTTAAAACACTTCTTAGCATGAAAGCAAAATTCTCTAACTAGATTTTTACAACCTTTTCTGCTCAATGTTTCACACAACCTGGAGAAAACTCGGTGAAAGGAAAAAATGCTGAGCCTTCATGTTTAGTGGGAAACCCCACCAGCCAACCAAACAAACCAACACACAGAACATCTATGTGACAGGGTGGGAGACAACTGGGAGAGCCCAGATTGCAAATTTCTTAAGGTTCCCTCTGGCTTTTAATCCCAGCACATAGCTCTTTTGGGGATGGGGGAAACAGCAAGGAGCACCTGAATTTTGAGCCAGACACATTTTCAGTATTGTTCATCTCAGAGCTTTGGCATTCACAGGGTTAGCATGGCATACACATCACTCAGACTCTGACACATCAAGCCTGGATACTGATGCTGCGATTCACTTTGAGGAAAAGTCATCATTCCTTTGGACTCAATAGAGCAACACACCCTCTACAGTCACACAACACATCACTCCTACCACTTTCAGAAGAACCACTCTGATTGAAGCTGATGCAAGGCAGCAAAATCAGTACCACCAGCACTTGAGGCAGGATTCATACTGCAGCCAGCAAGCACAGAATAGCTCTCCAGACCTTTACATCAAGGAACAGGCAAGTATTCCAGTTCCCCATTCAACAACCTTGCAGTGAGAGCTGCCCCCTACCATACAGATTAAACTGCATTATCTGTGCCAGACAGTGTGTTAAACATTGCAACTCCTCACAACACCGTGAGCAGCAAAGGTAGTGTGTGTAGATTGGTCTTGAGGGGTATGTGAAAAGCAAACAGATATTTGTATGTGCAGGCTAATTTTTGAAGTCTTCTGAATAACAAACACTCACCACCACCCACACTTTCTGTCTATTAAAAGTTGGACTTCACATAAACTAAACTTTTTTTGCTTTTCCTTAAAACACTGTCTTTAAATAAGCACTTTTATCCTTGGCACTCGCCCTCCAAGGGCATCCGTGTTCCAGATATTAACAGTGTTCAGGCACAACAAGCTGCAGCATGCCCTTCCCTCCCCAGCACACTGGGGCTGAGCACTCCTCTGCAAGGCTCTGGGGGCCGAGCAAGCCGGGATTGCTCACCCAGTGCTCGCAGGAGCAAGCAAGGCAGGCGCCCTTTGCCAAGCAGACAACACCCACAAGCTTCTGTAGAGCAAAAATATTTAGTTCTTCCCACCCCGCCACCCCCCATGGCAAATCATCAATAAAGCAGGCAGCAGGACAGGAATGTGGGCAAGACTGCAGACACTAAAGCTTTGGCTGGTTTGCAGAGTGCCTGGGGAACCGCCGGGCTGATGCCCAGGGGCTGAGGCTGCGTCTCGGGCAGGGGAGCGGCTGCCGGCCCTGACTCACTGCAGCGGCTTCGTCAGGACCCGGGCTTTGGGGGGGGGGGGAGGTTTGGGGAGATCTCCTGACCAAGTCCCAGCCTTGCATAACT
Source organism: Heliangelus exortis (assembly GCF_036169615.1). Classification (NCBI taxonomy): domain Eukaryota; kingdom Metazoa; phylum Chordata; class Aves; order Apodiformes; family Trochilidae; genus Heliangelus; species Heliangelus exortis. The sequence goes on along the minus strand of NC_092437.1, from coordinate 8,455,831 downwards.
TCAGTTACAATGAAATCACTGTCCCGGTGCTATTGCCCACGCCTGTGACGTCACGGTCTGTCGCCATGGAAATGCCGGTGATGCTACCACGCAAGGCTCTGACCTCACTGGGGAAAAGGGGGGAAGGGGTGATTGGGTTAAGCAGCCAGTGCTGATCTCCGAAAGTAAACGGCTCTTCCATCGAGATCAGGGGACATTCTACTTTTTGTTTCAGTAGGAGGGGACTGGCTGGCTACCCCACTGCTGGCCAACTTGGCTAAGGCAGGCTGGGGTTTGGAATCCGCTCGAGGAAGGGACAGAACTGTGCCAACATCCCTGCTTCCCCAGGCGAGCATCGCAGGAGCCTGGTTTTGTAAACAATGTCGAGCTCCTGCCTTTGAGAGGGGCAGCAGGGGACAGGCAGAGATTGCTCCCCAGCAGCCCAGCTGCTTTCTCTCTACATCTGCAGGAGCATGGAGCATCCCAGGGCATGGGAATGGCTCCAGGTAGGTGGCCCCAGCGATACCCATGCTTCTTCCCGAGCTACCAAGGTGAGCTTGGTTGTGTTGGCAGGAGCAGAGGACAGCAGAGCTCACACTGCTGGCCCTCTGCCACACTGGAAATAGCAGGGACCAGCCTTGCCACCCACCAGCTTGGCCCCTCAAGGAAATGAGAGGCCACTGCACCCTCTTACAAGAGAATTATTATGTGACAGATGAGCCTACATAAAGTCTTTTTCAAGAACTGAAGCAGCTCTGAAACCTTTGTGCAGATGACCCAGAGGTACAGCTTTGCACCCAAGGTTTGCACTACTTGTCATCTGTCTCTGCATCATAGAACACTAAAATACTCATGCAAAGGACTGTCCTCTCCACTGCTTTTCTGATTAATATCTCAGCCAGCATGGCAGCTTCAGCACAGCTCCCCTGGCCTGCTCAGCATGTGCAGTTACAGAGCTGCTTCCCCATCTCCTTTCACTCGGGCATTTCCCAAGCCCGAGCTTTCACTGCTGAATCATCCTCTGATTCAGTCCCAAGAAATCCTTCTTGTTTCAAAGGGGTTAAAAGAAAGCACGCTTCACGCCCAAACAACGCTGGCACCTCCTCAGGTTCTCTGCCAGATTAACAGTCAGCAACCAACCTACTCCCCTGCATCACCCAATGCTCACAACTAGGGAAGTCCTACCTCAAAGATCCCTTAGATCCCATCCAAACAGCCTCCAGGCTACCAGCTCTTATTCCCCTCCTTCTTCCCTAACCTTTACCCAGTTACTACTTCACAAGACCATCTCACCTTTTCCCAGGCTGGGGAAGCAGAGCTCTATGTCCTACCGGATTGTAAACAAATGCCAAAGCAACTCCTAGGGACAAACTCCTGAACCCTTGCAGGCAGCTCCACCAACCCAGACCTGCAGCTTCCTCAGGTGGGGAAGACCTTCCAGCCTGCCCTCTGTACTGATCAGCTTTCTAGCTAAAACACAGGTTGAAAAATATCAAGGGATTTAAGTTTCAAAAGGACTTAACCCTGGATTTAAACAACTCCTTTTCACACACATCTGAGAGAGAAAAAAAACCCAACAGCGGGTCCTGCTGGCCTCCAGACAGCTCCCAAGCTGGCCAGGACACAGCCCAGTGAGTGCACACGTGGCTTTGCAAAAGCCCACCCTCCGCCGGTTTTTAAACAAGGCAGGAACTTCAAAGCTATTCAGTAAGCCAAATGTGACCTTGCCAATTAGCATGAAATTAGGGAATAACAGATCACCCCAGCAACTGCGTTCCAGGATGGGTTTACACAAATCATCATCTAGGGAAAGCTGAAGATAGCTGCGTGTGGGGCAGGGCAGAGGTTCAGTTTTGACCTCCCAACCTTTTGCTGCAGGGCAACTCCTGGATTTGAATGGAGCTCCTTATTTGCATAAGTAGAAGAGTCCAGGTTTTTAAAATTAATTTGCTTATTGTCATTTGAAGGGGCCAGTCCTGAGCTTTTGGGGTTTTTTCAGAAGCTGAGTCGTCTGTTATTTACACGAGCTGCTTGGAAGCTCAAAGTGAAAGTTGGTTTCCTGAGTGAAATCTGGTATCCTCTGTTACATCTGCATATTTGCTGCCTCTGAACACTGCCTCCTGTGTTTCTGAGCCAGCCACCAGGACTGAGCTGCAAGCGTGGCTGTTTAGTTTGCTGTTTGGTTTGTTTTGGTTTTTTGTGTTTTGTTTCTTTTAATAGCTTTGTACTGGGGAGAAAAAGAAGGAACAAGGCAAATTATTTAGGGCTTGACCCCTACAAGAGGTGGCAACATCCCTGGAAGCCCATCTACATATAAACAAGCATTTAGAGGAATATTAATATTTATAGATGCTCCCTTCTTCCCCTCTCTATATTATACATACAGAGATCTTGTACATTCCTATCACCAGGTGCAGTGTAAGAGTCTGCTGAATTACAGTAAAAACTTGAGTCTATAAGAAAATACTCTTTGCAATTTGCATTCTTAGCAGTTATCTTAGCGCAGGAATTTGTTTGGAATCTTATTTAAAGACAGGCTTTGTTTGGATTTTCAGTTTCAAAACACCACCCAAAGGATCAGAAGGGTTAACCTCAAATATTAAAAATTATGTGCCAGCTTCACCTGTCCGTGGATCAACACAGAGTAAACACAGAAGAAAAAAATACCTAAAGTGAGCTGCTGCCTTGCTTTTCAATATTATGTCTCTCACTGTGGCCAACAGCAGATATTATGGAATAATACACAGAGCAGTCATCAGCATTTACTCATCTGGGATTCCTGTTTGTAGGAGCTAGTTCAAGTGCTCATTGAATTTCTGTCAGAAACATCTTTGGATGTTTCTAGTTGGCAAATCCTGAAAAGATAGCTAACTGAAGTCTGGCAAATAAGGGTAAAAGACACATGGAAAATGGCATTTTGTACAGCACTCTGGCTTATGGAAATGTTTGGCTTAGAGAGGAATATCTAATATTAATAATATTGACAGTAAAATTTTTATTTACCCTTTTTCCCCTATTGCTTTTATAGCAGTCCATGTTCCTGTTGTCTCAGGCACACATAAGCACTACTGAATGCCAACTGCTTTCAGTAAGTATATTTCTGGCATTTCCATGGCAACAACTTGTGATATAGATCCTACTTTTGAAATGCAAACTTAGGTGAATACTGTCAACTCCCAAGCTTTTAAAGAAGTATTTATCAGAAATAACCTTTCAACCAAATCCATTACTAGGACCCCAAATTTACAATTTTTTTCCTTTTTTTTTTTTTTTTTTTTTTAAACACTTTAGCATGTTTACAGAGATTTGTTATTACAAGACTTGTCGTGAGCAGTGGGTGGAGCAGGCCACACTGAGGAAACCTGAGCCTCTTTCAAACACACTTTGAATGTAGGAACCAGACTGAAGTGCTGGGATCCACAGACACTCCTATGGTTTTGGTTCCATTTTGAATCCTCCACTGAAAAGGACTTGTTTGCCCAACTGCAGTTCAGATGAGGCCAGAATTGCACATGAACAACGAGCATCATTTACTACCAGCATGTGGATAACGCCTTTTCTCAAAATTTGAGCATTTTCTGTTCTCGTGTAAACATGCTTTAATCTTGAGTACATTAAAGGTCACGGATATATACTGGATTGCTTACAGACTCGAGCTGGTGCTTTTTCAAAGCAAAGGAGAATGTTCTCCAGATTACAGTGCTAGTATATATGGTTGTGATTTTTTTTTTTTTATGCTAATGATTTCCATCTTTGGAACAAACAAAATTACTACTAATTATGGTTTCCAGTCATCCAAATGTGGAGAAAGCAGGCTGAAGAAGGAAGTGACTTCTACTACAAGCATACACTGCTCTGCATTTATGTGGTTAGAAGATTACACTTTCTACCCCCCACCTACGTACTATTATATTCTATGGAACTTCCCACCTAAGGCTTCACAGCAGTACTCTCTACTATACAGAGGTGAAAAAGAGCATCTGAAGTCTTCACTGAGATTTAATGTATTTTCATTAAAATCACTGACCTCTTCCCATTGTAGATTTGCTTAAGCATGGTTTGATATACCTTAAACCTTGAAATAAAATTCAGCTTTGTATATTTGATGACATTAACCATCCACACTCAACTTTGACGCTGCTACACAGCTGTATATTTGTAAAAGTATACAAAGAATAAAATTCAGCAAAGAGGTATCATTTTCCTAATGATACCATGATTCAGGCCTAACAGGTCTCCTTCTCCTGCGCTGTTCATTAGGGATATAACATCTTTTTCTTCAAATACTCCAGAGAAATGCCACCTCTCAACTGTACAGAGTCAAAACAAATGTGTCTTAGAAACAATATCCCAGCAATTCTTTCCTTTGGGTCCTGTCTCTTTTGGCTTTGTCTCTTACACAAATCTGTATGTGAGGCAATAGGAAGTATTGACTTTTAGTATCATCAACTGATCAAGAAAGTCAGGGAACACTTGTTAAAATGCTTTTAGTATCACAAACTTGCATAAACTCAGAGAAGCAGGAGCATAAACTGTTGCTTCTTTTTTTTTTAAATTTAAATTTGGGCCTAAACTGGCAAATGGATCTCCCCACCTCCTGCCACCCAAGCAGGTTGGTCAAACTCTTCTCAGGTAACTAACACCTTAGGGCTCCTAGACCAAGTGCTCAAGCTGGCTTTATGGGTTCCACAACACCCTCTACCATCACGGTTATGGTCCCAAGGAGACCAACTGAGCTGAGCTCATCTGCTTTGTCTTTCAAGCTGCGCTCTGACACCACCGCACGCAACTTTGGGGGTGAAAGGAAGCTCCCACGATCAATTTCAGATTCTCCATCACCCATCACCAGGTGGGGACCAAGCCACTTTCTGCCTGTTACAGTGACGGTTCGCAAGCGCCTGCTGGCTAAAGCAGCCCCGCAGAACCCGAAAGCCCAGCGCTGGGCACGGCCCGCACAGCAGCGCACGGCTCGGCATCCCTCGCCCCGCCGATCCCGGGCGGGCCGACCTGATACGTAGCCCCTGCCAGGGGCTGGCCTCGGGCAGGGCATGGGCTTGGCAGCACCCCAAGTCTCTACCGCTCTCTGAGGGGCTGCCAAGGGCTCAGGCAGCGCCCGGCCCGGCCCCCGGAGCCGCTCGGTCGGACAGAGGCGGCCCCGTCGAGGCGCGGCCCCGTCTACTCCTGCGGCGGCTCCTCACCAACCTTCGATCGGCTTCAGGTAGTCGTAGTCGAAGAGAATGGAGAAGTCAAACTCCTCCTGCGGACTGCCTTCCCGGGCCGGGCCAGGGCCATGCCCGGGGCCCCCCTCCTGCGGGTCGGGCTCCGGAGCTTGGGCGGCGGCGTCCATCACGGCCAGAGCCCGCCCGGCAGCGGCGAGGCGGGAGGGGAGGCTCGCCCGGGACCGGCCAGCTACCGAGAGGAGCCCGAAGTGCGAGAACCGCCGCGAAACCTGTCGGTATCCTTCCAAGTGCAAGTGGAGAAGAGTTAGAAGGAAGAAAACAAGAGGGGAAAACAAGCAAAAAGATCTCTCGGGGGTCGCTGAGGAGGGCGCGGCTGCCCCGACGGCGGGGGAGGGGTGCGGGTGGCGAGCCCCAGCGGCGGCACACGAGGGGGACAGACGCGACGAGCGGTGGCAGCTTCCTGCTCCGAGCAGCCACTGTCACCTGCCGCCGGGGCCGCCCCCGGGGAGGAGGAGCCCGGCCCGGCCCAGGACGCACCGGCGGTGGGACTGCAGCCCTGGGGGCGGGGGGCATCCAGGGTGAGGATGTCTGCAGGGGTCGGGGTGGGAAAGCGGAGGAGTGGGGCTGTGGAGGTGGAATGGACAAGGGAGAAGCAGGGCTGCGAGGGAAGCAATAGACTTGCACAGGGGTGGGAGCCTCCAGAGACCCCATTCAGCCTCCATTTGGTGAGGCAACCCTACCCTGTTACCCTAACTTGAGCCAAAGTTGCATGCAACCTCCTCATCTCCAGCAATCGGGCCCCTTTCTGTTGAGGTTTCCAAGATCTCCAGCAGCTTAAGGCAGCCCAGGTGCTGCCCTTACCTTTTCCAGGGTCCATGTGTCCCCTGCTCCTGCTGCCCTTCACAGACTGCTGGTAAGCCAGCAGCAGGCAGGTTTCTGGGTACATCTCATTCTGCCATCACAGGCTAACCCCTCTTAACTGGAGCACCTTTGGAAATGCCAAGTCCATCATGGACAAGGCCTCTGTTCTCCTCCTCCCTCACTTGCAATGTTTCACAGAATGGGCTCTTGCCACCTTCCCTGCTGCCAGGGCTCTCAGCTTCCCTAAGTACCCTCAGCCACATTCACCACACTGACTCTATTCATCGGCATCTTCCCCGGGTCCTTCACATGATTGCTGCAGCCCCACAACCTTCTACCCCTCTGATAGCTGCTACAACAAGCAATGACTTCACTCGTGGGTAACTGGAGATACTAAATTCATGTATTTAGTACATCTGGTCAGAAGACTGTTCCCTTGCTTACCTGTTTGTATGGTCCCCTTTATTAGTGGTGATGGCTGTCACCGGGTCTGTGAGTTTGAAAAATGCTCTTAGTCTGTAGACAGCGAAGGGAGACAAAGGCAGAAGGACCAAGATCATTTAAAAAGTATTTTGGTGCTTACTTCAACTTGTTTTCATTTCTTAAGCCTGTTAGTATAACAGCATTAACTAAATTACAAATCTGACCCTAAGTTACTATCCTATGGTCACAGAAAGTCCGTTTCATAGCACACATGAGCCAGAATCTCTACATTTAGGCTTATACCCTGTCACTTTTATCATTGATGTGGCCAGCCAACCAATAACAAACTTCTCATCACACCCTTTTGCTCCATCCTTTGCCAGTCCAGACTGCAAAAGGTTGGCCTTTCCCTGTGCTTTGAAATGAGTTTCTACACGGAGCTCCTGAAGAACCCCAGCAGCAAGTGCTGTACCAGTCCCCTCACCCCAAAGCAGGGACCGGGAGGCGCTGGAGGCACCTAATGGCGAGCAGGAACACTGCACAGCGCCCTCGGGTGAGAACGGGGAGCACGGGGATGGGCGAAAAAACTGCTGTTGTGGCTGCACGAAGGCAGGAGGGGGAACAATCAGCCTGGAGCTAGGCCTTTATGGCATTAATTTGTTCCTGGAAACTGCCAAGGGATAGGAGGGACCAGAGCTGCAAAAAGGACAGGTGATCCTGCAGATGGGATGTGCCAGGCTTTTTACTGAAGTATTTACAGAAAGAGATGGGTAGCTGGAAATACCAGCAACCCTACTGGTATATTCTCTAGATATATTTCCTGTCAAAGTGTAATTTAAATGCAGAAGGAAAAGCCATTATTCCAGATTCACAGTCACTAGATTAATGAGTGATTTCCCTGCAGTCAATGCCATACTTTAACTCAGCAGAGACTAAAAGGACAATATTTTTTCTCATTAATGCATAACATACATAGTAACACAATAGCTTCCTTAGACTAAACTATCTGAACTTTCTCCTGCACGCAGTGCCAAAACAACCAGGAATGGTGCTTTGCTGAATTTCCACAAGGGTCAGCACATGTGCATGTGCACACACGTGTGCAAGTGCTGTGACAAGGTCACAGGCTGTGTCTGTCTCCTCTGGTACGACACGATGCTGCTGCCTGACCCAATGTGGCTGCTTGCTCAGTGCAGGGACTGCTGGAGCCCATTTTGAAAAGGATCCAGTGCTCACTCTGTGGTTGAGCTGGAGACCACAGTTAAAGTCTACCTCATCTGCTGCAGCAGTTCTTAGTACTACCCGAGGCACTCGTTCTCTGTAGTTTTGTAGTGTCTGGTTCTCCAGAGGCTCTGCTGCCGCTGGGCACAGACAGGGAAGCCAGTGATTAGTGGTCTTGGCTACCAGCAGTCAGAAATGAGGCCACCCCAGAAAGCTGCAGATGGGGTTGAGCTCTTACCCTCAGGAACGTGCATAGGGAACAGAGGCTGTCGGCCACCAGGAAACATGTGCTGCTCTCTCTGAGGGCTTGATCAGTTCTGAGTTGTTTAAATGTGAAGAAAACATATATTAAATTGGTCTATTTATGTATCTATTCTAAAACAATGCTTACTGTTTGCTGGAATGCTAGCCTTTTACCATTGGACCTTCTGCTTAAAATTCATTAGAAAACCCAAATATACTTGTTGATCTTGGCTTAGCACTAAAGAGAGCTGTCATCCTTGCAGCTAGCAACACATGGAGCACAATTGGATAGCATCACTTGTACTAGCCATAAAAAGAAAAGACACGAACATGAACATTGGCCTTTTTAAGTAATTGGGGGGGGGGATTGGCAGGAGAGCATGGGGAAATTACCCCAACTTCTGCTAAATCTTTATCTGACATTAGCCTATATTTTCTGGGTTGCCAACAATCCACTAAGCATATGAAGTTTCAAATTTATCCTGATCTACTTCTAGAATCAGTATTATTCCACAAACGGGAAATGTATCTTTTGCTTTCTAAAGTGACCGTGTCATTCAAAATAGTTTCACCACTAATACATGTAGTCATAAATTTTGACACTGGCAAGGAATTAGGGTGACAAGACAGTTTCCACAGGCTCTGAGTGCACAGAGATGTGAGTTATAACACTGTACTCTGTTTGCTGTGTCAGAATCTACCAGTAGGTTGTTTTGAACAAAAATGGTGCAAATCCACAAAATACAGATCTGGCCTAAATATTAGAGGTGCATGAAACCATTAGTAGGTGCAAGCAGCTGCAGAATTCAGCTCAAATGAGAACTGTAGTTTTTGGACACCTCCAAGGGCTGAATATACCCAAAACATGCTCTGAAGACAACAATGAAAATACAACATTAAAAATTGTTTATGGTTTAGCTGTTAAAGCTACATAACTGACAAATACCACCCGTAGTCAGGAATTTTAAAAAGACATGAAGAAAAGGCAGGAAAAAATGCTAAATTTATATAGGCCATGGACACTTCAGCTCAGTACATACACTCAGAAAAAGCATCCAGCCACTCCAAATCAAAGGAAAAACCCAAAAGTGACAAACACTTCCCAATGCTTGTTTTCCACCAGGGCTGGAGTAAAAGGCTGGAATCTGCTGTCCAAAGACCAGAAATACTAGCTGTTTTCCCTAAACCTCAGTCTTTTTCATATCAGAAACACTTCCTCTCTACAAAGATTTTCCATTTATTTCTCCTTTTGCCACTGTCAAGAGGCCGACACTGCCACAGCTCCCAGCCCCTGGTGACAATTCTCTGCTTGGGTGAACAACACCCACATCAGAGATCTGGGAGTCAGCATTAACTGCTTTTTTTTTTTTTTTTTTTTTTTTTTTCTTTATTTCTTTATTTTAAAGCTGTTTTGATGAACCAAAAAAGTGCTTTGAGAACTTCAGAAAATTCTGTCTTTGGCAGCATTAACAAAAATTACAGCCACGTATACTTGCTGCAGCCTCTACAGAGAGCATAACTGGAAATGCATTGTGCTGCCATTTCAGGGAACTGGAGAATTGAAGGAGTCCTTTTCCACATACTTGGATCAGTGCTCGCCTTTGGCAGGGCTTTGCTTTAATAAACTTTAAAAGTATGTGAATACTGGCCTACCTAGGTACTAGGGGATGAGGAATCCAAAAGCAAAACTAAGAAAAGTAGTTTCTAGTGTAATAGACACTATGATTTAAGAAGTACTTAACATACTTCTTGCTGTTTAAATTTACTGCAGATGTAATTTATCGTTTACTATTTTCACTTTCTACTTATACTGTCCCATTGTATTCCCTGTACCAATAACTTCACTAATGCAAGTGATCAAATGGTGCTCTGTGCTGGAGAAAGTTTCAGATTATCTTCTCAGAAATACAGTGTCTGTGCTAATTATTATGTGGCCCACATGAAAGGTAACTTACATTTGTATCTTTAATACTGCAATAGTCTCACATTAACCTATTATTTTTTTTAACGAGAGGTAGAGAAAAGTGGATTAAAAATGCTGCACATCTATTCAGTAGCCTAAAACCCAAAGAAAAGTATGAACCAATGCTGCCTTAAAAATCTCAGTGTTCTAATGGCATATGTGACAGGCATTAGAAATTTAACAGGCAACTCAAACTTGTACATGGACTTAATCCAAATTCTTAAAAATGAGCTCAGACTGTGAGGGACTGGTTGGTTGGTCTGGAGTGTGGGGAGTGCTATTAGAGAAGAAGAAGAAAAAAAAGAGACAGAGAAGAGAAATACTCTGATACTTTCTTTGAGAGGCACACATGCTACTATTCAATTCTGGGGTCAGTTTGATTCAGAGATACTACCCCCCAATTTCAGGCTTAAAATGGTTTGGCAAGAAAGGACAATGGAAAAAATGCTCCTATCTCCATATTCCCATTAAGTTCTGTGCAAACCAAAAGAATGCACATATCATAGTTTAAAAAAATAGATTAAGCCAGTAGTGGAAAAGAAGTTCTGGGATATTATTATCCTTGGCTATTTCAAAAAAATGAATGATGAAACATTCAGTTAGAATATTGGAATGTTATAAAAGAGCATTCCAATTATGTCAGTGTCCCATCTGTGAATGTGATTCCTGCCCTATATGAAAGACTCTGGAGTAATTTGCTGTTAGCTGGTGTAACTGTGTCCTGCAGCATAGGCTTATAGGGAGAAAGGAGCTACCTTGAGAGAGGGACAAGATGACACAGGGACTCGTGGTCACCTGGTGAAAATCTCTGCCATGGATAATGTCTTGCTGACACTTGCAAAAGCACAGCTCAGAGAGCAAAGTCACTGGAGTATCTTTTCACTAGCAGGGCACTAGGCTATGCAGTCTTTATTCCCCATTCTGAGCCTGCTCTAATTGTACAAGGAGGCTGGGGCCCAAAATTATTAACACATCATTGTTTACACACCCTGCATTAATAAGACTCTTGCACTTTGTTGTGGGTGCAGAAATCCTCATAAAGACAGAAACTGATCCAAAAGTGCCATGTGCTATCAGCCTCTAGCAATTTCATGAAGCTCTTTCTCTGCAGAATGGGAGCAGATTTAGTGGCACGAAGTAAAGTTGTTGCCAGGGTCTGCTCCCATTGCCCTACGCCACCAGCAGGAGAAAGCATTTTGCCTAAGGAAAAAAAAAAAATACATGCAGGGTCTCAGGAGCATAATCTTTCTGCAATATCTCTGGGCTGAGTCATGCAATTGCTCTTTTGGCTACTGTGGTCTCGAGTATTTAATCTAAGGGAAAAAATAAAAATAAAAATAAAAAATCAGTGCCTTTCATTTTGCTCTGGGGAACAGGCAGTCTTTGGGAAAGCGGAGCTGCAGAGCAATGTCAGGAACCGCGGTAGTGGCAGTCCCAGCACTGCCTTGCGCTTTGATACGCTGCTACTCTACAGCAGGTGAGAGTGAGACCTTGTCAGCACCGAGAAGTGCAAGAAGTTTCCTGTCTTTCCCTTTCCTGCTCCCTCTGCAGCAAAATAACTTGGCGGTGTTGTGGGAGTGACTAAGAGCAGCTGAAGAGCTCAGGAGAGAGAGAGTTTTGTCTGGAGAAAGCTGAGGATACACGAAGCAGGGCAATGGCCTGATCCTAAGGCGGTATAAAGCCACTCGGAGTCTTTCTATTGGCTTGTCCGAGAATGGGAGCTCTCGGATGATCCCCTTTGGGTGTACGTGTTAATGAGTGTGTTTTGGCAGGTGCTTACGACGGCAGAAGAAAACAAATAACCTGTACTAAAGGGCTCTTCAAATGAAGCCCTACGATACCCGTCTCATCCCCCCCACAGCCCGCAAACCCCCTCCGCCGGCTCCAGGAGCGCCTGGGGCGATTCTGAGTCAGCAGCGGAGCCGGGGCGGGCGGCGGGGACGCGGTGCGGGGGGTATCTAAAACGGAGCGAGTGAATGGAAAAGCGCTTCCCTTCTCTACCTCCCGCCCCCTCTCCACTCTGCTCCCAGACCGGCAGCACTGCTGGCACCTCACCTGCTTTTCCCACCCGGCCCGCGGGGTGCAGCGTCGAGCACCCCGGGACAACGGGCAGACAGCCTGGGGAGGGGCTGCAGGGCCCGGGGGGAGCAGCGGGACTCGCCGGTCCACGGGGGCTTTGCAAGAGCTGGGCGGAAAGGGGGAACCCTCGCACGAAGCATCCTCTGCCGGTGCCCACGCGGACCCAAAAGCCCCAGTCACGGCTGTGCCCGGAGACCCCCTCCCCGTCCGCTAAACATCGCCCGGAGAGATGCCCCTTCTCCCGGTTCCGTGACAGCAGTGCACAGCTGCTGCCCCGTTCGCAGCCCCTTCCCCACTCCGGGCCGCTCCCTCCGCCGCGCCCTCCCCCACGGCCCACAGCCTCGCTCGCCGCGACGGGTGGGGACGGAGAACGCCGCGGCCCCTCTTGGGCAGCTGCACGGTAGAGCCGGGGCGGCAGCGCGGAGAACGCCGCCGCGGAGGAGGGCGATGGTTCGGGTCGGAGCGGACACGCGGGCGGGAGGCGCGGATCGGGCGCGCACCGAACGCTGACAGCGGAGCAGACTCCTCCCTCCCCTCGCCGCGCTTAACTCTTGCCTCCACCGGCACACCGCAGCTGCCGCCCCGAGCCCCCCGAACCTCCCCCCCCGGCACGGCTCGTCCCCGCCCGCACGCCCCGCGGGGCTGCCAAACCCGCCGGGATCCGCGGGCACCCCCGTTGCCAGTGCGGCCGCGGAGCCGCCGCCCCCAGCCCAGAGCTGCCGTGAGCTCCGCCGGGGCCCAGGAAACTGCCTGCGACCGCCCGAGCCCCCGACCTGGGCAGGCGGCGTAAGGGTTAAGCGGCCGGGAGGTTACTCAGCGAGACTCCTGGGGTGATGGCTTGGAAGAGGAGAATCCTTCTGGCTGAAGTTAAGAAGAGGTTTCTCCAGACAGATTTATATCGCCTTCGCGGAGCGCTTCAAACCAAGCCTAAAACCAGTCCAGTCCCTTCCCCGAGGGACCTCGCCATGAAACCCTTCCTGCCAGCCCAAAGGGCTGCCTGCGAGCGAGCTAAAATCGGCAGGATAAACCACCTGGCCTGAGGAGTGACCTGCAGAGCCCCCCAGGCAAGGGCAGCGCACAGAAGGGCACACACAGCACACAGACACACAGCGCAAGAGAGATAGCCTACCTTGATCCATAGACCTCATGATGTGGTGGTAATGTACCAGCCTGCAGGCAGCTTCTCTCTGCATCAGGAATTTAAAAAAAAATAATAAAAATTAAAAAAAAAAAATCGATAGTAAGAAAAAAAAAAAAGTAGAAAAATAATCTTCTTTAAACCATGTTCAACCAGTGCCGCCCAGACACAGGGAACCCCTCTTGCTCGCCTCCTCCGTAAGTGTTTGGAGGTGCAAAGAGGGATCCGAACTGGGCTGAGCTTGTTCCTGAAGTGAAGTCAGTTCTCTGCTCTGAGATGAGGGTTACTAGAGAGGGAAAGGCCACTTCCTTCCCTGCTCCGAGTGTTTATAGTCTTTGAATGCTGTAAAATAACGGGATTCCCTCACTGTTTCCTCCTGTTTATCCCAGTGCCATGGAAACCCCTGGATCGACTCCATCTCCCAAACTGAGGGCTTTCCTGCAAACTTCACACTCAGGAATCCATGACGTCTCCCAGCTCCGGGCCAAGGCAGCTCTGCGGCTTGCTCAGTCTGCAGCACAAGCACTTAATTGTTGAGCAGAAAGTTAGAGAGCGAGAAAGAAAGAAATATGGATGATGTTAAAAATCCCAGTGTGTGCTTTTTAAACAAAACTTTCAGGCACTGCAAAGCCTTTCAAAGCAACGGGGCTTCTGTGCAGGAGTTTTCCTCTTCCCAGCAGAGACAAGCTCGGGCTGCTGCTGCTTTTACCTCTGAATAAATCATTCAGAAAACTGAAGTCCCCAGCTTATAGTTATGTCTTTTAAATTCGGCAGCACCCTATAAATACGCATCTTGTTGCTGGCACAGGTTTTGGCTTCTAATTACCACTGGCTCAATTCTTCATACAGAAGACGAAAAGAAAAAGAAATAATCAGTTAATTTGTTTGGTGGCATTCACAGACCTCTCTCTGTTTCTATTTTTAGCTCCATTTAGAAGAGAGAGGAGCAACCCCATGGATTTCCATTGATACACGTGGAGCACAGCAAAAATGAAATAGCCAAGGAAGCCTTCGAAACCAAGACAACCCGTGTGTGTTTACATGTACTATGTATAAACAGGAAAATAAAGCAAGAGAAAACAGGAAAATAAAGACAAAGATGTCATGAACTGTGTGCTGTCTCACAACGTATAGTTTTCACCAGCATGTTAACATCTGGCTATTAATATCGCGCTGGGCTCAGTACCACCATGCAACTGGTCTTATATATATATATATAATTATTCTTTTTTTCCAAGAAAAGACCCAGGAATTTGCATGCATAAAATGCTTCTTCGGGGACCGTGATAGCTCTGCAGCCCCTCGGTGTTAGTATATAACCCCACCAAACGCCGCCCTGCACATGTGGAGCCGGGGTGGCTGCCGGGGTCAGCTGGAGCCCCGGGCAGCAGCGGGGAGTGAGTCACTGCAGAGGGACTTGGCCCGGAGCTGCACGGAGGGCTGGCTGGCACCCGCGCGACATTTCCATTTTTCACTCCCTCAGTCCCAAAATCGACTCGAAGGAGGTATCACAATCAAACTTTCTGCTTCTCGAGTTTGTTGTCCTGCAGGCTAGCAACTGCAGGCAGGCCAGGGAAACTCAGCGCACCTCACTTTCCTACCCTTGGTCATTTTTGGACGACCCGAGGTGGAAATACTTCCCCCAGCCCCACAGGCCCGTTATGCAACCAGCTGCTATCGACCCCCAAAGTGAGGGGAGCCCCGTCCTGGTCAGGCTGCGCCCCTCAGCTCCCTCCGTACAAGCCGCCCCCGCAGAGTACCCCACTCACACCCCCCCGTTTTTTAGGGAAACTCTTTTTCCCCGTCCCCGCAGAGGGTGAACACCGGGGCCTTCTGCCCCCCCAGCAGGTACACGCTTTGCCAGCATCACTCCCCCGACATTCCCCTCTTGCGAACGGCAGCGGGCTGCAGAGCAGCACCGAAAAACTGCTCCAGACACCGAAACTGCACCAGGGTACATGCACCTTTCGAGCCCCTTCGACGGCTCACTTCGAACCCACCATGTTTACGAACGAAGTCCTGCAAAATTCCCGACGCTGCTCCGGCCACGGCCTCAGGCGCATCCCAGCCCACTCCGCGCCTCCCAGCTGCTTCCCCGGGGTCACGCCGAAGCTAATTAACGCGCTTGATTGGACCCGCTATTGGTATCAGCTGAGGTCGAAAGCACCTGATTTCTTTTTCGAAACTTTAAAGAGAAACGGGTTGGTTGGTTCTTTGCTTGGAAAGCAAAGCAATTATTAATAATTACTATCATTTCACCCCTGCCACCCACACTCCTTACCCTGGCCCAGACCGGGAACCCCAGCATCACTCGATATAATTGCACTGAGAAATGCAGAGTAGGGAAGGGGCTTCAGACGAGGGGGAACACTACTGTAGAGCTGGGAAGGGGCGAGTTGGGAGGGGGCTGAGCAAAGGGAGCACTCGGGTGCAGGGGGACACACACAACCTGGGGGGGCCGAGGGCACCGGGTCGTGCCAAAGGGTATCCCAGAGCGAGCGGAGAATGGGCGACCCCGATGGAAAGCTTCGCCTCCTCCCACGCTGAGCTATAACGGGGGGAGCAGTCACAGCTCAGCGGTTATGGCACACAGGTTGGCTTCCCTAGTCTGGACCGTTTAAAAATACAATGTCTTTCTTTTAATAGCTCAGTTTGATCGGCTCCCTCTAGTTCACATGACAGGGTTTTCCTAAAATATCTTCTTCCACCAAGTTTTTTCCAACTTAAAAATGCTGAATCCTGCTACCCAAATTAAACTCAGTGCAAGGCGAAAAAAAATTTTTTTAAATAAATAAATAATGAAGTGAAAGAGGGCTGGCGGCTGCCTCCGGACTGCTAGCATTCCCCAAACCAGCATATGACACAACTGTAAGATTTCCAAGGCTTTTGGAGAGTTCAGGGAGAGAATCCTGTCCTCCACTGGCTGCAGCTTCCCCTCTGAGTTAAACTTTCCTGACGGAACCTTTCTCCATCTGGCTCCGTCTCCCAGCGCGTTGTGAGCGGCCGCGGAGGAGCAGGGGATATAGTTCAAGTCTTATATAACTCTGCAAGCTGGATGCGGGGGCAGAGACTTTCCCTAGAAACGAGAGATTTTTATATATATATAGTTATTTTTAGCTTCCTTTTTCAAAGGAAGGCCAAATACCTCCGACTTTCCTTTGCTTTCTTATTTTGGTATCACTAAGGGATTTTATTTTTGGAGTTAGGGACCTATTAATAGCTAATATTTTTAGCTATTTATTCCCTCTTTAGGAGAATACTTCCTCTTCCTTTCAGGGGCACATTTTGGACTGCATCACTACTCCCCAAAACCAGACCCTATCATGCCTATGGCACCCCGTTTGCCGAGAGGATGCCCAGCTTTTGGGAACAGGGCGCATCTCCTGGCCCCAGCCCGCTCCCTGACTCAGGAGGTAGGTTTGGAAACCGATGGTCTCCCCGTGAGCAGCCTCAGCGCCGGGCTGACAGCCCAGGAGGCTGAGCAAGCAGCTCCCTGAACGGGAGAGGAGAGCTGTGGGCGGCCGGGCAGAGCCGGCAGCCGGCCAAGGGGGCTGGGAGGAGTCGGGTCCCAGGGGGTCCTTGGTTTCCCCCGGCAGCTGCCCGCAGCATCTCCCCGCCACCAGGCAGGGCCGCTGCGTCTCCCGCTGGGGAACGAGCGCTCCCCGGCCGGCTCCGTGCTGTTCATTGGCAGCAACACCGAGACGGTTACTGTATTTTTAAAATTTCTCATGTTGTCCAGGAGATAAGACATCAAGGCTTCCTGAGGATGTGCTCTCAGGCCATCGGGGCAGCTGCCCGGAGTTTATCATCATAGACTTCATGGAGACATCTCTGTTTTCCACTTGCAAAAGGTATGTCAGGCTCACAGCAACAAGAAATGTTTTTGACAAAAGCTCCTCACCCTTCCAAAGTAAACACTCTCCTCCCCGAACCTGCCGTCGCACACAACGCTCTGCCCGGCGCAACCCCCACATAAACGTTTAAGACGTCGAACGGATCCGTGCTTAAGCATCAGCTGTACACATTGGGGCTGTGTCTTCACCGCACCTAACCAGGGGTCCCGGACGGGCCCAGTGAGGGCCGAACCCCCCCGCAGCTGCAGCTCGGCCTGCCCGAGCAGCGCCAGCCACGCAGCCCCCCGCACAGCCCCAGAGCATCCCGGCTCCACGTTACCAACTCGATCTTATTTCTGACAATGCCCTTGTCAAAACAACGTGTTCACTCACTTAATGAAGTTGCAAACGGAGTGTCTGATCTTGTAATGAGCTCAGCGTGGCCCGGGGAATCCACCCACATACAACTCTCCGAGAGTGGAACTGCTTGAATTTTTCCCATCAAAACAGTTTTTCCAAATGACAAACACTCTTTCACCTAAAATGAAAATTGGTTGAAGTTTTGTTTTGGTTTTTTTTTTTCTTCAACAAAACTCAATAAAGTGAAGGGCTATTTGTTGACTTAGAGTAGTTTTTGGTTTTTTTGTTTTGGTTTGTTTTTTTTTTAACTGGCTTTTAGTAAAAGGATTCTGTTTATGAACATTTGAAATCATTTGTACAAGTTCAGTGATTTTTTTTTTTAATTTTTATCTTTTCTTTAACAAAGGCAACTTCAGAAAACAAAACCCACAAATAAAAGCATACTGAAGAAATTGTAGAGGACAATCTCTTTCCTTCCCCCGAAAATTTCCTGTAAAGGAAAAAATAAATGTCTTTCAACTCACTCATAGAACAATAGGGCCCCACTCTCACTGTCTTTAGTCAGGCAGCTCTTGAATTAGTGTCCTCTTATGGGACCAGAAGGATGTAATTAATTCAGCTGGCCTGATACGATACCCAGGCTGTAATTTCCCGTTTCACCTACTCTGTCCCTGTCTTCTAGAAACCTGTAGGAGTGCAGGCAGGCTGTGAAGCATATCTGCAAAGCAGTTGCACAAATTCATAACTACTTGTATGTGGAAATGTCTGACATGTCCCTCATGTCAGGTTATGTGTGAAAGAAGCCCCAGAGCTGCACCTGCAGGAAAACCAACTTTAAGCCTCAGCTTCCTGAAAAACCCGTTTGTTTTTTGGTTTTTTTTTTTAGTTGTTTTTTGGTTGTTTTGTTTTGTGGGTTTGTTTTGTTTTTTGTTTGCTTGGGGTCTTTTTTTCCGTTCAGGGAAAAGCCCCAGGGCTCAGGGATCGCCCGGCCCCGCAGCATCCTCCTGCCCGCAGCATCCCGCGATCCCCCGGCCCACCGCGATTCCCACCCCGCCTCTGGGATCGAAATCACATCTCAGATCTATCCTGGTCACTTCAATTTGCAAAAAAGCGGCACTGAGTCTCGGCTAAGGAATTGCAGAGGCACGGGAATTCATCTGCATGAGAGTGAAAACAAGGCGGGATGAGTGGTCCCTGAGGTGCGGCGGAAAAGGACGCTTCTTCCCAGGACGCTTTTTTCCCCTTCCCCGCCCCCGCAGAAGGCAAACCCTGAAAAATTTCGGCTGAAAATTCGAGAGGTAACGTGTATTCCCGATATCCACTGGAGAAATAAATGCAGTCCGCTCCCCCCGGCAGCGTCACGGCGGGATGTGGGGAGGGGGCAGCCGGGGAGAGCAAGGGACGGGGAAGGTGCAGGTGGATCCTGACCTTTGCAACCACGATTCAGACCTGGCAGCTCGGAAATAAAAGCAATACTTTGGTTTACTGGATGGTAAGCGGCACTAGGTCTACTCCAAACCTGAACTGCACTTAGTGCACTCTGATTAAGCAAACTTGTGCGAAGAGGGATGTTTATACACCGTGATTTATACTTTTACCCAAACATCAAACAATGTTTTCAGGGAACACTTAAGCCCTCCAGATAGGCACTGCCCTAAAAACTACTACCAGTGACTTGGTTAACAGCTGTGATGCTTTTTGCAGCAAGTAAGCATGTAGGATAAAAATTGAAATAAAATCTTTTTGTAAAAGCAAGACTAATTAAATAAGGACTCTGAACAAGGCTATAAAAATGTTGATTTCTTGCCAAGGATATTTTCTCTTTAAGTTTATAAAACCACAGGGCTGTTTTGTTTTTTTTTCCAAGTTTTTTAAGCTAAGGTTCACAAAAAAAAAAAAAAAAAAAAAAGAAAAAAAAAAGAAAAAAAAAAAAAGCGAGAGAGAGAGAGAGAGACAGACAGCTACTTGCATTAGTCACACTTTGGAGTCAGAGAGGTGTTTCTCCATGCAGGCAAGGCAAGTAAAATACATATTACTCTTTACGCCCTTGCTTGTAGAGCTTAAGGCTCTGTAACTGCACTCACCAGGCCACACTTTGGGAAGAGAACTCCAACAAACAACCACGCCTGAAAAATGAAATTTTTTAAATTAATCCTAGATTTTTAGCCCCACCAAAAGTTGCTACCTGGGAAATTCCCATTAGGAGTTATACCCGGGTAAGATATGGTTTGTGAAGCTCCTTCCTTTTGCGTGGCACAGGAAAAAAGGGAGAGGAAGAAACTACAAGTGCTGGCCAAGACCAGGCAGTGTAGATCCACACCTCAGCTGACAGATGCCCCTGAGCTGCTCAGTCCAGTGCCCTTCCCCAGGGCTCAGGATCCTTTCCTGCCTCCTCCCTTCAGTAGAGCTGGATACAACAGAGATCTCTCTCTCCTAAATTACAGTTTTTAAAGCACCACGAGGAAATAGCTGGTCACTTTTGCACATTGCTCCCAGCTCACAATAGAGTTTGGGGGATAACTCCAAAACACATTAAGTCATGCTGTTTTCTCACTATATAAGGTAATTTTTTCACACAAGTTGGATGAATTGCAGTTTAGAGTAATATTCCTGTATCTAAAGACAGACTATAACCCACTATCAGAGCACTGACAAAATATATATAAATAAATAGCATTTATTATAGTTATGTTAGGATGTAAATGATATGAGCTAATCCAGCTAGACACCTGCACATTAGGTTCAGGATGGAAACATTGATGCAATTATTTGCTCTATCATATGATAGCTAAACTAAATAAAAATAATAAAGAAAGGTTATGCCTATTTTGAAAAAGTGGTTTTGTCCCTTTAATATCACCACCAGAGCAAGGGAATTTGATATTATATCCTGAACACAATTTATGATTCATTACTAGGGCTCTAGCCACACCCAGCAACTAATCTAGAATTTCACACATCTAATGAACTACATACTTGAAATATGTGGTCTGTAAAATCTGATTTACACTGTTGTTAAAATAGCTGGTGTTTGAAACAAAATATATTTTAAAGTATGTATTTGTGCACAAAGTTTGTTGTATGGGTTGGTTTTTTTTTCCTAAAAACCCCAAACCCGGTCATTAATTTACCCCAAAGCATATAAAACGTTCCTTACAACGTAATTTCTGGGGCAGTATTTCTTTCAGCACCTCAGATTTACCCACTATGTTTCCTCGGGAGCAACTGCATTTAGTTATACAAAGGAGTGGAAAGCCCCCACAGTGTAATTGAAGGTACTTCAGTGGATAAGTTAACTTGACAAGTCAGCTCATGATGGAGTCCAGGGTCGATAATTAGTCCTTACCTGACACCATCATAAAACCACAGCATTAGGTCAGTCCTTGCTTGGGCCATACAAGAGGTACCTTGCAATTCAAGCATGTTAGCTTTTTATTGGATGTTAACACCTGATATTTCCTCCAGGCTCTGGTTTTACTGAAGGCTTTGTGGCATTATGTTCTTCAGAGCTGGAATGGCAACAGGAGCTGAAAGAAAGAAGAGTGGGAACCAGTATAAATCACCACCCTGCACAGTATTCTGATGGTGAAAGATCACAAAAGGCACCTTGGCTGTTAGAGGAAATAGCTGTCATTCACGTGTGAAATACAAGATGTTTCTTTCTATTTGTGGTGAACACCACACCTGTAAAAATTAGTTCCACACTTCAGTAATGGGGACTTGCAAGAATTAAATTTGAACTCAAACACAACCCGAGGATTGTGTGAGGGTGTGGATGAGTGTAACGGGACAGTTTTCACCAGCCACAGGTACCACCAAGATACCAGCAAAATGCTTTTTTTTCCAATTGATTTTGGAAGGATTTTCTCCTTGTGGGTTGGTGTTGCAAGTACTAGTTTTACTTAGAAAATTTGTTTTCTGTCTCATTTCTCCCTGTATATGGGAAAGGTAAGATGCCAAAATCTGATTAGCAGAAGGTTTGAGACTTCCTAGAAACAAAATTGTGCAGCTCTGTATCAGACTTTGTGAACTCAGTTGCCTGAGAAATTCTGACACTACCTTCAGCCTAAAACGAAAACTCACTTTGGTGAATTTATGCAGATCCAGCTAAAAAGCACGAACACATCTTGACAAATAAATGAAACTATACCAAATATTGGAAAGATATGCATCTGGAGAAAGTAAAATAGATGAGGGATTGATAATATCTAACCTTGGTCTTTTAGAAATATCTTCTCAAGTTTACAGCCCAGCTGTAAGGGTGGAGAAGCTCCAAGTGCTGGTGCCACACTGTAAATAATAATTGAGAAATGGTTCTTTGGAGTTGGAGTAGTTCACAGCAGACAATGATAGTGCATGTCCTGTTTAAAACTACCCTTCCCCTTCTTCAGGGATTTAACTTACCTTGGACACAGACACATAAAGGGAAAACCAATGTTAGCTTGCAGCTTACACTTTGGGCTTGGAATAATTGTTCCAAGCTAAAAAAAAACCAAGATGGACTACTAAGTAATAAAAGCTACATTAATAAAGATCAGGATGTAACTCCTGCAGTTACATTTAAAAATTAAATTAAGAAAAAGATCTTACATGCAAGTTGACTGATTTGTAACAATACCTACATGCACAGGCAATGTGCACACGTGCATCAAAATTGAGCATGAGAACTGCTGGGGGAAAACCAGGAGGGAAAATTCAGATGGGCAGGATGGTGCTAAGGATTTCCTGGACTTGCTAACCATGAGCACAGCTCCAGCAGCAGGAGCTCTCCTCACTCACATTGCAGGCTCATGCCAAGGAAGCCTTGGCAAGAGAGTGGTTAAAATTCTGGCAGCTTTTCACGAGGGCTCTGAAATTTTACAGCTCATGGTGTGCTTGTTGTCAAACATAAGGAGAACAGGATGGAGCCTAACAGAGGGGCAGCTGGAGAGCAATAAGCATTTCCAGCAACATCTCCAGGGCACAGATCCTACCTCGTAGGGGCCAAGAAGACCACTGGCAATGCTGCTGCCCTTGTAGCAAGATGATGAGCTGCTTCACTGTCTGCTGCAGTCTAGAGGTCTCTCTTCTCTTTAACTCTTGGAACAAGATCAAAGGCAATAAAACACAGTAAGCACGAACCATTTGAGCTCCTGGTCCAAAATCAGTGCCCTGGCCTGGTTTCCTCGTGGGACTTTCCTCTTTAAAGCAAGAGCAATGGCTCTTCTTGAGCCGGTACAGGGCAGCAGCCACAGCAATGGCAGATGGAGGATACAGTGATTCCCTGGAAACCACTGCATTGGAAAAGAGATGCTGTCTGACAGAGGGAATGATGATCCTTATAAAATAATTTCTTAAAAATATTTATCTCAAATTTACAAAGGGTGCAGAGGAGTTCTGACTGAGTAGGAAGCATCCCTGCCTGTCCCGATGGCTCAGCATTAAGCAGCATCTCTTTCCATGGCATTACAGGGCTGCTGCTGGAGCAGGGAAGGTGCATTACACATCACCACATATAGTGGTCTCACTGATGAATGGCTTGTTCTCATTTTAAACAGGAGTGTCTGAATTCCATCACTGGTCAAAATGTCACATTGATGAAATCTGCCACTGTACAAAACAAATCCAAAGTGACATGTCTTAAAAACAAAAGAGCCAGCAAAGGACATAGCTGTGTCTAATAGCAGAGAAATACAATGCCTACAGCAGAGCTAAAATATGGCTTTTCTTGAGCAGATGTGCAACACTTGAGTAAATCAGTGATAAATTCTCAAGCACAGGAGACACCCACTTCCCACGTGCCCACCAAGGTGTGTGCTCTGGGAGCATTTCTGAGCTGACTATGCAGACTCTTGCAGTACAATGAATTCACCTCCACTCATGCTCTTAACTTGTATTATGGGTAGTTCTATCCTGGTAAACAAGTTTCTGGATATAGTTAAGCTACTCAGAGTGTACATTTTAAATAAAATCTGTTTCACATAAAAGGACAAATGAGAATGACTATTACCCTCATCTTTAATGCGCTAAATTCTTTTGCACAGATTGTTCTTGTTACTATTGCTTTCTGAGAGAGAATCTGAACAGCACACAATATTCCTCCTTACGTGCACAATTACAGCAAGCCAAGAGAGGGAGGCTTTAAAGTGGGAATGCAATGATTTTAAAGCCCTTTTTTGTAACCCACTTACTCAACAGCAGTTAAGCTTTGGGCCACAAAGGGAGGAAGAGCAGCAGAGGGAAGGACATTCTTCTGAAGGCCAGATCCTGCAAGCAGCTGATCATCTATAACTTTAATTGCAAGCAGCCAAAATTCAGAGATTCACCATGT
This sequence comes from Heliangelus exortis, assembly GCF_036169615.1. Lineage (NCBI taxonomy): Eukaryota > Metazoa > Chordata > Aves > Apodiformes > Trochilidae > Heliangelus > Heliangelus exortis. The sequence continues at coordinate 8,432,241 of NC_092437.1, read as the reverse complement.
GACCTAGAGAGACCCACACCACCCAGAGAGGGCCAGGAAGTGCCAGCTTGTGGCCCCAAGGAACCACAGCATCAGTGTTGATACTGACCTTAAACGGGTGCTAGACCAGGATTAACTGCTGCTAATAACTGCTGCCACACTTGGCAAAGGTTTTTTCCTTGCACTACCTTTTTGTAGCAGCAGCAAAGCTCTTTCTGCAGCCAGTTGCAGCTCACACACTCCAAAACTCACCATTTTCATGTGCAGTTGCAAAACATTTAGCACAGATGGAATTTGGATCTACAGTTTCAGTTTCAAGATGGAAGTACCTAGCAAAATGTTTCGATTGGGGATTATCAATACTCCATATAATAGCAACAGTTTTCATACTCCTAATTTAAAAACAGACATCCGGGTACTCTGTTGAATAAGGAACTTTTCCATAGGATAACAATAAGATGGGGAGAAAGTCTAATGATCAAAACAAGAATACTGTCCTGCACCTCACCCTCTGCTGTGGGCTTCAGGCACATGCCAGAGAGCACGGGCTCTCTCTGATCCCATATCCCACCTGTAAATTGGCAACAGGAGCTGTTACCTTTCTCCAGGGAAGATTTATCATGACAATGACACTTAATGCCAAGGTAATGCAAGGGAGAAGAGGGAGAGTAGGTGCAGAGCTGCTATTACTTAGAAGGCAATGGCAGAGGTCATCTCCACAGGGTCATCACCTCTCCAAATGGTTTAAAGTAAAAGGAAGCTTCTGTATGTCTTCACACAAGACATAAGGCTCAGGGGCACAGTAAGATACTCAATTACCAGTTGGCACCTATTCTTCTTTTTCTTATGTTGAGAGAAAAAAAAAAAAAAAAGGACACACTAGTGTATAATACAACCACAATTTGAAAAATAAGGCCACCGGCATTCTTTGGTAAAGCCCAGGCTGAAAACTTATCCCAGGATGCGTGATCTTCCAAAAATCTGCCAACCCCTGCAGTGTTCAAGCTTTTTGTATGACCACAGCCACATGAAGAATGAAATTAAACCCCATGGAAATCTTTGACATTTCTACTATTATGCAATGTTTGGGTGAAAAAAAAAATTGCAGAAATTCTACTTTGCTTTCCAGAGTGAGTTTAGAAAAACTATTTCTAGCTTTTTTTAATTACACATTTCACCATTAAAAAGAAACCATCCATAAATTAAAAGAACCACTAACTAGGGCTTATGTAACCCATTTAGAGTGGGAAATTGGTAACACTTGGGAGTGAAGTCTCTTACTGTAATTTCTGAAGTCTACAGCATTCATTTGATGTGTGCAAACATCACAAAACTGTTTATTTAATATTTGCACTTACCATTTTATTAAAAAGTTATTAATGAAAATGGTTAAAATGCTGGCATCTGCATCCTATAGAATCTAAAAGAAAAAATTTAACAGACTTTAATACATTTAATGATCTAAGGGCTAGTTTATCATTGCTTTAGTAAAATAGGTTAAATAGCCTCCCCAATTACAGATTTATTTTATCCAAGTTTTCTTTTTTTTTTTTTTTTAGGGTGTTTATGGCTCTATTACATTTTTGGTAGAAACTGCTGCACTGTGTTCTTAATCAGTGTTACTGAACTTCTCCCTGCAGACAGTACTCAATGTAAAACAATTGCCTCTCCCTGCCATTTCTGACCCAGAATCAGGGCAGAGAGCCCTAGCCCTGGGACTGCTGTTGTGATGAGCCAATTACTTCATCAGGAGTTCAAGTGATGAGAACATTCCGAAAATAGCTGCTCCTAAGGTTATTGCATCATTGCTTTTCCAGGAGCAGCATATATATGTTTCAAATGAAAGGCTTTTCTGCTAATTCACAGCAGTGGGTGCCAGCAGGGACAAACATCTCCCTGGTTGGGGTCGCACGAAAAATTTGCTAGGAAGATTCGACCAGAATCTTCATGAGCGAGCCATGGCTTTTGAAACTAAATTTGCAAATTACAGGACTTGTTTGAAATCCTCGGGAAAACTATCCCTGGGACTGTTTGTAGAAAAGACAGCGGCAAAGTGGCAGACCCGGGCAATTACAGCCTCCAGGTCCTCTCACCGGGGTGAGTGGGAGAGGTGGCAGGACAGGGGCAGGGCCAGCACTCTGCTCATGCCCAGCAGCAGCTTCTGTGCTCCATGGGGCTAATCCACACCATTAAATCACAATATCTTGCTGAAAAGTGGTCTTGCAAGAACTCACTGATAAAGTGAAGGGCAGCAAAAGCTTACAATAATACTTTAAAAAACAAAACCAACCAAACAAAAAACCCAACCCAAACAAAACACCAACCAAAATCCTCCCTGCCAAACCCCTGTCCTGCTGGGACAGTTAGAAAACTGTTTATAAACAACAGAAATTAATGAAGCAGGTCTACCTTTCTGACCAGCAGAAAGTACTGCTCATTTCTCAGTATGCCATGTGGCCACAATGAAACTTAACCTATATACTTACAATTCTGTAAAAATACATCTTGGACTGATCGTGCCAGGACTCACTCAGGTAGGTGATAAATGGTGTATATGGATGAAGTAAAGAAGTTGCATAAAATTTATTTTTCCACCTTGTTTTACAGCATTCCCTTTTTAAGTTCTTACACATCTGCAACATATAACTCCACAGAACAATAAATAATTGGCATTCATATGTCTCTTGAATCAAGAGTATTTACATGTTGTTTAACTAGATGACAGGTACAAAACATCAGCATCACAGTAAATATAATTTTGAACACCAGAATCCATTTCCCCAATTAAAAATTAAATTAACATTTAACTTTTAACAATTAAAAATGTTCTCAAAGGCATGTAATTACACAAGTTGTAGTAGGCAGTAGTAATGGACCATATTGGCAAAGCTGTAGAACCCAGGATTTCATGCAAATCAAAGAGTTTATTAATAATGAAATAACTACTAATAAATAAAAACTAAGACAACCCACCCAGCTCACACTGAAGATTTTAGTGGGCACTGAACTGGTCCAAGCAACTGTGGAGATGAATCAAACACCCTCTGAATAGTTGTGCTCAAAGGACTTGTGGTGGTGAGCTGCATGCAGCAGTAGTTCACAGACCTCATTTAAAGCAGTATTTCTGCAAACTAAGGGTCTATGATTCATCAGATGGTACAGCAACTCTCTTCAAAAGATAAAGCCAAAAGACAAGCTTTAGGGACTCATCGTTCCCCAGCCCAGTTCTGATAAGACCCTGCACAGATTGAAGCTGCTGCTGTTGGCTGAAGAACATTGCATTTCAGTTGCACTAAGAGCTGAGCAAAACAAATGTTTGCAAAGATAAACAAGACAAACTCAACTGGTGAAACAAATACAGAGTTAAAGAACAAGAAAAAAAATGAAGAGGGTTGTGGCACAGCTGGAATTACTGCAGAGGTGCAAGTAGAGAACAGTGCATGTCACAAAAAGTCTATGTTAGATCACCACAGCAGCAGCACAGGAGAGTTGGCTTCCCTGAAGCAGCCATGGGAATCAAGAGCTCACTGTGAGACACACACACTGCTACTTACAGCAGCACTTGGAGCACAGTCCCAAAGCACACAAGTTATATGAACTGCTATAGTACATAAACCAGAACAAAAAGAGGAATAGGAAGAACACTAAGTAAGGCTACAAACAAGATACCACATAGGAGAAGAAAACACCTCACCCGCAGTAAGCAACTGATGAGCATACCAGAGGAAAAATACTAAATTAAATTTCCAGCAGAGAATCCATTTATTCAAATGTACAGTAAGTACGAACATATGTATTAAACTTTGTTTTTAAAAACATTTAAAAATAACTTAAGAGAAAGAGATTGCAGACATAAAGTGCTGAACTTGAAAAATACAACAATTATTCCTCTTTCTTCCTGTGTGTTAGATGTCAGTTTTAATTTTCTGATTGCTTGAAAAAAAATGCAGTGTACGCCCAGACAGAAATTAATTCCTGGATTTACAACCTTGTGAAAAAAAAAAAAAGCTGCAAAATAATATAATTTGCACCCCAAAACACAGCTACAGATTACTACCAATTCCACTAAATATGTGTTCCTTATTAAAGCTATGATTCAATAAATATAACCAAAATCACAATTTACTCCCTTTCTTGGTGTAAGCTAATATTTTGCAAATATGGTCCACTCAGTGTAAACTGTATTGACTTCAGGAAACAGTGAATTCTACCATATATATGTCTCAAATATTTACATACAGTAGCATGGCACTGTTATTCTTGCAGGACATTTTACTACTGATACACACTAGATAGGGACAGGGCTTCACACAGATGTGTACTGTGATGTATTTGCCAACAGACAGAGGGACTTCTCAGTCACAAGAAGTTGACAAAAGAAATACTTGATTTTTGTATTTAAATCTACTTAAATCAAATGCTGGCCAGGGACTCCAGAACACCTGCATGGCCAGCACTACCCAGGAGTGGCAGTAAGTCACAATAAAGACAACATTAAGTATATTTTTGGCAAAGTGGCAAATTTCACACAAGACTGTTAGCCCAAATCCCCCCAACTGGGCTGTTCAGGCACTGCTTTTCCTCCATGAAACAAATTACTGAGAAGTGTTGGACTTCCAGGGCCTTTCCCAACATGACCATGTGTGTCAAATGGACAGAAATATTTATTATCATTATCACTTTTAAGGAAAAAAAAAAATAATGAAAGGTAAATATTCAAAATATTAGTAAAAAGTGAATACTAAGAATTATCTTTCCTTAGTCAGAAGGATGTTTCTGAAGTTGGTTGCTATTTATTAGGACTTCAAACAAGCCTCATCAGGCAACTGGCACAAAAGAAAAAACAGCATATTAAATTAAAGAGTGTTTGCTGTTTTTATTCCTGAAGGATTTTTGAAACATAATTATCTAAACCAAGAGGGTTTCCCCCACATGAAGTAAGGACAGGGTCATAAGGACTTGCACCTTCCACTCACCCTGCACATCCACTTTTTCTCTAAATCTACTGGAACTTGCTTCCTCTTCTCTTTGAGTCTTACTCGCAGGAAATGAGAGCAAGGAGGCAGGACAGGTTGTGCATAACATTCCCCAAAAGAATTACCACACACAGCCCACACAGGCCACAGCTATCCTAGATGTGAAAATTCAAGATGTACCACTATGGGTCAACACAGACAACAGCTCTTTTAAAACAACACTCCCATTTTCCACTGATTTTCACACCAGACCTTCCACTTGTGCTGCTTGCAACAGTGGAATGTCTCCAGCAATGGCAACAGAAGCTGCCAGTCCATTAAAGAGGTTCAGCACGGCACAGAGATGACCAGGGAACTTCTGCTTCTCTCCCCAGTGTGGCTGCCCTGACCTGGAAGGGCTGCCTTTAGAGAGAAGGGAGCTCAGGCTCTGGGCTCTGCCATTCCTGGTCCCTTCAAGCAGCCAACCAACAATGGCACCAAGCACTGCCAGCTCAGCAGTTTTTGTGATGTGGAAATGAGACAGCAAGCAACTAACTTAGCACAGACTAAACAGCCACTAGATGAGGACAGCTGCCACTAAGAGCTCATCCGTGTTTGATGTACGGACCCAATAGTAAAATGTTGACGTAATTCTGTCATTCTCCTGAGCAGCCTGAATACCTGTTTGCTCTGCTCATGGTGTTATAGTGTGGGCCAATGCTCATTATGTAAACAGAATTAATTTTTATTCTTTAAAACTAAAAATCAGTAAGTACAAATTACTCTGCACACCAGCCTAATGCCTTTGTACGAATCCCACTCCTGCCCTGTGATTTGAGTTTGGGTTTCAGCACAAAGCAAACACAAGGTTCTGAAAATCTGCCTCTCTGCAGGGAGCGTGTCATGAACAACACACACCTAGGAGTGCCTCAGCTTATTTGCAATTCTTCTTTGCAGCTTCACCCTAACAGGAAACAGATTTTGTGTAGCTGTGAGGAGCAACAGCTCTGTGACCTTTCCTTTCAGTCTCCAAGGATTCAGGACACGTCTGCCACATTGTCTGTGGAACAGTACAAGTCTCTTCTCACATTGTCGACACATTTCAAGTCTGATCAACTGCAAATTTCTTTTCCAAAGAGGATTTGCTTTAGTTTAGATAATTCTCTCCTATACAAATAAATACAGAGTAACGCTATTATGTCACCAGCTCCTTTTAACAGGAAGCACAAAAGCTAAACAAAACTGAATTTCCTCAGTTTGGACTACATTTCTCCATATTCATCAGTGGCTGGATATCTCCAAAATCACTAGGGCGACCACATTTCAACTGAAGGAAAATCTTAAACACGCTCAGATTCTCAAGTGTGTGTAGATTCGACAGGCTGGAGCCTCATTATGGAAACAGCATGCCATAAATCAGGAATCAGCTGTCAGCAGTATAGTGCATCACCTACATTAAGGGATTTCCAAGATGTAAAAAGAATGTAACTACTTGAATTGAAAAGATAAATAATATAAAAAAACCCATAACACAATGCAAGGAACAGCACAGATACTTTAAAAAACTTCAATTTGTCAAATGTAAATTCCAAGGTCAGTTAGCAGCTTTCAGATGCTTCTAACCATGCATGAGAAATCCATTGTCATTGCAGTTAAGTGCATTTGACCCCAGTTAAGTTGAACAGAAGTGAGAAGAATTGGATGAACTAAGTAGTGCCTCCATCCTGGAAAAAAATACCCTTTTATCATTAGGTTTCTGTTCATGGCAACTGTGAAGTCTTTTTTCAATAAAGCAGCATGTAATAGGGATTACCACATGATCCTTATGCAAATATTGGACGTATTTGTTATAGTAACAACTACATGATTTTGTCTCTCAGCCATGTGCAATATTTGTCTCTGGTGTGCAAAGAGAGCAGCCCTAGGATGTGAGCTTTGAATAGCTTGGGGGAGAAAACCTTCGTCTCAGGTACTTCAGGACGTAGAGGGGAAGGCAGCTCACCAGAGTGATCACGGTGACTTTCCACAAGAACGATAAAGTTGCAATGAAGTAAACATCTGTAAAAAGAAAAGAGCACAGAGCTGATGAAGATGGAAGGTATGCTCTGGGAAGACACACAGAACAGAAAGTTGATCTACCAAAGCTTCTTAACCAGCCTCACCTCCACCATATGATTCCTGGTTCCTCACTCTTCTGCACAGCACATTTCAGTAAGGCATGAAACTCCACAGGCAAGTGCCTCTACATACCCCATCTGAAACAGGGCTATCCATCCCCTGGCAATACTAAGCTTCCTTTAGATGGACTACTCATTTTCTGACTCTGGAAGTTGCCCTCTGCTACTCTGCAGCTTTGTAGAAGAAGTAGTGACATCTTGTGGTTCCTAAAAAAAAAAACCCTGCAACAAACCCTACTGATCTGATACTTGCAATTAGACAGCTACTGCTGGAATCTGGAATTCCTTACCATTTTTCCTTTAGCTGGGAAAAAAGGATTAGCTCTGCTCAAAAGAAAAAAAAAAACAACACAACAAAAAAGAGCTCTCCCCCTTAAAAAAAGCAACAAAACAAAACAAACAAAGAAAACCCCAACAAAAACCCCAAACAAATTCAAATCCACAAGAGAAGGGCCCCAATGAAGCAGATAACCTTTAGGAAGCAGCTACTTCAGCCAGTTAAAAGATGAGATCTTTTAACCAAACAACAGAGGCACAATTTTTCAGTCTCAAGTTCAGTTCTCATGGAAATAAAGACCATTATCACATGACAGCTCATGTGTGGTGTGTGGTGGAGGTCTAAAAAATGAGATTCACTGAGCAGCACATAGTTTACTGATCAACTTTAAAATGTCTTTCAGGTGTCTTCAAAACAAACAGCTTATTCTGGTCAGAACCACTGACACTATAGTTATATTGATTTCAATAATAACCTTTCAATTCAATTTGTGTCCTTACAGTCCTGTTACTATTCACATCATAAAGCAAATGGTTGGAGAAAAGGCATGTAACCTTACCAATAAACTCATGTAAGAAGACCAGAGAAGCTATGTAGCAGGAGAGACTAAGCAGCTCAGCCACTATCATGAGCCAGTGCCACGTCTGGATCGTCAATGCCACCATCAGTAACTCGGTGAGAATCAAGGATGTGAAGGAGATGGCAACAATGTGAACAAATTCAGATTCAAAGAGGAGAAGTGCTCCATACATGATGATGCTACCTGCAAGGGAATGGAACATTTGGGTATTTTATTCGAACACCAGTCTAAGCTCTAAAACCCACTGCTAGGTTTTGGAAAGGCTGAAATATAGCCATGTCTTGAGACTGTTTTTCATGAAATCTGATTAATGTAATGACAATGAATCAGTTACTATTTAGGAGACAGAACTGATGAGAAGACAGGGAAAAGTTACAGCAAAGTTGCCCAGACTTTTATAACAGTCTATCATGTTCATAGACACATGGAGATAGGAAATTAATACACGCTATTTTGGCAGCTGGAGATTTCTAACAACACGAAACTCTATCCTCCCAGAAAAGCCATTGGTCACCACTCACAAGTTAAAAGATATCAGATACTTCTGTAACCTACTGCACTGCCTCAGTGCCCAAATGGAAAAAGGTGTTGAAAAGTTCAGTGGATACAAGTTAGCCTCTCTTTGCACTACTTTGGCCAAGATCTCACCCCTTTACACTTGCCCCTAAAAAGGAGTAGATATTAAAGCAGTGTTTATGATGTATTGTTTCGTGCTCCCATTCTGGCCAGCCAGGGAATACTCCCAACGCCCCACACAGCCACCTGCACAAATAACTCATGTTAGCAGCATGAGTAATCTGCACCAACATCCATCACACTAGGATGGGAAAACCTGCAAGTGACTAGAGCTTGAGCCACAAAGCTCAAATCCAGCTGTGAACTTTCCAAAATTTAGGACTGCTCAAGTTTTTGGTCAGGCTCATCTCTGCTAGCAACTAGCCCACTTGTTTGGCCTGCTGTTTTCTAACTATTTAGCACATCAGAAGTGAAGTCACTTTAACCAAAAATTGTAACCAGATAGTTGTCTTAGCTCAAGAAGAAATCTTTCCCTCAATGCATCACCCCTCTGGCTCTAGCTTTCCACCACTTAGGAGTTTTTCTATAAATGCCTTAGCTTTGCCATCATACTTGTACAGCACTAGGAGACCATAAGCCCTGTCACACGGTTCTACCATATTCGATTTCAGAAGATAAGGCCAAGAGAAGTTTTATATTCTTGGTTTCACTCCCTCCTGAAGATCATAATATCAATTAAATCAGAAAGAATTAGCAGATTATTTTGGCACATATATCCTGCCTCTTGTTGATAAAGGACTTTTTGGAAAACAAGAAATTTTGTCACAGAATTGTATTGCCATTTTAGCATTATATTGCCATGCCATTTATATGTACTCCATGATTTTCTGAATAACACTTACAGAAAGTATTTGAGCTTGAGGTTACTTGATAGAGAAACTGAAAGAAAATACCTTTGTAGACAAATAGCCCAACTACTACACCCACTTTTGAAAAATGGGTGCATTCTAATTAAGGCATTTGCCTGTTTTAGTAGCCCAACTAGAATGTACAGTATATGTACAAAACCCTGAGCTCTGCTCTAGTCCTTCATTACAGATGGCTATGAAATAACCAGAATTATTGCCAATTTTAATAAGACATGTTTTATAAAAAATACACAAAGCCACAGAGTCTATATTTTGCATATTGACTTAAGAATCTGTATAATCTATAGGTTTGAAAGCCTTCCTCAAAAGAATGGAAGCCACAAGCTCTACTTTATTGATGGAGCAAGTAAGCACTGAAAAGATCTTGAACAAAATTACAAAGGTTGGTCCTAATGGGAAGAGGCAAGATGCTTTGAACTTCTCCATCATTGCTTACAACAGGGTTGACCAATTGCTGCCAATATGTAGTTTTAGATTATTTTTTTTCCTTTGGTAATTCTGCTAAAGTTTTCTGAGACAAAAAAAAAAAAAAAATTCATTAATTGTAGGATGCATTGCTAAAATCACTTCATACCTCAACTTTCTGCAATAGAAACAAATTGATATTCCACACACATTAAAACACCTAAAGGCACAAGCAGAACTCTTACCTTGATAGATACTTATCAAGACCCATATTAAAAATGTTTTGTATGATAATGGTCGTCCCTAGGGGGAAGGAAAGAAAAAAGTAAGACAAAGCTCCATTGGGTTTTCTGTTACAAACATTCACTTACAGATCAACACAGCAATAACAAAAGTGAATTTGAAGGTGATTTGCAAAGAAAACAAAACAAATCAACCAATCCTGATGTACTGTCTCTTTATTCTCATTTTTCATGATGAGCGAAGGAGGCCTGGGACTGTGGAAGCTCACTGCTTGCACAGTACAGTACAACCTCTTCCTTACTGCACACACAATTAATTCAAAGCAAAGCTGTCTCATGAGTTTAGTCATTACACTGTGAAATATAAGATGTGTGTATGCATATATATGAATATACTAATATTATATTTCTAGACACAAACACACAAATCACCATCATATTGAAGGCAGACAGGTTTTTTAAAAAGCATCTCCAGGCAACACAGCTATACCAGTACAAAAACCCACTATGTTTAGACCAGGCCTAAGGATGGTTGGAGAATTAGTGGTTTATGACATAAGAGACAACATGCAAGTGAAACCAGATGGAGAGTTATTCAGGCTGTTGGAAAAACAGGCTTTGCTTCTAAAAGTATCTGTTTAACAGAAATCCTTGAGGGAAAGGATCTGTCGAAGACTCAGTCCACCCTTTCCTTCAATTAAGAAAGATGTTCCCAGTCTGCATACCCCAGTTATTAAAAAAAATTTTCAAGAAAAAAAAAAAAGAAAAAAAGGAACCAATGACAAGTTTTACCTTCCTGATATTTCTATGGTAAATATCAAATAAAGTTTTCTTTGTCTAAGGAGAAGGAACTGACTCTCATGCTAAAGCTACAAAAAGGGCACAGCAACCAATTCTTTAGGTCCCCTTTAGATCATCCTGAAGGTAAACTCTGTTCAGGAGACTATGATAACTTACTCCCCCTCCATCAAATGAGCATATCCTTTCCTCTCATCCCCTTTTTTGGCTTCAGGATAGTGCCTAATCCCCAACAATTTCTCTTTCCCCTTTATTTTGGAACAAATTGGTAATATTAAATCCTTAGAATTTCCCACAGAATGGAACTTATTTCCCCAGCCGTTTTTAATAAATTGCATTTCATGTAGCATTCAATAACAAACTGCCAGGAAATCTGACTGTATCTGTTAATTCAAATTTGCCTTTAGAACAATTTTACTTGAAAATGCATTATAAAGTTCTGTGTCTGCTGGTAATATAGCTTACTTTACACATTTGGAGAGCAAGACAGAGATCTTTACTTAAACTAAACCAGACAAACAAGAGTCTCCCACACCTTAAGAAGATCTTTGTACAGCTCTGGGTACAACATTGCAACTTCAGATTTCACATCTTTGTCCAGGACCAGAGAAAACACCGGAAACATCGTGTAAATTGTGGAGTACCTGGGAGGAAGGCAGAAGACCAGTAAATTATCTAAGGTGTAGATGAGCAAACCAATGCTAATCTTCAGAAATGAAATGAAATGAAATGAAATACAGTATTCTTGAAGTGTCAGATGACATACATACAAAGACTTGTAAATGGAATGCACCAGAGTCTTGCATGTAGGAAAAACCCACAGCATTTGCTTTTTGAATGGCTTCTGATTGGAAACACTCATACACAGATGATTGTTTCAAGTATTCCAAGTGAAGTTACAAGGTTATTAGTTGAGAAAAGGACAGACCCGTCCCCGCTCCCAAGTTTGCTCTACAGTTCAGGCTTGATTCTTTTTGCATCAGAAGGCAATGGAGGTGAATTTTTTTATTTTTTTTTTTTTTAAATTACTTAAGCCTATGAAGTCATGGGATCACATTATAGACAGGAACTGATTCCTCCTGTTAAAGACATTGGGTTATACCCCTGCTTCCTGACACTGTCAGGAGCTGGGCATTGGGTGTCACTGCTGCGCAGGCACCAGAGCCAAACAACTCTCCCTCTGCTTTTCACTAGGCTGTGAGGAGTGTTTCCAGGAGGATGGTTGGTGCCTTATGTTCTAATTGTGATAAACTGTTCTTTTGGAAAGGTTTCTAGAAAGGTTTGCATTTGGTTTTGCTCAACACAGAAGAGCAGAGAGGAGACAAGGACCACATCCATCTTCTGAAGCACTGTTGTGTAACACTCAGAGTGGAGATGTGCATGCTTTGCATGGAAAATGGACCAAATCTATTCATTATGCACAGGTCTTCCACATTATTAGTAAAAAGTGAGCTCTTACCCAATTATGAGAAAGCCTTGGTAGAGAGGAACTGAAGCAAAGTAAAATACTGATGAGAAAACAGCCTAGAAAAGGAAAGAAGTAAGTTTTTCAGGTGTAAGATACTGCACTAAAAATAACAGCTTAAAAATACATTCTGTTCAAACTGGAACATACTTGTGGAGGGTTGTCCAAATTCCTGAAATGAAGACAGTAGAATGTAATATCAACCCTTTTTATTGCTACACAAATCTTGGATGAAAGCTGTGTTCAATAGCAAACACTGGAGAGCTGGACTTGGAAAGCTTTTTGTAATGTAATTCCACAGAGAAAAATGTAAAGAGTTTCCTCCAAAGCCCGCTGGTTTGATCAAAGATGTCCAGATGTTGTGAAGGACAGGTGTGTACTTATTTATGTCTGGATGATGACTTCACAATGTAAGAAGACTTAATAATTACTAGTACAAACTCCAAAGAGTCTTTTCTTTTTTTTATCAGAAGTTTGTTACAAATTATTTTACTTTAAAAACCCTTAGCATTTTATAGTATATATCAGGACAGTATAGTATAGGAATGTGAGTCCCAAAGAATAACCTCTGTCCTTAGCTTCACTGATGTCACAACAGCTAAGAACAGAATTTGGCTCATGAACTCTTGAAATTTCCATCAACCCTTCCAGTCAACTGGTAATTGCATTTTTGTTAAACTGAAGCCCAGCACATATGAACAATGTAAACTGTGTGAATACGAAATCTGTTTATGGGGTTCCCTTTGAAATGGAGAGGAACAGACCTCCTCCACATTGCTGCAGCAAGCTGCTGAGCACTTGGGAAGGTCCTGTAAATACACAGCACAACAGACTGAGCTTTCAATAACCCCAATATCATCTGAGCTAGGCTTCCCTCAGCTGCTTAACTTCAGTCTCACTATTTGAAGGGTCTCCTTAAAACACATCTGAAAGAAGCACACTTACTCAGCAGAGAACTTAAGAGCATTGCTTCAGATTTTCAGTACCACCCAGCATTACTAAATGAAAGCAAAGACAAGCTGCATCACAGTACTGTTTTCTAAGGCAGAATATTGGTTATCCACTTTTGGATAAGCTGTTGATGTTTGTCCAATATCAGGACTTACGTGCTCATAACCAAGTAACAACCTCAAGTTCCAACCCATGAAAATTTCCAGGAGAAAAAACAGTTGTATCCGGAATGAAATGCAGAACAGTTACTTTTTGATTTTGCTTTTCAGCTCTCCACTGAAAAAGCCCTCATGACATTCCATTTACCTGCATTGTACTGATGCACAAGCTCCTGTGGATCACAAACTGACTGAGAGCTGCAGACCTTTTGTAACTGTTCCTTCCATGCACCATTAGTAAACGACCCAAATGTTTAAACTGAGTGATAGAGAAATCAGCTGCAAGTGAGGCCTGTTTTCCTTCCTGTGTACAACAGCAAATAAAAACACAGTGAGATCATTTCATTACAGGAAACAAGGAATGCAATACATTAGGTGAGAGAGAAATCATTAGCTCAGCACTTCTGCCTTCCATTGTGGATTTTATGCAAAGCACCAAAACGTGAGGAGAATTCCCATTTGATCTCTGGCCTCCAAATTCTAAGCAATCCCTCTGGATTATGATTCACAACAAGCACATTAATGTGACACATCAAGACAGTTTTAAATACAAATTTTCATTCTCAAAAGTTCACTCAATTTTAATGTTTTGGCTCACTGCAAATCGAGTATCTCCACTGCTGCCAAACTCAGTCTTGCTGCTGCAAGGAGCTCCACATGTAACAAGTGGAGCTCTAACCCTGAGTTTGCTTTCTAAACTAATATAAACAGCTTTTAATTTTATATGTAGGTATGGTACAGAGGTGTATGTTATCAAAGTAATTACAGCTCCATCATTCTGAGCATTTATGCATGATTAAAATCCCCCAAAACTAACCACAAGTGTCTGACTTGAGGGAATCTGCCAAGAACCAAATAATGAACTTGAATTCTGTAAACAGCAGTTTCCTTTGTGATCAAATTATTTTTCATGATAAGGTTATCGGTCTGATGATTATTTCTATGACAGCTTTTTACTTTCTTGAACAAATTTCAGAGGATTCATTTAAGAGTTACTTGTGAACTAGCTCCTGAATTGCCATAGGAAGTCTTATTAAATGTGAGGTAATCTCACCTTTCCTTCAACTCCAACACCACAGTCAGCCTCCTGAATCATGCTAACATCATTCCCTCCATCACCTGCAGACCAGAGCACAAACATTGGCAGTTAAACAACAGGGGCATCTTGCAACCCCACTAAAGAAACCTGCAACAGACTATATTAGAAGAAACATTTAACCCTATCAACAAATGTAGGATTTTAAATAGAAATGGGGAATCCCCATTTTAAATGGGAAATAGGGAATTTAAATTATTTAAGAAGTTTTTATATACAGAAATCGAAGGATCACTTTATCTGACTTGCAGGTGCCACTGAAGCTTCCATGGGCAACATTTCATCTTCTAAGTTTTCTCAGAACAGCATCCCCTAACTCAGCAGTTCCAGGTTTTATGAGATAACACAGAACTCTTCACTCAAAAGAGGAACTAATCAAAGACACCATCCTACATGGTCACTCCTCCCTAGCTATTCCCTTACCTACTGCACAGGTGAGTTTGCCAGTCCTTTCCTGGAGCAATCGCACAATTTGGGCCTTCTGTGTTGGAGCACATCTGCAGCACACAACAGCAGGGCACTGGCAAGCCAGCTCCATGAACTCATACTCATAGTATTTCAGACACACCTAATTTACAGAGATCAGAAGCGTCACCAAAAACTGTGCTATGAAAATTTATTAAAATAAAAATACAAATCCTAATTCAGCCATAGTTTTGGGACTGCTCCTGAATAGCTTGGGATTTTTTGAGCCTACCTCCAGTGAGTCACCAGAAATGACCAGAGCGCAGTCGTGTTTCCGGCGGAAGGCGTTCAGCTCTAGATGGGCTTCTCCACGGTTAGTGACCTGGAGAAAGAGATGGGAACTGAGGAAGGGTTTGCCTCGTTGGGTGAAAAAAACAAGCAAAAAAGCCCCAGAGGAAGAAAAAGTAATATGGACAGGCAGCACACTGAGTTATGCAGAGCACAGAGTCAGATAAACAAAGGCTCAGGGGATAGACAACTGAGTCAGGAGAATAAAAATATTATGGGACTACTGCAGGAAAACAGTTGTGATCCCAGCATCCCTCCTGTCCCAGAATTTGGAGTCATGAACAAGCTCTGAGAAAGGGCTACGTGGGTGCTACTCACTAGTCTGAATATATGGATGTCCTGTGTCCGTGTCACCAAATGTGCATTCTTGGCTGTACATGTGGCTGTCTCTAACTTATCCCCAGTCAGCATCCACACCTAAAATCCAAACATTTAATGGATTAAATAAAAAACTTAGCAACCACATCTGCAGGACATCTAGATGCACCACTTGCCAGTTCAGGCATATAAAAGGACTGTTAGAATATACAGAGAAATTATTTTTCTCAGAAAGCCCTATTTTAAAACATACAAGAACATTCTCACAGATGAATGAAAGCAAAGCTCTTAAAGAGGCTGAAACACAAAAGAGTGCCCAAAATACATATAACATTTTCCCACCTGCACTATTTCAAGATTCTGCTGATAAACCCACAAAATGCAAGCTGAAGAATGTGTACTCGTGTGTTAATGTGTCCCACCCCACCTATTTCTCGTATGCTGAAATAAGCAGGCCTTGCTGCAGAAAAATCCCTCATGGCCCTGCCTGAAATGTGGATGATGCAACTGGGGTTAGCTCACTGCTGATGTGTGCGTCTGGAACAGACTAAGATGGTCGGAGTTTGGCTTCTTTTGTTTATTTGGTTGGTTGGGTTTTTTTTTTGTTTCTATTTTGTTTTTTTTAAATATACACTGCTCCTTTTATTTCATGTGAAGGAGGGAGGTGCACTAGAAAGTCATGTCAGCAGCAATAACCTGTTATAATCTGGCAGGGATTTCCCTCAGCAGTGTAAATATATCAGAGTTTGTTTTGGTTTTTCCACTGGTGTTTTTATTCTTTCAAGACACCGCCCAAGAATAGTTAACAAAACTTTAAGAACAAAAAAATACACAAAGACTCACTTCTTTGTTTAATAACCTGAGGCTGAAAAAAGATTTGATCTTAACAAGATGGACCTTGTAATGAATTACAAGACTGCCTTCACTCGATTTACTTCTTAATTGCAATACCCTAATGAACATACCACTGCAAGGAGTGCTCTGAAGCACTGCCCTTGCTGTACAACACCAAACTCCACACCCTGACACTGACTCCAGGCAAGGTGAACAGAAAAAATGAAACTGCTTTGGAATAACTGTTTGGTACTAAGCCACAGGGGGAGAAAGCCACAGTGCTGCTAAGGAGCTTTGTCTGATTCTGCTCATCTCACTTCCATGCTGAAGGCTCTGCTGTTTACAGGGATGGCTCTAAACAGAAAGCACTTTTGAAAGCCTGTCCCAACCCTTGAATTCCACTTCCTGGAACAAACACATTGCCCTTCTTTGGATTCACACCACAGCTCAAGATTTTTGCTCACTCTGTTACTTAAAGCAGAGAAACCACAACCAGAACTTTTTCCCTACTTTTCTTGCCCAAATTTGGGCATTATTTTTTTCCTTTTTCCAAGTCTGGGATCTGACTGACACGTTTTCAGAGGGAGAAACTAAACAGGCAGCACACTGGTTTCCTCACTTCTAAACACAGCTCAGGTCTTAGGTGTCCGAATCTGAGATGCCAAGGCCCAGAAACCTGGAAACAAAAAAAAAATTATGTCCCGCTCCTGATTCTCTTGGTTCAGGCCCCCTCTAGTGGCTACTGGAAACAGAGATATTTGCAGCCCAACGTTCAAGAGCAGCACGGGAGTTGGTGCACCAAACACACCCAAACTCGTCTTGATTCATGCAACCACCTGAAAGAAACAAATGCCCACAAGTCTCCTGTATCTACCCTCAGGCCTGTGCACTCAGTGTCTTTGTAAAAAGAGCCAGAGCATCTTATGGGAAGCACAGAAGGTGACATTCTTTCATGTGTTTAGGTAACATTTACTACTTTCAGTATGTTCAGTTCCCAAAATGATCTTTAAAATGCATCGGCCAGCCCCACTATTCCCACTCACAAAGGGCACTGGGTGAAATGTTTACTTTAACAGGCCCCCAAACTGCCTCAGTTTACTGTCTGTAGGGGTACTCCAGAGGGTCTAGGTGTCCCTGCTAGGAGTAACATTAGGTTAGGCAGACCTTAATGCCAGCATTTCTCAGCGTCTCCAGGGTGGGTCTGACATCTGTCTGCAGCTGATCCTCCACACCAGTGAGACACAGCAGCTCCATCTCCATTTCCAGGCTCTCAATGACTGTGGCCACCTTCAGGGAGCGATCGTGCACACTTAGCTTTGCCTGAACATAACGTGCCTGAGAACAGAGCAGACACAGCTACAGTCACACAGTCAGCTTTCCTTTTTTGGTTTTTTTTTTTGTTTTTTTTTTTTTTGTTTTTTTTTTTTTTGGAGTACAGTACTAAACAGCACAAGGAACGATCAATTAACTCCTTTCTGTCATTCAGGGATGCCACCTGAATGACAGCTTGCTTGTAACCACAAAGAGTGTGTTACAGAATAAGGCAGAAAGTATTTCAGGGTGTTTCTGTCATTTTGCCCTTGCCTCCTGCCAGCTGGGCACACAGAGTGCCCTCATGCACAGCTGAAGTGTCACCTGCAGAGTGACTGGAAGTGATTCCCTCACACCACAGGTCTCACCACAGCTTCTATGACAAACAAATGAGGGCAAGAAACAATCCTAAACATTTCCACTGTCTGATCTCTGCATTTAACTTAACAGTTGTTCTTCACACTTTGCCTGCCTGGAGTAAGCAAATCAGTGCTGTGAGTAGAGACCCATCTAATAAACCCCAAGCATGAAGCCAGTGTGTCCAGCAGGCCTGGCTGGATTTACATTCTGGTTGTTTGTAGTTTCCCTGAATGTCAGAATGCAATAATTAAAAGTCAACACATTTCTCCACACAAACACAACTTGTCTAATAAATGATGAATATCTGCAGAATTTATAACCCCAAAAGATTGTAAGGCAGGATTCAGGAACTGGCTGGGATCCAGTTTCATACGTATCACTTAAAAAGCCACATTGATTAAAAGAACAGCAAGACACTGAAGAATGACAGTCCTAATAGAAAGCGAAGGGAGATGAGAGGCAGCATTATCACAACAGGTCTCTGAGAATCACTTCAGTGATTGTTTAAAAACAAACACACACACAAAACCAAATAAAAACTTACTTCAAAGTCTTGATACTGCTCTTCTGTCAGAGACTTCTTGGCTACAACAAGAACCCTCAGGCCTTCCCGAGCCATGTTACCACACTGGAAAGAAGTATCACATTGTGAAAAACAAACTGCATCTCAAGTAAGATGATTTATGCACAAAATTGCAGAGATGGCAATGTAAGATAACAGGCTAAGAAAATAACCATCCTATTTGAGCAACCCCAGTGAGTCTGTAACACCTGATAAAGTGCATGATAAACCAGAGAGGAAAAAAGGAGATCTGCAATGGTTTGTAATCTATCCCAGTGACCAGAAGCAAAAAGGTCCTCTCTGCTGTACCAGGTGGCAAAACCAACCCCACTGATAACATTTTCTCTAAGTAAAAGCACACAAGCCTTTGACCATAAACTCTTTAAATAAGATGAAGGTATTATTATTTCTTTGAACTCCAGGGTTTGGGTGTGGGTCAAAGCAGTAACTGAAGCTGCTATGAACTCTGTGTCATTACTACCAGGATAATAAACATATCCCAGCACAAAACTGCCAAATCTAGCTTTGAAAATTAGACCTCTCAGTCTAAAATAAACCCAAACACAGGATCAAGCCTAGGACAAATCTGGTGATCTTTAGTGACAATCATCTTTAAACAAAATCCATTTTATTTACAGGATTTATTCTGCACTAAATATTTTGAACTCTCCACCTGACTTCCTTGTTACTGTATATATATTTTGCTGAACACAAATCCAGTGAATTGCCAAGACCACTGAACTTCTGGCTTGCAGATGCTTTAGTAGTTATGCCCACTCTGCCACCCTGACAAGCTTTGTCACGCCTTGTCCTGCAAGGAAAAAAGCAGTGGCAAGAGAACCCCTCTGCATGGAGGAGAGAGACAGCTCCATACCTCCTCTTCCAGCCAGTCATTGTACTGCACAATCCCAGCCATCACCACGTCAGCCCCCTTCATGTAGAAGGTGATCTCTCCTGTTGATTCATCCTGCAGACAAGAAACAGAGGAGTTTAAGTTGGGTCAATAGTAGTGTGTTTGGAGTGTGGCCTCAGCAAACTAAGCGATGAGTTTTTTTGTAAAACACAAAAACATCCACAGAGTTGGGCTGAAGGTACATGTGGTTCATCATCTTGTCTTGGGGCCAAAAGGAGATGTCAATTCAGTTGCAACTTGGTTATTCACAGATAGGAATTAATACTATAGACAAGGATGATCAGCTTTTTCACATGTGATTTCCATGCAGATATCTTTAAATTCTGACTGTATGTGCCTCTGGAATAACCTCTAGCTCTCACCCTGAAAATTCATTTCATACTTACCTGAAACAAAAAAACAGATGCACAAAACTTAACAGAGTAAAAATCACTCTAATTTACTCCCTCTGTTACATTATATGGCACAAGCATAATTAAAGTTTATGCTTGCCACAGACAGGTTAGATTGCTGCCTGCCTTATCTGATCCAAGCAATTTGTAGGCTGCAAGTAAAGCATATTTACATTACCACAAATTAAAAAATCCCTCCTAACCAGGCAGATGCCCAAGGAGGTCACAGCTATTAGTATTACAAGCTAATGGAAACCCTGGCAATTTCCTCAAAGGAGACAAAACAATGAGTAAGGAACAAACTGCTCTGTAAACCAAGACAGCCACAAGGGATAGGAAGAAAATAAACTTAACATGCAAAAACAAAAAGCCCAAGAAGGTCTGAAAACAGATAGTTGTGAATGAAGGGGGAAAAGTACTTCAGGGAAAAAAAAAGAAGTTAAAGAAAAGCAGACTGGACACCTCTTTGTTTTCACAAAGATGTGTCAATATGTTCTGCTATTCAGAAACTAGTGGTGAAGGTTACCACACATAAATAGCTTGAGTTGGTAGGAAAATTCTGATGTCTTGTGGCACCAACAGTACAGTCTACATCCCTAGCAAAAAACAAACTATCTAACAAAAAAAGCAAGCCAGCACGTGATGAAGATACTTCAAAAGCAATGAAGAGAAGTGGCTTTGCTAGGAAATTAAGTAGCAGCCAAGGATAATGAAGCTTCATAACTGATCATTTTTTCCAAGATCACAGAGATATTCACAAGGAAGATAATTATAATGAAGTTTAAACATGATTCTCACTGTCCAATATCCTAATACCCAGACACTCCACCTCTCCAAAGCAAAATTCATGTCACTCTACCAAAACAACTAGAATGTGCTTAAATAAACCAGAACTCTTTTGTCAGTAGCCAAAGGTAAAGGTTTATCTATTAAATTATTTGATTAAAAAGTGTCTAACAACATCTTTGTAGGAAACCGAATAAAGATTCCACTTCCCGTACTGCAGAACTGGCTTAAGATAGTTTAGATTTTTTGTCCAATATAAATACTGTATCAGCTATCTCCTTGCATTAGTCATTTCCTCTCACCGAGTTCAATAGGAGGTTAGTACGTTCTCATATTATGCTAAGATCACACTATAAATCTACACAGAGATTTGCCAGTTATATTGTTTTGGAGAGGCATCTTTTTCCACCGTGGTCTGACTCTGGCCACAGTTCAAAGGCTTCTTACAGTTCCAGATATGACAATAGCACTATCTTTGCTTTGCAACAAAGATCATTCCACATGGGTAAGGGGAAAAAAAAGCACAAAGAAAAGGAAGAATGGAAAATACTGTGGTCAAACAAACAGTTTTTTTTTTTTCAAGAAGATAAGTCGGAAAACAGTACATTGAAGAATGGCTGCTTTGGTAGAACAAGACCTCTTAGAATTGAAATAATCAGCTAGAGAAACGACAATTGATCACAAGTAAACAAGCAGATATTGAAAAAAATACCCCAAATGAGGCAACATCTGCTACTTGTTTTCAATATTAAGTACTGCTTTATTTACTAGAAGTTATGTGTTGAAGGAGATCTTTTTATAGGAGCCAGAGCAGACAGGATCAGCAGGGGAGATGAGTGTCTGTGCCAAGGATTTCAGTAACAGCATTACAGGGCTGGACACATCAATCACTCACTGAAACTCTATACCTGGATTGTACAGGAGGTCTGGCAAGACCATTGCAATGGTTCCTGCTAGCTGAAAAAAAATGCAGTTTACAAGAATGGGCAATATCTGTATAGTTGAGCAGAAAATATTACCATTTGAATTCTATTCAATGCAATCCTGTGTGCAGTTTCATTCTGCAACTTCTCCCTCCCTCCCTGTCCAACTGCTCCCTGCATCTGTTGTCTCCTGGATACTTCAGACTGCTTTCCCTCCCCTTATTTCCATTTTTTAATCAAGCAGGACAGTTTTAGAAGATGCACTGAAGAGGTGAACATGGTAGAACAAAACAAAATAAGACTGCCTACAGATGCATGCATGTATGCTTAATAAAAGAAAATTTTACTTGGCAAGTAACTATTTAAAAACTCTTATGTCCATCTTTATTTTTAATGAAAATAAAAATCATCCTTGAAGATACTACTTTAGAAAATACAGGAATATGGCAAAGGAATACCCAGGCAGTCAGCATCTGCTACTTAAAACTTACTTCTGCAGAGGGTATACAGGCTCAGCAGTAGCTCAACGGCAGCAAAATAAAGACAATTAAAAATCACAACAATCAGGAGCTGTTACCAGTATTTACAGTCAGGATCTGGGCCTGGCACTACTCTCACTGACCACCAGTGGGAGTTTTCCCGGTTTTGACTGCAGCAATATTCTAAATACAGATACAAAAAAAATACAAACCTTTTCTTCCTAAAGGAGTATATAGATAATAGGTAATTTAAAAGGGATAGGCTTCAAAACAAAGAGGAAAAAAACATTACTCCTTTTCACTTAGATGAGAAAATTTCAAAGCATCCACTTCTCTGCTGAGCATATGAAACCAACTTAATATACCCTGGCTTCAACAGTAAATCCACTTCTTATGCCTTTGATAAAACAGCACCTGACCAAATGTTTGCAGTGACAGTAAGGAAGGGGTACACAAGTTGTTTAGTCGTCCCTCTTTTACATTAGCATTTTTATTCTAGATCTTGAAAAGATTGCCTGAAGCCTCTGCGTCATTTTCTCTAAAAAAATAATCTGAAGAATCTACACTTTCTGCATTTAAACAGATGTGCACTACACTCATCACAGATATCCCATGCAGGACAAGACACCTGTGGGAATATTGACAACTGTGTACAACTGTGTATGTTAAATGCATTCAGTCAGATCTCTATATTCACAGATTTAACACACTGATCACTTTGTATAAACTCAGATTATCAGACCATTTCAATTACCATTCCTGCCCTTGGCCATGTTTTAATATTCTGAAGCCTGAAACAACTTGAAATACAATTTTTTTCACCCTGCAATGTACTGTGGTGTGTAATCCAGAATTTAAAAGCAGTTCCCTGAGCAACAGGAGATTCAGGTCCAAAATACTCAGGTGGATTAACACACATACAGCCTTTTGCATGAGCTTTAATGATTTCCATCCTTATCACAAAATCTCTTGGTAGCAGGAATATTGAAGTTCTCTGTAGTATTTGTATTGTTAAATACAACCATGACATTCCTCAGTTTTACAACATTGCTTCATGGTGTCATTTCTGACAGGGATTGTGCTGTTCCAGGGTTACAGAGATGTTGGGATTTGTGAAGCTGCCAGACATCAGACAATAAATAAAGCAGATCAAATTAATCTGTTATTGATGAGGCCCAGGTGTACAATACTGATGCCAAGCACTTCTAACTAAAAGCAAAGGTTACTCCTCCTACTGCTACAAATTAAAATAGAGGAGACAGAAGATATTTTTTCACTCTATTTCCAAATATTCATGTATTCCAAATAAACAGATAGCAACTCAGTTTTACCACAAAGTAAAAAGGGAGGGGAAAGAAAAAAAAATAAAAAAGAAAGCCACCTTCACCTATTTCTCCCTACCCTAAATAACAAAGCTGCAGATCCCATGAAATGATACAACAAATCATATCTTGCCCTGATTACAGGTTTCATATTCAAGTTTTAGATTCCTGGTACCAATTATAGCCCTACTCTCAGTGAAAAAATAACAAGGATGTTTTAATTATCTTCAGAAGAAATGTTCAAACTGCTTCACCTTGTTTGCTTCACAGGCAAATGGACGTGCCTTACCATATCTGGGTTTGTTTATCCTACTAACATTGATTCTCTAGCACTATCTTGACAACTAATGATGAAAACGGTGACAACTGATCTCAACTGTTTTTAACACCCACACTTCTTTCTTTTTAAGGTAATTTTTTCTCTGAGAATCTGATCTTGTGTTATATTTGTATATAAAAGCAAAGCAATGTATACAGTTTCAGCTGGGCACGTATTTAGCGTACGCAGTGCCTGCTGCTGATAAAGGTACTTGCACAAATGCACCCTTTTTACCTTAACTCAGCTATTTTCAAACTCAGCTGTGGGCTCTTGTTGAATACCTCCACAAAAATCTCCACAATTCCCTTCAGCAACAAGAGCAGTGCTGTACTTCCATGGGGTTCAAGAGGTGTTTCAATGCCTGGCAGAGATCTGGGGAGCACTTTCACTGCAATCTTCCTCACCCCGTTGCACAATCTCAACTGTGTGCCCTACCCATCCCTCCTCTGTCTCCTTCCACTTTGCACATTTGTAGCAAAAAGCCTCTCCCAATATTTTCCATTATCCCCAATACGCTTGGTTTGAGTCAGAGGGAAATGCTCGAGCTCCCTCTTCCTGTCCAGCAGCATCCTGAAGTCCCTGTTGCACCACCAAGGAGGTACTTCCCCAGTTGGTGGCTGATGGCCTGGCTGGACACTCAACCTGATACAGCCCTTGATGATGTGTGTAAAAAACTATTCAGAGGGGCTGTACAACAAAAACCCAGTCCAGAATAAGTACCTGACAAATTAAAAATGTGAGAAGGTGCAGCTGGAGGAAGATGGAGTCATGGAGGACACAAAACACCCTGAGTGCCTGAAGCTTGGGTTCCTTCATTATTTTGAGCAAGGGACTAAAGGTCAATAAACGAAAGATGTTCCAGGGCACTACAACCCTTCCGCCACTTACCCGAACGATAATGCCCATGCGCTTGCTCTCGTAAGTGAAAGGAAAGATCTGGAGGATGGTGAAGTTCAGGATGTGGCCACCCGGTGTCCTCAGCTGCACGGAGGACTGGTCTCTTCCCACCAGCGTTAAGCCCACGCTCTCGGTCCACTGCACCAGGGCCACCTGAGAGAAGGAACCTCTGCTTGAGCACATCAGGTAAATCTCTTTCCAGTGACTTACTTCTTGAATGTGCTATTTATGAAACCAAGAACTCAAATTGATGCATTCACCCTGGATTTACAGTATCAAAGCCAGAAACACTAATGCAGAGCACATCAAAAATTCATAATAAAAAAGCAAGCAAACAAAATGAGCTCTGTGTTACACTCTCTGTTTGCAGGAACAATTCATCAGCATCGTTCAACCTCTGTACCAATCAGCAAGACAGCTGGGAGCTGGCTCACAGACTTTTCTTAGCAGAGAACCTCTTCTCCCCAAACATAAAAAGAAAGCAAAACAAAAAAACCAAAATAAACCCAGATTTTTCAAGGCACCTGAATTCATTTAACTCAACTTAGTTGGCCATCATTTTGTTTGCCGCTTCTAACATTTAAAGACCACAACACTGAATTCTTTACAAGCTTTCACTACATTGCAACCAGAATCACGATAGAAGGCCAAAACATTTCTTTTGCTTCCCTGACAATCCCCCCAGAATTCCCAACTCAGCTGACACATCCATCTAAGACTGAGCCTGCTGAGATATGGGGGTTTAATTCTACGAGTTGTCTTTGCAGTAACAGATGGGAGCAGCAGCTGACATGAGCCCATATATCACTGGCCTCCAGAAAGGCTCAAGGGATACTTTCTCCAAACAGACATGAAATACTGGAAGTACTTTACAGTGACATTTTCAAAGGCATGAGAGCGTTGGGCACATGGTTGCTGCTGACTTGGAAGGTTATTTATCCCTCGTGCCTTTCTGTTTCTGCTGTTACTGCCT
Organism: Heliangelus exortis; assembly: GCF_036169615.1. NCBI lineage: Eukaryota > Metazoa > Chordata > Aves > Apodiformes > Trochilidae > Heliangelus > Heliangelus exortis. The sequence continues at coordinate 8,406,571 of NC_092437.1, read as the reverse complement.
TAACTGAGATCTCTTTCCATTAAGAAACAGATAAAAATAGAATCTCTTATACTTGTGTAAAATCAAGATTTTACTAAATGAATACATACAATTCATTTCTTTGGAGAAGCTTTTGTGAATTCAGCCCCCTTTCATCCACAGTTAAGCATCAAAGACAAAAACCTTAAAAAACCTTTGCCTTTCATAAAGCAGTCTTAAATTGCAAATTTAAAAAAATTAGTTGAGTTGGCTTTGCCTTGAAAGACCTTTATATCAATTTGAATCAATATTTGGTTTAGTATTAGGAATATTTTGCTGTATTATTCACAAAGATTACAACAAATGAAAGTCTCTTTCAAGCTTATCTTTTTCAAAAGTTTCTCCAAGCCATCCTTAGTGCATGAAAGTGTGAGGTTAGATAATCCTCCTACCAGTCTCTCCCTGAGCAGAGATGGAGATTGTTTTTCTAATACTCTGGTTAATAAATAATTATCAGAAATTCTTCACAGCATGATGTTACGTGATGTTCAGTGTGCACAGCACTGGCTGTTATTTGCCCATGCTGGTAAGCTGCAAATGTCAAGATACAAATCTCTGCTCTCAGCTCATCCCATTAGAACATCTGCTTTGCTACTTTTCTTCAGACACCTCCTCCCTCTTTCCCTTTCAGCATCTCACTTAAACCCTATGTCAGGAAGCAGTTAAACCTCCCAAAAGAAAAGCCCTGTGCAGAGGAACAAATGGATGAGCAGCACATCAGAGGTGCTATATCATGCGCATGACACACTTCAAACTAATTGCATTGCTCTGTGCAAAGCCAGTCAGTTTGTACAGCCCTGTGACCACAGAAAGGTACACCAGTGGAAGGAGAAGAATAATGAAAGAGATCTCCCTTTTCCATGCTGCTCCCAAGCAGGCCTGGGTCCTGTCAGCCCTTAATGGCCCTCCAGGTGAACTTCATTCAGCACTGGAGGGGAAGTGGGACTGACCCCTTTGAACATGCCACTTCCCAGCCTCCCTAGTACTTAATGAATAGTTACTGAGAGAGAAAGTGATATATTTTTGAAGTGTTCCTATCAGATGTACTAAAAGCATTGAAATTACCACCCCCATTCAAGAGGCAACACAATGGTCCTGGCTCTGGGAAGACAACACCAACAGCAACAAAAGTGCTGTTCTGGTTGGGTCTGAGCACTGTGGGATGGGCAGCACCTTCCCAGCCGTGTGAGACAGAAGAGGTTTACTCTGCATTGTGCAGACTGATAACCAGATGGGCTCTCAGTCTCAGCAAAAAGATGAGAAACATTCAAGATGCAAAAAATACATTTACAGCTTAAACCAAGGAGATTTAAGCAGGCTTGAAACTCCTCATATACCTCCAAGAGAGCCCATGCTCACTGATGAGGGGAAATCAACAGACACCCTGACTGCACTCCAGGAGTTTGCAGCCAAGTCAGATACAGATCTCAGCACTACAAAGCAGAGCAACTCAGTACACTATCCTCCAAAATATGCTCTTTCCTACAATTAAATTACCCAAGCCACCACTGAAGTGGATATTGACTAATAAATTTCATTCTAAAGGGACAAATTGATCCTTCTGTGCCATGAGTTGCTCTACAAATGTCCCATTTAGGGTTGCCTAGGCAGACAGACAACAGGCAGAAACCAATTGATCAGTTCACCCTTTCATGTCCTGGCAGCTGCAGTGGGTTGTCAGGGTTAAAGACTGTTTGCCCAGGAATCTCAGGCACTCTTATCTCTGATCAGATTATATCTATTTCATTTCCCCTGTTAGTTACTGTATGGCTACAACTGACATGGCTTGCAGAGCCCCAAGGCTGTAACTGATATCTGAATAAAGATACTTCAAGACTTCTAAATGGCAGCATGCACAGGAAACAAATTTAGGAAATCCTGCTTTCTGTTACAGGAAATGAATCCTATGCCAACTGGTAGAAATTACCCTTGCTGTTAGAGTAAAGAGAATACAAGTTTTTGTACTCATTTCATAAACTGACCTTCCCTGCCATGGCAGTATTTTATTGATATAGGATTTCAAAGGCTGGCTTTAACAGGAGTCCAAAGCTATTCCCCTACAGGGAATGTTATTTAACAGCATCACTCTCTTCTCAAGGACTCGACTTGTGCTGATGCTGCATTTTGTACCATCTAGTATGACATACACAGAGCACATCTAAACAATATTTGTATATCTAAGACCTACAGACACGATTTCTTCAGTGCAGCAAAGTGTATCTGATTTATGAACCCACTGTAATTCTCTACTCAACATACCACACAAAAAGAAAAAATAATTTAAACAATAACAATCATGGAAGGATAATAACCATGCTATAGTAAACCAAACAATAATCCCATGGGTATTTGAGACAAATTGGTGCATAAATATTTTAAATATAGAACAGTATAAAGTAAAATAGGAAATAGTGACTTCACTATATACCACAGTACATATGTAAGCAAACAGGGGATCTGTGCAAAAATACCAGTAAATGCAAAAATCCAGTAAAACAAAAGAAAACAAAACCCCACTTCAATGTAGATCACAAAAACTGCCATCTGGAAATAATTCCCAACTTGTTTCAATCCAAAGGCATTGATTGATTTCTGCAAAGCTGGGTTTACAGGGAAGAGCAAAACATCAGAGGAGAAAAGCAGGTAAGCAAACTCTATATTATGTGCTGGGAGAGCACACACATGCACAATGCTCACTGGCTCTGAGGGCAGGGAGGAGCAAGCCCTTGTCACTACAGGTACATCACAGGAGGAAGGGGAAAAAACAAAGATACAGTTTTTTGTATAGCACAGACAAGAACTCATGGCATGAAATGAATTAATTGCCTACTTGGGAAGAAGAAAACACTATAGGGAGTATTTTGAATGTACACAAAATGTGGAAACCAGCAATACCAGTCTTTCATTAATATATGCAACCATTTCAAAATCCTCACGTAGCTGGGCTTGTAACAAATAAACATGGTTCTATGCAAACAATTTCTGACCTCTAGTGATGAGGAAAGGCAGCTTATAGCTTGATGTCAAAGGTGAAAAAATTATCAGAAGCAAATCTGTTTTATTTGGAGCAATAAATGGAAGAACCCTTCAAACATAGTCAAATGGGTGATTTGATCTCATTGTCACCAAGATTCTTATGGGAAATTTCAAAACTTCAGTCTCTTTAATGGCATACAGCAAGTCTAATTGTGCAAATGAATAAAAACAAATTGTTTTACCTTGGCTGCACAAAAGATTTATCCAAAAAACATAATCAGTACATGAAACCATATTTCATTCCTCCTCTCTTCATCATAGAGGAAAACAACAGTCTAATTAAATTTTCCAAAATTTGCAGTTAAAAAGAGGACTTTAATCATAAGTCCTGTATTGAACCCAATCTCAAGTGTTCAGCAGAAATCTCCAGCTAGTCTCTGGAGAGCTGCAAAATCTCTCTCTATGGTACCACTGTATAGCCCTGGCTGGACTGGGAGATGGGAGGGATCTGGCAGGACACAGCCTTGCTCTGATACAAACTTTTGCACACTTCACTCACTCTGCAGAATTTTATCTGGAGCTCTGGGTCTGTCCCATCCACATGGGAACATTGTCTCCTGGGTCAGCAGTGCTACTCAGTGTGATTTACAACTTTTTTACTTGCACTGGAAGTTTGAACACCTTGCAGATCAGGAATGACCTGACTTATGGGTGTGCTCTAACCCCCTCCCACAAGTCAAAGTTATTATCCCCTGAAAAAAGACAAGACTGCCTATCATTTACTGAACATGGTCAAAGGGACTTATGCAGAAACTTGGGCAAAACTCTGTGGTGCAGAGTCTGACACAGCAGCCAGACACTAGTCACCAGAGAGGCAGACTTGGCTGAATTACATCAACTGAGAGGGCACTTACAGTCTGTTCACAGGCTATCAGGGAAATAAATGCATTAAAATATTACCCCCTTCACTAGACTGGAGTACTTTAACCAAATAATTATATTTTTTTTTAACAACAAGCAAGGTTGTATTTGTATTTTTATGCATGCAAATGGCCACTGACCTCATCAGGACTGGAGGCCTGATACACCCTGCAGGAGTCCTCATAGTGTCTCTCAGCTTCAGCCTGGTCTGTCACCCCGTTGGACTCGTACACCGGAGTCACGTTGTGGCACAGCGCGATCGCCTTCACCGCCTCGTGCACTCGGCTGCTCATGGTTTTACGCACCTTGGTGGCCAAGGTAAGGCCCTTCACAGCAGGTGGGTCCTGAGATTGCTGATGAGAAAAGGAAAGCAGAACATAGTCTTACTGCAGGAAAAATGTTTTGAGTTTTTAATTCAGTGAAGACAATAACTGTAGCAGCTGTGCAGACTCTCCTGTCCCCAGGAAGGAGGTGCACTCTTCATACACCTTAACTCAGGCCAGCACTGGGAAGGTACCCCAGCATAATGCAGATTCTTTATCATTGGTCCTGGTGGAGTAAAGCACCCCAAAAGATTTACTTAAGTTTTGGGAACAGTACACTGAGAAAAAGATCCTTTTTTGCAGATTCATCAAACACTAACTGGTGAAAGACCAAAGTCAGAAGGCTCAGGGAAACCACTTTTTTTGCTCCACAAAAGACCATTGGCTCTGAAAATTTAGTCAATTTGGTTTCATGTGCAAGAGAATATAATTGCTGAAAACAGAAAACAGATGACTTGCATGCACCTAGAAAATCTTAATTACATTCATTTATTTTTTAATACTATTCTTAGTATCAGAATGGGAGTCTTCAGATAATTGCACAATTACTAAATTATCCTGGTTGAAGAAGGACACACAGTGATCTAGTTTCCTGCTCTGTTAACCTTTAGTGTCAAGAGGACAAAAGTTTCACTTCCAGGTCAAAGGCCACAACGTGGTAAAAATAAGAGCAAAGAATAAGAACTACAGTTCAAAATGAATCATTGCCAGCAAATGCTTCTCATTATAAGCAATCTCATTTGGTAATGATAAATGCTTTATGAGACATATCCTTTACCAGCGTAATTCCACATCTACTTTCCACTTAAGTGTTTAGGACACATAAGATCTTCAAATTTAATATTGCTGTTCATCAGCACTCTTGCAACAGGCTTTAAGCAAGCCAAACAGCTGCAAACCCTCAGCTGAAGTGCATTTAAATTGACAGAGTACTAGTTCCACACTAGACTAGTCACAGTCACCAAAAGCTTCTTGACAAATATCAAATACTTTGGTAAATAATTAACCAGTAGTCAAGTTTTCTCTGGAGACTGAGTACAAAATTAGGACAAATAGGTCTGAAGTCTGGGGATTTTTTTTATTGGTTTGTTTTAAGTACAGTTTAGTGATTTCAGGGTCTCAATGTCAATAAAACAAGCAGATGTTAAGAAGGCTGTGAAAGCACAGGAGAGAGAGAGAGAGAGAGAGAGAGAGAGAGATACCTGAATGAGTCACAAGTTACCTGAGACACATGTCAGTGAAAAAGATAATTACTCAACATACCAGGTATTTATCAACTATCATATGCTTAGTTAAAAGCACATTGTAGCCCGACAGGCTGCCCAGGGAAATGCCATCAACAGATCACTGAGGTCAAGGAAACCTGTTGTGCATATTTACCACCATGAACAAAATACAGAAATAAAAATCCTATTTACAGTACATAGTGCCTTTTTCCAGACAAGAATGCTGGCTTCATGTTTCATTTTGAGGGGAGTATAAGAAGAGCACTTCAGTCTAAAAGTCTCTTTTAGAGAAAAACAAAACCAATGTGACATGAAAAACCCAGTCCACAGCACTGGGTGTGCATGCCCAAAGAAAAGCACTGGCACTTGGAAAATAGCTTCTGCAGTTTCTGTAGGAATGAAGTAATTCCACAACTGTTGAGAAATGAAAATACCTGATCTATAACACAGGAGTAGTAACCCATCACTTAGATCTGCAGATTGCATCTGTGGAATCACATTTTATAAAAGCAAAATCAAACAGTCAGTAAGTCACAAAAAAAGTTTTCTAGCTGTATCTGAGAGAATGGTTATTTTAAAAAGTGAACAATAATGCTTTCATGATTACCTAATTAGTGCCAATTCTTAAATCTTTTCTAAGTACTACTCAGTGGAGTGGCTGGAACACCAGCCACTGACAGCTGATTGCTTTTCTTACAAAGCAGCAATATTCCTAAGTAAAACCTCAGCTTTATGAAGGAAGCACAGGTATTTATATGAAGTTTCAATTCATAAGCATATTGTCCATTGCTAACATGCTAAGGAATACACTTTGATGACCCAGACAAATCACATGGCATTACCTAGTTATTATATAAAACTGAAATAAAAGTCTAATAACAAAGATTAAGGCTTTTTAGATGCTGTCTTATCCTGTGATACTAAAAGAGGAATGCAAGGGAGAGACTTCTCAAAACAGGATTTTCCTGTTCTATACTTTCATTACATGTCAACTTTTTTGTCTTTTGTAGATGTAGATAGTTCTCAAAACAGATATCTGTAATGCATCAAAGAAGATCATTGGTGCATTACTGAAGAATCCCACTTGTAACATTTTCAACCTGCAGGCCTAAAGCAGTGACAGTAGCAGTACACTGTTCTCAGTTACTGCTTACTGAGTGCCCATGTTTCCTCTTCCTTCATTAGTGCATCAGTACACAGCATTTTGAACAGCAACTTAACCCATTAAATATTACCCAGAGCCAGTTTTTCAATAAAGCAAACACTGTGGTTGCTGTAAATGGTGAATATCTAAATAATAGTATGCTGGTTTACAATCAGGCCTCAAAAGCAAGACACAGGCACATACATGCACTTACAGACATGTGCAGATGCTGTGGCAGTTAAAAGACTGGTGGATGGGAAACAATCCATTAATACAATAGCAATCATGATAATATTTATCTATTATGGATTCAATTACCTTCTGACTTTTCCAAAAAGCAGTAAGTTAATAGGCACATCCTTGCCATGCTAACTCACCATTAGCCCAGTGACCCAGAAATCTATTTTATGAACAGAGTTAAGTAATGCAATTTAATTCTACCTGTGTGTATATACTGAATATGTGGCTCTGCACTTCATCCATGGAGTCCAGGCCATAAGCTACTGTTCCCAGGTGAAGTCGCTTGAAGACCATCTCATTCTGTGTAAGAGTTCCTGTAACAGAAGCAGCACCAAACACAATGGGCATAAACACACCTATTCCCCAGCACACATTCTTGCTGTACCCCAAATCCAAAAGAAACTGGCCAGCACCTGATTTAGTCACTGTAACAAGTCCAGGCAACATTAACAAACAATATTAACAAACGTGAGGACCAATTCTCCCAGGAAGCAGTGGTGCACATCAGCGTGCTAGTGAATAAGAATGAGATTATTCACCCCTAAGTCAATGATAGTAAGAGCTGCAGGCATAATTCTGGTCTGGCTGCACCAAAGAAAACTTCTAGAAACAGCTTCAGTTGGATCAGGATTCTGTGCCAGACCAAGCTTTTGATTACAGCTTAGGTCTTTTGAATTCAAGTTCAATTTTAAAAGTCTAAGGACAGCAGCAGACAGACCGATAGCATGCTTCTGCCTATGTATATAAGCTATCTTCATCTGGTTTTGAAAACTAACTCTAAAAAATTGTTTTCAATTTTATTCTTATCCTTAGCTTTTGGTTTAATAACACATTTTAGAAGTTTTTTTAAAGCAACATAATATTCCTGATCTATCTTGATAATACTGTATCATATTATCAAAGTCACAGGAAATGGATATTTCTTCTAGTTCAGGAAAATCCTACATGATACTCTCTGGCTGGCCAAAAGTGTAACAAAATCCAACCAATAACATACTTAAAACTGTATTTTATACATGGATACCTGTTTTGTCTGTAAGCAAATAGGATATCCTCCCCAGCTGCTCAGGAATAGTGCTGGACCGAACCACAGTCCCAGGGATTTTGGAGTCTCTGCGGATGACCCAGCTGTAGACAATTTTACCCATGTCCAGATTCACACGTAAACTATGCAGGAAGAATGGGAAAAAAAAAATAATAAAATGTATCTTCAGTTACACTTTGGAAAAAAACAATCTATGTGAACTGCCACAGTGCAATGAACATGCCTTCCATGCTGAATTTGAGCTGCTGAGGAGGGTATTCTGGGAGAAGTATATTCAAAGTCAATAACCAGATGGTAAATGGACAGGAGTGTGCATTGCTGCAGTGGTACTGTCATTCAAAGATAGATGGCAAGACTATGTTGAGAACAGATAAATTTAAGGGGTAGACAGACACTGACAAGTAAGGAGTGCAAAACTGATATGCAGACAGTGGGTTAAAAATGGAACTGAAATGAATCCCAGACCTACACCAAAAATTAGAATTTACTTATTAATATTGTGTAATTAAATATTAACATTTCAGTGCCCTCCGAAAAGCAATTGAGTCCTATTACACTACATGCTGTATAAATATCTGTCCTTTTGCTATCTGATGTGCTCTTATAAAAGTAGCCAGGTAGCCTGAGCACTGAGAAGATGCCTTAAGGTACAAATCCACTGCCCAAGGTAGAGACAGTGAATGGGTAAATAGGATAAACAAAATTCATCAGAAATAACAAAGTGATTCTTATGTTTGAATAGTAGTTTGATGTCTATTTCTAGATTTGACTACTTATCAAGAAAAGAATATAGATGAGTTTATGTGCTTGTTCACACCAGAAGCATGGAGGAGCATGCAAAGGAACCAAAACAGTATTTTGCTGGGAAGAATTAGCAGCTGCCTTACCTTATGGGAATGATGTTTGAGAACAGCAGGAGAAATCTTATGATCTGAAGATACCAACGGCCAGCAAAGTGCTGAAGGGCCACCATGACAAGTGAGACCACCACAAGAGCACCAAACAGAATCTTAGTAAGACAGTTCACTTCCAAATCAAAGAGTCCAATCTAAAGAAATGAAATAAAGACATTTCAAACACACAAGAGATGATGTTAGCTCAATGTAACATTCACAAATGGAATGAACTTGCATACCCATTCTCCACTATTCAACTTCTTTTTTAAAGCATGGCAAACATTTAAATTTATAAGCAATATTGCTGCCATATTATTAAATAAGGCTTCCATTCTCTGGAAGTTAAGCCATGCACGAAGAAGTGTGAGAAACAAGAAATAAGCACGAGGAAACTCATGCTGCCAAAAGTTGCAAACTATGTACTATGTAAACATCCCTGCACCTTGTCTTAGCTTTGCTATAATAGAAGACTGCAGAAAAATAAGCCTTCCTATTCTAACTATTATAACCATATAAAATGACAACTTTATCCATCATAAAAACCTGAGAAGACACATGTACAATAGGAACAAAACAACAAGGAAACAGGTTCTGCTTTAGTAGCTACCTTAAATCACAGGCTGGAAGATATGAGTCAGTGTTTCTTCATTGTTGCCCCTATAGTGTGTATGCAAGGCATTTAGAAGAATTTTCTTTAAAAACTTATAACTTTTTGCCCCTTTTTATTTATTGTAAGACTGTTTCCTTACCATACCTTGCTTCTTGGGTTTGAGGTATTCATGACACTGCGCAATTCCCTTCCAGTGTAGAGCACAACTCCCACAACAGTACCTAAACAAAACAGAGCATGCATGAGTCAAAGAAAAACAATCTCAGTTTGTCTTCTCTATAAAAATACTTGTTAAATCCAAAGGCTTGCCTGTTAGAAAGGACTTCCTGCAGCTTAATTTCAGGGACAATAGCAATCAGAAATCAAAAAAGCTGGTACCTGAAATATAAAACCTAGGAAAACAAGAACTTTGAACAGAAGACATCCTACAAAAACTCAGTAGGTCTTCATCCACTCTGCCCAAACGCTTGTGCTTGAGGCAGCATCAAACTGCATCAACTAATGTGCAGGGAAAGAGGAGTCAACTGCTTTGCTCTCTTGACTTTCCCTGACCTCCCTTTGATGTCAGTTGTCTCTCCCACTATAAATAGAAGCTGCTAAGGATGGAGGATTTCTTGGATTTCCTATCACCACTGCTTAGGTTTGGGAAAGACTGCCTTACATCAGATAGTGGTCCATAACTGTGTGTCAAAATTACTTAAGTGTTCTTCACTAGAGTTCTCAATTGGTGAAGGTTGCCATAATCACCAATGAATTCCAACAGCTTTCAAAGACAGGATTACCTTATTTTTTAAATCTACAATTTACTTCAAGTATTTGCCTAATTGCTGCTCCCACTAAAAAGGGAATCATATAAGCTCCTGCCTTACTGTAACAGATGGAGCTGCTGGAATCCTATCAGTGTATTTTAATGCTATGTCCCACAGTTGCTAAAGAGCTGAGAACAACAAAGTTCTCCCTTTCCTTCTTGCAGAAACACACAGTTTAGCACCATAAATCACTGGGTTTCTACAGATTTCTCTTAAAGACTTTGCAAATAGACAAAGAAAAAGCTATCTACCATTAAGAGTTTAAAAACTGATATTACTGAAGTCTAATTTTTTACTTGAAAATTTTAGCAATCTGTAAAATTGAAGAAAATTAACAGTGAAAACACAGCACTGCTGCAAATATACCTTATACTCTGCTATTTCCCTGTTCCATTAAATAAAACTTGTTCAAAAGAGGTGCTTTCTAAAAATATGCTGGGAAACATTCCATTAAACCAAAAAAACAAAACAAAAAAAAACCCAAAAAAACCACCCAGATGGCAGGTGGTGGCAAGATCATCAAAATTCAAATCAGCAGATGGCACAGCTACTCCAAATCTACTGCAAGCAGTCAGATCCATTCCTGCTACAGCAGATGGAGAAAGCCACATAGCTCTGCTTCCTCTTACAAGCAAAGGCTGCCCCAGTGAGATGGCATCAGCACAACTTGACAGCTTCCACTTACAGAAGAAAAATAATATCCCCATTTTTTCCTAACAGAAATAACCCACAACATGCCATTTATTATTGCCACAGGAGAAACAAAACTGAGTGTAATATTGATCAAGTCAGTTAAAATGAGGGCAAAAACCTGTCAAGACTAGAAAACAGCTTGAAGGCACACTGGTATGCATAAAAAGTATTTCTAGTTATTTTCTGGCCATTCAAAACACACTTAACTGCATAAACCACTTGAAATGATGAAAATGTTTGCAAATGTTATTCCTAATAACTGAAATCAAAGATGTCTATCTAAAGATAACTGTTTATACCCAGAAGGGAGGACTGTACTCAAACAGTAAGTTCATTTGGGCAGAGGGGAGGTCATTGTACACCTTGATACAGACACCAAGACCACCCAGAGCTTCTAAATTGAGCTGAAGTAGTGACCAGGCAGAGCAGAGCATGCCCTGGGCTCTCCTTTAGGGCAAAATGTTTCTACCCACGTGTACAGCAGAGGAAGAGCTTTTACCCTCAGCAGGCACTAGCTGTGCATGTGCTGATGGCAGAAAAGCATTTCCCTGACTTTACTAGGACACTTTACTGTTACATCTCCTGTGCCATGGCAGTGTGAGAGCACTCCAAGAGCTGGCAGAAATTAAAGCTTTGATACAAGAGGTAAGAAAGCCCCCACCCCGAAAAGGGTGCTGTGGGGAGAGTAGCCATACAGGACACGGGAAAAACAGCTTTCCATTTCTCCATCTATTTTGTTCAGAAGTGACAATTCTACACTCAGTTCAGTGCTTCAGAAAAAATCTTTTGACATTTAATCTTCTTTCACCTCATTATCAATCCCATGTACACCTAGGTACTGCACTGTGAAGTCTCTCCATTCAACAACTTTAATTCCAGAACAGAATTTCACTCTTCTCCAGCTACCCTGCAAACCTTGCAAGCACACTGGACAAGAGAGGGACAAGGCTTTTACTTTGACAAGCCTCTACAAGAGGCCATTGATTAGTCTCAGGCCTTAGGAGTTTATCATATATATAAACCAAAATCTGTCAGAGAATTTATTTTTTGCACTTTGAAACTAAGATGAACTCAATGGAAGCACTTACCTGGAAATCTTTCATCTTAGCTTCTGTTACCAGAATCTATTTGACACCATTTCTGTTACAGATTAGGATGTCAACATGGAGAGCAATTAAGTGCTATTCTGGTCCTGGATGCTAAAGAAGTGCCCAAAGGCCACTCCAATTCTTTCTCATCTAGGAATGGCCAAGAGGCAATTAGATGTCAGCTCAGCTCCCCAGAGGTGTTAGGACAAGTGGGAAACCTCATCCCAACTGCTAATTTCTCCAACTGACAGAGATTATTAGTCTATTACAAAAAGACCTTTAAAAATTGTTAACATATTCCCTTAAAAAAAAAAAAAAATCAAAAAAAAAAAATCACATGCTTCCATCTTACCTGATGCAATCACTGTGCTGGCCCATAGGGTGTTTTCTATGCTTAAACTTTCATTCACTGGAGGGTCACTGTCCTCCTACAAGAGGATAAAAACAAACTTGCCAGTAGTGTGAAAGCCCAGTGGACAAGATTTACACCGAAGTGTTCAGAAAGTGATGCTGAGAGTGTTGGTAGATGGCTTCTTGATAAGATGGAAGATTTTCATAAACCCAGGTAAAGATCTGGCTGGGTTAAGAACATGAAAACTTTGTTTTCCATGGAGCAGAACAGTTGGGATAAAAAAAATCTATTAAGATACCTCTGTCTGCTGAAGGCCCCTGGGAACCATAAATGAGAAAGGGATTTGTCAACAGCTCTCTGGGGATTACAGGAAAATGTTCCCTCACTTGGTTATAGCATTTTTCCTGCTACTGTAAGATCTCATTGAGAACCTGTTTGGACTGCTCAGTAATGCCTGGAGAGTAGTCTGATGTGCACCAGGGAACAGTTACAAAAAAAGCATGATTCCTCTTAGGCACCAAAAGAGTAAGGTTCTTAATCCCAAACAGTGTATGACATTGTCTCTAAGTCAAAGCTTCAGTAATTCCTGTTTCAGATTCATTTCATGCATTTGATGAAGAAAGAATTTTTTTTAAAACAAAAAAAAGAGACTTTTTTATCTATCTCTCCTGAAAAACTCTGGCATTCTGGTAGCATTCAGCACATTTCAAAAACAAACACTGTCTATATGATGTCAAGCATATGTCAGCAAGACTCACCCTTGTGAAGGTCCCCACAAAATTGTGTATATCAATATTGGGTTCTTCTGCATATATGTAGGAACGGATTTGCAGCAGGTCCTATAAAAGACAAGTTTTGGCAGACAGGCAATTCCATTTTAATAATGTACAAATGTTTCTACAAAAATACTTTAAGCAAGAGTTACTTATCAAGTTAAGATAATTGCTAAATTATATTACTTAGTGGAGCCCAACTGTCTATGAGAAAACACAACTCTTGTATCAGCTTCACTGAGAGTATTTCTTGAACTGATACCTGAGACACTCCTGGGAGTTAGATGCTGGTGCCCCATAAAAGCAATTTCAGCTAAGCTAGGCTAAAAAACAGCCTAAGACACTTATTACCTCATAGAAAATAAGGTTTGGACTAGTCTTCTAAGACAACTAAGAACTCCCTGTCAGTCAATATTTAGTTCAAGATGCCAATGTCACTAGGAACAGTTCTGTGGTGACAAGAAGATATGCCAATTCTGCACAGTTTTCACTGCTGCCTTGCTTCAAAGCCTTTTTATAAAACACAAACAAGCAAACAAAAACTTTATGCACTCTTTACAAACAGAACACAAAGAAAACAGGTGCTTGGATTCCACCTTTTTTGTTTGTTTATTTTTAAACCACATGGACTACTTCAGATAGAGACTTTGGGAAACACTGTTTGATGAAGGTTCTATGCTTATATCAGATCATACAGTGGAGCTTCCATGGTGACACTCTGTCCTTTCATAAAAGCAAGCAATTAAAACTTAACTGCCTCTGAAGCCATTTCATGAAAATGGATGAACTGTGCCCTAAAAAAACCTGTAGGTGCAAGGAATAAAAGGGAGCATTTGAGAAGTACCACCAACAAAGGTATCTATTCTGCAGTAAGTCAGTTACTGCAATGGTCTCCAGAGAAGAAAAATAAAATAGGAGCATCCCACCATTAGCCACATCCTGCTGCAAGGTCATTCTCTAGCTGCCAACCCCAGTGCCTACCTGCACAGCTTTGCGGTGACATCAAAGCTTCACCTTACCTGAAATCTTGCCTGGAGCTCAGGAAGAGCTGGCTCACCCTTACATTCTTTGTTGCCAAAGCTAATCTGTAGCTTGCAATGAGCCCTGTGCAGAACAATGCTGCAGTAACCTGTTTCTCAAAACAGCCCATTAACTGAAGCACCTGAACATTTTTCAGGTAGAGCAGATAACATGTGTTTACCAAGTAGAATATTTTGTAGGAAGGCAGCTTACAGAAGCAGTTGGCAGTCTCTGAGTGCAGGTAACAGGCAGCCTCAATTTCCAGTCTGTCTCCCCATCCAGCTGGTCAGTGCGAAGGAAGCAAGACCCTGTGGATTTTCAACACCAGTCAGTGCTCTTTCCAGATCTGTCTTCGTACAACTACAGCTCATGAAATGAGCAATGTTTCTAGGACACCATTCTATCTTTGGAAACTGATTTCTGGTAATATTTGTTAATCATGTTGGAATTATATTCTTGTGCCACACATTCATTTCATTCCACCAGTCCAGAATACAGAGAGACTCTGCACTTTACCCTTAAGACTTTTGAAATGTTCTCATTAGTCTTTATGTTTTTTAGTGCTTCTGATCAAATGTTTCCTTATTCCACACTTAGCAAAACAAACCTGAACAGCAAGAAAAATTATTTACATCTATAATGCAAACCAGTGTGTAATATGATTCATTTACCCAGGATTCAACTACCTAAGTTCTTTGATTAGCAAACAAAAATACAGTATTACAGCCTGAAAAGTGGTGGTCTGTAAAAGCATTTGAATTCTCTGTCTCTCTAAAATTTTACTATTACTTAGTTCTTTCACATTTCCAAGAGATATTTTTCTCTAAACAACCAGTGAAAGGTTAATGGCCATTTTGACAATTGGTTCCAGATGTTTACCATTCTTCTCTGATGTCCTCAGGAAGATCATGTCAGCAGGGACCCGCTGGTTCTGTTAGGAGAAGAAAGGCCATTATTGTGCATACAGCCCTGCACGCGTGTGCTGCCGCCTTCCACAGCCCCACCGTGACAAGCAAAGGGGGTGTGGAGCAGAAAGAGGATTTCTTTGTCAAACTGAAGCTTGGTATTCAGTTTGCTTTGAATCCTAAACCCACTTCCCTGCAGAATTCCAAGCACAGAATAATAACTGGTGCCAGCTCCCACTGACCAGACCCACCAACAGCTAGGTTTACAAAAGATGCAGGGAGTAACTCTAGAAGTATGAAGAAATTTTAAACTAATGCTGGTTTCCTCTCAAGAAGTCCCATGCTAGGAGAAAGAATGTATTTGGAATCCACTGCTACCTTTTTTTTGTTTTGTTTGTTTTTTTCTTTTGTACTGAATATTTTCATACTAATAGTTTTAGAGGACACAGCTTCTTGCTTGTCAAAAAGGGGGCAGAGGAGAGCGAGAGAAACTCTGAAAAGTGGCTGAATATTATAACTGGTGTTCCAACACTTGATATTCTGAGCCTACCATAAACCAAATGTGACTTCAAAATACCTCATCTTCTATGGTCTAGCAAAGAATTACTTTACAAAGAAAAGTTACATGCAAAGGCTAACCTTTTCAACAATGATGAGGTCGCCTACTTGTATATTAGAGCTCTTCACCTTCACAGTCCCTGCAAAGGAAAGGTATCAGTGCATTAGAGCAGCAGCAGGACAGGGGGTTTGTGGGTGTTGTGTGATGCTCCCTACCTCTTTTCCTTCCATTTCATCATTCTAAGGAAAATGGATAATACTTCTTCCACAAGAACGAGACAACACTGCCCTATAAAGATTTAGCAAACCTACTGCTCCCACTAGCTAAAAAAATTTGGGCTTCAACTTGTGAAGAGGGCTGAAAGCCTCCTGTCTCACAGCTCCAGGTCTCAGCACTAGAGGGAAAAACCCTGGTCACTCTCCAGTGATAACTCTGAAACAAGCACTAGAACATTTTCATACTGGTTAACACAGGAATTTCAAAATGCTTTTGGTGTCAGGCAGACATCACAGCAAGAGCTGAAAAATTACAGTATGCAAATATCAACTTGTGACTCTCCTACCAAAGTGGCTGAAAATTTAAAGCTCAACTCCCAAGCCAAGAGCTGCAAGCCACAAGTAAAATGGGCCCATCTTAAAAACCAGGCTCATTTCCTTTCCATATCACAGCTCTTGTATATGGTTCAGCTCTAGCATCTCTTCTCCACAGAGCCTCAACAAGCCCTGCAGAGTACAAGTCCTCCAGAAAACACCTAAATATTTATTTCTTTGCAACTATCAAACATTTCCCAGTTGCTTTAAAACAGGGGATTAATTTAACAATTGGATAGTAATTTCAAATCATTAGCCAGCTCTAGATTTGGCTTCTCAGACTAACTAGTGATTTATAATCAGTTAATTTGAACCCTGCCTCTATGTGTCTGTCTGTTGTATTTCAACAAAAGCCTCTTTAATCTGCTGTGATTTGAGTGGAAGTGGGGGAGGCACGTGGAGCTCACCCTGGCATGGACAACACTCCTACTGTACCTCAAAATTCATGTGCTAACTGGCCAGATAGCAGCTCAGGGGGAAAGGAGAAGGGGGAAGGGAGGGGAATAGAAATTAGCACAAAGCACAAAGGTCACTAGGATTTTACTACTGGCAGTCCCTTCATTAGCATCCTTCTCAGGATATGCTTCAGTGTTTCTGCTCCAAATTAACAATGAAAGCCATTCTGGGCTCCTGGCAGCCTGCTGCTTTGGTGACACACTGTGTGCTTAACATGCTTCATCACTGCTGCTAATAAATGCAGACTTCCTTACATGCTGTAATTATTCCTACAAATTATAAGCAGTCATGGCCCATTTCACAAATATCTCATAGGTCTTTCACAGATTCTGGGTTTGGCCTTGCAAGATTTTTAGTTTAAAAAAAAAAAAAAAAAAAAAAAAAAGGAGTAAACAAAACAAATGCTGGGCTAAAGACATCTCTGCCGGGGCAGGAAGCATGCCGGGGATTAAGAGTCCATTACGCAGAGGCTTGAAAAGAAAAGCTGCACTCCAAGAGGATCCAAAAAAGCATCCCTGGCAGTCTTCTGTATGGGCTATACAAAGTTAGGTACTATGACACTAAAAGGGTCTGACAGATAACATCTCTTCCTCCCCTTTAAATACGGTTATTCATGAAACGACAAAAAGTGCTTTTGAATATACTCCTGTGTAAAGAAGAAAAAAAAAAAAAAAAAAAAAAAAAAGCCTGTGATATCTTCCCCCACAGGCATAGCAATTCCTAAACAACTTTTCAAAAAAGCTCTTGGAAGGAGAGGTGGATTTATTTAACCACATTTTAGGTATTTCTCTTGATGGTCACAAAAATTTATTTGGTGACTATCAGTATAGGAAGTGCTACCTACAGGGTTCATGAATGAAAATTTATTTCTGTAGTTATTTCCTTAGTTATGCAAATTCACACCCAAAAAGAAAAATTAATGCCTGAACAAAGTTACACCAAGATAATTTCCTATCATTATGCATAAAAAGGCTTTTTGCACCATCATTCTGAAAACGGTATCATCTGCTTTAGATTTTTTCCTATATGAGAAAAATCAAAGCAGCTGGAGCAGATTTGTCTTGTTCAATAACCCTCCCAACCCAAGCTGTTTTAAGGTCAAAGAAAGGACCTTTCTAACCAATACACATTTTTATAACTCCTGTATAAATGAGATGCCCTTTTAGGTAGCAAAGCTAATTCTGCTTTTCCAGCCATACTCCTGGCCTCTCATGGATGACATCCCTGCAGCATGTACCATATGTGCTGCTAAGAAGGCGTGGGACCAGATGTTTTCTTTGACTCAGGACTCCTGTAACACAACTTAGTTGAATTAGTTTTATTTTGATCTTGGGAATTCTGTAATTTCTTTTTCCTTTTGTGGGGAAACTACCTCCTAAACATTAAATGTTTTCCCATGCATGCTAAAGAAACTAGCTAATAATACAACTGCTTCATTTACCAATATTGCTCAACTATTAAAGTATTTTTGTAGTAGTAAGTTATTGCTTTTACAAATGCTTTTAGAAGTGCTTCCCCTGAATACGTTTATTTAGCACTTAAAATGCTCCCAGTTTCTATTTTCTGAAGTTTATCAGAACATGTCAGTGATTAACACAATCTTAAAAAGCAATTTATAGTCCCGACACGTTACTTTTTAAAAAAATAACTTCTTAAAATAGGATTGATATTTGCTTCATTCCTCCCT
Organism: Heliangelus exortis; assembly: GCF_036169615.1. NCBI lineage: Eukaryota > Metazoa > Chordata > Aves > Apodiformes > Trochilidae > Heliangelus > Heliangelus exortis. The sequence continues at coordinate 8,388,240 of NC_092437.1, read as the reverse complement.
GTGTCCTGGTTATTTTTTTAAGATAAAAATATTTAAACACAATAAAAATGCAGCTGGTTCCAACTTCAGGTATGGTCTTTGGAATTATCACCAAATCTTCAGTGTGATGGATGTACCATAAAGCAGAGTATTTAAAGTGTTAAATAAATTAGTTAAGAGAGTTGCCTTTTTTTGTACTACATGACCACTTACATTAAGATTTCACAATAGAACTGCAGAGCTTCATTAAGGAACTTATCAAAACACCTTATTTGGAATTCAAAATTAAGCCAGAGATTTGTTAAAACAATCAAATGCATTTAAAAAAAAAAAAAAAGTTGTTTGGATGTGCTGCACCAAACTTTTGGCTTTTGCAGCCTTATGCTGCATAAACTGTGGAGCAGGACTCAGAGGGTTTGGGAAAATATTGTTTTTATATGGCTGGTAAATGCCAATGATCTGTATCTTAAGTAGCACTCCTCAGTAGGAGGTCTTTTCCCATTTCTTTCTGTGGAGTTTCTCTCCATTATGCAGTGTTACCCGGGGAGGGGGGTGCGAGAGAAGAAAAACAAACCAAGAATTTGCAAGCACAGTTCCAGCTTTCTATCAAGCAGAAAGTCAGCACACAGACTTCTGAACACAGGGAGTCTTGTAGGTTTATGAATAGGGGATTGAAATTTGATTATTTTTTTATTACAATCCAAACAACTGCCCTTTAAATGGAGAGCTTTCTATAAAAAAAAAAAAAAAAAAAAAAAAAAAAAAGTGATTTCCAGAAGTCTGCTGGTTTTATCATTTTGGAACATAAATGGATCATATTAGTAGAAAAAAGGTAAAAGGTTCAGGGTGGAGTTTTTTTACTGTTATATCAAATAAAGGAACTCAGCAAATGCACTACTGTCCACTCTGCCTTACACTGCCCTCCAAAAAGATTAGTCCCTGGAACTTAGCAGCCATATTCAAAATAAAACATGATCCAAAGAGGATTCTCTCTTTTTCTCTACAAAGCAAGCAGCTTAGTGAATCTTAAAAAGCTTAACGCGAAGAGTGCATGAAAGAAGTTTCTCATACAGGAGCAAAGCTGCAAATCCAAAATACCCCCCAGGAGTGGGAGAGCAGGCTGGGGGAGAGCTGGAGAGCTCCCAGCTGGTGGCAGGAGCTGTGCCTCTGCCCAGGGCTCCAGGAACCCTGCACAAAGAGGCCAGGAGAATCCCGATTTGGGAAAGCACTTCAAACTGTGCTTACTTCAAACCCTATTTAAAACTGCATATAAGGAAGTGCTTGTACTGTGAAGTTGTGCATCAGGACCCTCCTGCACTGCCCCTTTTCATTACAGGGCTGTGCCAATATCCTAAAGCATGAATCATACTATTTCACCCTCCAAAAATGGAACAGCCTTGTAAATAGTCCAAGGTAAATCCTACAAAGGGCTTTCTCAGCTACACTGAAAGCTAGTGGATGAGCTGTTCACAAAATATTGTGATACTTGCTGCTTCTACTTCTCACCTGATGAAGGGCTTCCTTGAAAGTTTGCCTACTTTTTTAAACTGTTCTAACAGATACAATAAAACAAACCAAACCCTTGCATCTCCCAGCCATGGTGGCCTCACAAAGTACTTCCTTGCTCCGAGGTGATTCTCAGAGGTGCTAAGCTTTTAATCAGAGAAAAAGTAGATGTTCAGATCTCCTGAAAAGCTTGAGTAATGAGATTCAGTGAGAGACAGAAAATTATTCTTCTCCCCAAACCACAAGACAATCATAAATAATTTTCTGTGTTTTTCCTATTCCAAACCTATACTACTAGAGAGTCCTATTGCTGTTTCTGCACTGAATTTGTGTTAAATAAAGTAACTTAAGATTTTGAGATAGTGCCCAGCTGCCAATCCTCCTTGGTTTCTTTCACAAAATTAGAAAAGTTAAAGGACTGGGGGGAGGGAAATCATTCATGGGAAACGTAATAGCAATATGAAAAGAACTAAAGGAGAGGTCAGGCCCCTTATAGATCATTGAATAGAATCCAGAAGGCAACTCTTTTATATCTTTAAATAGATGTAGTACACCCCTGTTGGATGAGGCTTTTGTTGGTTGCCAAGCATTTTAAGTGTTATAGTAAGAACATGTTATTAAAAGAGGATTTAATATTCAGAAATTCAAACTCCCTAGGTTTGGATATCCTCATAATTCCCAGCACGTGAAATATATAGAGAAAGCCTTAACCAATTACTTTTTAAAAGCAGTCATTTTTTAAAAGGGAAATTGTTGGAAGTAGCATATTTTTACTACACCTAGTTCATTGCATCTTAGTTCAGGGGTGTGAACTTCTGTAACAAAGAAACTGAGGGGAAAAAGAAAAAAAAAAAAAAAAAAGAAAAAGCTTAAATTCAGTTCATTCTCTTTTTAAAAACAAAACCCTGGCCTCACCATCATTGTCATGGTATTAGGAATAGCTCCTTGGTGAGGCAACATTAGATTTTTCAAACCAGAATTTAAATGCCTTTGTACTGCCCAGCTGTAAACAATGGTCTGAGCCAGGGATATGACACAGCTGAGCTGCAGCCTGTGCTCACTTACAAATGAGGTCTCCAAATTCCTCAGAGTTGGAGGAAGGGGGCTAAAGATGTTGTAGATAAAAAATATACAATATTGCAAAATTACATCAGTTCTGCTAACAAAAATGCACAAAAATGTGATAACTTATCACGGAGTTTCTTTTACACAAAGGACTTGCATGATGTAAGTCAATGTCTGATACATCCCAGAAAAAACTATGAAACTCAACTGGTATTGCATGTTCAGTAAGTGATGGAACACCTCAGGATGTTGAGCAAGTTACCTTAAATTTAACACATTCAGGTACAAGCTCCTTCAGTACACACAGTAGTTCCACTTAGCTATGATTTGCAGCACCTGTGCTGAAAGGGTCTCCAGTCCTAGACACTAGAACACAGTGTAACTACACCCTCATTATTTGAATGTACCTCTGCATAACCTTCTTCTGACAATTTTCCAGATCTAGGTTTAATTCTTCTAGTAAAGTGCTTTTGCACACAATCTGCTTATGTGGATCCTCCTCTCTCTTTTAACCACACTTCTGTGGTTTCAATTAAATAATATAAATTAGTGGCTTATGAGGAATCTGTCTTACATGTGACTCTCTTATTGACAGCATGAACAAGCAACAAACACTTGCAAAAGCAAGACAGATAGCATCATTACCAAAACTGGAAGAAAAACAAACAAACAAACAAAAAAACCCAAACAACACACACATCATATCTACTATAGCTCCATTCTTGTTTTCTTCCTACTATTCTGTTTGCTGTATTTGCCCCTCCCTCCTTTCATCCGTGCAACATTAAGGAGCATTTCTCTCACGTCACAGTTTTACAGGAAGGAAATCACATTTCCCTTCTGGAAACATCTACATCCATAACCTAAGGTGATTCAAATCCAGTTTCATTTTCTCTGGTAACTCCAATCCACCAACAATGGGCAATAATTGGGAAATAAGTTTTGGCCTATTCTGGGGTCAGGAGCAAGTGAGGTTTAAAAATATCATTATCAGCTGCCTGTTAGTCCTGCTCTGGCTGCAGTGAACTCCCAGCACACCACACAGGCTCCTGAGTGTGTAAACGAACTGACTGCCCACCTCCCATGCCATGAGTCACTGAGATAAGGCCCGAAGTTATCTGATGCGATTAACACACACAAACACACACACAAACACACACACACCGTGTTTTAACTATTCATCTCCCTGGGAAAAACTCCACAAATCCCAGCATCTGCAGCAGCCAGGCAAGGCTCATGGAGACGGGATGCCACCCGCACCCCCAAATCCTCCGCAACAGCAGGAGCAGTGGTGTGGCCACGAAGCCACGTGCCTGCGAGGCCATAATCCCCTCCCCATTCCTTGAACTCTGCTTCTCTGACTGTCAGCGGGGTTTGATTGAGTTGCAACCCCTGGCGCTGCCGCAGCCGTGCCAGGATGCAGCGGGTGCGCTCCTGGAGCCACCGGGCTGACCTCTCGCTGTGAGCTTGCTGTAGATCTGCGAGTTCACTTCCTTGTCGCGCATGTAACATCTGATCTCCTCCGCGGCCTCTCGGATGACGGTGACAGCGAGCACAAATCCCTAAAAGGAGCAGAAGAGGGAAAACAGAATGGATGAAAAGGTCAGGAAAAATCACATCTGCCTCCAATAAGAACAGTATTTATCAGTACCAGTGCCAACAATCTGCATTTCCTTACTCTGTCGCCTCTCACTGAATCATTATGGTGATGCTACACTCCTCAACAGCAAACTGACAACTAACACACTTGTTGCTTAAAAAAAAAAAAAACAACCCATGGTTGTTTCTCAGGTTGTGTCTGTGAAGTACTTTGCCGGTAACCTCCAGGCAAATCTTTGCAAAGTTTAGCTGAAGAGTGTAAATAATGTATTTCATCTCACTTCACAGGTGAGTAACCAAGACTGAGAGGGGTTACACCCAAGCCCAGCATGACAGATCTCTCAATGTGCTCTCCGCTACAGGGCCAAAGTTAGCCCACCTCATCTGGGAGATTTCTTTATTCAGAAATCTGTATTGAAACTTCATATAACCCTTTCCTGCACACAGAGATATATAATACATGTGTATTCATGTGTCTGTTGCTTAGTGTGTAGGCTGAGTATGTGTAATCTAAATACACAGATGTGAAATACCCACAGTATAATTACACATTTGTCACACTAGGGCTTCCGTCCTATTTTTCTATGAATATGAGCAGTCATTTCCTTTCCTCTTGCCATGAGGAAAATGCCCACATTACATCCTTCACTATATGTATTTTAAAAAATAAATTAATTAATGGAAAACAATTACTTATGCAGTCATAGACTCTAGACAGTTAAAACACTCCACATCAATTTCAGAAGAAAAATTAACTTTTTCCAGCCTGCATTCTTGAAAATTGCAACCATGTACCCATTACCTCTGTAAGAAACCTTTTTCTTTTAAAAAGGGGCAGGGTGATGTTAGAAACTAAGGGTTACAAGAAGAACACATGAAAATGTCTGTAAATCCCCACTTATCAAATCAGAAAATTTTGCCAGTGGGTTGCAATTTCCAATTTTAAGTAACTTCATTTTTATCAGGAATGGCTGAGCACACACCTCCAAAAACTGTGTGTCTGTGTTAAACTGGGCACAATGAACTTGTCAACCTAAACTTCACCACCACCTCACAGAAGTCTTGCTGTGGAGCACTGCTAACACAGCCCAACACAATAACAATTCAGATTCTCACATACTTTTTTAACAACGAAAAATTATGAATAATGATCTAAGAGCTACTGACCTGCTAAGACTGCAGGAGAGCAGTTCGTTTAATTACTAAAATACTAAGGCACACTTCACCTGCTAGCTCTCACGAGCCTATAATAAAACTAAATAGCCCCTATGTGCCAAAATGGATGACCTGGATTAGTTAATATGTCTTGAAATGTGATGTTGTATGTTTCTGCAGTATTTAAAAATGCAGGCACATGAAGAGACCCAAGGATGGGCAAGTAATTTTTTTTTTTTAATGCTCGTATTAAATTCGGTATTTATAATAAATAAAATAAGAAAATCATATTTTCAGAGAAGCATTTCCTCTCCTCAGAATTCAGGACCAAAACCCTAGTTGTTTTTGCACCACTGTAGAAGACCTCTCATTCCCATAACCAACAAATCAAGACAAGAATGAGCATTTCTATTTACAAGTTGCATTCATGCTTTCAGCTAGAAATTCCCATCTGCTTTTCAAACTAAAATAAAAAAGCAACAGTTCTTTTCAACTTAGATTTCAGCTATTTCAAGGGTCTTCAAATAATAGCCCAAAAATATTCCCACATGTGCTGACTCACTGTGTCATTCCATCCCCAACACTCACATTAACAGCCAGTAGTGAACCTTTCTTTTCCTGCTTTCTGACAGCTTATATGCCAAATTCTAATTGCTCACCTGGCACAGACAAGTCACAACTGCCTATGCAAAACCCAGAAAGAGATCTTCTTTGTGCACATATACTTTATAGGACTGGGTCTTAGGACACTTGTGTTAAGATTCATACAGCAAATGCAATACAGCACACACTCAAGAGAGAATTCAGCAAGATCAGGCATCAACATGAACAGAAATTTAGCACCAATGTTCCACAGCTGCCCCTTCACTTCCTTCTGGCTTTTACTAGAGATTTCATTGTACTGAAAGTCTAAAAAGCACAAAAAATTTCCTTTGCTCTTCTCTTCATAGAGTAAAAAATTTCTGCCACCTTCATTTCTCAAATCAGTGCACATGTAGTGTCTTAGAAAGACCCTTGTGCTTTCTTAATCAATTTCCAGTTGGTTTTGTGTCATTTCTTTAAAGTAAAAAGGACATGTATCCTTAGAGATTTAAAAAAATCAGGGAGATGAGTTAAACCAACCTAAGTTTAAAGACAGCTCTGCTTTGAGGAGGCAGCTGGACAAAACACTCCTCTGAACCAAAATTATTCAACAATATGATGAGCTGAAGTGCAGTGGAGAAGTTAGTCACATAGAAAAAGAAATAATAGTTCTACTGGGATTTAAAATAAAAAAGGTACCTATATTTAAGCAACCGTAACTGGCTCATGCTGTGCATTTTAGTGATTTCAGAAGCCCATTCTATGCAATTATTTCTCTTTCTGTCCTTTGACAGCACTGGAGTTTCTGCTTCAAAACCTAATTATTATTGGTTTTCTTTGATCACAAGTGAAACGTGGCTATCAAAAGAAAAGGGCAAATAGCTTACAGGAAAAAAAGAGCATCTGCACCTTGAGTGAGTGCGAGTATGTCTCTGTATATTTATTTTTATATGTGGGAGGTTTGTAGAGGGAAGGTTCTCAGTTTTTTTCATTTGTTTTTTACAATGTGGTTAAACTATGAAGCAGCCTGTTGACCTATCCCAAGGCCACAGGTCAAACTGTTTGGCAGGGGAACATAATTTGCCATCATTGTGCATCTGGCCACTCATTAAGGTCACTTTTGAAAGGTGCCCTTTTGTCCTTCACTACAGTTGCCAGGCTGGTCCAGGCTTCTGCAAGCATGGATCAACCCAGGAGGGTGCAATACCCCATGCACACCCTCCATGAGCACCATAATGCTGTGAACAGCACACGTTGCCTGGTCTCCAGTAATTTTCTTAGGTTATTCACAAAGTCCTTCTTCCCTTGCAGTCACCATGGCCAGTGACACAAGCTCTTTCCCTGGTGAAAAAGTTGGAGGCACAGTCCTCTCACATCCCCATCACACCTCTACAAATAACCCTTAAGGCCAGAATAGGCATCTGTGCTACAACACGTACAGAGCAGGCCTGAAGAAGTAAGCCAACAAAATCATAAAAAACCTGACAGAAAAGGTAACACAAGAAATTGTGTCACACACTAAAACTACCTTCAGTAAAAAAAAAAATAAAAATTAAATGACCTACCAGAGGAACCCAGTATGTGTAAAGTGCACCAAGCCTCATTTCAACGACAAATTGAGAGCAGGCCAAAAGCAAGAAATAAAGGTTGAAGAAGTATTTGAACTGGTTGAACAACACCTGGAAAAAAAATTTAAAAAAAAAGAGATAGAAAAGAGATTAACAGAGTTCAGAAGTCATGCATATTGTACTAGCCACCAAAAACATTTTTGCATGTGCCTCTAGTGTTTACATGCTAACTTAGAGCAGTCTCAAAGTAATCTTGGACACTCAGAAATTGTGTCTGGTTTGTTGCTGCTCTAAGGCAGCCTTTGCAGTAGGCCCAAACACAACCCAAACAATAATTATTTTCTCCAGTTCCAAGCTCTGCACCTGTCTACTGTAAAACCACTGAAATTGGAGAACACATTGGGGTGGGATGATGAAAAGAGACTTTTTTTCACACTTACCCCAGGGAGAAATGTAAAAAAGTTGTACTTCTGATTGTTGATCACATTGCGAGGGTACCTCTGGTCTCTCTTCTCTGGATGGCCAAGCCAAACAGTACGAGGCCTTGGGTCTCTCCTCCCACAGCATCTTAAGCACTCACAACACCTATAGAAGGGAACATTAATTAAATTAATGAGTTAACTTTAATACATTCCTATGACTCACCTACTCCTTGCTCTATTAAATATCATCACTATTCAACTACCCAGCCCAATGATTACTTTTTGCATCTTGTAATGCCAGTTTTTCAAAACTTGTTCAAAATAAATAAAATATAAACACATTAGCATGCTGACTTATTTTTTTCCTTTTTCAACTCAGGCTTACGCTAAGAGCCATATATTTGATGTAATTTCTGCCATTTGCTAGAAGTTACATGGAAATCCAGGAAAGCCACGTAACCTTCACTGAAACGGATATGGTTACTAAAGGATTCCTTTTTGTCTCTGGGGTAGATACTTAAAATCCAGGCTGTAAAATGTGAGCTGAGCTGCTGTGAGAACCTACACAAACCACGAGCACACAACAGGGCACCAAGGGTCCCCTCAGCAGCCCCGGTCCTGCTGATGCCCCAGCCTCTCCCTGCTACTGCTGGGGAGCTCTGGAATCACCAGAGTCAATAAATAAATCCCAACGATGGCATCTGGTGCCTATATTTGAAACCACCCAAGTTGAAATCTCCTCCAGCACACAGCCGGGCGTCACACACAACAAATCCACATTCTGTGTTTGGGAAACCACTGCGCAGCCTACAAATGGCTAAACGCTGCTTTTCTCACCTGAAAGACCCGCGGGTGAGGCGACAGAAAACACTTATTCTCTAAGAAAACTTGGAAGGATTAACACACAACTCGTTATGCAATGATAACACCAGAGAATCGTGACTTTCCTTCCACAGGCTGGAGCCCGCCCAGCGCAGCCCTCAGGCCGCCTCAGCCTGCCCGCCAGGGGCTTCAGAGGCCTGGAGTGGGGCCTAGGAGTGGCGGCCATGGGCAGGGAAAGCTCAGCTCTCACACCAAGTTTAGTGAACAAAAACACACACTGCTCTACGTAATGAATCCCTGCTTGTGGCAATGACTCAGAGCATCAGTATATGAGATGTGAATACTTTTCTGCAATCTCTCTTCTACCTTGATAAAGCCTCTGTTCAAAATTTGCAGCACTGTGCCCTCCCAAACCCTAAAAGGGTCATTTGTCTGTTGTCACTGCTTTTTACTGAAAGCAAATCCCTTCCCAATCCTATTGAGTGAATTTCACTGGCATTTCAGAAAGCCAGGATCAGCCAGACTGATAACCAAAAGCTTCAGAGCTCTTACAAGCATCTTTCCAGAAACCACTGTTATCTTTCCAGAAACCACTCTTGAATCACAGCATTCTGCCACATAACTTCAGTTAAATACACATGTGACCAAAATAAATACTTAAGGAAGTTTTTTGCCAGCCTGGACTACCAACAGTGGGTAATAATCAGAAGGCCGAATTAGCTGGGGGAGTCTCCTACTAATATCCCTCACCCGGGCCCCAGGAAGGCAGCAGACCTCCCTGTGGGATGGGTCTGGTCGACATATAGGGCCCTCAGTTCACCTCAGAAGGGAGTCCCCAACTACAACTACCCTTCTTTTTTTCTTTGTAGCTGTAGTTGTAACTAACACAAGGCTCAGACACTCAGCCAGAGGCCTGAACAGCTACGTCCCTCTTGCTGTCCCTCTTCAGGGGTTCTGTCTGTGTGGGCACACCCTGCGTCTTAACAGCACCAAGTTTTGCTTTTTTAGAGACCATTGCTCCTTCAAGAGAGTTGGGAGGTGGCTGTGCCCCTCCTGCTCGCGCTAACTGCTGTGCCCCGTTCCTGTTTGCCTGCTCCTGTTCGCCATGCTCTGGGTCGCTGGCGCTCCTCGCAGCCCCTTGTATCCCTCTGGGCAGGGCTGGGTGCTGCCCCCTCATCAGCTGATTGATTGGCCTCACCTGAGACCACCAGCAGAAGGTGGGGCAGCTCTTCGCAGCCCTTTATATTCCTCTGGGTGGGGCTGGGGGCCGCCCCCTTATCAGCTGATGCTAGAAAAGCTTCAGAGAAGCTAGAAAACTAGACAAAGGGTTTTGCATATCAAATCGCTTTGACATTATTAGATTTAATGAAGAGTGGGAGATGAGCCCTGAAAAGGTGGATTTTCTCTAGTCTGTGCTCAAAAGCAACCCAAGCCTTAAGTGTAAAGGTGCCAACCAAACACAGAAGGTTTTCTCAATCATAGCATCTTTCAGACCAAAATGCTGACAAGATGGAGCACTACAAAGCACCCACACATCAGTACTGAAGAAGCATGAAATCACAAGATTTAGATGCTGCCAAATGCCTCTTACCAGCGCCATGTAAGTCAAGCTCACAATCCCCAAACCAGAGTGCTTGGTTAGGTCCCTCAATTTCAATAGCAAGCCCACTGCTTTCACCTACACACATTTATCACTGACCATGCAGCAATCAACTTTATCAAAGACTCTGCAGTTATTTGGCTTGTAAATTGTTCATTTACTGAAGAAGAGAAAATTAAGTGAATGTGGGAATATCTGACAGAAATAAACACAGAGAATAACGTGAACATTTCAGAACCCTGATAACAATGACCACCTACATTAAATTATTAGAATGAAATAAATTAAGATGCTTTACTGTTCAAGTATATACAAGAGCCAGACTCTCCACAGACTTGAAGAACCACTACTGCCATCTCTGCTAATTTTAGACAGGGACATTGCCTGTTGTTTTGTATTTGCTACCTTTCTAAGACACCAATAGATCTTCCATCTTTGATTATTCGCTAGGTGGTACCGTGAAACCGTAATTAACATAAGTACCCTAAAAGTAACCCACCTCAAAAAGTTACGTTCACCACTGAAGCTACCAATTTTATGTCAAATCTACAAACTGTTTTTCTTGTTAAGGAAAATTGAATAGATATTTCTTTCCCACACAGTTGTTTAATACCCACATCTGAAAAGCAGCTACCAACAAGACACTAAGTAAAGTTGGTGTTAAACATTCAAATTCATAAACTCTACTTCACAAGTATATTTTATTAGCGTGACACCTTTTAATTTCAGGGGGTTTTTTTGTGCTTGCAGATAAACACTGCAGACAAATAGTCCCTTATATCCCAAATATATTTAGATAGAAAGTACTGAAAATGGTGGTATTTGGATCACAATAGAAAATAGATATCTGCACAGCATGCTTCCCAGTTACAGAGCAAGTCAGTCTCTCCTTGTTATCAGACATCTGAAACCAGTTACTTGTGTTTATTTTTTAGGCTGAGCCTCTTTTAGGGATTGTACTCAACAGCAATGATACCTAAACACCTATATCATAATATTTACAATAGGATAAACCTCAACTATTAAACTACTATAGTTTAATAAATTTCCTATGTTTTTTTTTTTTTTTTTTTTTTTAATACAAAGTAAAATTCACCGGTGTGGTCCAGAGAACTTTACAAATATCTGTGGAGACCAATACCTAAATCTCCAAAGCAGACTCCTAGACATTTTAATGAGTTAAATGACTTATCACCATTTTTAATTCATGAATGTAAATGGCAAATTAACCCCACAAACTAAGCAGCATGTTTTACCTTAGGAAAAATGTGCTCTGCCAACTGTTTACATACAATTACGTTGCTCTTAGGCTTTCCCAAATGACTAGAAATAAACTAACTCTGAATGCTAACACCTAGCACTGCAACACTGCTTACAATCGTGTGGTTCTAAATGGAATGGCAGCCTCCAATACTGACAGCACCTACAGAGACAGGGAACTAAAAGGCAATTGCACAAAAGTGAAATTACCCAAAATTTAGCACACATTCTGCAATTAAAGCCATGACCTCTCTCAGCTTTTACATAGCGAAGAGGGAAGAAGTTGCTGGAAGAATCTGAATTTACAAATGCCGTGTTTTTATAAGGTTTGAAAACCAATGTAAAAATAATGCAGTTCCAAGTACAAGAAAGGGCAGGGAGAGAATATGCTGTGTAAAAATAAGTTTTGTAAAATTCTTGCTTGTCTAGAATCAGAGTTTTCGTAAACCCCTGAATTACAGGGAAAGCAAACTGAAAGTCTAATTAGACAAACAAAAACTTCCTGCTTAGTGAGTTTTTGAAAGTGATTATCAGTAGTATCAATGCTAAAGTAAAGAATATCCAGCATTTCTACCAAGAAGTGTCCTACGTAGCCGTTTAGCACAATATTTCTACGCAATGTAATTTGTTTAAAAAAAAAAAAAAAAAAAAGAAAAAAAGTACAACCAATGAACACAATACTACAACCAGCAATAACAGTCACACATTGCAACACTTTAACTGAGGTTTATCAGCACTCAGGAATCCCATGACATCATTGTCTTGCAGTCTCCTCTGGAGCGTGTAGTGCTGAGCAATTAACTCATACCCCCACGGCTGTAGAACATGAAAAATCAGCAAAAGCTGATCTTAACCCCCTAATCCCTTCTAAGATCCCCAAAGAGTTTTTGTTACAAAGGCAACTAGTCAATCCTAGTTCTGGCGTTCAGCTCACCTGCTCTGTGACCTTGGGTTCTTCTCTTGCTCCTCAACTCCCTCCTGCATGCTGCCTGTGCCTTGCCAGGCAGGTACAGAGCAGAAACCCACAATCCAACCCCTGGCTTGTGAAAAGGTAAAGCTGTGACAGTTCTCTTGGCACACTCACTGCGCAAGTGCCAGCTCATGGCTTGTGGGAATAAGTTAACAAAGGAGCTTTTGGTAAGAACACAGACATTTCTCAAGCACAGAACCTCGTGTTCTCTCTCAAAGGCAGCCGTTCATTACCAACCCCCCAAGGATATTCCATTGCCATAATTTTAATTTTTAAAAATTTTCAATGATGTCTTAAACTTCACTGATGAAGAATACATTACTAAGCTCATTAGTTCTGCTTTGAAATCCTCTATGTGACATCTGTGATCTTTACAGAGTACTTTACACAAGGAGTGGCTGTGATAGCAGATCGTGTTTTAATAGACTAAAGATAGATTTCATTGACCTGCCCAGGGTCATGTGCAGACAGGACAGTTTCACTGCTTGAGCCTTTCCTGTCTTACATGTGCCAATGCTGCAATGTGAGTAAACACTGATCTCCACAGCCACTTTTATTACTGCACCAGGTTGAGTTGGCACAACACATGGTGCAAACCCGGTGAATGCCTGGCACTTGCTGGCACTGCATGGCTGCTACACACTCACAGAAGCCAAAGCAAAAGCCCCTAGAACTGCCAAGGACTTGTACTGTGAGGAGAGATGGTCATGCTTACAGTGCAAAGTCCTGAGTCATGGCACTGGACATCTGATTTGAGATGCCCATGTGCTGTGAAAACACAACTCATGCTCAGAGCAAAAGGGAAAGCCAATGCAGAATGATGGGTGGTGAATGTAACAAGGAACATTTCAGACGGTATCATGTTCCTGTTCCTTTCAAAACAAAACAAAACACAAAAAAAATCCACCACCACATAAAAAACCCACCAAAATCACAACCACTCAAAAGCATGTCTTTCAATGTGAACTGTACCCAAAACTTTGAATGCTGTAAGTGATGTGGCTATTAATCTGCCACAGGAATCAGAAATCTATATGAATACAGAAGATGGTGAAGAGCACAAAGTCTACTGTGTACTTCACTTGGGATGATATTTGTTTACAAAAACACATTCTTAGTGATGATACAAGAAGCAGTAATACGACAGATTGATTGTGAGATGCCAGATGAACTGGCATTACCAAGAAGCAGTTTTTATTTATAAATCCATCGTTTGATGGAGGAGTATTTGACAGAGCTAATGAAAAATGTTTTCACAGGCATTTTTCATGTAAAAGAAACCTAATGGAAAAAAGTGTCACATATGTGTAATATTGGGGTAGTATTTGTCAAATTAGACCTGAAGTTAATAAACATATTTAATCACTTCTACAACACGCACATTTCTCAAATTATGTTTCTACGTTTCTCACAGGCTGTGTCCTCAAGTTCTTCTCACCTTTAATATACAAACCAACCTTTCACATTTCATTATTTTAAAAGCACGTAAATAATTTTACACTGATAAAAAAAAATACCAAAACCAAAACCAACAAAACAAAAAGCCCAAGCAACAAAACCCAGAGCCATACATGACCATCAAGCCTCTTTATGCAGCTTCACACGATTTAAACACTCCCCTGTCTCAGGCCTTTCGACAGCACAGCCAGGGGGGCTCAGGATGGGACAAGAAGCACAGATATTCCTGCATCCCACCCTTCCCTATCCACCAAGTGCTGTGGTGCAAAACAGCTCAGCTGTGGGAAACCAGCCCAGCTCTGCACGTGCTGAAGCACACCCACAGGCAGGCAGACAGAAGGCAGGAGCTCCCATCTCTCTCTGTTGACTTTGAAATGGAATTTGCCATTTTAAATAGAGCCAGAGTACACATGCACATACAATGGAATGGCTGCACGAAATATTACTGGAAAGCTCCTCCTTCCCTGTCTCATTCCCCATTCTTCCTTCCACATCTCTGGATCAAGGCCTCCCTACATTGCAGAGGCATGAGCACAGCACTTTGCTGGTTTCAGAAAAATGCCTTGAACGATTGTGGACTGAGACCATAAGCTATTTAGGGAAAAACTCATGTCATGCACTGAACGAAGCATCTGGGGTGTCTCAGGAACTTGCAGCTCCCTCCCCAGCAGAGCTCAGCCCCTGGGAAGCAGACTCACCATCCTGCTGACAGTCCTGCTGCAGCTAATGCTATCCTTCCCTCCTAATTGGCACATATCTTATAGTGGTTTTCAGAGTGCTGCAAAGTATTTGGAAGAATATGTCTGAATACAAGGCATACAGCTGCAGAAATCAGAGCTTAGCCTTTGACTGCAGCAAGGAAGATAGACATTAAAGTTATGCTCAGAAATAGATAACCATTTCTCCCACGTGGTTTCTCTTTGACACAGATCTCAGCTGCCTGTACCATCACTCATCTCAGCAAAGCTACTGTGCAAGTTTCTCCCCAGCTGCTCTTCAAAGCATGCTAGAGGCTGAGGCTGTAATGAAAGCTTCACTTGGCTGACACCTGCCCTTTGCTGCCCACGTGAGAGTTAGGTGTTTCTTTTCTATGAAGTCATTCAGTACATGAAATGAAATCTGTTCCATGCCTCAGAAGACCCCACAGACAGAAATCTGGAACAAAATTACCCCAACTAGCATGAGAATACCCCCCACAGTAAAACCAGCAGGCAGGTCTATGTAAAGGTGAAGTCTTTCAAGACTTGCATATCCCATATGTACCAAGGAAGATGACTTGGAAGTGCTATGTTTGGATTTTTCTCAGAGGAAACAGAAGAAAGAAGGTCTTGATTTTGTATTAGAATCCCCAGGACTTTGTTCTGGATGTGACATCAGGGCCTCTCCCTGACTTATTTGATTTCCTTAGTTTATAATATCAGTTTGGATTTGCTTGACCTCCATGTTTTGCTATCCACAGTATCATTAAAATCAGATTACTAATAAATGAGGGCAATTTCTCTTAGACACTACTAACCACATCATAATACCCAAGAGGGTCTTGATGGAGATTAGAGAACTTTAGGAAGATAAATCGTTCAAAAAGCTTTGAGAAATGTCTCAGGCATCCACCTCTCCCTGATCCCTTTAAATCACATCACCAAAGAGAAGGCCACAGTGGCCGCACCTTGTGGAACTTGCCCAGTGATGCATGTTACACAGACACTGGGGAATTACTTGCTGCATCACACACACCTCCCAGCTCAGTGTCAACTGGCAGTAATATTGCAACACCAATTCTTAGAAACAATGTGGATAATAAGGAATAATTCATGCTGTTAATGAACCAACTATAAACAACTTCAGTTAAGAGAAATCTGAATCAAAACGATGAAAGACATAACAAACAACGGGAAAAGTATCAATTCCCTCTTGTTGTTACAGACAGGATTTCCTTGGATGTTTTGGTTTACTTTGTTAGTATCACCACAGTTTAAAAAACAAACTATACAGCCACAAATGAAGCACTGCAACAACTGACAGCCAGGTAACTTGGATACCCTGTACACCTCACTGTGTAAAAATCAACCTGTCTGGATAGTGGTACAATTTCCTACTGAAACAGTACTAAAAGGATCATTTTTCTTATTTAACTTCCTTCATGGGGACACCAGTATACATACACAAAACCTCCATTAGGAACACATCCCCTCCTGAAGATAGTGCACTGCATTAACTAATGGAGTTAAACAGAACATTCTGCGTTTAGACACAAACCTTTGTTACAGACCTACAAACACCATTTCTGGTCCAAACCTACTCCTCAGCAAAGGCCAAGGAGCGGGCGGTAAATCCTGCAGTCCCGCGCCCGGTGCAGCATCGGGGATGGCAAAGAGGAGGGCGGCAAGGCCGGTGTCCGGCAGCCGGTGACACGGCCGCCTCTCGCCCGGGGCGTTTGTTGCCCCACTTCTCCGGGCCGGGCCCGGAGACCATCAGCCGCGCTCGCCACTTCCCAGGCACCTCTTTGTCTGGAAGGCTCTAATGGAGCAGGCGATGAGGATAAGGGCCGCCATGGGATGATGTTTTCCCTACGCAAGGCGCTGATGGCTGTCCCCGCTCGCCGCGCAGCACCGCCCGGCAGGATCCTGCCCTGCGCCCGGGCGTGCCACGGCAATGGCGTCAGGAGCAACCTGTCAGCGACAGCCTGCCCGCCGCCTCACCCCTCCTCCTCCTCCTGGGCTCGGACCGCGGCCGCGCAGCGCTGGGCTACGCGGTTGCCGCCTGCGTTCCGCCAGCCCCGGGCATCCCGCAGAGGCTCCGTCGCGGGACCGAACCGCCGGCCCACCAGGCCAGGAGCCCGGGGGTCGCGCTGCCCGCTCCCCGCAAAGCAGCGGCGGCTGGAAGAGGAGCTGGGCCCCGAGCCCCGGACCCGCGGCAGCTGCCGCCCCGCGGAGCAGCTCACCCACTGCGGTGCTTGCTGTCCATCCGCTTCTTCTGCCGGACCGGCTGCAGTGGGATGTTGTCGGTCATGGCCGCGGCTTGCGGGGAGGAGTGGGGCGGGATGCGCTTCCCAGCAGCGCCTCGGTCCGGCTCGCCGCCGTCTGGCGGCTCCTCCGAAGGGGCCGGGCTCGGCGCCGCCGGGATCCCAGCACGCAGGTGCTGCGTCCGCTCCGCCCGCCCCGGTGCGCTCCGCCCTCCCGGCCCGGTTCGCTTATTGCTCCTGGGCCGTTCCAAACCTCTCTACCTGCACCAGAACGCCCGAGCCGGTTCGGCCCTGCAGGGCTGGATCGGGTCAGCCCCGCCCCGCCCAACCCCGCCCAGCCCAGCCCTGACACCTGCTCCGCATGTAGCCCCGCACTCGAGGAGCCAGACCACCGAGTCATGCCAGGCTACCAGCTCGCCCCTTCCCCTCCGTGTCCCACGCACCCCTCTTCATTTCCCACTCGCGTCACTCTCTGGGCTCAACACTGCCACAGCAGCACCATTGGCCTTCGACACCCGTGGCCTCCTGTGTTTCCTCAGGTGTGAGGCCCACACCACATCCCTTATGTTGTCAGCCTCCTGTAGCACGTACCGAGGTGCAAACTGGGTTTCCCTTTCTTCATGCCCACCCCCGATATTACAGGGTTGTGCTGCTGCTGCTCACACCCTGCTTTCTCAGTGACCTTCACCTGCTGCTGGCAGTGCTTGTTTCTGGATCCCAGTTCATATTTCCTCTGCAAAGTTAAGTACAAATTGCCATAGCATTTCTATTTTGTGTATGACTTCAAGCTTTTCTTTACAATTACAGTGACTAAATCTTCATAAAAACTAGGTATACAAATCAGATTCCAGTAAAGCAGTGGGCTACAGAACCTGCCTGGCCTAATAAATTTTGTCTTTTATCAGACAGGGTTCCTAGGTGCCACCATAATCTTTCCCACTGGTTTCTTCATATACCTCCTCCACCTAATTTCTGCCCAATGTTTGACACCTGTTCTGTCTTCTCCTTCCACTTGTCCTGCTCCACTCCAACTCTTCTATGCTCCACCCCATGTACCTTTCATGCTGTTGACCTTATTTCTCATTCAAACACGAAACACAAAATTCCCAGTGGCAAAGATAGATTTCATAATGCGGATTAGAAACTGGTACTGCAATGGTCCTATTTAAATAAAGTACAATTTCCTAGTGATACCATCATAAACAAAACTGGTCAAGACAAGTGGTCAGATAATGCAACCTTCTCAAAACATGGAATGTTAAATTACATCTAGAAAACAACAAATAGGGAAGTCTAACACTAAATGGTACCTGGACAGTCACCAGAAACTGTGATGGTAGCCTGGTGGGAGCTTAGTTAAAGTCAGTGGAGAAAACCAAATGATTGAGAAATTGTTGGTAATAGTAACAAATTAAAAAAAGCTTCAGCTTGTCTAGCTAGTCAGGTGGCAGCCCTGTGTCACAGTGTCACAGCTGGTCAATGGGGATCCAGCCTCCATCCCATTCAGATCACTTCCTCCTGCTTCTCCATTCCCCTGTAACACTTTCCTTTCTGTGTGGCTGTGTTCTATCCACGTCAGCTCTGCAAAGGGACTGGTTTGACAAAAAACATCTGTCTGGGTGAGCTCCTTTATTTATTTATTCTAATCAAATCCCATTAGGGGCTGGATGCTGAGTGCAGCCTGCTAACATCCAAGCAGCACCAGCAAGAGTGCTGCAGCCTCAGGAGGGCACAGGCTTAAACCAGGAGCTTTATCAGCCAGATTCACCTTGAGGGGGGATCATAACATGGGTGTTAAGACATTTTCTGTATCCAAAGCCTTGCCTGCACTGAGCACTCACGGAGCCCGTGCCTGTTGTGGGCAGGTTCCTGTGGGTGCTGATAGCACCCAGCCAACGAGGTTACTGGTTTGGTAACAGTTCTCCAGCTGCTGTGGGCATTGCCTGTCAATGTTTGCTCATGCCACACCAGTGAGGGCAGCAAACCTGCTGTAGGCTGTCACTGGTGCCAGTGTAGCTTCTTTCTCTTTGAAAACACCAAGATTTACACCAGTGCACCTATGCAGATGGAGGAAATGCCCAGTGCAGATAAAGATCATACAAAAGAGATTTCTACATCCATCTCGGCATCTTCCACCACAGTTCCAGTCACCCCAAAATCTGAACCTCTTTCTAGTCCATTTTATTTCTCATCCCTTTGCAAACAGTCTGTAAAATCCTTCATTAAATAAATAACCTGGTTGGAAAGATTAGCTAAAGACTCATCATGCCTACTTAGCCATGCAGCCATATTTACAGCACTTATAATGGGTGTCTCAGTTGTTGTAGCTACTCCCCACAGCTGCCTGCAGTCCCAGCCTGCCAGATCTCATCTACTCATCTCACCACAACTACTCAGGGTTCTGCAGAACTAAAATGCCACAATCTCAATGACCAAGGGCAGAGAATGAGTGAGGAAACCCGAGTGTAAGTTCAGAAACACCATTTGTTTTAACACACCAAAAAGTAGCATACCTCAAACTTACTGTTTTTTTTTCAAGATAAGGGGTGTTTTTATGTCTTACAACAAGCTCAAGGTGATCTTAAATAATATTCAGTACTTTGCCAGTGAAGAATGAAGACTGAAAAAAAGAATAAATAATATATTAAAAAACAAAAGAGGAGCAAATAGTGAGCTTTTGGGTAGCTCTCTTCCCTTTCTTGCCCTCTCTATATTCTAGCTCAGGTTACACTATGGATTACATCAGCACAAAAACTGCACTTGCCATTTAATTTTTTTCTTTACAGTTGAAACAGTCATGCTGCCATTTTGTAACAAGGACCTTTCAGCAACATAATTAATACTTACACCAGTTCCAGGCACCAGTACTGAGGATGAGGCAGATATTTTCAATGTCATTGTAACTAGGGCAGTCTTACTACAGAAGCTGTTTGTAGAACCAACTTTTAGGCTGCATTTCAATGTGGTATTACCATGTTTCAATTTCTTATTTCTCAATCTACTGTTCTTATCCACTCATGGGGACAACTGAAGTACAAATAAAAATCCCTTATCCTCCCACAAACATTTCAGCCCCTGTAACATATTTGCTCAACCTTTTTTCATATTCAACTGCAGAATTTTAATTTTTTTTAATAAATGAGAGAAAATATATGATAACTTCAAATGGTAATTTAATAAAAGAAGCAACTGAAAAACCTAACAGTACAACAGGATGTTGTACTTGACCAAACTTGCTGAAACTGACAACACCATTGCCACAAAACCACTGGCTAATGCTGTAACTGGATGAAATTATAATCCCAGCCTCCAGTCCCAAAGCTCGATCTGTAATGCAAATAAAACTTATCAAATGTTATTTGCTTTGAGATGGAAGTAGCACTGGATTTTAAAACAGCCAACATTCCTTTAAGCACTACATTTTAGCCCTTGGTATCTTTGTGTTTCAAACAGAAATGTGTGACATCCCAGCTGAACTTCCTTCACATCACTTCTGCACATTGCCCAACTCTGCCACCCAAGAACGTGGTTGTACAACTGACTGCTGTACAATCACTCTCAATTCCAGCAGTCCTAAAAGAGTGGCAAAGGGATGCACAGCCAGGTTTATATGTATCTACATAATCAGGGATAATGAGTTTGGCAAAGGATGATAGAAATCAAGTGACAGTAATACTGCAGCCTGCAGACTTATTCCTGCAGCATCTGGAGATTCAAACAAACTTTCAAAGTTTCCCTTAAAGGCACTACAATTTTCTGCTTTGTACTGTAACTTTCTTTATTTTTAGTTAGAAAATCCCTGTGCAAGATCTAGACTAGACTGTAACCCAGTGGGCCAAACCCACTCCTTGATTTATTTCTTGCACAGCATTAGCTTTGCTATAAAGATTTTACGTGTGATCCCAACAGTCACAGCAGGTGTGCACTCCCCTAATTTCCAAGCCTTTGATTTTCATTTGGCTGTTGAGAAGGAATGCCCAAAGGAAAACCTTCAGTCTCAGACTGAGAAGTTAAATTGGCTAAATCAAGTGAAATTATATGTATTTTTAGCTATTCTGATGCTCACTTTCTTTGTAAGCACAGAACTCAAAGCTCACAAAAAAAGCCCTTGCAAAGCTGCAGAATTCACACTGCACAACTGCTAATCAAGAGGAGCTGATTTATATTCCATAATTTGAAGTTAATATCAATGTTTTTTTTCTCCTGGAACTTTTTTTGCACAGATGATTAAATAGCACCACAGCAAGCAGAGGTTTATTCCCCTCCCTGCTTCCCCCCCACCAAATGATTTGTTACAGAACCGATTCTGGACCACTTGGCCTCTTCCAAGGCTGTCCTACAGGGAAAGTTTATCAAAAGCTGTCAGTGTTTTCATCACTGCACAATACAGCTCCCATTTCAAACCCAGAAATTGTTTATTGTCAAGTCCAAGGTTGAGTCCCATTTTTAATGTGAAGGGTTGTACAGAACTGCCAGATTGTCAAGTGGAATGATTTAATACCTTCTCCCAGAGCAGGCAGCACAAGCATGCTTGTTGGTCGAGTTTGATGCACTATGGAGTCACAAGTCCCTTCTGCCATTCACATTTGCAAAGACAAGTGACAATTCAGCCTTACAAAACACAGCCTATGGACACAACTGGCTGGCAGGGTGAGCCAAAAGCAACCCAGAAATTTCTATGCCCGTGAGCCTTTAATGTAGTGATTCCCACTGTCTGGAAACAAGCCTTCCTGCCTCATCTTTTTTGCCATTTCCCCCACTTTTCCGTTTCACCTCTGTGTTAGAGACCACTGTACCTGTGGCCTTTGCCTCCTCCTCTCTGCCCTGGACACCAGCTTCTCACCCACGGGTGATGCCTTCCAGCGTGTTTCACTGATCCCCAAATGGATCCAGGTCTCTAAGCTCCACTGATTAAAGAATATGTAAATAAACTCTGTTTTCAGGGCATGCCAATATTCTTCCAACAAGCCCTAGTGTCAGTTTCCCACTCAAACAATGGAGGGTGGTTTTGACAATGCACTTGCAAACTGTACTTATTTAGCACAATATGCTATAAATTTTCTTTCATTAAATGAGGCTTTTTATGCATAGGACTCCAGTGTTTTTTGCCTGATGAACACTGTAAAATATCATAATAAAAGTATTCTATTTGACTTTTTGTATGCTAGAAGAGTAAATCAATTTTGGAACTACATTTGGTTCTGCTTATCTTGTTTATTCTTTTTTTTTTTTTCCTTTAAACACGAGTATCAAATTATAGACAATTCTGACATCTAAGATGATGACTCAGACTGCAGGTGTATAACTGGTTGCACAAAATATTTGATTCCACAGGGAATTCAAGTTGTGACATTATTCTTTGTACCTGCTATTATCTGATTCCATAAGTGCACATTTTACTAATACCAGGTACACCTTCTTTGTCTGGAAATGAAACCCATCACATATGGTATTTTGAGCTTTGTTCCAGAGCTGTGTTTGCAGCTGCACCATTTGTAAAGAAGACGAGTGTGCAGCAGTAGGGATTTGGTTGCTAAGGGCTTGAAAACTTGCAGTCATGCAGTAACTGTGCAGCAGGCAGCCTCACACACCACATTATTTCCCCATGCCACTGACTCATTCCCACAAACAACAAGGAAAGAGGTGGCTTTGGTGCAGGGAAACATCATTCTGTCTCAAGGCAGTACTGAAATAGGCTTTGACTATGACAGTCAATCTTAAAATAAGAGCAAATGTGCCAAAGCTGCCCATTCCCAGCAGCACACACACACACACAGACAGAATCATTGCTGGCAAGGAGCATTTTTTAGTAGCAGAAATGCAAACATGAACTGGGATGCTGAAGCAAGAATCGTTAGCAATGTGGGATCATTGTACATGTGCCCAACACCTCCACAAGATGCATTCATCTTTTAAATTTATCTTTTAAACATCTGAACTCAGACAAGACTACTGCAATTAATTGGCAAGTTAAACACTACCAGATTATAAGGCACTGTTAACACCTGCATCTCTGATCTGCAGGGATGGCTTTGATATTATTTTTTCTTTTGACAAGCGGGCGATAGCGGATATCCTTTAAGCCGATATTTAATGAAGCCCTCCATAAATCCATCAACACTTGCTAAGGGAAACTACAATAAAGCTCATACTGCCATAGGCTCTGTTATCAAGAGAACATTTGGCATTCCCATAATGAAGTTTCAGAGCAGATACTTTTCACGTTCATCTGGGGAAGTGCTGGTTTTGTATAGGATCTTTTTCTTCCTTACAATTATATGTTGCAGATCAAAATGAAAACAACCCTCCCATACCCAGTTTTCAAACCCATAATAGTCAAACTGTCATTCATCTAGGACAGCTATCAAATGTAAGAAAAAGGTGCAACTTTCCAGACAAACTCACATTTGTTAGCTCTTGAAATGACTGTGCTATTATCCTGCACGTGATAAAAAATGTAAAGCTATAAACTGAGAATAAAATGGTATTTGTTACACAGTTTATCACCTCCTCCTCCCCCTACATAAAGTGGTTATTTTGTCAGCTAAGGCTGAAAGAATTTATGAGCAAAAAGAAGAATAGATAATGAGGAAATTTTTAATTTTTTTCCAAATCCATTAGAGTACATTTATTATGAAAGGGGATTTAGGTAGCCCAAATCAGCAAATCACCTGAATGTGTGTTGAATTTTAAGGACATGGGTATCAAAATAATTTAATGGAAACAATCAAGTGTGTGAAAAACAAACAAAGAAAAAAAATATATATATGCTTGATATTCTGAACATCTAGGCTGCATGGAGACATTTTTTTCTAGAATATTGCAAAGTGTTTCTACAGAACTGTAAAGAGCTTTTAAGCCTATTCAGAGGAATTTGCATGACAATATGAATAAAAGGTTTCTGGACATAGTCTAGATTACTACACTAAGAATACAGGTTATTTGCAAGGTATTTATTTATCACATATATTCCTCCTGCATCACCTTTCTGTTCCAAACACAATGTTTTGTGCTTCTGGCCCTCACGTGGCTTTATTTTCATAAACCAGAGGGTTTTTTCAGGTTTTTTTTGTTTGCATTTTTCAGATAACCTTTAATAAAAATGGTATCTTATTATCAGCTTTTAATCATATTTGCCACTGAGCCCATGTAAGTAGAAGCATAGAAACATCAGAAAGCCCTCTGGTCTGAGCACTCAACACTAAAAGGTACAGAGAAAGCCTCAGCACTATAGCAGTGACCTCACGGGACCACACAAATACTAAGGCAGCTTTCTGGTTTTATTTTGCAAATGGAAACCATCATCTTTCCTGATACCAAATGTCTTGCAAACCCTGCAGTAAACACAATTTTTTTTTCACAACAAAAACCTAAAAATTAATACAATACTCATCTCTTTTCCTGTTTTAGCCTCTCTCTGTCCTCCCATCCGCTCAAGCACCTCAGCCAGGTCCTTTCCCCTCTGCAGATCCAGGTTCAGTGGTCATTTACACTTTGATCCAGGTTGTATTTCTCAGCTCCCAGCTCCTCACTGCCAGCTGCTGCAAAGGCAATCAGCCTCATGGAGCTCAGCTTGAGAGCTCGTTATCTACCTGGTTTTCAAACTCCCCTCCTCAAAGTTCCCAATTTTTTGGAAAGTTTTGAACAGAAAGGAGGGGGGGAGGTGTCAAGAAAAATGTTTCTTTAGAGGACCAGAGCCAATACATTAAGGTAACATAATGCACCTTTTTTTTTTTTTTTTTTTTTCAACTTTGAAGTTCAAATTTAACATTTCAAGTGTGTCAGCCTTTACCTTAACTCATGCAAGTGAATATGCTACTTATAAAAAAGCAACAGCCTGGGCAAATCCTCTGTGTGATGAGCAAATGAAGCAATAACAAATAAGACAGGAAAGTCCTTTGGGCAAGAAGAGAAGCTAATGAGCAGAGACAGTGCACATACTCTGCTCTCACACCCATGTGGCTGTATTACCTTCGGTAAACTTGTTCCTAATTCAGCATAGGGAGGAAGAGAAACAGCTTTTTCAATTGTCAGGTGCTGTGTTACTGTAACCTGTGCCCATGAGTTCCACCAGGCTGTTTCAGAAGGCGTTGGTTCATCTCTTGTACATCAGGGAGCAGTGGATCCTCAGGCCTGCTGGCTCCAGCAACACTTCTCCCCTCCAGCAGCAGTACCCCTACGGCACAGCCTGCCAAATAGCTCCTACCATTCTTCAAGTATTGTAATCAGATCCGTGACTTGCCCGCAGCAAGCCAGGGATCCTGCTACACTCCAGCCTGGAGCTGCCTGGTCACTGAGCTGAGAGATGGAGCTTTGGGCACGGCCAGAACTCGGGACCATGGCCCAGAGTAGAGCCTTGCAGTGACCCTGTGCCAGGTCCCATCATTTCATTTTCATGGCTGTCTGCCCAGCACAGTCAGGCTCAAGCACCTGAATAGGGCAGCTCTATGCTGCAGGAGCCACTTGGATGAGGAGAAATCAACAGATACTACACCAAGGCTTCTTGCTAGCAAAAACTTTTTTTCTCCTGCTGCTGAGGTATTTTCATAGCATCATCAGTGGAGAGCAGGCTTGTTATCCCAGGGGCTTTTGAAGCCAGGCCACTTTTTCAAAATATCCACAGCTGGCCCATGCTGGAGAGCAGATTTCCCAGATAGGGGCCCCAATGCCACCTGTGTAAGGAACCAGCCAGATCCATCCCAAAGAGCAGTAGCTGTGGCAGCAAGCCTATCCGTGCACCCAGAGCACCACAGCTCTCCAAGCAGGTTATAATCTAAGAGATTGAGAACAATATCCCTGCTGGCACAAGGATAGTTTATTTTTAACTTACCACAACTGAGAGATCTCTTGCTATACTCATCCATTGCAGTTCAGATTGCAATTCCTTTGTTCCCCTTAACAGCAAAGGTTCACAATTTCTTCTGCAGCAAATATTCTGCCTCCTTGAACCATAGTGCTGTTTTTAAAAACAGTCTTTGTGTAGACTATTTAAGTGTTGTATGCTTTCCACCTCTCACACATGTACCATGTGTTGTTACCTTTCCTTCTGCTCCAGTTTATTTTGCCTGCCTTCCTGGACCACCCCCACACCAGGTCCTGCCTTTCCCCCCCTTCTTTTTCCATTCCTGAAGAGCTTGTGGTAGAGCAAGTGTTTCCTTTCCATCTTTTTTCCACTCCTAAGTATAAATGACCCTTGTGCAGTATGACCCATGACTGGGCAGCACCCATTCACCAAAGAGCACACTGGTTCTGCATCATTTTACTCCTCTGTTACCTCCTGATTGAAAAACAGATTTGCTTGTTTAGGTTGTGAGTACCAGAATCTCAACACTTTTTCCATTGTATCAGGGCTGTTTTCAGAACTGTTTTGTTTTGCTCTTCAGGGGCAGTTATTTATTCTATACAACCATCAGCTTCAGGCTGATTTTGTGTCCTTTTTCCTTCCTAGAGTGACCACAGTACAGAAAATACTGCACATATTACTGTCATTCTGGTTTAGTGTGGGAATCAACATTCCTGACACTACCTGTGTATCAAACCCCACCTGTTCCCAATTCTAGAGGCTTCTCCGCTACTGCCTGGTTTCTGTTGTTTTAAGTAACAAACTGAAGCACAATCCTAGACCATGGATTTAGAAAGTCAGTAGAGACAGCACGCTGCTTATTGACCTTGCTCTTCAGGAGCCAGAAAAAGTTAAGCACTAAGTGTGAAAAAGCCATCCCAAAATTTATTCTCAAAAATGTCAACAAAAACGCAGCAGTAGATACTCAAAACTACAGAGTTCTTAAAAGTCATACATTCACAATGCAGAAACTTGACAATTGGGATGCCTTTTGCATGGTCTATGTAACAATATCCATTTTACAGTGTAAACAGGTACTGGTATGTTCTTACTTACAAGTCCAGCAGGAAAGGCACAACTCGGCATACAGAGATCATAAGCAAGAATCAGGTGCAACAACATTACACAAACTTTTGGTAATCTGCATTTTTGGGGCCTTCCACATCGGAGACTGGACTTGAAGATTTCCTGCAGTCAACAACAAGACTTCTTTCCATCGCTCAGTCTGTCCATACCAAACACACTTTCCAGTCTGGTTTAGATCCCACCATACACATAATTCCAGCAGACATTAAGAGGAATAGTGAAAGGTCAATCCAGTAAGTCTTCAGGTGCTTCCACTAATACATCAGGTTTTGGTTTCAGATAGTGCATGGAAGCATCTGCTTGAATCTCAGTTCATTACAGTGGTCATTAATAGAAAAATAGACACTACAGCTACAAAAGGAAAAAATGAGGTAGATAACTTAGAATCCAGATGACTATCCCAACAACCTTCATACAATACACATGGATCATTAATTACCAGTTTGGTAGAATGCAAGTTCACAGACCACCAAGAAACTTAATGACCAAAGCAGGAATGTCATCCAAAAACCCACAAAACATTTAACCTAAGCATGAATACTTCATATTTAAATACAGGTTTACACAGACTGATCTTCTAAATTATCCAAATGAAAAAAACAACAAAACAAAAAACCACATCTCTTGCTAAGGAAACCAGTTCCCATGCCTAATTGCAACAGTCACCCGAGATTCCTTGCAGAGCTTTTAGACCTGACTTCCTAAGGCAAGTCTTCCCTTTCAAGAGAGAAAAAAAAAAAGTATATACATACCCACCCATGCTTGCTTGGGGCTCTCGGTATTGAAATAAAACATCTAGGAAAAACTGCATCTTTGGAAGTAGTTTTGGCACTATACTTGAAGGGCTGTCCTAGTAGTAGTATTAAATAAGCAGCAGTTAACAATACAGAGGATTAATTCCCTAGGAGCAGTGATTAAAGAAAAACAGCAACTTTCTTTTTCATAGAATTTCTGAGGCAAAAAAGTAATTAAAAAAAAAAATGTAGTTTTTATAGCCATTATAGTAAAAAGTACATTCAGAAACCACACAGAGCCAAAAATCCAAACAGAAAAACTATTTCTAAGAGGGTGGCAGACATTCTAGGATATTTACCCGCATTAATAGTTTTAATTTCTCATCAGTAAATAGAAGCTTTTCCATCAACAGTAGGTTGTTTCCACTCTATTCAAAACCCCCAATAATTTCACTCCTAAACAAAGAGGTAAATATTCTAACCTTTGGAATTTCAAGTTGCAGAAACTTCTGTAAGGCTGTACACATTAAAGTCACACGTAAGAACTACTTTGCAAGACCCGCATCTTTCCAAATAGAAGGAAATCCTATTCTTTATTATTTACTATTTGCAAAGCAATATCATGATTGTACTCTGGGCAACTCTTACAAAGACAACCATAAAATCATTTGCACGTCAATAGGAAAATAGGAGGCTGAAGTGGAATCTCTTAAAAATATATGTTTGCGTATATATATATTTGTTCTTTCTGTACGTCAGCTTCACTAGAGTTTTTAACTAACAGCAATTTTGTTCTCCTCCATGAAGTGAGGGAACTGGTGTTTTGGCACATTGTCTGCAGCAGCACCACTGGCCTTCTCTGTATCAGATCCAGTCCCAGACTGGGTCCCATCTATTTTGGAGACTGTAGCAGTATTTATTGCTGAACCTCCCCCAATAGTGACTGGAAGGGCAGGTAAGCCACCGCTCTGGATCACCGAGATCTCGTTAGTCTTCATTGCTATGCCATTGCTGAGTACTGCTGCATACTGATTCCATACTGTGGGGTCAATGCTCACTGAAGGAGGCATCATATCCTTGGGAAACATTTCAGATACCTTCTTGGGATCATTGCCCAGCAGAGCCATCGGGTTATCAATTGAAAGCCGCCTTCCCCGCCTGGCAGAGTTATTCCACATGTGAGTTCCTACATGGACCTTCCAGAAAGGGGAAGAAAGTAGAGAATCATTAATATTGCAGCAGTTCTTCTATGGTATACCCAAGTTCTACTTTGCCTGTTGCCCAAAAGAAACCATGCATGCTCCATTTGCATCCAGGTAAGCATTTATGCTGGTGAGCTCTTCTCTCT
The DNA here is from genome assembly GCF_036169615.1 of Heliangelus exortis. Lineage (NCBI taxonomy): Eukaryota > Metazoa > Chordata > Aves > Apodiformes > Trochilidae > Heliangelus > Heliangelus exortis. The sequence goes on along the minus strand of NC_092437.1, from coordinate 8,359,282 downwards.
TTGTTCTCCTCCTGGCATGCGTAAGATTCAGTCATTCTACTGCCTGACATCACCACGTCAACTGCTGAAGTGCTTGTAGGGCTGGGTTTTTACACTTACTTATGGTGTGGTGCTCCCCAAAAAAGCCACATTACTTTCTGTGACCATGCTATATTGAAAACAAACCCAAAAAACAACAAAAAAACCCACCTAGCTCATGAAAAAAACCCCAAAACAACAAAACCACACACACAAAAAGAACCCAATCCACAAAACAACTCACCAAGTAATTTGGAAGGTTACCCTTTAGCCAAAATCTTCCACACCACAAAAATACTGCTAGTGCTTCCAGCAAGTGACTGCAGAGTACTTTCTCTACACAACAGCATTTATGCAAGAGGACTGAAGAGCCTGAAGAGGTTCTCATGGGTTCAGAGGTTCACAGAAGCCTCTGAGAGAGTGAGAGAGCTGCAAGTTCCTTACAGAGCAAATGATTACTCTGACAATAATAAGAGCAGACTTGCACTTCAGCAGGTGCTTTTGACAAAATCCCTTAATATTTTGTGACATCTGAAGATTATCTTCTCAGTTTTATCCCCCCTCATCCATGGCGTTTCTAGCAGTGCAGTGCCATGTGTGTAGTCTGTAAGCATCATTTTGTAGCATCCAGTGAAATGTTCATGTCTTGGATACATCCAAATCCAAATGAAAATAAATGAATCTGCTTAGTAAAGGCTAAGCCTTCCCTACCATCCATAAAAGAAAGTCAATGACAGCAGTAAAGATTTCTGTGGGTGATCTCAGTACACTGTTTAGCATCAAGGCACTCAGGAAGGCGAGTCAGAAGTACAAGGTAACCTTTTAAGGAACTAAATGAAAGTCAAAGCTGTTCCAAAAGGCAGGAAAAATATTAGCAATAGTTTCTTTCTGGTATGACTTTCCTCAACAACAGAAATCACAACCTAGGAGACGCCTTACCTTCAGATTTCCTTTTGTTGTAAAGGCTCTCCCACAGATGGTGCAGGCAAATGGCTTTTCACCAGTATGGGTCCGTTCATGAATCTGAAGGGCACTGGCAGAGGAGAAGTTCTTCCCACACGTAGTGCAGATGTGCTGTTTGGCAGGACGGCAGAATTTTGGTCGTGGCACAAGGAGAGGGGCAACACCAGGAGAGAGAGCTGGTGGGCCAATGAAATGGCTAGTGCTAATGGGACGCTCACTGGGCATCTCCATTTTTATGAGGGCTGGTGGGGCTCTAACAAAAGCAGCTGGAATACCACTTCGACCTGGAAAGAAAGCAAAGATAACATTGATCCCAACCTCCTTCTGCTTCCAAACTGCTGAGAAACAATTTGGTTCATCACTGTTGGTGTTGGTGAGCCTAGTTAAAAAATCTTACTTTCTGACCAGCACTGCTAGCCTCAGTGTGAAAAAGCTCAAAACCCTCACAAAAGATTCCAGAGTTTCAATGCCACATTTTTGGGTTAAGCAGCAGTTATCCATGAAACACATGCATGTCTCTCTCTGAGAGCTATAGGGAGGTATCAGGTGAGCCCATGAAAGACAGCAAGTGCCTAGGGTTTGTTTATTTTAAGGACCTTTCTGCTCACCACTTAGCAAGGGAGAACAGTACTTAAGTCTTTAAATTTTTAAAGTGTGGTTGAGTCAGGAAAACTTGGCAGGGCACAGGTCCCTATCCTAACAGAGGACAAGAAGGTGGGGAAAGCTGAAGGGGTTTTTTTACTTCAGTTGGTCCTTTCAGAGATGGGTTTCCTCCAGCCCTACTACCCCACCCCCAGTTACTGCCAGCATTTCACATGACTCACCATATTCTCCATTCACAAAGTGTAACCCAGGTTCTTCTTTAATAACCTTTCGACCAATATTGCCGTAAGTTAAATCCAAAGCACCGATGACTCCTTCCATTTCTCCGGAAGCATTTTCAGGACCCTCCGATTTACTGCCCGCGCCTGTATCATCTTGATTATTGCAGGTAGGTGACTTTGACCTTACGCTCTCAGCTTGGCTGTTGGCTGGGGACAGAGCCTGGATTGATGCAGACTCGGATGCAGCAGGGCTCCTGCCATTCTGATAATCTGGATCTCCTGCCACAGAAGATGAATCATTTGTCATGCCATCACTTTCTGCTGAGCCATTGTCACTGGACTTCAAGCTGCTTTGCCGCTGCAAGTTCAAAGCAGAGCTGACAATCTTCATTTGATTCTCCAGTGCTGCAATACCAGAGAAGGTGGCTGTGGTGGCTGGTGATTCTGATTGTGCATCATATGGAGTAGGAGGCTTTGAAGAACTCCTGGGGCCATCCTGAGAGTCCAGGTCCTCTTCCATCTCTATGCTTTCTATAGTCTCATCTGGACGACTGATGTCTCCGTTCTTCTCAGCTGCAGTAGGATCCACATCACTATTGTCACAAGTGTTCTCTGGCATCGGTGTATTGGGTATTTGTCCCCCCATGTGCATACGGATATGCTGCTGCAACACGACTGCATTTGTAAACTTCTTCTGGCAAATAGGACACGAATGTTGCATCTTCAAAGGAGTATTGGCCCGGTGGACACCATAATGAGTTTTAAGGTTCCCTTTAGTGGAGAAGGCACGGCCACAGATTTTACACTTGAATGGCCTCTCTCCAGTGTGAGTGCGATAATGCATTTTGAGTGAACTCTGGCAGCTCAGCACTCTGTGACAGATCAGACACTCATTGGGGTCAGCAGTGGATTTGTCAATATTTTCAACGAGTTGCTGAAGCTTTGATGTTTCTGAGCCTTGCTCGTTTGACCCACTTACATGGAAGATGCTCACGCTGCAGCTAGCTTGTGGTGAACTCAAGCTCTGCTCTGTTCCTGATTCATGACCAACTGCCCCTGATGAGGAAGAGCCACCTTCACTTTCTGGAGAAGGCCTTGACTGCAGGTCACTTGAGAAGGTACCAGGCAGAGACTCCTTAATGCCTGCTAGGCTGGAGACGGTCTGAGTTGCACTGGTGGCCACAGAGGTAGGCAGGGTTGTTAGGAGAGGTTTGCTATCCACAACTAGGTTAGATTCATCCAGTGGCACAGACATCCCGTATGGGATTCCAGTGCTAGTGGGAACATTGTCCAGGTGCTCAGGAACTGGGTAAGGATTCATCTTTATGTGGGGGTATTTGTCTCTGTGACGCTGAAAATGCACTTTAAGGTTTCCTTTGGTCGTGAAGCGGTTTGCACAAATGTTACACTTGTAGGGTCTTTCGCCGGTATGGGAACGGAGGTGAATCTGCAGGGCACTGTCATTGCCAAAGACCTTGCCGCAGAACTTACACTTGTGTTTGAAGAACGGCTCCTCTGCGTTCGGTTTGCTTTCAGACACGCTGATGTTGGGAGGTTTTCCCTTCCCCTTCTTTGAGGAATCTATTACAGCAGAAACAGCCGAAAGCGGATTCTGGAAGATGACAGAGTTGGAGGACTGAGGTAGCAAAGGATTCGGGAACCGAGAAATGGAGCCGGGGAGGCTTCGGCTGGCCTCGGGCTTCAGGGGGAAGGAGGAGGAGAGCCCAGCAGCCAGCGAGCTGGCAGCTGCAACACCAGTGTTAGAATGAGGTAGTTTTCCTTGCTTCAAGGATTCCAGCGATAGGCTCTGGCTTCCAGCTTTTTGTCCGATCAAAGCAACGGCAGCCGACAGTTGCTGAGACATGTGAGCGCCCAGAGCTTTTAGGGGATCAGTAGCAGCTGCTATAGAAGGATGCAGGGCATGGGGAGCCATCATGGCAATCTGAATGCGAATCTGCTCCGTCAACTGAATTTGCTGGAGCTGCTGCTGCTGCAGACACACGAGCTGTTCCAGGATCATGGGGATAGCATTAAAACTGGCTGCTGAAGAAGCAATGGCATCGGAGGTCCGCTGGTTCACAGCCACTTTAGTGCCACGTATCGTCTGCAAAGTCACATTAGTGTTTGGTACTTTGGATTTTGGTAGATAGCTTAGCCCAGGAGCTGCAGGCACGACGGGGGGTTCTATTTTGAGGTACATTCCTCCTACTGACTCGGCATCCATTTTTCCTTCTCTCTTTTCCACAGAACCAGTGCAGCCCTTTGCCTGAATGTCCTTGCGTGCCCTGCTATCCATGCGATCACTTGGAAAGCTCCCTAGAGAAGCTTCAGAGAAGCTTTCAGGGGGTACTGTTCCCTCACTGTCATTCATGATTAGAACAGGTGGATTTTTAGTGCAATTTTTCTTATGCTCAAGAAATTCAGAGAGATCAAAGAATTCTGCACAGCATTTCTCACAGATTTTTGTTTCTTCCGTGCGGCACCTTTTGGAACTCATTTCACCATCTCCGTCACCTGGGACGTCTTGTGGACTCCCTTAAAATAAAAGAAAGTCACATTATTAATAGCTAAATTTAGACTACTTCCTATAATTAAGATTCCTGACTTCACCCAAATTGCAAGTAAAGATACTAGACACTGGAATCAGGTTTGCAGAATAATCTAAATTCAGATCTTTGTTTTGCTGGCAATTCATTTGTAGCCTTAAAGAAATCTGCATCTCAGATCTAATAAAAACACTACTAATACAAAAGGAAAGTCAGAAGGCCAAAAGGGAGGAGGTTTATTCCAAGTCCCTTTAAACAGGTAAAAAAAGGAGTGCAGTGTGGCAGCTAACACCTGCAAAGCAGCTGGAAAGGAACACAACTTGAGGAAGACACAAAACTGTAACACTGAGCAACACAAACTTATTTTGTGAACCTCTGAAAAGCCACAGTAGTGAATAACTCACAGAGCCCCCACACAGGTATGAGCCTACATTGGTACTGATGATCATTCATTAGAGTATCAATAAGTCCTTGCAAAAGAAATGAAGTTGTTTCAGACCCACTGAGGACACCCTGATTATCTGCATCTGCAACTCACCCCATTTTAGGGAGAGGAAAAGCAAAGCTGGTCTGCAAGTTCACTCCTGCCCTTCCTCCACCACTGCCCAAGAGAATACACTGAGCATAACTTGAATGCAGAAAAAAAAAAAAAAAAAACAAAAATCCAAAACAAACCAAAACCAACCAAACAAGCAATACTATGCAGGGAACTATCAGAAAGGAAAGAGAGGTTAAGAAGAATTCTAAACCAAAACAGGATGTTATTGCTCAGTGTAGCCATCCTTCAAACACCAACTCACACCCAGCTCAAGAGACGAAAGCACAAGGGGTGCGGGGGGCAGGAGTTCTCTGGAGGTAAAAATTAGGGCTCATAGAGCTGAGAGGATTGCAGATGTTTTACAGCTCCCACCAGGTGAAATGTCCTGTAACTCATAAATTGTTCCCACTTTCATGGGTGTGCCAAGGGTGTAGTAACCAAGCACATAACCTCCCACCTGCCTATCGGGACAGACTGCAGACCCCTCCACCACAACTGAGAGTTTGTATTGCAAGATCTCTCCTATTCAGGTCTTGCACCTCCAGCAACTCATCTCTGGCTCCATGTTACTAGCCCACAACATCTTACTCTGCAAGCACAGGAGCTATTTGTGGCTTCCATTTTAAAGGTGTAACTGAACCACACATCTGATACATATGTATATCCTGTATATGGCAGGGTGGAGGGGAAGCACATCCAACCAACAGCTCAAACATGTTGACTGTTTTGAGGCAGTGTGAAGCTCAGGGGGATTTTGCAAACCTTGCCCTTTGTAAACAGTGTTGAAGATGTATATTAAAAAAAATTAACTTCAATGGTTAATGTTGATTGATGGAAAGTGCATGTGAATATTTAAAAAAAGCCAAACTTGATCAATTTTAAAATGCAAACATGAGGCCTGTTACCCTATGGCCTACAGAGCAATAAATCCAATTCTGTATGTGCGCAATTCTGTTCATCCCATACACCCCAGGATTAAAAGTCCTTGAACAGGAAGGAAAGTTGTTCTCAGCACAGCTACAATCAAAAACTATTGGAGTCCTCATATCTGAACAGTGAAATAGTTTTCCCCCCCTCCTTCAGACCCAACAACTTTCACAAGTCAATGAAACAATATTGAAAAGATAGTTTTAGCATACATATACCAGCCCAAACATCACATTGATGCCTTTAAAGTTGATTTAACTCTATGAGAAAGTAATACAAAGAAATCCAGTCTGCTGACAAGTACAGTAAGTACATGATTCAGAACCTGGTCAATAAATAGGGTCAACTGAGGTCAAGAACAGTTTTGGGGTTTTTAACTCATCTTTGCAAGAGTCTAAACAGATATTATGGGGAAAGCAAGCACTAAAGAAGAGGTTTCCATAACTACTCTGTACCGGAACTCAAGAGGTCTTTACTTGCCTACTTTCTTAACTATTTCTGTCTATCCAATGAGTATTTCACAGAATAGGCTAAAACATCAAAAACCTCTTTTCCAAATCCTTTTGTATTTAGGAGCTTAACAGCAGAATCTCCCAGGCTCAACTATACCGTTTCTCCATGTTGCAAAACCTCACGATTTCCTTCAGAAAGCACAAAGCTCTTCTTCCAGCCTCTCCACTGTGAGCACATGCACTTTACCCTGCAGCCTGCACCTCCACAATGGCCATGACAAATTTTTCCAATGTATTAGAAATGTCTGCACGAAAGACTGCTGCCAATCCCCAAGGAGATATTGCAGAATAACTACATCTAGACAAGCCCTCAAATTTTACCTCTAAACAGCTTTATCTCATTTCTCTCCCTTTCATGAATAGTTCCTTCTATTTTTTTTTTTTTTCTGTATCAGGACACACTAAAATCAAAGCTCCTTTTCTAAACTCCAACACAGCTTATACTCTCAATTTTCACAACTCTGAGGAGTTCCAGAGGGAACTTAAATTTAAAACCCCTGTGTCTGGCAGCAGCAGGCAGGTCAGCAGCCCTGCCCGCTCTCACTGCCACTGTCACACAGTTTACTTTCCAGTTCCCCTGACAGTAAGGCACGAACTCAGAACTCCAAAAACATCAAACTCCCAGCTTGTACCTACTGCTGCATGACAAGAAGAGTTATGCTTTATTTTCCCCCCACACCTTAGAAGAAGCGAATAAAATAGCTTCTCCTGCCTCAAAAAAGGTTTTTCTAAGATACAGAGAATAAAAGCACTACACTTGGTTGTTGCATAGTAGCTGGAATAACCCAGGACCGATTTATTATTTCTTTAAAAACCCAACAGCTTTTCTGAGTCTCTTTATCTCGATTTCAAGCTACATCCTCTCCCTAGCCCCATAGAGCACCAAGCGCCTGCAATCAGAGCACTTCATTTACCAAAACCCCTCTGGCTCGCTCATCCCCCCCCCCCAACTCCCGCCAGCAGTTCTCCTTGACATGAGTTTAATGGCCTGAAAGGAGGGGGTGTCCTCTGCAAAAGCCTCTCTGCACAGCCTGCTCTCTCCACATACTGTACCAGGATTTGCCGAGGAGCAGAGCCCTGCCACAACAATTGCTTGTGCACTTCACTTAACCCTCTCCAAAGGCTTCCCAGGGATAGGACTTCTACTGTTTTTTTTATCTCCCCACCCCCGAATTTCAGGAATGTTATCTCTCAGCATCTAGTTATCCAATAAGTTAGAAGAATGCAGTAAACCCAGCAGGGGGGTTAGATTGAATCACGGGCAAATGGATGGAAAAAATTCACTATTGTGTAGGACAAGGCGGTCATCGACAAGGAAGACTGATAAAATCCACACAGCTCGAATTAAATTTTTTCTTTGAGGCAAACAGTGAAAGAGTAAAGTCTTGTCACATTTGATGTGATTTCAGAAAGGGTGCTGCTCAGATGAGTGGTAGACAAGCAATCAGTGACTTTTATTTTTTTCCAACTGTGATAAAATTATATGTCACTTGAATTGGGAGTAAATGGTCAGATCAAGCCTCACCCCTCATTTTTTTGGTCAGTTTTTTTTCCGTCCCTCTAAGACTTTACTACCTTTGGTGAGCTTACTTTTTCTACCGACTACATTTGATCAACTTCTTTTACTTTAACACAGCCATGCACTTCCACGGTTAAAATTAACTCATGAAGGATCAGCAAGTATCCAGTCCTAGGCGTGAAAACCTCTGCTGCTCTCAGGCATCGTTCTTTCCCAAAATTTTTTTTCACTGTTCCCAGCTGCAAACTTAGGGCTTCCAAGAACTTTAAACTGTCCAAAAATTGCCTTCTTCTCCCACTACAAAACACAATTTAAAGCATTTTGTTTAACTGTAACTATGATAAAATTACTTCCTTTAATAATAAACTTCCTTTAATAATAAAATTACTTCCTTTAATAATAAACTGCTTACTTACAGAACTATTCCACAGGCCTTGATGTTTTCTGCACTGAATTTACCAGCAGCATTTTTTTCTACTCAAGAATGAGCCTGAAACGTGTTACACCTAACAATTAGGATTTCTCTTGCTTACAGGTTTCTCTCTAAAAGCTTTAAATTCCTTTATTTTTTACACTAAGTACCAATTCACCCTTTTGATTATCTGCCAACTGGAGCGACATACTTGGCCAAGGACAGAATAAACTATTGTGCATAAACGCTTGTAAGGAAAAGAGGAAAAAAAAAAAAAATAAATTCAAACCCGCAGGAAAAGTTAAGATGAGAGGCAGTGGCTTCCAGCAGAGGACATGGCTCTGGCTGCAGCTGGCAGAGCGAGGCCCCCGCTCCATCACCCTGCCGGGTCCTTACACCGGGCTGACAATTAGGGCTCAGTGGAAGCTGCCGTGACGAACCCCGTTATGACCCCCCTGCCCGTTACCTGCCGGCCGAGGCCTGCGGCGGGCCCGTCCCGTCCCGTCCCGCTGCGGTCGGTGGAGGGCACTCACGGCCCGCGCTGCCGCCTCTGCCCAACGCCCCGGGCGGTGCTGCCAGGCGGGGCCACCCCGGGGAGCGCGGCGGGGACGACCCCGCACACCTCACCCCCACCCCCCCCGCATCCACCTGAGCTCAACAGCTACCCAGACACTACTTAGTACGATGAGTGCTTGAAAGCAAAGGGCGAGTCCTCAAACTAGCTCCAGAAATAAGAGCAAAAAAAGCGCAGAGTTTTCCCCTCAGCAGCAGCAGAGGCCACCGCCCTCGGCCCTACCTGCTCGGCGGCGGAGCCTCCGCGGCGGCCGTCCTCCCACCGCCCCAGCTGTAAAGGCGGCGGCCCCGGACCACACTTAACACTAGTACAGTGTTTAAGACCAAGCTAAACGGCACAAACCCCGCTGCCAAGGTCAATTGCATGAGAGTCCTAATTGTAAGCCTGACATCAACTTACCACCCACAGCAAGCAGATGGAGGCAAAGGTTAGAGCAGCAGCTCTGTCAAAACGTCACATGCCGCCGAGCCCCGCTAAAGGGCTTCATCACTACAACCAATATAATGTTTCACTTACGTAAAAGGAAAAACAAGCCGGGCATCGCTCCCCGCTTCCCCCTACCCCCCGGTGCTCCCACCCCCCAGACTCCCAGGCACCCTCTCACCCTTCGCACCGCGGCTACGCTCCGGCCGGGCAGCCCGGGGGATGCTACCCCTGCCCGCAATCCAAGCCCTCCCTCCCCGTGGGAAGCTTCGGGACACCTACAACTGATTGAAAATAACGAAAACCACCACAAAACTTGGATTTCCTATTTAACCATCTCTTTCTCCCCCTCCTCCCCCCTCCCATGCCTCCACTTCTGCAGAGCTCAAAGCAGAAACAGAAGATTTAAATAAAGGAAATCTTCAGTTTTACCACGGGAAAAAGTTGCAGTTTTATACTGTATTTTTAAGAATGAATCAGACTTTTAATGGCAGCAATCCAGCACAATGGGCATTTTCAACCTCTTTGTGAGAATGCTAATTTTCACTATGTACTATTATTCTCCAGTGACCACCTGCTGATTTTTTGACCTGTTAATTGATCACCAGGTTAGCAGAACCGTTTCTTAACACGCCGCATTGTTCACAGAGGTGGGTCCCAAATCGCTTTGCCAAAAAAGGAACACTTGCAAAAGAGGAGATAAGGGCTTGATTTTATTATTACGATTATGTATATACTTGATAATGTCCCAGACAAATCCCTGCGGTTATTTCGACTTTGTTATGCAGCTTCATCACTTGTTATTTATGGGCACACCTGGAGAGAGGAGTATCAAGGCTACTTTAGAGATTTGACGGTGATAAGAGGCACCGAAGCCGCAATTTTTAGTTTCCGACAGTAGAAACAGAGATGATACAGGACGGGGCTCCAGTGCCGTGATCAGCACCGGCCCCCGCCGCTGTCCCCCGGGGGTCCCGGCGGAGCGCGGTATACGGGCTCCCCCCCAGCATCTCCGGCCGCCGCTGGCCGCCGACCCACAAAAGACAGCCTGATCCAAGGCGACAGGAGAGTTCCCCCCCTCCACGCCCCAAAAGCGTCACCAGGTGCCCCCCCCAGCCTCTGCAATCGCTGCCTCGGCTCCTAGAGAGGTTTTCATCCAGGGTTTTGTTGTTAGAAGGAATGGGGGAGAGAAAAAAAAAAAAAAAAAAAAAGCCTCAACAACAACAACAAAAAACCAGCTGGCCATTGCCCCGGAGAGCACGGTGTGTAGCGATCCTCCCCTCCCTGCACACCTCCCCCGCCCCGAGCAGGCCGCATCAGGACTTATTAACCCTTTTGTTTCAGCGCAGGCCCGGAGGTAGCTTTCCAGCAGTGGGCAGAGATTTACATGTGGAAACATCACCTCCATCCCCCAACCTAACCATATGCACAAAGGAAAACAGTCATGCATTAAACATGGGATTTATTGCCTTCTGGCCAGCTTGCTGTTTCTTAAGTCACCATTAACCGGACCCAACAATTGCACATTTCGACTCAAAGAAGAGAAGGGGGGGAGGAAAAAAATTAAGACCCCGAACCTCCTGCGGGCTGGGAATAAGCAGCTCCTCTAATGTGCATTGGTATCGATCAGTTCTAGGGATGGAAAAACCCCACTCAAAACCAGTCACTTAGGAAGAAAGAGAAGCCCAAGAAACTTCTTAGGGAGCATACAGAGACGTTGGGCACACCAACTCTCCTTAACAAATTCAGCCCTGGTCAGCACACCGCCATCCTCCCCTTCCCCACCCGGTACGTGCCCTCCTGCTCGCTCCACTCTCGTTTAGGAGCAGGATAAGCACGGCGGGAGCTTTGCCGGCACCAAGGGCGTTCATAGAGGGAGGGGGCAGAAGCCGCACGGGAGCCTCGGGAGCCGGCAGCCCCCCCCCATGGCAATGCTGCTCCACAGTAAAAAGCCGGGCACGCTCCGGCACCCCGACCCGGCTCCCGTGGGGGGCACCAGAAGCGGGTGCCCCCTCCACCTCTTCCTCTGTACTCCCTCCTTCACCAGGACCTCAGGGATAAATTGAGAGCAAATTTAGACTTTCCTCTTACTTTATCGAAGCAAACGGCTACGAGATGCCCTAAAAGGAGGGAGAGCGATTCACGGTAGCAGAGTCACCCACACCACCCAAATACAAAGCGCTCACGCACACCCCACATTAGCTCACCGGAGTTATTTTAGGAAGTCGGAAATCAAAGATGGCTGGAGGTCAAGCTACAAAAGGTCCAGGGCGATTGTGATCGCCAACAAAAATAGTCCGAGGGCTTTTCTATTTTTTTTTTCTCTTTTCTTTTAACAGCCCCACCAAAAATCCTCATGTAACCACGAGAAAGTGCTAAATGGAGAGATCGGGGAAACCAAACTCGACCCATTTCCTAACCTTGAGAAAATTGTTCGCAATTACCACCCCCCCACTCCTCCCCCCCCTAGGGCTTAACACACACACCCCCAGGGAGGCCTCAGGGTTCACCCTCCGTGAGACTGCACCCCGAGCGCAGCGAGGCCCGCGCAGCACCGCGGGACAAGGGAGGGTGTGGAGGGAGCGTGCGGAGCATCGAGGGCCCCCCAGCCACGCAGATCGAGGGACCCCTCGGCCAACTCCGCGCAGAGCCGCACTTCGAAGAAGCCCAAAGCCAGCCCCAACCCCCCCACTTCCCACCCCCCCGGGGAAATACCGAGAGGCCAGTGCTCCGCTCAGCCCCGCGGAACACCACCACGCTAGAGCTCCGCGGGGGCGCGGGGATTTAAACGCCAAAAAAAAAAAAAAAGAAAAAAAAAAAAAAAAGAAAAAAAAAAAGAAAAAAAAAAAAAAAAGACGCGGGGAGATGGGGGCAAAGGAGCGACAGCTGAAGCACGAGGGTGGAAAAAGCCCCCCGGCTGCCGCCCCGGCCGCCCCCTCCGCGCATCAGGAAAGTTGGGACCCGCCGCGGCTCCGCGCCTGCCTTTGCGCCTTACCACTTGCAGCATCTGGGGACTGCTCCTCCGAGTTGATGTGCTGGGGCTTCGCCTGCTTCCGTCGCGACATGGTGCACCAGCATCGGGAGCAAAATAGTAGCAATTATTTTCCTCTTCACAACAAATTCCTAGAGTTGGGAAATTACCCCCATTGGGCGGAATGCGCATGTCAGAGTAATTATGATTATCAATAATGCATTGCGATTTATCATGGGTCCCTGACAGCTGATTGGCCTGAGTCCAAGGGCTCACAGATTATTCAAATAAGGTCCATTGATCAGGGCGCAGCAGGGCACGCTGGGCGATGTAGTCCCGGCCCGGCCCGCCCGTATGGGCGACAAAGGCGATCGGGGCCGGGGCCGCCCCGGGCAGCCCCCCCCGGGCAGGGGGGGAGGTGGGGAGGTGGGGACAGGAGCCTACTCTGAGAGTAAACAAACAAGCCGGCAGCCCGAGTTTCCAGGCTGGCGGGGGACAATACCTTTGTTATCTCACCTGCGCTTTTTATATTGTGCTTTAAATACTTTTTTTTCCCCTTTAAAAAAAAACGAATAATAAATAAATAGAAAAAACAAAAAAAAAAACCCCACAACTTTCTGTCCCCCTCCCAAAGCAAGCAGCAGCTCGGGACAATCAATGTTAATTCACCCCTTAGTTGTTAGATAAGGTGGAAAAGGAAAGAGCAGTGATTGTCCTAATGGACGAGCCCGGGGTCTCCTGGTGGTGTGGGCAAGTTAAAGGGGCTTTAAAAACGGATCCAGACGGCGCGTAATTACGCCTGGCGTGGGTTCATTTGTTTAAAGATTTCTTTGGAGTGTCACTTTCTGGGAAGCCGACGAAATGAAGCCAGTAGTGTTTTTAACAGCAAATAAAAACTTTAGATTTGTAAAGAGTTCATGTGAAAAATCTGAAACAAGCGAAAAAACACCACTTGAAAACTGTTTTCCTGTATAAAATTGTCTGTGTATGTAAACGGTGGATTAATTTTCAGTTTTACTCCCCTCTTCTCCTGTTGGGTCCCATGTGAAAATGCACTCCGGTTTAATCACGCACAGCCCCAAGCCCCAGCTGGGTGGCCGCTGGCGTTTGGTGGAACACTGGGGGTAGAGCCCATGTGCCTGGAGGTGACCGCAGAACGCAGCTCAGCTGAGGCTCGGCTTTGCTTTGCTCCCGTTTGTTCCAGAGCAGTCACCTCAACCCCCCTGATCCTCACCCAAACCAGCTGGACCAGCACCCAGGCAAAAACGTGAGGATCCTTGAATATATGGAGTTGTGAGTTTTAAGAGTTATTTTTGTTCTCACGTAGAACAACCCCCACCCCCTCCTTCATCTATGAAAAATCAAACGGATTGGTAAAAACACTTGATGAAGAAATGATTTTGTTGATTTGGAGAAGCAGGGCACTTTCAGAAGATCCAGGTTCAGTCAAAGATGGATTGCCTCTGTAATTTAGCAGAGGCTGTGCCTCAGTTTCCCGATGGTGAACTGAAGATTACATTTCCCCTCCTGCAAAGCTGTTGAGAGTGTAAAGAGCCATCCGAGGGTAGAGAAGGGTGATCTAGCCTGGAAAACCCAGCAGAGGTGGAGGGAGGAAGCAATGGCACCTAATGAGGCCAGGCAATTGCCACAGAACATTGCACAACACCAGTCTCATTTTACTAGTCACTTTACTGGCATTTTTACCTTGTAGAAACCCTGGAGCTTGTATAACATTTATTATTTACTCAAGCTTGAGCCTGTGAATACAATCATGCCAAGTGTCCATGGTACTGCTCAGGGTTCTCTTTTTTTGTGATGATTGAGAAGAGATCTAGTTTGCACAGGACAGCCAAGAAAAAATCTTAACGTTGTAGCTAACATAAACGGCATATCATGATCTAATTAGTTATATATCCTCTTGGGGTTTTCTTTTGTTTTTATAGTTTTTAGGGGGTTTCACTTAGCTAAGGATAATACAAACTTTAGAAAAAAAATCTTGCAGAGCCCGAGATATCACCCTCCTCCTTGGACAATTATTGGACATGCAGGTCAGGGGACAAATTCTGCCTTTCTAACCACTTTCCTTGCCCTTTCCTCTGCAAGCAAATAATGGTTTTACAGATCTCTACTCATTGTGCACTTCAAGGGTATGTTACATTAAAAGAAACTAAGGGCATGTTATATCAAGAGAAACTCTGTATTCACTAATATAAAATAAATTAACGGGTATTTAACATAACTTTGACCATTTTTATCTCGTGATTAATCCACGCCCTTGCTGCCTAAAGAGCTTCTATATATTTGTTTGTTTAACCAGCAGCTTGAAATGCTCTTTGTTTCCAAAGTGTGTCCTGAGGAAATAGACTGTTAAACAAGATTGATACCAATTGATCCACAGATAGATATTTACATTGATGAATTTTCTCCTTTTACACTTGATATGCTCAGTATAACCAACAGATTTTCATTTGTTACACATAATGCTACCAACCCACACCAGTGGGTTGAATTTATTGAATTTATTAAACACACTGTTGTATGTATCAAGCTGAGAGACAGACAGCCCTGTACAGTAGATCCATATTTTAAATAGACAACTCCTGTGGAGCATTTGTACTGAATTTAAAAGAATATATTATGTGAAATCAATGGAAGTTTTGATATTGATCTCGGAGGACTGGGATTTCACTCACCATGGCTCTAACACATTGCAATAACAGAAGATGTGGAAAATGTTAGTTTAAAATGAAAAATAAAAAAACAATGGGACCTTGCTCGATATAAGGCTGGGAAGGCAGCAAAACTGACAGAAAAATACAGGGAGGAAGAGAAGGAATGTGACTAAAGTAAACTGTTCTGATTATATTTCTGTGGGAAGGTGTTCCTTGCCAGTGGTGATTATAAATAGGCTCCCCTGAATGGTTATATCATATGCAAAAGGCATGCTACTTGGCTTTAGCACAATCATATGGATTAGCATGATTACTGCTTCTGGATTTGAAAAATAGCAGGCTTCCTCTTCTGGCTTGACATTTATTTATTTTTTTAAGAAAAGTCCAGAGGAACAATCTTCTACCACCAACAGAGCTGAGGCATTATTCTTGATAGGCTTGCTGCCAACAGCACCCAGCCCCATCCTCCCAGCTGATAAAAGGTGACTTTTTTAACACCCTGCATTATGAGCACGTGGAACTCATTGCCACACAAAACTGTTGCCAGGGGCAGGCACCACAGCTCTGTCCAGCCAGGGAAATTCCTGCCTTCAGGAATGTCGCTGCAAAATTATTACAGTTACGGAAAATCTGATGTTTGTGGGGATCCATGTGCATATACACATCTGTATGCACACTTACTAACCCTCACCAAGGTAAAAAACATTGTCTTAAATTCCATGCTGACCGTCTCTGATCAGCTCAGTTTATTGCTGGGAAAAATGCACAAATTTAAAACCTAGGTAAAACTAAATTCAAATTTTGAATGGAAATAAAAATACCTTTCCAAAGTTGTAGTGTGTTGCCTACGTCTTTATAGCCTGAAGAGGGGAAAAAAGGTCTTAATGCACTTCAAGGCACAGCAGTTTATTTTCCTCCTGCTTGTTACTGCAGCTCATCACAGGATAAATCTCTCAGGGCTTATCTCCACTCCATGGAGGCAGACTTGAATGTTACCCTGTTGGAACATGTTTAGGAAGCCTCAAGTTTGCTGATATGAAGTTGACCATAGCTCTGTAGGTAATGTAAATCAGGACAATTAACATTCATTGTTGGGCCAGTTAATCAAGATTAAATGCAGAGACCCAGACATACCAATTCAGAGGTGGTTAATAAGTATGTTAAAAGGCATGGTGGTGAGTACTTATGACTTCCAGTGTAGACCTGAAGTGAATCCAAAATCAGGAGTCACTCTGTTTAAACAGGTTTTTTTATACCATAATAATTATGGTAGTTAAGGGACATATTTTTTTCCTGTTTTACAGGAAAATAACGATTATATTTATCCATGGTCTGTTCATGCCTCCATCTTCCCAATTACTTTTGAGCCTGCTGCCCATTTTAGTCAAAACTGATAGTGGGGAAGCCATTTCAAAGACATGACTTAATAAAAATTGTGTGAAAATCAGCACCTGCATAGGAAAGAAAAATCCAAATTAATGTTATAGTTGAAGGAAAGAATTATGCTTCAAACCTTACCCACATGGCAGCCAGCAAGCCAGACAGCACATGTGCTGCTCTGGCCCATCAGCAAAATTGTTGCTCCAGATCCACACATGCTGGCACCAGCATCCCGACAGGCTGTGGATATTGAACTGAGCAGGAGAAATACTGAAGAAATTAGAATGGTGGAGCACAAATCTTTAGAAACAGGCTTCCTTAGCCCACTACTCAGGGAACAACTTGCTTCTTGACCTAGAGATGCTTTTAATACAGATGCAGCTAATATAGCCACAATATAGCTTAAGTACCTTTCATGTGGGAATTGTTAATACAAACACAATTGCCCTCACCAGAGCAGTGGTCCTACTTTATAAGTGTTTGCAGGCCAATCTAGCTGAGGGGCACACCTGTTCATGAATAAATTTTAGCTTAAATTTAGAAACTCTCCTGAATTTGCTTTCAGTTACTTTATCACAGTGCAATTTTTTTTTTAATGATAATTCTTTTGAATTTAAAATTCTAAAGACATTTGGGCACTGGATTGTTCTGGACATGCGGTCCTAAATATTTAAAAACCAAAATCTTGAGTGAAACAGTTATGAAGAACTGCAACAAAGCTTCATATTTTCCTCCTGTCACTAAACAAACACAGTGTTCGTGTAGCAGCATCACAGAACTGGTATTAATTGATAACCACTCGTTAATTGTGAGCAGTCAGTTATATTATTCAGACTTTTTCTGATATGAGCAAACCCTGTAGCTTCAGTGGCTGTGACTCTGCTTGCCCATCTGCTTACCCTGTGCCCACTGCTCACACCAGTTCTGTTACCTGGGGTTACTGGGAAGAGATTATTTTGCATTATTATGGTTAGGAACATTATTGAGCCATTGATGATGCGACTGAAGAGTGGAAGAGGAGTTTTGGGGTATCAAGATCTTCACACCTCTGTTTAGTATGGGTGTGTAACAAGTAAAAAATCATATTTCCCCTGATGTTATAAATACTCTAGAATTATCACCTTCTAAGGGTACTGCTCATGGAGTGCTGTTTTCCAGGGTCTGGGCTGTTACATCTAAAATGCATGTTACTAAAGATGCATCTGACAGAAGATGTGGGAAGCAAGTTAAGTTCAACTTTAGCTCCCTCAAGTAAGGAATAACAAAGGAACTGTAACTTTTGGAAAAAGCCACGGACTGGCTCCCCAGCCAGGAGGAATGAGAGGCATGTGAGCTGGGCAGGTAAACAAACAGATCTCTGGATGTTTGTTAAAAATGCTCAAGCATTTCATGTAGGCAAGAGCAGACATCATCAGCTCTATTTCTCACAGCATGAAAAGTGTCCTCATGCAATATCTTGTATCAGATGGCAGATGCAGTCTGGAAAATGAGATCCAGTTTTGCCCAAGAGTACAAATCAAGTATTTCAAGGAATGGATTAACTGTGTGTTAAGTGAATAGCATTCCCCCCTACTCTGCAATATTTGCTTATTTTCAAACCCTTATTTGCTTCTGAATAAACACAAGATCAGAGGTAAAGGTAACTTGTCAGTGCAGTGCTGTCTTTACTGAATTTCATGACTCAATGATACATCACAGATAGCAACAGGAATCCTGTGAGATCGTTTCCTTTCAGACAAGGTACACAAACCTTTTTTTTTAGCACTAAGCTGTAATGGAGCCTTTGGAGATGTCTAATTGTCACCCCTTTTTGCAAGGGAGACACAGAGGCCTCAGTGGTATAAGGGAGTCTCTGAGCAAACCTGCATCCAGTGCATCAGGGCTGACATTTGCCTATGGGAAATCCCCTTCATAATTAGGAAGTAGGCTAATGGGTTTTGATTACGAGGTATAATTTTTTCAGTTAATACCAAATCATATCTAAATGTAATAGTGAAGTACTTGTTCAGATGGCAACAGAAAATATAGAAAAATAGAAAATATAACTCAGTAGGTAACAAATTAGGACAACTTCCCCCTGTATCCTTATCATCTCAGAGAGCTGTGAGTGAACTACATGTAGCTATTGCTTCGTGGTAATGTTGTTGATACAGTGTGCCATTACATTATCCAAAAAATGAGCTCATGAAAGGCACAAGGAACACATTACCTGTCCTAGAAAAGAACTGAGCTTGGTTTCCTGTTTTCACAGTATATGGACCTAGTTCTGAGAGTAAAATTTGGAAGAAAGTTATCCCTTCCTTTTTCTTCCTTTTTCCTGCTGTCAGGCACCACTTTCAGCAAGAGACAGTTTTGCTACTCAGTTTTCTCTGCAAACAAAAGCAATGGTTGTTGAGTGTTAGTTCATGCATTGTCCCTCAAAATGGCTGAAATAGAGTTTAGTCTTCATCAAGGCAACTTCAGTGCAATGCTAAAAATTGAAAGAGGGAGCCTGGAATTGGTGGGTAAATAAATTGAAACTGAGCAACTGGCAGTTGGGACAGAACTAATTAAATTTAATAGCTGCCCCCAAGTCTGATTAAACACAATAGGACATCTTTGCTGTTTTGTTGGACAAGGTCACTTCAGCCAGTGCATTCTGGTATAAATTAAAAAAACCCCAAACAACTAAAAAAAAAAACCAAACAAAAAACCCAAAAGTATTTCCACCAGGGAAATTCAGCTATTGCATTGTTACCCCCCCTCCCACACACTGGCTGATCAGACTTTTTTAGGACCTGCCAGGTTTAACATAGATTAGTTACCTAAAGTGATGTGCTCCCTAAAGTCACTCTGATGCAGCAAGACTGGGTAGCAGAACTATCACTGTCTGCAAAATTCCCCTTACAACTCTTTTACAATCTGTCTGCTTTTAAACTTAAAAGACCCAACCCTTGGGGCTGTCTGATTGTTCCCTGTGCTGTGTAAAGGAAGCACCACAACCCCAGCACATCACTGGTGTTTTTAGGGTCACCTCCCTGCTGTCCCTCAACATTCACTGTCCACTCAAGATCATGGAGCCTCTTTGGGTGAGGTGTGGAGGTGAGGCTGGGTTTGTGTAAAGCCTGAGTATCTCCCAGGTTGCTCCAGATGTGCCCTGGCAGCACAATAAGCAGGTAAGATGCCAAGCAGCTCTTAGGCTCTGAGCTCCAAAGAGTTGGAAGGTGATGTGCTTGTGACAGTGGCACTGAGTGCTGCTGAGCCCACGGCTAGGGAAGCTGAGATTAAATGTTTGAGAAAAGGAAAGCAGGTAGATTGTGCTAAAATAATTGCTGTGTTTGGCTCTGCCCTAAGGTACTTTTTAAGGCACTTCATAATGAGAAGCTTGGCTGAGAAGCAGCTGAAAGAACTAATGCAGGGTTTGGACACTAAATGAGAATCAGCTCATTTCCCTTGCATACCTCCCACTTTTCAGCTAGTTCTGGCTATAACTTGGTTATCCCTGATTACAAGTGTTCAACAGCTTGAATTTTAATTCGGTTATGTTAGCTAAGGTGCAGTCTACTCTACAGACTTTAACTAGATTAAGAGACAGATCAGCTATAATTGGAGTCCCTGATTGAATTAGATTGGGATTACAAATATAATTGGATACTACCCCATTTGAGACACTTCAAAGGAAATATATCTTCAGAGCATGAAAGCTGAAAAATCAACAGACCTTTGGAAATCCTTGATCCTGTTTCCTGTGTGGATGTAGGTACTCCTGTATCACTCCAGTGCCTTCTGCAGAAAGATATTTTTTGAAAGACAATTGCACTGGTGGAAACTATAAACCAGACTTTTGACATAGATCCACAAGTCAAAGGCGACATAACCTTGTGGCTTCATAATCTTGCTGGTGGTACAGAGAGATTAAGCTAAAACTGTGCCTGAAAGGAGCTTTAAAACCTAGTAACAAGACCTAAGTATGGACTAATAGGCCTCAGGTTTTATTGTAGGATATAAGCTAGGAGCCACAGTTTAAGCAAAGCATTCCTTTTGCTGACATGGCTTTTGAAGCCATTTCCATTTGAAAAGAGCGGTTGGGCGGACAATGGTCTTGGCACTGGTTCAGTGCTTGACACCTTGCAGCATGTAAAGGACAAAAGCCTAAAACTTTTTTTTTTTTTTCATATGATATCTTTTCCTGTTTGTGGCCTTTAGTCTTTGCACTACTGTAAACCTTCAGCCAGCAGAGCTCTGGTTAAGTAGGTCACACCATAAAGGGGTTCATCAGAATAACAGCAGATTCGTAACTCAAGTAGAAAAACTGAGAGAATATACCGTGTGTAAGAGAAACAAAAATCTAGCAGCTTCTTAAATGACCAGCCGTGTGGCAAAATGAAATTAAAATTCAACCATCAAAAGTCCTATTTCAGTAGGTAAAGGAAGCCTGCATTAAAAATATCAGTGTTCTTAAGAGGCCACCCCATTCTGGTCTAGGCATGAAATGTTTTGAACTTTCTGTGTCTTAGATTCATTTGATCTCCTTAGTGAGGCTCCTCAACAGCCCCACACATTCAAGTTTATATGGAAATAAGTTGTTATGAGAGAGCTATTTTCAGGGAGAACACTCAACTTGGGCTGCTTTTTGTTCTTTTTCAGATGTTTCTTGTTTTTACCTTCTTCTGTGGGCTTCATCAAATACTTGCCACTCATGTCAAGAATGTAGGTCTAGCTGAACACTTCTCATTCCTGGAGTCTCAAAGTGCCTTCTACATAAAATATATTGTTTAGAAGAAAAAAATTACCTCAGTGAACTGCAATCCTTTGACCCATTCCTTACAACACTCAAACCTGGCTCCCTCCACAAAAATTCAAGAGCAGCAAAACACCTCTACAGGATGCTGAAACAAGCTGGAATTACAGTTCATAAATTTTAACTCACATGCTTGTGTTTCCCCACACTTTTTGCTGATTAATTGTTAATGACATTTCTGTTTAAAGGTACTCCAGGACAAATTGGATGCTGATTTATTTTTTGACATCCCACAGTTAGGTATTTTCAGGGAAGAAAGCAAATGCATTAAAGTAATTCCATGTCCCAAAGTGAGGCCTACGACCATGAAAGAAAAGGAGATATGGGACTCTTGGCTCCTTTGTGTAACAGATCATGGATATGTAGGAGAGGCTTTATGTCATTTGTATACACAAGATTTATGCTTGCAATTAAGTTTCAGTGTAAATTAGCCTTGCCTGTGTGTCTGTTTAATTGCAGGTGCAAATCAAGCCAGTAAACCACCTTTTTTTCTCTCTCTTGGATTTGTAAGCAGCTCATATCTGAGCTTCAAAACTCCAGGTATATATTTTTTGCAGATGACAGCTGTGCCTTCAAAAAAGCAGCACAGGTTCTAGCTCTCTTACAGCATTATCTGGTGAATGATCTCTTACATACTTTAATTAAAATGGTTATTCAGCAAGAAGCCCTTCTTATTAGGTTTAGGTGCATAAATTCACTCAATTTTGCACATTAAGAGAGTAAATCGCATCCAAATATTGATATATGTTGAAAGTATTGATACAGCTGAAAAGGTATCCCTCTTTACTTGAGATCTGCCAATTTCTAAGGCTGGTGTTATGTGACAACTTTAGCATGAGCAATCTTTATCTCTGTGCTAGTTAATTGAGAGGGCTCAGATTACCTTAAGGAGCCAATCACTTGGGGGTGGGGGTTGCTGTAATTTAGGACATCAGGAATTTTGACTCCAAGGACAATTCCTTTCAAACTTCTCTTTTCATCTCCGAGATTAACTTTTAAATTTTCAGGGAGGGGGGAAGCAAACCTGAAGCACGAAAGAGACTGGCAGTCACCTTGAGCATGCTTAAAGGGTGACCAAAGAGAGGAAAAAAATTGCAATTTCCTTTAGTTACTAAGCTTGCTCCTTTCCGATTGTGTATGACTTGGCAACAATATATTGATTTTTTAGGAGTTTCTTTTTACAATTACAAAAGAAAACTAAATTACTGACGGAGGAGGAGAACTTCTTTGTTCTGTTTTCTAAAAGAAACTGTTTCTGTGTTTGGAAGAAATAAAAATGCATTAAAAGAAGAAAAAGAGAAGTAAGAAGATAATGCTACAGAAATCAATACACAGAATTAAGTGAAATAGAATATCTTGTATGTTTGTTAGAAAATAATTTTTCATACACTAAATATATTTGTTTCCTACAAACCCTTCCAAGTTGCAATTTGAGTTTGAAGCTATAGACCTTCCCATGGGTTTAAAGATGGCTGAGAAATCTGTTCTATTACTTTTGGGAAAAACAAAAGATCGGGAAGAACTCAGGCCTTAGGACATCATCTGAAATAATCTTAAGAAATGCACATATATGTATCCATGTCAAAGGAGATATAAAGTTATTGCCTGGGGCTCAAAGACCTGACCATGTGTCACCAAGGCACAGGGTGGTACCTACCTGTGACATAGAGAGAGAAGAACTCAGTGCTGAGGGGTCAAATCCTCACCCACCCTCTGCAAAATGCTGACTCTCCCAGATAGCCCTTCCAGGAGAGTGGTTGTCTGACCTCAGCACGAGTAAGGGTGAAATCAAGGCTGAATAGCTTGAATTGGGAATGCTAATGCTGATCTCACAAATGGTCTTGCCACCTGCAATAATCCTGGAGCTGTTGTCCCCCACATTTCCTCCCTTGGTATTTATTCTGGGCAGTCAGTATACTCTGGGCTGTCAAAACACAGAAGATGATGAAGCTCAAGTGGTTACAATCAGGAGACCTGGTGTTTTCTCTCAAGGTGAAGTTACAGTTTGGGGATGAGCCAATATACCTACTTACAGCATCCCTATTTCCACCCAGGGATAGGAAGAGGCAGGATGGCATCACCAGATCTTTAGACAGGGTTGTCATGTTCACAGAGCCAAAGCTTCCCAAGTTAGTTTGATGACATTTGAGTACCAGCACTAAACAGCATCATGGATAAACCCACCTCTCTTTTGTTCTGTTTGTGCTGCACTGGCTGAAAAATAACCCAGTAAAAAATGTTGCTGCTCAGTTGGATCATTTCCTCAGCCAGAAAAAATGCCTGTGGGTCCCTCCAGCAAGAAGGGGAGACGTGGGGCTGGAGCAGCCAGCCACAGTCTGCAGCCTCCTGCCATCCACAATCCCTGCATCATCCAGGTCTCTCCTTTCATTAGGTCCTCACCAACATAGCCCTGGGCAGGGCAGGATCAGGTCTCCTGTGTTCAGGAGTGATTTCTGCTTTTGAGAAGGCTGAGCAAGGCTTTTTTGCCACCAATGTAACTTCACCTCTGGGAAAGGGGAAATTAGTCTGCAATTATGTAATTATCAACCACCCTGGAGCTCAATTAATGCTTTCTGAAACTCTTCCAGAAAAGGGGGGTGTCTGTTGGAAACATGGTGTAAGTCTAAACACTTAGAATTTCTCCATCCGGCTTTGGTTCTCTCTATTTTCAATTTTATTTTTAGAGTGTTGTGTAAAGAGAACTGAATTCGGGTTGATTAGGGTTTACATCTGCAGCTACAGAGCAATAATGCTGAAGAGATGCACATTACCTCCCTGTACCTTACTTCAGGCCCTGCCCATAGTGTTGAGGTTGCTTCAGCAAAAGGAATTTTGCTGCAGTAGCCTGGGGCAGCCATACACAAACAAACAGCCTTGGAAGAAATACTTTGAATGAGTAACCCAGGATACAGTTTCCTGGGATAGACTGGATTTACCTCAAGTCCTGCAGCTGGATAGTATGGGCATAACTTTTTTTTTTTTTTTTTTTTATAACTCCTTCTCCTGCCCCCCACCCTCATCCCCTTCACAGTGAATCACTGGGGGTGTTCCCCCAGGGGTAAGCAGATTTCAGATATTTAGGTATTTACTGAGAGTTAATCAGGAGCATTGACTCCAAAATAAGGCTTCACATAGATAAACACTTAAGATTTAAAGTCTTCTGGAACAAGAAGCAGCTTGATCACATCACTTCACAAACACCAGGTCTGCTTGTTCCAGGCAGCCTCACCATTCTCTTTCTGCCATGGTTCTGCAATGAATTTGCAGCACTGAAGAACCATGAAGGTTCTGATCCACTAGCACCCAGTCACCCAGTCTAGCCAATACACACCACTGTGATGCAAGAGGGGAAGGACAAAGTCATCCATAAGGTCACCTGTCCAGACTCCATAAATCCTAGGGGGTGGGATCTCCAGCTCTTCCTCTGTGCCATTACCCCATAGCCAGAGAACAGCATCTTCTCTCACAAGCATCTTCCCAGCCTTTGGCTTCTTCAAACTCCAGGCACAGCTGGGAACACTGGTGAGATGGGCTGGGTATAAATGGACTCCAGCAGCAATGGGGTAATGTCCAACACCTGCAGCTCTGGCCTCTGAATGCTGGTGGCCCACCAGCTTCAGTTCTACTTCACCTCCTATTTTCATCATTTAAAAAAAAAATTAATAAAGCCTTTCATGTAATCATGTATTATCTGTGAAGTTTAATCTATGCATGCACAAAAAAAAAAAAAAAAAAAAAAAAGAAGTTTTAATTCACCAGTGCCTGTTTGAGGAGGTATTTTTGCAAACTTCCATATTTTGGAAACCTACTATTACATGGCCAGCTGATGGCACTTCTGAAAATGAATGACTGCTATTCAGAGCACTCAGTGTTCCTATCAAACAGTTTCTTGATACAAACTGTTCAGTTTCAGGTTACTAACTCCCACGATATTTGATGTTTCATTTAGAACTGAAGCTCCCAGAGAAACAAATGGTTGTAAGAGAAGCCTTTCTTCTCTGGATCTGTAAAGTAATCTTAAAATGTGATAATAAAGAAAAGCTTGAAAATATGGGGTCTCTGTGGGGTTCATCCTAAGGTCACAAAGCCCCAGAAAGTAAACAGAACATTTACAGTATATATGTGTGTGTTTGTGTGTATTTTCAGCATATATATGTCTAGTATTTATATCTATCCCCCATGTATATGTGTATATATTTCTATATATTAAAATATAAGATAACTTGAAGGTAATTTTGGAGCTTTTGGCCAAGGTAATATCTCAGTTCTGAGCCTTTTTTTTTTGTATGCTTGTTTGGTTTGTTTGGTTTTCCCTCCAAATACCTGTAAAGCTCAATGCTGTGTTTATCTCTTATGTGAAATATATTCATCCAAACCTGGTGCATAGTTTTCCAGATACTATCAATGATACATGAATAAAACAGGCATGGGAAATCAGATTTCAGCCCACTGGGAGTATGAGCTTCAGTCTCTTTCTAGTTTTAGTCACAGCAGGTAAGTAGATTGTGAAGATACAATTTGGAAGAGGTATTAAAAATAAGGAAAAGAAATCTCAAGGGAGATAGATGGCAGGAAGTGAAGTAATGAGCAAATAAAAAGAAACATGCATTCTAGGGCTGGGGAAGGATGGGACGTCACTGTGATCGATTGGCTCCAAGTGACAGATTCCTTGGAGGCAGAAAGATGCCTCAGTAAGACTGATTTTAACTAAGTGGGCAGATCCATGCTGGGCCTCTAGCCATAAAAGAGATTAGCCAAATTGCCTTTGATTCATTATATTTATGAGTTTAAAAAGCATGTAATTTTTTTTTTTCCCCAGGAAAGTATAAACATAAATAATGCAGGAGAAGGCTGAGGTCAGTAGTGTGAAAGTGGCACCCACCAGAATCCTGATGATTCTGAAATGTGTGGGACTGGGCTCATATGGAATAAGACTGGGGAGATATCATGGCATCCAGGGATGTAGAGCTCAGGGTCTCTGTCTTCTAGAGACAGAATTTCTCTGCAGGGCATTTGCACAGAGCTTTCCCTGCAGCATCTGAACACCAAAGCCTTGATTCTAGGACAGCAGAAATTGCTATATGGGACTATACCAGGGGAATGGAAAGGTTCCTATCTCATTCAGTCACCATTCTTGATGCTGGACATCATCTGATGCTCAGCTACCATATTAGGTGTCATCTTGACTTGAAAATCAGAGTATAGATTAGACCCTGAAACTTGAGGTTAAACAAGCCTTGCAGAAATGCCATTAGCAATGACAGTTAAACAAAGCTGGTTCTGTCATCTGCTCTGTGCATGAAACTTAAAATCCCTATCTTGGTGGCCATGAGTCCCACAGTGCAATAAATCATTGCACTGAAAAAGCATTTCCTATGAATCTGCTGTCATATAATAAAATATCTCTTGAATGTCATGTCCCCCTTTTATGTGTCTCTTTTCAAATTTTAAATTATTTTACTTCCTGCTGGAGTCGGGCTATTATTTAATCTTTAAAAGCTTCTTGCCTGAACTTCAGAAATGCTGAGCATCCACAAATGGAGCCAGTGAGCTCTCTAAATGTTCCAGATCTTTTTAAGATCAGGGCATGGTTTTGAGGCTCAGCCAGTTCAATGCTGCCATTGATCTGAGCCCATTTGACGCAACAGATTTCACAATCAGCAGACAGGGGAGGATCACACCTTGGGAATATGTGCTTCATAAAGGGATACAGTATCTACTCTGAAGAAGCATTTAAAGAATTAAAGACCAAAATGAACCCAGACCCCAGTTGCTGGTTCTCCAACTAGCAACTTACGTTCTGCAGCTCTAAGTAGTATTTAATCTTCTGAAAAATAATTACTGCTTGCGAGCATTTCCACGAGAACAGCACAAGATTGGCTGAGAATCCATATGTTACAATTATTGGGCCTTGCTGTGGTAATGTGGGTGGGCTGAAGGCTGAATTTTTAAATAAAAGATACACAGGGAGAGAGCAGGAGTGGAGCTGAACCAGCTCGTAGCGCTGAGGCTGTTCTGTATCTGAACTTACTCAATGGAAGTAAAATATTTTGCTTATAAAGAATTTTCATAAACATGTCTTAGGATGTGTATTAGAGGTACATCTTGGGATGTGCATTAGGATCAAGCTAAACAAGATGGTATAAACACAGGAATGGCTCTGTAATAGGAGAATAAATGGCCTGTCTCTGCCTCCTGCAGCAGCCCCTGCAGAGGCTGCACGCCCGGCAGAGCCCTGGGCTGCAGCAAGGAACCACAGAAGATCAATGTCCCCAGCCAGGCCTTCCGTGGTTAAATCTGGGAGATGCCTAAATATAGAAGTGCCTGGCTAATTCCAGGATCCCATTTTAAAAACATCTTTGAGTTGCTACCACGTCTAACTTATCTTCAGCTAAATTTAAAAAGGGGCAGATCTACCTGAAGAGAGGTCTCAGTGTCAAAAATATCTATGAGCTTCTCGGGCAGTGGGAAGAACAAATCAAAGGGAACAAGGAGATCTTATTCAGTTTACAGTTAAACATTCATCCAAAGTGTCCTGCCAGAT
The DNA here is from genome assembly GCF_036169615.1 of Heliangelus exortis. NCBI lineage: Eukaryota > Metazoa > Chordata > Aves > Apodiformes > Trochilidae > Heliangelus > Heliangelus exortis. Next base: position 8,331,679 of record NC_092437.1, on the reverse strand, counting down.
TTTGAAAACTATTTAAGCATTGAAAGGTACAGATAGGCATGTAAGGGTTCTCTCAAAAGAGTCCAGGCAGATCAGGTGCCGAATTCCCACTGAAGTCCAGGAATACCTCAAATCTAACTTCACTTTCATCATTCAGTTTTGATTACCATTAAACCCCACCTTAAGCAAACCTCAGCCAGAAAAGTCAGATGTTCTGCATTTAAAATCTGGTAAATGCCTAAATATAGAGGCAAATGCCTAATTTGAGACTTCCACTAAACTTCTGTTTAAAAGTACTACCACATCTAACCTATATAAAGGCACAACTACACACTCAGTAATAATAATTGAATTAAAATGCTTTCATCCAGATAAAGTGCAGCAATTGAATTAAAATCTACAAGGATTTTTGGAGCCAGGGTGGACAGTATAAGTTATAATCTAGTTTATGGTATAAAGTACTAATTATATGTCCATGGTATTCATTCATCAGATGAAAACATTTCCTGTGTGATGTAAAAAAAGTATGGTAAAGATTGATTTAATTATGCATTTTATAGATGAAACCATGTTTCTAATATTTTGTAACTAATAATAACTTTAAAGGGCAACTGTAAATATATAGTACTTCAGAACCTTAAAAGATTAAAATAAATAACATATGGACTAAAATCATGTGTGAGGTCTGGATTGTGGTTTTCCTAACATCACTTTTAGAAGTACAATACTTCACTGACAAATAAGGCCAGCAAAAAAGCCAGCTCAATATAAACTCAGTAATATTAGCCAGAAAAGGACTTTTTACTACTGAAAGTGGGAAGTCATTAAAGCTAAATTGACAAAAAGCCAATACATTCTGTGCTGGTGAGGTTTGACAGTACCATAGCAGCCTGGTTCCTGACATCGCTGTATTAGCAAACCTGTGAAGAATAAATAACTATGCATTGCTCAGCTGTCTGCACTCTCCATTTAAAATGTTAAAAATAAATTAGAAATTTCCACCCATTTTATCTAACTCCTATCTTTCTACTTGCAACTCTGTCACAATGCTTTGGAACAAGGAATATGTGAGGCACAAGTGTCTGTGCCTCAGCAGTGTCTGGGGGTCACAGCATCCTCCCCATGGCAGGATCTGTGCTCCTGGAGCTGGTGTGATGCAGAAAGGTGAATTCAGTGAAGCTGTGGCAAAAATAAACATTGCTTGCTCTCTTTCACTGCCTCATGTTCAGATGGGAATTAATGTTACCTCATCACAAGAGGCTCCTGGGTGACATATGACAAACACATTAGAGGAAGGGCCGTTGCTAAGAAAACAACAAAAAGTTTGCTTTCTTGACGGAGTAATTAATTTTGATGATTATTTTTCGAAAGGGTGGCTCTGCTCTGCTCTCTGCCTGGGGATAGGTGTTAGGTTATTCCTGTGAGAAACGGGCGAAGAGTAACAGCAGCAGCAGCTGTGGAAACCATTCACACCCTCACAGAGCTGCTGTGGCATCCCTGGTGAAAGCCCCACCAAGTAATGAGAAGAGACAATTTCCACGTGATAGTAAACAAAGAATATCTATGTGAAAATAGTCTATGTGAAGTCGCCCTTGTACAACCTTTTTTTTTTTCCTTCTTTCTTTTTACCCATTCCCCTGTTTATTTTGTGGCCCCAGCCTGATTAAGGCCCCCTTTTTGTGTTTCTGCTTGGTCTCGTAGGCTGCATCACTAACAGCTCGGTGCTATTTAGTTTTATTTGCTCTTAAAATGAACAAGGCATTCTTAGGATGTGTTACATGATACTACTGTTTTGTTACTTCCCCTGGATAATAAACAGTCTGGAAATTAATGATTTATAAAGGGTTAGTGTTTGTGTGGCAGGAACTAGGACAAGTGGCTTGACTCAGATCCCGCTTGTGCCTGTAACTCAAAACATTTTAGATGATTCACCTCTGATTTGTATTTATTCAGAATCCTGCCCAATACACTTCTTTTAACACATGTAAGTCAAAAGAACATTTTGGATTAATGTAATGGCCAGTGATGAAGGAATCCAGAAGTCACAGATATAACTTCTATGCAATTATATATGTACACAGATGAATTATATTAGAGAGGGACAACACTCCATGGCAAACTCCAACTAGGGCTTATTTGTTGTACAAATAAGCTTCAGCCCTGCAGGATTTAGGAAGAGAGAGTATCAGCCCCTTGCACAATGCTGCTGGGAAGTGATTCTCCCATGGGGTCAGTCATCAGCACGTCACAGGCACTGACTCACCTTATCTGGGGATTCATGTTACGGGGAGTTTTGAAGCCACTGTGGTTTCCAGCAGTCCAGGACTCCCTCCACATTGCTTCTTCCATGCACTGCAGTCCCTCCTGTGCTGGCCCATCTAGTTGTGAAATCAGTCTGTCACCCAGTTCAGGGAAATCAACCAGCTGAAAAACACACACACAAAACAAAGGATGAAGAGCCAGCTCATGATAGGAAAGGTGTAGAAGGGCACGAACAGTCCTTTCTGTCACCAAGCCTTTTTCTGCCATGAAGCCATGGTCACCAATGCCACAGTTCAGTCCACAGGCTTTAGACCTTTAGAGTAGTTGTCAGGTTATTTCTAATACAGTGAGGAACATACTGCCTGGCACTTGAGGCTTGATTCTGCAATAAAACTTAATGGTTTATTAACTTAAGATGATATTTACACTGAAAAGCTAAATACAGAAATATCTGCACACATACCCAAGGCAATTAGCCTTGGGTTTCATATAGGTCCCACTGAGCTGTACAAGCTCTCTCTCACCCATACACCCTATTAAATGAAAAGATACTGAAACACAGCCTACAACTAGGTAGTACTTGGTGATGTGACAACATTTTGAGATCACTGCTAAGAATCATTGCTGGGAATGGCTGTTGCTCCGGGTGAATTTAGGAACAACTCCAAAGACTGAGGAAAAAGCCCTTCCTTAAGCTGTGCACCTGCACAAATGTCATTAAAACTCCAAACAGAAATACTAGAAAACAGTTCTCATGTGAGCTCTCCAACACTTTCATGACACAAGTATAAGTCCCAGGCAGAGCACGTGGGGTATGTAACACCCTCACACAATGGGCTTTTGTTAACAGGCTCAGGAGAGGGTCCAATATAATTTACCATACAATGGTGCAGTGTAAGGGATGTGCAAATCTGCAAACACCACCCCCACACACAGCGTTTTGTGGTTTTAAACCAACATGGATAGATCACATAACCTAAACTGCAGATGTAGGGACAGAATGGACCTTGCAGCCACCCCCCGCTTGATTACTGAAACTCTGAGTCAATGTCTTTAAAATACTTCCAGTGTCATGGATCAGTGGAAACAGGAAAAGGAGGAACATGATGTGTATGGCTTTTGCTCACATGTGCCTATAAGAGTTACATAAGGCTTGATGTCTTTCATGGACTTTGAGAATTGCACATGGGCAGGAGGCCCTGGCCTCACCACTGTATTCTACAGATGACAAGCCCTGGGAGGAGACATCTTACCAAACCTAGAGCTGCTTTGGTAGCAAAGTGCATCAGGAGCTTGTAAATGGAAAGACTGAAAGGTGCTATGAAAATATTAAATCACTACTGTGTTTTTCTAAAAGATTAATGTCAGATCCTCAAGAAAAGGAGATGCCTACAGGCGGCTAATTTATCACCAGTAAAACTTGGTTTAATAAACTTGTGGTAAATATTTCCTACTTTTAAGACCCTTTAAGTCTTCAAAGGCTCCCATTTGCTTTAGGGTCCCTAAGGATGCTGGTGCCAATGAGACATGTTTCATTAATTATGTTGCACAAATAAGCCAAATATTGCACAAATGTGTGTAGCAACAATGTGAGGAATGCAGCAAGGACTCTTCCTAACTTCACCCGGAGCAGAGCTGCCTGGCTGGGTGCTCTTTTGAAGGGTGCCTAGGGCCTGAAGCACACACTTGGGTCCTGTCCACACCCCAAAATTGTATCATTCCTGTTTAGGTCAGCACGAAATTGCCAATACTTTTTTTCCAGAATTCACAAACATAAGGCTGTCTTTCCTAGTGCACAGCCTCTTAAAATAGGAATAGAAGGGAAAAGCACACTGCAGGGACATGGCAGATCCCTCACACCTTGTTGGGTTGGAAATTATGCAAATATTGTTGAGATACCAGAGGATGTTGAAGTCTGAGGTTGTGTTCCATAAGCTGTCTTTGCCTGGATGAGGTGGAAAGTTGGGTATCTTGCTGTGAGGAGCCTGGAAGTGAGATGTTCCTGGGCAAGGTTCAGAGCCAGGGTCCTTTGGACCATTTTCCTGCTGGAAAATGAAAATATCACTGCTGTGGGCAAGTATGCTGAATATACTGGGGGAAGGGAATAACAGGAGATATTTCACAGCCACTAGTAAAAAGGTCATGAAAACACACTGATTGTTGGAGGAGCTACAGGCAAAGATAATTTTGCCAGAGGAGCATGCAAGGATAGAAATTCTCATTTTGATTTTCACCTTTCTGCTTGCATAACTCACACATACACCAGCAAAAAGCTGCATCTTGTCTGAACAGGTGAAATCCCCCTGTTAAACAGGGAGCTAATAAGCTGAAAAGCTGGAGATAAACTCTTGTTCAGTCCCTCTCTAAACCAACTCTTCTCACAATGTGCTTCCTTGGTAGCTGGGATGGAAAATTAGCAAATTTTATGGTAAGCTGAAAATAGGAAGATGCAGTTGGACCTGCTGGACATGAGCAATCACAAAAATACTTTCACCAAAGTACTTTCAGCTGAGGGAGACCTTAAGAGCATAAGTTGACAGTGTGCCACATGTCAGAGAGTGTGCTGCTTTATATTACTTGGTGGAGCTTGTTGAAGGAACTGTACTTGGCTTGTATATGAATTTTAAATGAATTGTTAACACGTTTTATGAATCTGGTAAAGGGGTGCTGATGTGGGAGAGCACACATGTCTATTCTGTGAGATGGAGTAAATAAATCATGACTTTCACAAGATAAAACTTTATTGAGTAGCAGTAAATGACAGAAATACTTCTAACAGCATTTAAAGCTGTGTAAAAGCACCAAGGGCTGTTTGTCCCCAGGAACATGTGCCTGGAACAGCTTGTGTTGCACTGATGGGAGAGAAGGTGCTTTGCTGGAGGAGCACTGGCTGTCCCATGCTGTAACTCCCTGGGTTTTTGGTCAATAATGACTTTCAGCACCTACATTTGTTGCTCACAGTATATTCAACACTTTGGTACCTTTCCCTAGACATAATCCTTCTCTCACTCTGCCTTTCCTCGTCATAAATTCCTGTTTGTTTTGTCCTGAGGACAGTTTTGGACCAAAGTAAACATCATCTGGGCCCTGGTTCATACTCCCAGCAGGTGAGGGAAGTCATTCTCTAGAACACCACACTCAAGGCCATTGGGGATCAGTAACCCAAAATTAGACAAAAAATGGGTCCAAGAAATCCCATATTTTTTTTCTTAAAATTCTTCATAAGAATACTTTGACTTATTTTGGCCATGTGTAGGGGGGTGGGCAAGAGCTGCCCGGTAGGTCCTCGGAAGTAGTGGACAGACTCTAGAGCATCTTGGCAGCTCCTGCAGGAATGGTACCACAGACTTTGTTTTATGTGCTGGTAACTGACAGGGTGTTACACATGAAGCATTAGAAATCTAGAGGAGAAAACCACCTGAACTGGTGTCAGAGCTCTTGTAGCTTGAGTTTCTTGGGACAGTATCCTAACACAAAAAACCTAGGCACATTTTCCAGAAATATTTACTCAGCTTTAAGAAACACCTGCATATAAGTTGGACTCAGGAAAGTATTCTTGGTGCTATGCTATATCTAACAGCTAATATTTTGCCCATTCTTCTTAGGCAGCAACACATTATTTCAATAGAAAGTAACTACATCATTTATCTGGACTTTCAAAACTAGTAAACTTAGTTCTGCATTATTGACATCAAAGTTATAGGTTTACTTTACAATTTATTCATTAAAATCTAAATGACCAGTCCCTGGATTGTTTGCAAGATTGCTGAATGCTGTCTACATCTTAGGTAATTATTTTTAGCATCTTTCTGTTCAGAAGGCATTGCTTTATGCTGCTAGAAGCCCATCAGCCTGTCTTGTCCTGCCCTATCATGGTGGCTTTTAAAATTTATCTGTAGTGTCAGTTCACAAGACAGACACTGTCCAGGTTGGTATCCAGGGTCCTACCTTTACTCATGTTGGCTCCTTACTTCAGTGCTCTGCACTTCTCAGGGACCTCCTGTCTCCTGAAAATTCAGTTCTTCCAGTGCTTTGCCCATTCAGGAAGGCTCGTTCTGCACTAGGTGGAAGCTGGAGGTCCAGATGCAGCACGAATTGGAGCTACTCTGGTCTTCCTTCAGGGCTAAAAAAGAAATTACAAAGCAGACAAGCAATCTAGTACTTGGAGATTTTAAAGAGTCAGGGCTGACTTACACAGACCATGAAGGTGGACAGCAGGAGTAAAGAAGAGTCCATACCAAGAGAAGCCTTGATACTGACCTAGTGCTATGTTGAGAATTATTCCATCTGAGCATCAGGTCATATGGAATATGTGAAACTAAGATTCTCAATCTTTATGTCTCTGGTTTAATTTCACTCCAGGACTATGCAATCTGATTATTATTTTTCTGCTCTTCATGGATACTGGGATGATCACAATTGGTGAAAATTAGAAAATTTAGAAAAACCCACAAAGTTGTCTTGTACAAAGACACAGACAACATCACTTTATGCTCCTAGGGAAAGTTGGCTCTTTGCATAGACTCAGATTTCACACAACTATTTCCTTAGCCCAACTCAGCACTCAGTAAAGATAAAAGGGATCATCCCAAAAGTTTCTACTTTCTTGGCTCCCAGAGAAACTCCCCTTAAACTTCAGATATATCCACAAAAGTGGACAGAGTAATCTTTCTTCTCAGAAAAAAAAAAGAGAAAGAAAGAAAGAAAAAAAAAAAAAAAGAAAAAAAAAGTTTTGTAGACTAATAAAGTCATAATGAAGTAGTGTTTTTGGGGGGGGGTTTGTTTGTTGGGGTTTTTTTTTGGTGTTGTTTGGTTTTTTTTTAAAAAAAGAAGAAAAGTCACTTGCCTGATTGATCCCTTTTGGCTGAATGTGAAGTGGAATGAAACTTCTTCCCATGTCTTACTTTTCCTCTAGTGCATTCACTGCAGACTGCAGCCCAATAAATCTGTTCTCCAATGTATCCACAATACCATCAGCTGGCTGTGGCTCAGCTGAATGCTGTGTGCTTAGAGAAGATATAACAGACCTGAGATAAGTAACTTTATATATACATGACAGTAATCCCCCCTCCGTCCAGACATTTTAAAAACATCCTGATATAGAATTAAAACAAAGAGATGTGAAAAGAGGTGAAATTATTCAGGATATACAATGGAGGAATTTTATTACCAAGCTGACTGCATTATAAATCAAGTGCTCTGTAAATGCAATAAAACAATTGTTTAGTCTGCATGATTCATACCACAAACCTCACTATTCCGTGTTTTGATCTTATTGCAGCAATAAACTGTCTAGACAGCAATTAACAAACTGTTTTTTCTTCAGATGTTTGGAGTGCCATTGCTGCCTGATCTGCACTCAGAAATACAGGGCTTTTTCTCTATTCCTATTAATTATCAGGTTGATCAAGGAGCATGGGAAGCCATTCTCTGTAACTGTGCAACATTTCTCTTTAAGTGAATTGCTATAGGAAAAGTACCAATAATATTGGTTTTCATTTGTACTAAGTAGACAAGATAAAGATTTATTTTACCATGGAGCTCTAGAGCCTCAAAGTATAATTTAGACTGAGCAAATAGCATGCCATTTTAGGCCCCGATTCCACAAACTGGTCATGCCCAACTTTAAGCATGTGAGTAATCCCAGGAGAAGGTGCATTTAAGTTTTGATGCATGACTTTGCACTTTGCTGAATTACACCCAAATAATTGATGTCTCATATACAGTTATCTCATCTTTTCACACAATAAATGTGTGGGGGAAGTGTTGGATTTTGCTCTTGAGCTTAGTGGCTTAGCAGTAGGAAATGAGATGGAAGGGGTCCTAAAAACCTAGGACAGCTTCTGGGGGAAAAAACAAGATACTCCTGCAGAAGGAGGTCAAGAGAGCTTCTTTTGAGTCATTTAACATTTGTGACACAACGAAGCCTTTAAAAACCTGTAATATGATGACACAGTTTTACAGAAGGGTAAACAGAACCCTGTTTACTGTCGTGGCTGTGCAGGTGAACGATTTAAGGTGTGAGAGGCACCCACTTTGCAGCTGAACAAGAGTGTCCTGGGCTGCAGCACACTTGTTCAGCACAGACACCAGGGCAACAAATGTCCATGTCTGCATGTGTGCTTATTCCATCAGAGCAGAGTGACCCCAGAATTCACCATTTCCCTTACAGAGCTCCTTGCTTCGGGAGGCTGAGGCAGCTCTAGGATATTTACAGGAGATGAAAACAAGAAGCCTCCGATTTCCCCCTAGAATAAAACAGCAAAGCAACATTTATTTATTCTTTTATTTATTTTGGGGGGAGTTGCGGGGGAGGGGGACATTCCTGCGTGTTCCCGCTGGCGGAGAAGCCACTCGGTGCCGGGAGGGAGGCGCCGCCGCCTTTGCTGGACAGCTCCCGGGACCGGGGCTGGAGGATCGGGACCGGGGAATCCAACTCACCTACTCGAGGAGAAACAGCACGGCAAGTTCTGCTGAGAGAGCTCAGGGCTTCAGGCAGTGGAGGGTCAGATAAAACGTCCAGTGGTGGCTGTAAGAAATACCTGGGAAATTCAGCCAGGGAGCTCTGGTTTCTCCAGTTTGCAGAAATAATTGCATGGGGTTTGGCTGGAGTTCTCAGTCAGTGACTCAATTTATGAGATCTCAACAGCAAAATGAAGAAATCAAATAACCTCCGGAAAGCAGCTTCAAATTTAAATAATAGTACGTCTTTAAAAAAGTGTTTTCTCTCATCCCCTGTTAGGGATGTATAAGGCGAATAGGAAAAAAAAAGCACAAAAACGAACAGAAAAGAGAATCAAATCTGGTTTGGTTATCCTGGAAAGCAGAAACAAATTATTTGAAATTGAACTTTTCAACAAAATTCAGCATTTCAGTTTTTATTCACAGCAGTTCTGGAGACTGTTTTATATCTGCAGATACATTTTGTCTTAGTGTAAGAGAAAATACAATGGGTCTGATCTCAATAAATGGCCTATAAAAGACAATTGTCACCCTGACCAGCAGGGTAATGCCAATGGTACTTTTAAGACAAAAAGGTTGTCTAGAAAGACAGGAGAAATAAGATGAAAGTTATTTTTGGAGCACTAAGTTATTTATAGGAAGTACTGCAAGGTGTTTAAGTGATATCCATACTCCACAGCATCTTAAAATAAATAACTAGTCTACCACCCATATGATAAGGTGACCAGTTCTATTACACTTGCAGAGGAAGCTTTGATGTTCAGGTGGAACTCAAAATCCCCCCATTATTAATTCATCTATTGATAATGACCTTAGTATTGCAAAGATTTCTTTGAGTGCCAACATTACAGCTCCCTTTGCTTCTCTGCAAATAGTTGCAAGAAATAAGCACAGTCCTGATGAAATTAGGAGCAAGTTTCAGGGTTTGTATTTACATAATTTCCCTCTACAACCTAAGCTCATAGACAAGAGGCTTAGCTGCTCTTAAAACATGAGTGGGTGTCCTCATTTCATTCCTGAAAAAAAAACCCCTAGAGGCAAAGAACTCAGAAGTTTCACCATGTTCTTTTTCATTGAGCAAAGTCACAGTATCAGGGGTAGGAGGAAGATTTTGCAAATAGACATAACAGGAAATGCATCTTAAGGGTTATTGATTAAATATATGATAAGGCCAGCACACAGTAATTACAGCAAAAGAGTCTGGATGTCAGGATTTGTCAGTTATTTCTGGAGGAGCTGGAGAAGCTGTGAGGGAAGACTATTTAAGTGTGACTCCGGGAAGTGTAGAAACCACTGTAGGAATCAATAAGTGCCCCATAATCCACTGACAAATACTTGCTATATTTGTTTGATTTTTAAATTTCAAAAAGTTCTTCTTAAAGAATTGCATGCCATTTATAAAATCTCTTTGATTCAGCTTCTTTTTCTTTCTCTTTACTTATTTTTTAAACCAAATTCATTCTTTGGAAAGCTTGATAAGGCAACGTACTTTTAATTTACTTTTTCTCTATTATGCATTATGAACACTGGGTAGATTTCACAGGATAGCCCATGAAGCCAGGCCTGAACCTTTGGTATATTTTCCCTGGAGAATATCTTTGTCTTGAGGAAAAAAAAAAAAGAAAAAAAAGAAAGTAGAACTGGTAAGACTTTTCAAACACTTATTAGGAAACACAGTCAGTCAAATCAGATTCTGAGCTTGCCAACCTTGGCAATGTCCCTTCAAATTAACTTTGCAGCCCGGGAACACAAACCCACAATATTTTTAAGAATTTATCTGAAGCAGCAGCAGTGGCAAAACTGAGGTTTGCTGCTCTGCTTGTCTAGTGCAAGGTCGGGGGGTGACACCCTGGGGACTCAGCGCACCCACGGCGTGGGGAAGGGGCTTTTCCTTTCCACCCACCCGGATTTGGCAAGGTGGGCAGAAAGGGGGGATGAAAGCTGGGTGGCTTTAAGACATTTTCCAGCAGCAGTGTGTGAAGCACAACCACGAAGTTTGCTGCCCTGAGCTGGCTGGGAGTGGTTGGGATGCTGGGGCTCAGCTGGCCCCGGGTTCCCTCTCACAGCTCTAATCCACCCACCCAGAAAATTGCTACCGGTGTCAGGGAAAGCTGCCGAGCTCTGGAAAGGACGAGGAGGCTGAACAGGAGGGGCTGTCCCTCGGATGGGGCTGCCGGGGAGGAGCTGGCAGCGGGGACGGGGCTGAGCCCCCACTCCGGGGAGCAGGGGCAGACGGATCCCCCACTCAGCCACCTCCTTTTCCAGGACACGATTTCGCTTACCGATTTAATCCACATCGACAAGCTTTCAAAATGTAAATCACACTTTGTTCTCTGGCTGTCTTCAGGATTTTAGCTATCTAACTCCCCCACCTAACTAGGCACCCTGTAAAATACATGACAGTGCCTTACCACTTTCGGAATATTTTAAAAAGACAGTTTGGTAACACTTGAATTCATTTTTTCATGTTTTGATGCATGAAAAAAAAAATCTCAGTGCTAATCCTCCCCCCCTTTAAAAAAAAAAAATCTTAATATTGATCATGAAAACACATTTTTCCTACTCACTTATAAACTTGCATATAGCTTAAAAAAAAAAAAAAAAAAAAAAAAAAAAAGCACAACACAGAGGGTAAGGGCTGTGCTAATGAGTCTTAGGAAGGTGGGTGGGGAAAAAAAAGAAAAAAAACCCCAAACTGATGTGTCCTTTGTGCTGCTGCACAGAAACTGCTGCCTGTAATACTCCAGCCAGGCAGGCTCATTGTACAGCCAACCAGCAGAGTAGAAGCATTGTTATGCTGGATTGCTGAATTTCATTAGTTTCTTCCCCCCTCTTCTTTTACACAGAGATAAACCCATGTTTTTACAGAAGATGGAAAAGCAAGCTTGGTCAACTATTTTTCAAGTTTTGGGTTTTTTTTTTTTTTTTTTTTTTTTTGGTAGGAGGACAGAACAGCTTCTACAAGAGGGAGATGCTGCTGTAACTCTGCCAAAGGATGTGCAGCTGTTGCAAGTTTATTTTTTCTTTCACGTTATTTTTTGTAGATTAGCACTGGATCTTTCAAATGCCAAATAGCACTCTTCACACCCAGTTTGCAACACAAAAAATCTTTAGGAAAAACAAAACAAAACCAACAACAAAAAACCCCGCAAATAATTAAGATAATGAAAATGATTCAAAACAGAAATACAACATCCCACATAACTCACCCGGCTTTATGATTTTATTCCAAACTCAATTTCTTCAAAATACTCCTGTCCTTTTCCAAACCAAACCAGAATTCACTGAAAAGCAAATCTTATGGCATGAGCACTTCTAACTTTTGTAGCCAAAAATCAAGGAAAAAAATTAGTTTCACCTGGTTTTGACTCAAAAAATCAGGTGATGTTAAATCTATTTCAGATAACTAACTTTGAGAATTAGCTTTTCTTTAAACTTCAGGGATTTATGTGGCTATTCATCAGAACCCGGCACAATATTCTAATTGTCATGAATGCCATTTATCTTTCCACATCAAGATTTACATAGCTCTCAATTTAGTCTTAAAGAAAGACAAACCAAACCAAGCTTAAAATTTCAATTTTAAGTACAGTTTTTTCTGCATTTTGTTGCATTTTCTTCCCGTTAATGCTGCCAAACAGTGAATCTAATTAACTGGACACAGGAGGCCCTTTATGAATGGAATGTAACATAACCATACAAAGTAATCTCGTTACATTGTAACAAGAGGTTAAATACCACTTCCTGCTATGTAGTAGCTGTTAAGTATAGTATTGATGAAAAATATGCTAATAACACCTTCTGAAAAGAATAACTTAGTTCTTGTTAGCTAATCTCTGCAAGCTGTTTGGTAAGCTGCTTTTGTGGTATGCTTATATCACATGCACATCAAGAAAAACTGTTCTGTTATGTCTATCACCGGGTTTTAAACTACAGGATGGGTTTGGGGGGTGGTGGTTTTTTCGTGCTTTTTTTTTTTTTCTTCTTCTTTTTTCCCCCCTTTTTTTTTTTTTCCCTCCCTTGGGGAAATTTACATATATATACATATAAATATATATGAGCACGAGTGACCAGTATTTTGCTTTGTTCCTCAGCACCCTTCCCACTCTCCACTCTGATTTTTCCAGGGGCTCTGGGTGTCAAGAGGCTGGGGGCACCCAGCCGAGAGTGAAGATGGAGCTGGAAACAAGGGCCTAGCTTCAGAACCTGGTTTATGCTGGAAATCCCCAGAGTTTCAAATAGGGCTGTGCTAGGACTTCTTATCTAGATTTATGCAGAGAAATGAGAATCTGGCTTATTCTGTCACTTGTAAATCATCAGAAATCTACCGGTAGATTAATATCGTTTACATTTGGGGGATAATTATCAGTTAAATCATAGTTAAACTTGAAATTTTAAGTTAAAAATAATGTAAAAAATGTGAACTATTTTAAATCACAGCAGCTGGAATGGATTTTCACAGCCACTGAACTGATTTGCAGTTGTATTAGTCGATCAGCATCTCTCATTAGGTGTCTATAATGCAGGCAGGGACATCATGCTAAGCCCCTGTGTTTCTTCTGTGCATGGGCCCATCTTTATCTGGAGAGTGACGCTCTGTTTTCTTTTCTCCCTCTTCATTTCCATAAACAATATGCACAATTCTCTGAGCCATTCAGTCTGCAAATAAAGGCGGAGGGCTAAGTAAATTTGCTTCACACCAATTATTTTTGTGAGGTCACTGAGTTAAGCATTAAAGAATACTGCTGTGGATGAGCACTCGGGAACAGTATGATTTGTGCTATGAACTGGACAAAAGCACTCAGTGCATTGCAGAATACGACATTTATTGGGAAGCTTTGTTCCCCGAGTTAGCAGAAGAATAATCCTTTTCTTTTAACAGCTACGAATTACTCATTTTACTGCATAACCCAGCTGCACTGTAAGTCACTTTTGTAAGTCACAGCACAGGAAAGAAAGTGAAAGATGTGTGATTTCAGGAAAAAAAAAAAAATTAAATTGATTGCTCAGTTCAGTATTAAGCTGTTGTACTTCTGTGCACAGCGTGAGGGCGAGGAGTCGTCAAATTATTGTGTTGTGTTTTTATGCAAATACAATTACAGAAGGAAAGAACATTTTTAAATAATCAGAAGCCAAGCGAGGAGCCAAGAATCCAGCTGTTGTGGATTTGTGTTGCTTTATTGTCACACTTCTCACAGCTGCTTACACCAGCGAGAGGCTGGCCCCACATTTTACTGTTTACTATGTATGGCTGGCTTGTGAGCAGTAAGTAACTGTGACAAAATGCTCTGCACATGGGTAATTGCTGATGATTACATTTCAGACAAAGGACTCAGGCTGGAACAAAACAGCAAGGCAATATTTCCCCGATGGAAGATAAAATTCTACCGTGGTTATATTGCTATTAACAGAACAAGGAGTAAGTTTTAAAGGTACTGCTCATTTCAGGAGGTGAGATCAGAATCAGACCCTGATGTTTCAGGGGATTTCAAAGATCAAATTCAAACAGAAGGCTATGTATGTGCCTGAAAAAACCTACAGATCAAGCACAGGCTAGAGTTGATGGAAAAATCACTGCAGGACCTGATACTTTACCATGCTTCCTAGGAGACAGAGCTAAAAAGTAGTACCTGCCCCTGGCATTTTTTATTAAACTGAGTTGCTTTATTTTTGAACACTATTCTGCTACAGTAGAACATAAGTTACTAATAATGTATCAATAAAAGCAAGGCAATCAAATAACACGTTTGATTATTCAGTAAAAAATTGCTTTTAAATTATACACCTAGAACCAAATAAAGTACATGGTGTGCCCTTTGAGACTGGATGAAAAGCCAAATGTAGCAATGACTTCAATTCTCACTGCCTGGCTATTTGTGCCAAGATAGTACCCAAAATCAGACATTGTTCCTTCCATTCCCACTGGAGATTTCCCCCTCCCCCCCCTCAAGGGACCAAAGGAAGGGAAGGCAGGAGTGCCCCTGTGCAGGGCCAGGGTGCATCCTCATGGAGCTCCCACTCACCCAGATTGCTCCCATCCTGCTCCCTATATAACTGCCCCAGGGAATGCAGAGCCACACACCAAAATCAGGCAATGGGCCACCTCCTGTTCAGACTGGGGGGCTTGGAGCTGGCTACAAATCCTCTTTTGCAGCAGTTTTGCATTTCTTGTGCTATCTTTTTCACTGGCACCCACTCAGCACCTTTAGGGTGATATCCAGGTGTCTTGGAATGATGGATCGATCATAGCAGAGAGTTCCTTATCAGAGGCACAACAGCATTTGAAGCCATTTGTTGGCTGGATTGTGCGGGGAGGTGGATGGTTTTTAGCCAGCCACTATATCAAATTTCCTCAGGTGTTTTAACAATTTGAATGACTTTTCCCTCCTTTTTCAGTTCTGGGTGCTGGGTGGCCAGAGAGGATGCTCACTGCACACCTGAGCTGTGTTGAGATGACGTGGCCAGGAATGCAATGGAAACAGCACAACGGAGAATACTGCCTGGTTTTACCAAGAGATAATATCTCCTGTAAAAAAACTGACTCCTTAAAGAGGGGTTTTAATCTTTCCCTATTTAAATACCTTCCTTGTTTTTATTAATAGTACATATGACCCCAGCTTTCTTAAAACAGGAACAATTGCCCTGGTCTAAGCCCTCATTGGCCATTCTCTTTGTCCAGACTGAGAATACCACTTAATTACTGTCAAACAGACAAACCTATCCTTCATCTATTTACAGTATTTAAGTTGGTAAGTGCTGGAGAGGATCAATACACGAGTCTGGTAAAAGATGTCATTTTGTCATTTACAGTAACAGACAATACAACAAATGCAATATTTGCTCTTCTCCTCAGACATTTGGGTGTCAGTGATAACATCCAAGGTCTTTGCCTTTGTCACAAATATTTGATTGTCTCTTCAGCACCCTCAGTCACTAACAAACACCTCCTGACATTTACAGACTGCTGCCCATTTTCAAAGCGAAAACAATGCCAAGACCCACACATCCCTCGGCTGCAGAAACTTGTGAAAGTCTTTGTTTCATTTTTTCCCACTGTTCTGAATAACCCTCTTGTCCCATATGTCAGTAAATTTGAGTTCCTTTACGCTTTCCAGAGCTGTGTGGACCAGGCTAATGTGACTAATGCTGACAAAGGGACCACTGCCTCCAGATATTAAACATGAGCACCGCTTGGGGAAAAAAAAGTAAAAAAAAAAAAAGTTTTGTAAGTTGATTATAGTGTCTGCTCGGAATTTGATGCTATTTATTCGATCCCAAGAATGAATGGGGAATTTTCCTTGAGTCATCTTCTTATGCTCTAGTGCTGCAGACTGGGATGAGTATGCAGTACAGGCATTGCTGCTTTTAAGGGGAACAGGGAGAGTGCAAACACTCCTGAAATGAAAATAGCAAATTCCACAGTTATGACTCCAGTAAAACTTACTCAGGCATTTAAATAATGGGACTTCCTACTCCCCAGATATCTTCCTTTCTGAAGAATTGTCTCAGGAAGGGATAACATCAGGGATCATAAATTGTCTTTTGGCTTTTCAACACTTTACAGGCTCCCATGCATCACCAACAATAGGAGTGGGGAATGACTCTTAACAGCTCATTAAGGCTGTTTTTGCCAAATTCAAATAATAAAAAGGCCTCTTAAGAGGCTGTCTCATTTTTATTCAGAAAAGCCTACTGCAGAATATAAAAAGATGCCATAAAATGGAAATGCAATAGAAGACCCAATGCAGTTATCTTTGGTGCCCTTTGAAAGATTTCCAGGCTAACTCCAAATCTCATGGGCATTTCTGGGTGGATTGCTGAATGAATCTGCAAATAAGATGGTTAATTTGGAAGGGCACTTCTGAATTAAAAACTATAAATAAATAAATAAATAGGTGTGAGATGCAGATATTGTGCTGGCAACAGACAAATTTTTAAGGAATAAGGAATGGAAGTAAGTAGAAATGAGATCTTAGTGGACTTTCATCACATTTGCCACAATGTTTTTAATATTAGATGCCAATTCACTTCTACTGTTTTGATCTAACTCTTTAGTGCTTCTGACATTCCCACACTTTAGCTGTGTATGAAACAGTTTGGTGTCCCCAGATAGGAAGCTCTTTACCCATTTATGTGCTAAGTGTTTAACTAGAATTTCCTAGATTAGTGTAAGCAATGGTAGGAGCTCCAGCCTGAGCATTTACTGGAGTTTCACAGCTATTGCTCCCTCCAGCCTCCTGCATCCCTGCTCCCGCTTCACTCATTGATTGGGAGGCTCATTCCCAGGTAACCTTCCATAGCCCTCAGCATCACTGGATCAGACACAATCCCAGCTCCAATGTCTGTGTCTGAGTGCTGGTACCTAAGATGACAGTGAGAGAACCATGTGCTGAGGTCTAAGAGAGTTTTGGCACAGATTTTGGTCCCTTTTCCTCTTCAGGAAGATGCAGGATTCTGGCTTGAACAGCCTATGATGCTGATGCCTGATTTTCAGAGCTGCCTGTATGATTAAATCCCTGTCAACATACACACTGAAATCGATGGACAAAGATGTCTACTGATGTAGTTTGAGGCTCTTCTCTGCTGTAAAACTCGAGGAAGGGATTTCTAGCTTTGTCCCATACAGTTGCTGATGCTATGCCACACACAAGCTTACCTTGTGATTTATTGCAGCTTTCACTACCTTGGCCTTTCAGAGTGGTAGGGACCATTAGACTTGACTTTTTAAAATGCAAATGAACCAGAACTTTGAGGGGCCTGGAGATATTTCCCTAACTTCCTGAGAGCCCATAAAAATGTGTCTCTAACATTGTGTTATGATGGGAGACCCCTAAGCAGCAGCACAATGAAAAATGGTGCTGAGTTTGTAAGTGCAGGAATCCAACCCATCTCCACACTTGAGAAGCTCATTGCCTGGTAAGTTAACTTCTCCTGACTATGCTCTTCATTTTCCCCACCCCACCACATTTAAAGATTGCATTGATTTGATAGTGGCTCATTGGCTCTATGCCCTCTAAGGAAAAAGACAGTAGGGTTAAATTGTGACTAGCCCTGAGTTTTGAAAAACTGCTGAGCTCCACCATATGGACTGCTATATAGCAAGGAATATGCTTTATTGGCATTGCTTAGAGGTTTACAAGCAATCTTCTTGAAGTTTTAATGGTTACTTGGGTGATTTATCCCATCTTGAGAGTCAGTGCTGTTAGGAGGCACCCAATTCTTGAGCTCTTGCTTTCCTTTATTATGAAAACCTTTAATCTTTCCTACATGTACCATAAATAACCTCATTATGGCCACACAGAGAAAATGTAACAGTTCCCATGTAAGTTTTGGCTTTTTACTTAGCACTTTTATGAGCTACTTTAACTTCACAAGGATGATGCTTAATATAGAGCAGCAGAAATTTGGGGGGTGAGGAGTAAGACCAAGAATGCAAATGTCATATACCATTTTGTGTCTTTGTGGCCATGAAGCCCAGCATAATTTTTCAGGACTTCTGTCAGGAAGATGGGCACTCTCTGCTTCCTTGAAATTCTCAAGGGCTTATTCCAGTGAGTGCTTCAGAGCATTTGGTACCCCAGCCCAAGGTTTCTCCCCCAGCACAGCACTTTTATCTATTCTGTACCAAAGTATTTTCATGGAAAGAAAGGATATCTCTGGGGGCTGGGATAGGAAGCACTGATAGAGTTAAACTGAAGGCAAAAGTGTTGTGGTTCACAGTAGGAGAAACATCAACTTATTGCCTGCATATATGTAAGACAAAATCCACAAAAACTAAAGGACATGCAGGAGAAAAGAAAATAATTACAACCCTTGTAGCTCGGCTATGATACCCTTTTATGTCATCATTTAAAGTGGGGCATGATGTCTTAAAACCCATCAAATAATCCAGACCTCTTCACATCATGTTTGTCTTTATCTAGATCTATCAGATGTAGCTTTCTGCTGTTTGTCTCAGTTAATGTACCTCTAAAATGCAGATGAAAACATTTACTCCTCTTTGTGAACTTTTGTCAGATCTATATAGAGAGAAAAGGGCTGTATTAATGCTCAGCACTAATACTGCTATTTTTTTCCTTTGTAGTTAGTGATTCTGCCTCAAGGGATTTTCTTTAACAAAACCTGGGCAAAAGAGTTACACTTTAGGACTATGTGGGATGTAGATCACCACACCCATGGGTGGAAAGCATGAGACCAATCTCAGATAAGGAGGGAACAATTGGAGAATTCAGACTGATGTTTCATGCAAAAGGACATTCAAATTAACATAATACAGCAGAGCATACAGCTTGAGACAGAGGCATCTGTAATTGCAGCAAAGTTCTAAGCGCATCTCTTGAGCTAATTGCCATCTCAGAGATTGTAAAAAAAGAGAAAAAAAGGACTAGAGGGCAAATTACAACTTTGGAGTAGAGATGGACTAAAGTTAGAAGATGCATGTGAGAGTTATGCAGGGAATTTGCAGAGGGCTGGGCAGTATTTTATGGAACATTTGCCCTCAAGTTTTAAATATGTCCTTGGTCATCTAAGGGGGATGGGAAGTGCAAGGTCAGAAAAACCTCTTTTTGGATAAAGGACACTTGATCTGAAATTAAATAGAATAAATATATAAAATAGAATAATAGATTAAAATATAGATTTACTTATTCTCACAGCAATCCTTATGCCAGATTGCAAAGACTAAAGCCAAGTCCCCAGTCCCATGTACAAGATTACAGCTTTGCCTGGGAGATGCTCACTGTTGCCCAGAGCACAGACATTGCTCCCAGTCAGGAGCAGAAGCCCAGATCTGACAGAAGTCAGCAAGCTGGCAAAACTGACATTCCTGTGTAACACTTCAGATAACCACAACTGGCTTCATTAGCAGCAGCTCATATCTTCTGGAAATGCATTAGTACAGAATGTAAAAGGGCATACGTTATCATAAGGTGTCTAGTTAAAACCTAATAATAAACATATATTGTTGAAAGTTCCAGAGGTTCAGACTATCAGCCCAATTAATTTGCTTCCTGTCCCATTTGTTATATTTTCTGACACAGAATCTGCAGCAATTTGGAAAAGGAAGCACCCTCTTGCTGTAATTATTTCCAGCACCTGGTACAGTTTTAATCTGGGATATTATGAGAGTGCTTATTTGCTCCTGCAGTAATGGATAAACACCTCGTATTAATAGGATTTATTTTACAATTGCTATCAAGAAAATGTAAAAGATAAAAGTTTTTCCCCTTTGTGAAGCTCAGTAAGATCCATGAATGTAAAAGGGACAAGTGATGTCAGTAGTCATCTAATTATTTTTTCTTCTATTTCAGTGATTCTGATACAGGAACTTCCCATAAATAAGACATATGCACTGACAAGACAGAAAGCTTGTGTGCATTTAGCAAAGCTGGTAAGAGTTTGCTTTGGAAAAAAGCAGGAGTGTACCAGGTCATGGAGGCACAGTCCCTTCCAGGGAAGTTCAGAAACCCAGCATGAGAGAAACAGCTGGGACTCAATCCTGGCTGCTCTGTGTACCCACAGGGAGGGGAGCAATAACTGACCCTGAAACACAGTGCAGAAAAACAAACTGAATTTGCATTTATGTAGAAATAGCCTCCTTTGGGGAAAACTGAAACAAAGTAATTAAAAAAAAAACAAACAAAACCAAACAAAACACCCAACTCTGATCTACATTGCAAAAGTTCACTCAAAGGGGTGTATGCTTTAAACCTCTCTGTATGCTGTGCCAATGAGAGAATGAGTTTTCCTGGCATGTGCTAAACTTCTTACAGCAAACAGGGTGCCCTCTCTGTGAGGATTTTGTTTTCCAAGGTAATTTGCAGGAATAAAGACAGATTATACAAGTTAGTAATACATTATCCGATATTTTCAGATACCATTACTATCAACACGATCAGTTATCAACTTTAACAAGCTGATTTGACAGACAAACAAGCTGTAACATCTCCAAAAATTAATTTTCCCTTTTTTGTCTCACTACCAGGTCCACCTGTGGCTTCTGGCTGAGGCCACACAGTCTTGGGGAACTGTTTACTTTCTCTCAGCAGAATATTCCCGTAAATCTGGGGCTACTTCCCAATTTTGAAGATGATGCAGAGAGGGGATTGGGAGCTGATGATAACGGGATGGAGGAGATTAGGCAGCTAAGCCATCCATTTTAGTTCCAGTGATCAAATTTCACAGTCTTTATCTGAAGCACTGCCTAGTGAGGGCAAAATGAGGGAGTTCAGCTCTAAGCAATAACTTAATGCAAGTTGATCGCCAGCACAAAATTCCCACCTATCCAAGGTGTCTTTGTGAGCTTCAGCTGGAGAGTTGGATCTTAGAAATGCTTCTGCTTGTTATCTGTTAACTTATAGCAGAAAGCTCTGCTCCCAGAGGTGATTGCAATCACAGCACTCACCCAAGTATCACAGCACAGAGATGAGGCTTGTAAAGATCAGCAGAGATACCAGGGACCGGGTTCTGCTCTTACGCAAACAAAACGCTTAAGGATTGAATAGCAAATTTCTACCATTAGGTAAAAAATTCTTATCAAGAGGGGGGAAACAAAGCCAACTCAGGAGAATGAAAAGTCAGTGTTGCCCAGACATTTTACCAGGAACTGTAAATTCTTCATATTATGCGTGCCAAATGCTATGAAATAGAATTAAATGTTATTAAGCTTTTTTATGCTAAGCGGGAACTTTTTCTTACAAATACTCTTTAACTAGCAGCTGTACTTGTTATCCTCAAAAAGAATAACCTTTACATGTTTTATTTAAAACTGAAAATGCAGTGTTATACCTATTAACATTCTTTGAAAGCTCCCAAGAGTTTTCCAGACCTCCCATAGGTACCCTGAGGGGACAATCAGAACCACATATGGGGAAGTGTGGGGGTGAGAAGAGAAAGAAAAGTTAGTTCCACGTGGGTTTAATGTATCTGATCTCAGGAGGCATGAAAAAAGAAAGAAAAAACCAAACCAAAACAAAAAAACACACAAAAAAAATGTATGCATTTTACAAGGTGAACACTGTATTGATTTGAGATCTTTATATCAGGAGCTCAATTAATTTGATTTCTGTTGACTGACAAAACATCCCTGCCTTTCAAAACCAGAACCAATGACCATAGCAACAAAATATAAATAAAATGCGGACAGCAAAACCACCATAGTAAAAGATAATGATGCATATATTGTTAAAAAATGAAAGTACTGCAGTTTAGGTCCCCAAAGCATCAGAAGTGTTCACAGTGATTATTTCTGTTACAGGAAAGACTTGAGGTCAGTTTTAAAAACAGATGGTGATTTAACTGTTTTGATCCTTGTTATTTTATTCTAATGATTATGTGCTCTATAAACAGAGCTAGACAAGTCATGTTTCTTGTGAACTGCTGAAGTAATAAACACATTATTTAGTTTAACTCTGTCAGACTGACTGTATGGAGACAAAATAAAAAGGTAGGGAGGAAAGGCAAGAATTTGGTAACAAACACACAAAATTTACAAGTCTCTCTGACTCCTGCCATGGGATCAGAAGCTCACCCGGTGTAGAGACAGTATCAGAGCTGTTGAGGCTTTGGGCTCACAGGAGCAGCACTAATGGCTTTTCCCCAAGGATTTGCATGGACACTGGCATGATGTCTGCCTAACTGAGAAGCTTCCAGTGTTGCTATTAGTATTTGTAACCTGGAAACTTCTTTTTGTTTGCACATGGAGTAATATATGTGTGTGTTCTGGAGTTCTTTTGGCCAGTTTGACAACCGAAGATAAATAATACAGCACTATATGAGAGTTAAGAGTCAGCTGTCACCCCACAATGAACAAAGATATTCAGAGGGTTTTGCAACAGGCTAAAACTTGGGGCAAAGATTACTGCAGAAAGATAAGATTTTCTTGAACTGGCTTCATTCATAAGCGGGCAAAATCAAAAATATTTGCTTAAATACATAAAAAGTTTGTTTTTCAGATAGGATTATAACAATTGATTTCAATAATTTCACTGTTTAAGAAACAAGAAAACAAAGGCAAGCCATAAGACCAGTAACTTAAAAGTTCATGAATCCTTTGTTGAAAAGAGAAGACACAGTTTGGGCTCCAGGGCCACCTTAGCACTGCAGCAAGGTGGCAGGAGGTGACTGCCAAACCACTGCCCCTGCTCCAGGGTCTGTGATGCAGTCACAGTGACTGTCACCCAACAAAGTGCCAGCACTGGGACAGGACACAGCATGTGGCCATTAATCTGCCAGAGCCCAGGCACCTGCTCACCAGGACATGACTGAGACCTCTTTTCTCAAAAAGGAGTCTGAAGAGCAGGAATGTTTTCTTATCAAGAACAGCAACTTTCAGACAGGCAGACTCATGACTGCTGGATCAGATAAAGCAGCTACGGAATTTATATGGTCCTCATTACAGAGTATCTGAATATGATGTGTCACAACATCACACTGACATTGGGAAACCTTTTAATCTGCACATTTCCTCGTATAAAGGTGAAACTGAGGCAAAGAGAGAGCAGCTGAGTTGCTCAAGGTTGCCCAGGAAGTTTGCAGTTGAGGGAGGACCTGAACATGAGCTGTCAGGATCCTCTTCCTGTCTGAATTGGTATTTGTTGAGATTTTCATTAATGATGGTGCCTTGTGAGCTGTGTACAGTAAATGGAGATGTTATATCTGATGGAAAAATTGTTGCCAGAAGTCTCTAGGAGGCTCCTCTCATGCCCTGTACAGAACCTGTGCTAACTGGCTCCATGCCAGTGAACATATCAGAGACTTTAAGGCAGCTGATGTAGCCTGGCAGCTGGACACTGCCTTCCTGCTCAGCTGTCAGTAATCTGCTGTTGATGTTTAATGCAACTACAAGAATGAACCACAGCCTGGAGCTGTCCTGCCTCCCTCTGCAACTGTCCAAATCATCCCACTGGGACATTCACAGTGTGGGCTTTTGAACGTGGAATTGCAGTGGGTAAGGAGACAAGAGGCATAGAATGGAGGTAACAGCAGCCATAGTGCTGTAATGGGTAGAAAATATGCTCTTGGAAACCAACCAGACTGTCACCAGCCTGAGCCCACAGGATGAGCCTTCAGCACTCACTTAACTCACCCCACACACATTCTGCACCATGGCTCCCTGGATGGAAGTTGAGCACTTGAATCTGATGTCTCCTTTGTAAAGAAGTAAATGATAAATCTGTCCCAGGGACTGACATAACTCATTGACACACTCTGCCATGCTGGTGATGGAGAGACATCCTGACCTAACTGCATTTCCTTACTTTTGCTCGCAAGAATCAGAGAATCCCCTTGCATGCCTTTCTACATCGTCCTTACCTGCACTGCTCTATGATTTGCTGTAGATAGGTTTTGTCTGGTTCCTTTTTTAGGGTGAACCAAGCACTTTCTCTTTTTGGTTACTGCATGACCACAGTAACGGCCCAGTTACCCTGCTGAGCAGCGGGGCCTGAGAAGAGCGAGGAGCGCATTGAATCAACCCAGCACTTTGTGCCTAGAGAGAGATCTTATCTGCTGCTCAGCAAAAGTCACTTTTGTGCAAGAGGAAGAGATAAGATAATATGAAAAACATAAAAAAGATTTATTTCCATTTCTTATATGTGGTTGTACAGGGGTTTAAGAAGAGTTTAAAAAGAGCACCTTCTTAAAATGCATTACAAATGAGATTTTTATGTGCTGCTAATCTAATCAAAGTCTAAGAAATAGGCACGCTCAGGCAGCAAGTTACAAGTTGATAGACACTTCCAACAAAGTTCAAATTATTTACGTTCTAGCAAAATCATGCCAATAAGTAAATACTTGTGGCCATACTACAGAAAAGAAGCCCCTGAATAAATATACCTGTCATCTAATAGTCAAAGCCATAACTATACAGAGAGTGAGAACACATGAAATGTGGGTTATACAGTCCTAGGAGATCACATGAGATGACAGAGAACAGGACTTCAGCACTGCAGATTGAACAGAGGTGACTATGCTGGCTTCAGGGCTGCAAGGACCTGACATCCAAGGGAAACTTCACTTGTAACACAACAGGAGTTTCTGGCCATTTGAAGTCAGTATGAGGTTTTTGGGTTATTACCAATTCAGTAAGGCACTCAAGCAAGGAATATGCTTCAAGCAAGAATTTCGATCTGAAGTTCAAATGTTACAACAGAATATATTGTCCCTTTGAGCCAGAAGATGTCTTGGCACTCAATTTGCTTCAACAGCACACGGACAAAAATACAGAGTCAAAATACTTGTGAAAGATCCCACAGACTTTAGATTGTGAAGAGATTTCACAGAGGGTTTTACCTGCGCTAATACCAGAAATTCCATCTCTTGCTGGAGTTCTAAGAACATGACTATTCAAAATGTCTGTAGGTTAAAAATGGTGTTTATTTAATATGGAGAATACACTCCAGGGGGTATGTGTGGATACACAGTTAAAAATGCTGTGTTCCTATGACAGTTTATGAGGTTTGAATATTGAGATTTTCCAGGCCACTTTAAATTTGAAGTTGATTTATCTTGTCTAACATCACTACACATTTTTTTTTCAGGAATCAGAAGGAAGAAGCCTTTCTCTCTCTTTTTTTTTTTTTTTTTTTTTTTTTTTTAGAAGACAAATATTTGTGATTCAAAAAAAACCAACCAACAAACAAAATACCCTACTCCCCACCCCCCAAACCCCCAAACTTATGAATTCTCTCTTTGTTCCAGATGATTGTAACACTTCTGAATTAGGCAAACCATTTGGTGTGTGCGTGCGAGACCATAGAATGAATTTTATTACAGCTACAAAACAGATTTTCAGAAGTCGCTTAGTAACTGAGAGCAGATGAAAGGGGAACCAGCTGAGATCTGTGCACTGCAAATTGTTTCCCCATGATTAAACTATTTCATCCTCCAGGCTAACATCTCTGTACCTGTTTGGCAACAAGTGATAATGTTAGTGATAAAAGTCTCTCCTGGATAATCAGGGAAGGATGATAACAGTTATTGTTAACTTTTCTTTGTGTTTAGTAAACTCCTCTTTTACAGGAATTTTGCCAAATACAATAAAATATGAGGGATTAAAATAAACAACTATAAAAGAAGACACTAACATTGTCATAATGCAGCATTGCAGCAGCTTGTGATGTGTTGCTTGAGTTTTGCCTTGGGAAGAACAGAAAGAGTTCTTAGAGAGTACAGTGGCTGTGTTCCACTATTTTGTCTTTAGTAATATTTTTATTATTAATAATTAATACAAATTATTGATATGTATTAATAGTAATAATACTTGAATTTACTACTCACAGCAAAACATAGCTACTGAGCTATCCAGAGTGAGAGATACTATTTATCCTCAGATTAAAATGAGTTAAACAAATGATATTAATTCCTTTGCCTTTGCTGTACTTTTTAGTATATACATATATATATACTCATATACATACTCCTATATATACTCATATACAGGCACCATTTTCAAAGGTGAGTCTGACCCTAAGCTATGCATTCATATTTTTATCTGCTCAATGGGAATTCCAAGTCTTTGCAAATCAAGTCACATTTTTTGGTGTTGTAAGCCTGAATTTTGACTAGTACCTAAAAATATAGTTTGGTCTGATGTTTACAAGCATTCCTGAATAAAGGTTTAATTATCAGTTCAAATGCTACTTTTCAGACATCCAAATTCACAGTTCTGGCTTAATTTGTGTGTGCATGTGAAAACTTCTGGAAACATTTGGAACTGCAAGTTTAAAGTAGAGATAAGCCAAAAGAAAGATTTTTGAGCCATTTAAAGTCAGGTGGAAATTTAAAAAGAAAAAGATCACAGAAAACCAATCCAAACATATAATCAGTGCTACAGGAATCTGAGCACTTGGAGTCCCAAGTGCAGCAGCACTGCCTGAACATAAAGACATCCCCTATAGCAGCATACACGTGCAAATGTGTGCTAGGGTGTGTGGAGGCACCCGGGAAGCCACTTCCTACCTAGGGAAGGTTTATATGCAGCCTATTCACTACCAGAACTTTTGCTCCTAAATGGTTTTCAAATACAGTTCATTTTCATGCCATGATCTTTAATGAAAAGTGCCTGCTGAGTGCAGTACAAACCATTTGGTGCCCCAGTGTCAGGGGAGGAAAAGAACAACATTCAGTAAAACTGAAGGTTTTTATTATCACGTCGTAAATGAACAAATGGCATCTGTCAATACAAAGGAACTCATAGGGGGTATAGAAAGGAAGCTTAGTTATTACACTCAGGGTGTGCTGCTGAAGTGACAAACTGGAGTTTTATTAACATGCCAGTTATAGATCTCCTCTTCCTCCCCCACCGCCCCGACTCTTTTCTTTTACCTCCTTCAATTTGGTACATACCAGAACTGCTGTAAAATGAACTTTGGTCAGACAGTGCTCACCATTTAATGCTGGAAATTGCAATGATCACTAGGAGTAATTAAAAAGCGGGGGCCTCCATATTCCAAATGAAATCCTGGCCCTAAATTTGGCCCCTTAGCCGGGATCCGACAGCGACGCTCCCAAAGCACTAATCCCATCAGAGTTTTTGTATTTAGGCAATAAACATCTTTCACTGCACTGATAAATGACAAAGGTGTTTATGAGCTTCAGGAAATGTTTATATCACATGTATAAAAAACAGAGATGGGATTGTCCACGCTGGCAGGGAACTGGGTTGGGAGCAGCGATGTGGAGGGGAACGGAAAGGGAGGCGCAGGGGGTGGGGATCTCAGCAAGGATTTTTACTGGAAGGTATTAAGGCATTTTTCTCATAAAAGTGCTTAGTAGCCTTGAACAGGTGTGGCTGCAAGCTGTCAAGCACCACGGAGGCAGTGCCCTGAGGTAAGCTGGGAGCCCTGGGGACTCCCTGCTCCCTGCCTGGCAAAGGAAGTGAGGCTGGAACTGCCCCCCAGACACTGCCCTGGCTGCAGGTTTCCAGCAGAAGCTTTTCAGTGCCATAGAAAGGGGAAAAGCTGGTGTTCTTCTTTGGAAAAATCATACAATTAGAGTTACAGTATACTGAAAAGAGCTTAGCAGACCAGATCTAAATCATGTTAGCAACCGTGCAAATACAGGACATCGAGCATTTTTAATGGAAACAAGAAAATCCCAGAACCATTTATGTGCTTTACTAGCTTTCTCAACTGCAGGGAGCAGTTTGTATTTTATTATTAGCGAGCATCAGAGCTGCATTTAAAATGAAGCATGAAATTAAGTGCCTTTTAGTTATGACTATAAAGAACAATTTCAGTGAGACTTCCTTTACAAACTGCTCAAAGCACAAAGACAAGCTGCTTCTTGCTGACGCACTAAATGCAAGCAGGATTTTCATACTGTTCCAAAAAAGAAAGGATTCCATGCAGTTAAGCCTACGGACCAAAACTGTGAAGCCAGAAGCCTTAGATGTGTAAGAGGGTCTAGATCAATTTGGTACTCAGGCTGACCTTGTAAATCAAGGCTCACCAGTGCGTGGCAATGTGTGGGAATGCTGGGGTAGTTATGCACAGCTTGTACTGGCCCATTGCGTTCCCTCCTCCCATCAAACACCATGCTTTAACTCCACTTTCAAAGACTAGGAGTGTCTGCCAAGTTTTTAGGGGACATTATACTTCCCAAAGGGTGTGCTGTCTCCTACAGTTCTGACTGGGGATGCTGCATGGCCAGCTCGTGTCGTGCCACTGGCAATGAATTACCACCCAAAGTGTTGGAGCAAACTCATCGCAAGTGGAAATTGTGCAGACACTGACACAGGCTTCTTGGGATAACACCTACCCGTTAGTTTTCACCTCTGCCTCCTGATTCCACCTTGCTCTAACGTTAACATGTCAGAAAAAGAGAAGCCCATCTCTCAGACAGGTCATGATGTTGAAGAAAAAACAGTTTTAACAAAGCTGTGCTTTCCTCGTCTCTCCAGCAGTGATGGGACCCTGAGCTGACACAGCTCAGTGGCCACAGACTCTTTTCACACCTGCAGGCAGCCTGTCCCCACCACACTTTCAGTGCCACTTGCCATAAAAAGATTTATCAGAACTTCGCACAAAAGCTGCATTTCCTTTTGCTGATAGACAAATTAAAAAGCCTCTTAAAACCAGAATAATCTCAGGGATGTCGCCTTTTGTAGGGGATGGCTTTATGTGCCCATTTCCTTCTCATGGAGACTCCTGCTTTTACAGCTTAATGACAACAACTGCTTAGCTCCAGCATCTCTGCCACAAAGGGAAGACAAAACAAATCAGGGTACCTGGCTGAGATGGTCCTTCTTCCTCTCTCTCCATCTGGAAGATCATCATCTCTCAGACCTCTCTTTGCTCCCCTCAAGATTGGGAGAACACAGCGATGGAAACACTTGGCTGAAACAGAGGGAACAAACCTGATAAGTCTAAAATGCCAGAGCAGTTCTTCAGCCCCGACCAAGCACAGAAAATTTTGGAAGGTTCTCATATTAAAGCAGGAATATTGCCATGGTACTCAAAATCCTACAGCAGTTACACTGGGTTACTGAACAAACCTCAATACTTGCTTCAAATTCAGAAAAAAACCAGTAATAGTAATTTTACTTGTTTGTCCCCATGTCCTTGTGTTTTTTTTCCCCCTGTAAAAGAGACTGACTTGCTGAGGGAAATCTTACAGAAAAAGCAGCTGTTGATACAGAAGGGAATGTTTAGGCAAAACAACTTTGAAATTAATATTTTATAATGGAAACATGATTATAGTCTTATTTGAGAAAAACACTTAAGTCTCTGACATCGGGGCACCTTGGGGACATTTTGGACATGTGCAAATCAAGGCTTTTCTGAACCAGGACCTTTAAGGCTTTGTCTTCAGTGACACAAAGGTGTCTTTTTTACAACCAACTGAGGAGCCTGCGGTGGGGATTTGACAGTGAGATAACCAAGAGGAGACAAGGAGCTTTGGTGTTTATGGGGAGGAGGTGAGGTCATTGCTTCTCCCTGCCTCTGCTGACCTCACCACCTCCTCACAAGGCACTAAAGTGATGCTGTGTCCTCCTGGGCTTTTCTGCTGCCCACTGTCCCTTATGGAAAACAAAATACTGTCAAGGAAGACACATCCCAAAGGCCTTTCTGTGCTGGGACTAGAGGAGGTGAGCTACGACCTAACTAGGGGTGGATTCCATCAGCTGGCAGGTTAACATCCAACTAGTCCTGCTCATTCTGGAGAGTTAAAAAAAGGCCAAAGCCCAAATACATTGCAGCCCTTTCTGCAATGGAAATTATTTCTGGAAATACCAATGTCCTTCTCTGATATCCAGCTATTTTCATAAAATTCAACATGATCTATGAGACTTCTGCCTTCCCATCAAATTTAGGTCAGACCAGGCAACAAATTCTAGAGTTGCTTGAGGAGAAATGTCTATAGAAAGAGACAGGCACCACATTATCACATGGGTCTCCCTTCCTGCATAAATCAGGATAAAAGGCTTTAAAATTATAAAGATTTATTTTATACCAGGAAAACCAGAGGGTGAGAATACTAACACTGGCTATTCCTGTGGGCACAACAACATGTTTCTTTTGCCTGGCTGTTTTGACCTTGATTGTACAGTAGTTTGAGATGGCTAATGAGTTAATTATTGTGAATGAGACATCAGTCACGTAAAACTTTCCTATTTTCTCTCTTAATGGAGATTTATACATAACATGCCAAAGCTCCTTTTGTAGCTGATATGCATGTGACTCAGTCACATGAGTAGTTAAAGCACAAAATTCTCCCCCTGCAAATTGTCATGTGCAAACAAAGGAAAAATCCATTCAGTTGAGAACGGGGAAAAGCTTTTTTAATTTTAATAAGAAAGTAGTTATTTGAGTCACATGAGGAAAGGGATTGTTATGGAAGAAAGCCCAGGCAACAGTCATCTTTATCTAAAGACCCTAAAATAAATAAGGTGAGCTCATCCAAAGAAGTTATTAACACATCAGCTATGCTGAGTACAAGGACTGTGACCCACGGTCATCTTTAGTGCAGCATAGAGACTACAAAAGGGATATAAAATGTATGGAACTTTTTTCACCTTTTAGTTCATGCAGTGGTAAATTGTCTCGTCCTGCTGATACATTGCTGTTTGTCATGAATGATCTAGAAATGAAAGGAACAAACACAAAACAAATCACTGACACATTTCACACCTCATCATCAAACCCATGTTCAGAAACACTGTGGAGAACTCTTTTGTGTGCTCTACCAGTAATCATGAGGGGACAATCAGCCCATATATTTTTTTATTAGAGGCACTAAAAATTCTGCTTTATCTGGATAAATCTATAGTATAGATTTATGAAGTCAGTATTTTTTTTTTAGAAACAAAACAAATACTGATATATTGGTATTAACACTTGACATTTTTTTCTAGCAGCTTTCATTTAACAAACTTCACAAAGTATTGTTTGTGAGGAAAAACACTTTTGTGGTATAATTAAACCTAGCTACAGGAGAAAACTGAAGCATTGGGATTACTTTTGTACATTTTCCAGCATGACTAAAAGTACACTGGGAATTCTGCTACTCTCTGCATCTGATAAATAGTTTATTCTACCATCTATTTAACATACTTTTCTTTTGCTGTTCACTGGCAGCACTGTTGTCTTTCCTGGACAAGCACATTGTATTTACACCAGGATCAGATAAGCTCAGGCTCACTTACTGCAGTCAGGAGCCAGACCAATTGCATTTAGAATAAGAATTTCCCATAGTGTTACTATTCATATTCAGAATCAGAGAAATTAATCTGTCTAATCTCTACCAAAGCCTGTTGGCATTGCACTAAAATTGGCAGTACTTGAAAGTCCCCCATCAGGGAGGAGAGCAAGCATTCTGTTCTCCCCAGCAGAGTTATTGGCAGCACTGCTCCAGCAGCATCCAAGGTCCAGTTGCTGCTGGAGAGGAGATGGCAGGTCACAGCATCCCCTTGGGGCCAGAGGGACGTGGCCACTAAGGATACCAGTTAAGCATGAATATGGTGCCAGGTCTGCCAGGACTTCTGGATGTCTCAGGTTTTGTCCAGAGGTTCCTTTACATGGCTTGGGTCACTTACAGCCTCCACACACTGAACTGAGCTAATCAGAAAATAAAGCAACCTTGCCATGCCGTTTTTGCTGAATTCAGGTGAATTTTTCCCAGTCTTTTGTCTGCATATTCCCCACAAGAGCTGTGCTGGCACAGAGAGGCAGGGGTGGCTAAACTCTGGTAAATGCACATGGATGTGCATAGACACAACCAGTGAACATGGGCACCTCGACTTAATCTCCTGGCAGATCCTGCAGCAAGGCTGAACAGAAACCTCCTCTCCATGGGAGTAATGTTGCTCCTTCTGTTTGGGAGGTGTGGAAACAACCTCATTTTCCACGTCTCTAAAGAGGAAAAACTAATACTTGCACTGAATTACTAGAAATATGTTTTGTGTCAGTATTTTTTACCCTCTTTCGCCATCTACCTCCCCTGCTTCCTCTGGCATAAACTGTTGCATTCCTTTAAGATTTATGAAAGATTATTTGAGTGAGAATTTTTGCAAATGACTAACTGACCTTCCACCTATGATCATGACTCGAAACCAGATGAGCTTTTTGAAGAAATATTTTGGATTCAGTTAGGGAATGGCACTGTAGCTGAAACAAACTTGGTGGGGCTGTTCAGTGCTCTGGAAGGAAAATGCTGTGGTTTGGAAACATTTATCTACTGCTTTGTCTTCTGGAGTTAAGTTAATGGTCAATTTTTACACATACAAGTAACTTTTCAGACTGCAGTGGTAATAATAATAACAATAACAACAGTGGTAATAATAATAATAATTTGTTAAAAAAAATATTTGATGCCCAGAACATAGCTATCATCAGGTCTATAAATCAGCTACAAATTGAAGTACTTGAAAGTTGGTTTGTTGGTAATTTTGTTTGTTTGTTTGGGGTGGGTTTTTCTTCTTTTTTTTTTTCTTTTTTAATTGGCTTCCAGTGGGCATCTGTCCATATTTCTGAACAGGGAAAAATGTGCATCTAAGAATTTATCTTTTAATCCCACAGAAGATACCCAGGCATTGGATAATTTAACAGATAATATACGTTATTACATTAGATAATATAATAATTAGATAATTATTAGGCATTAGATAATGTACATCAGATAACCTGTAATACCTGTATTATAGGTCTTTTTGTAATAAGACAGAGGTAGGAACTGTGCTTGGAGACATGATGGCATTTTAAAATTCTCAAGTCTCTAACCCAAAGGTCTCAAATATAAATGAAATTTTCTATTACATCTATGAAGCAAAGCAGGTTTTGCTTGACATTTAGTCTTTGGTCACTCCTCCCAGTGACACTACTGATGTGATCAGAAGTTATCTGCACACACAGGGATGTAAGCCAGCCTGTGCAGGGCTGTGTTTATGCCTCATGTTGGGAAATGCCCCCAGGGGAAAAGGCTTCA
Source organism: Heliangelus exortis (assembly GCF_036169615.1). NCBI lineage: Eukaryota > Metazoa > Chordata > Aves > Apodiformes > Trochilidae > Heliangelus > Heliangelus exortis. The sequence continues at coordinate 8,298,553 of NC_092437.1, read as the reverse complement.
ATGCTGAACAGCATCTAAATTATTTTTCTCTCTCTCTTTTTTTTTTTTTTTTTTTTTTTTTTTACATTTAAAGCAATGATAGCTAGGAAAAAACTGAAGGATCTCAGAGGCTGAATTAATAAAAGAACTGACTTGGACAAGAAAATCTGAAATGAAGAAAACTCTCAGTTTAAAACACAATGAGCTTCCAAACTATCACTAATTAACCCAATTTACAAACTGGAATTCAGCCCCCTGTCCTGGGCAGAGGGAGCAACTTGCATCATCTAAGTTTTGAAGAAAGACATTTTGAAAAATGCAGTAGGGAGTTATGTGCACAGATCCCAGTGAAACCAATACCTTTGACCTCCTTAGGCTTTTCTCTTACTATCTTGTTTACTGATGGTTTGGGTTTTTTTTTTTAATTCTCTAAGTGCTTCACTTCTGATTTGCCTTAAATATTATTGCTTAAAATAGAGTAGTTTTCAAATTCCAGGCTTACTGTCTTTTAGCACACTTTGAACTAGAAAAAAAACAACAATCATTTATCACAAATAGAAATAAGATACAGCTATAGCACAAGGTCTAGTTAGACATTTTAGTCATATGACCTTCATCTTTGCAAGGATCTATTGTTACATTCCATTTATTTTTGTCAATATTGACATCTGACCATGGACACAAAATGATCTTTTTTTCTTGCCTATACTCTCCTGTCCAACTTTGCATTAAGAAAGCAATTGAAAAGCCTAATGCATGGAAAGTGAATCTTTTGTATTCACTATAATGCCCAATTTTTCCTTTGGAGTTACCAAAGCTGTCCAAACAAGAGCTAGATTTTCCCTTTCAGAAGAGAATAAAGGAAACTTTAAATGAAATCAGAAGGTTACTTGACCTGTTAGAAATTCTGAGGTAAAACTGATGTGAAATTATAATGTAAAGCCATGTGAGATTGTTATATAAACCATAGTGCATTATGCAACCTCATATTCTCAAAAGAGCTAAAAATGAACAAAGCTTGGAAACTTGGAATGATAATGCCAGCTGCTAAACTATCATATTTTGTGTTGTTGCCAGGTTGTGAACCTGAGTACGATTTCAATTTTATAATAATAAATTTCAATTTACTCTCAGTGAAAGAGTGATTACAAACAATCAATCTATCAAAAGGCCTCTCAAATAGCCACGAAAAATACTGCTGCTTGCAACTGAACTTCACCCAACACTTTGCAAGAAGAGTCCTGAGCATACCCTGCTCATCTCAACACACATATCCACCCCAAAAAGCAAATCTCAGACTCCTGGACCTCTGCAGCATATTACATGCATCAAGTATTAAATGTGACATCATTTCAGACATTTAAATTGCAGCTATTACAGTGACAAGGGACTATCTGAAAATTCCATGTAAGAGAATACAACTTGCAGATATCTTTCCAGACTCTTCTGGGAGAGTGCGGTGAAATGGGGGGGGGGGAAAGCTGATTTTCACCCAATTCCACAGACTTAAACTCGTGGCTCTAGCACTGAACATGCAATAGAGATGAAGTTGGCATTCTTGCTCCAGGTTAGCTTGGAATGTGCTAAATAAAGCACATGACCACAAAGTTAGTGGTCATATCCTAGAACTGAATCAGAAGGAACAACATTTGTTATATTTAATCTTCTCTGGTCCCCTGATGTCCTAAGATAGGCACCCACAAAAAAGGAGGTTGCACTGCCTGTGGCTTTCTATGAAAAAGGAAAATAGGGGAAAAAATGCATTTGCAGCCAGTTTACCATCAAAAGCATTTAACATCAGCTTGTCTCTCTGCTGTATTTGTTCAGCAAGGCAGAGTCAGGGATGTCTGAGGCATTGCTCATAATCATCACAATTATAGAAGAAATCACCCTGCTTAAGAATACTTCAAGGCCAGTCCTAAACTTTAAATTATATCATGGTTACAGAGCTGCACAGTTATACTAAACATACTTTTCCTGTAGAGGAAAAGTTTAGTTTTCCAACTAAACATACTTTTCCTGTTGCTTTAAAATAATTGATTAAAAGATGATGAGAAATACATAAATATACTGCTATACATTCATTGCAAGCTCATACATTTCCCAGCACTATACAAATGGGAGCATGAGTCTGTCTTAATCTGCCTTCCACCCAAATGAATACATATGCTGAATAGGCAATGTGGGTGCAACACAAATCTTTTGATCTAGCCATGAAAAACTTCAAATACTTTGGGAACCTTTTGTTAAAAATAGGTTACAAAACCCAGCAAATTTCAACAGCTTTTAAAAATAATATTTTTGTATTGCACTAGAACTGAAGAAACGTGTGATAGTGTCAGTTCTTAGAATGCTATTTGCACTTTAAGCTGTGTGCCCTTTCATCTTTCTACATGCATTTTGCCACCATTTCTTTTAGATGAAACTGTTTTCTCCTCCAGTTCTGTGCATTAGGTTGACAATGCACAGAATTGCCAGACAGTTTTGTCGCTTATGCCATAGACTTTACTGTTCCTTTGAACCTTGCTTGGCGTAAAAGAAGTTTTTCTTAATAAGTAGTTGTTCATCCTTTGATATGCACATCTGGATGTGCCTCTTATCTGCAACATGGTAATGCTGCTTCCTGAAGATAATGATAAAAGAACAACTGCAAATAACAAAAAAACCCAAACCCAAAAAAACTCCAAAGAAACCCCCCTCGACCCCCCAGAAAAAAAAAAAAAACCAAAAAAACGCACGCCTAAAATGCCTTCAACATTTTAAAAAAAAATTATCAGGGTGGAGAAAATGGAAAAAAATCTCTCTTTCTTAATTTCTTTGGCCTTTTATAGTAGCTAAACAAACAAACCCCAAAAGCAGAAAAAAGAAAACAGATGAAAGATTTACCTATAGAAATCAATGGCATTGAAAATGTGATTATATATAATGCCACTGGAAATTCTTAAATAGTTCAAATAAGACCTTGTTTGGCTCCCAGTTTAATACCTATAATAAATAAACACATAGATATGAATTCAAAAACATTTGAATTTTGAACATTTGAACATTTCAAAAACCAATTCAAAAACATTTTCCAGTGCAGCAGATGAACTGGTGAGGAGGCAAAAACCTCTGCATCTGGAGCCCTGTTTTTCCAGTGTCAAATGCTGTACTGGATTTTCTATCATAGAACCATAGTTTCTTTAACTTTTAGTGTAAAACTGTTTAGCACCACTTCAGTCATGCCTCCATCAGCTCTCCAAACAGTTCCTAATCTGTTTCTTCATCTCGTTTCACCTCTGGCAACTGAGGAAAATGGTTGGCAGGGCAGGATCAGCCCCAGTGCACTCAATACTCTCCCAAAATAAGTGAGCTGAGGCCCCTGTATATAAGGTATGATTTGTCTTTCACTAACTGCCTAAACCAAAGTGCTCCTAATAAAAACTTTCCAGCTCTCAAAGCTAAGTCAAATCCACAGAAATCTCTGTTTTCCCCACAACATGCAGCTGAAGCAATTCCCTTATCTCTGTGAATATTTCACAGGCACTTTTCCCTGGCAGAAATTAGGAAACAGCAAGTCAAACATTTGGGTTGCTACATTCAGTCCTTAGCTCTGTCTGCTGCATATTCCCATCCAGCTCTGAATAAATGAATCAGCAGAACCTCTGCTCACTATAAAAGCCAGTGCTGCAACCACAGAGCTGCACCCCAGTCCTGCATGCACCAGAGATTGTGGTGCTGGGCCCTTCTTAGCCTTACAGATAACATTCATGAATTGATCCCTCATTAGTATGCAGCAGGCATGGGAAAATGATAAACTCCTATTAACACTGTCATGGCAACTGAAAAAATGGCTGCTTTGGAAGAACAAGGTCCACAACAGAAGAAAAGCAAAGGCCTCTTTCCTTTCTTCTGTTTGACATCTGTTGTTTAACATACAAAATTGTATTATAGTGACACACACTAGCACAGGCATAGCTGAAGGTTTGTCAGTGATTGTTATCATTATCAGCTCCTATTTTCAGGGCTTACGTGGCTCATCTCTGAAATTTTGCTCTAGGCTGTAGCCTGTCATACAGGATTTCAGCCCAGTAGCAAAATTTATTGTATGGATTTTGTCTGGTTTGTGGCTGAGCAGAGAAGAAAAGAAAAAGTTGCCATGAACTAATTCTACTTTGTGACAAAAAACCTCAGAAAATATTCTGTACCTTAAAAAAAAAAAAAATCAGAATAATTTAAGTACACCTCTCAAAAAAAAAAAAAAGAAATCCAAGATCTATTTTTAAAATCTCATCAATTTTTAGGGAGACATAAGTACCTAAATCAACTAGTTGCATTATATTTGTTTACTCTTAGACCACTGTTAATGGGTAACTTGTGTATTACAGTTTTGTCAGCATCCATTGTACTTACAGAATAAACAGTTTGTGCAATTTTCTTCTGAACTCATGGTTCATAACGTGGATTTTTACCACGTAGTGCTAATACCTGGTCTTGTACCTGACTTTGTAATTCGGGTGACCTTGAGGTTCAATTTTCTTGTTTTTAAACTGAAAACAATTATTTACCTTTATATTTCATCTCCTGCCCCATGAAGCAAAATATGTTAAGTTTTGTCACAGAGTCTGAATAGATTGGTCAGTGATTCAAAAGGCTAATAATTAGTCTCCCTACCTCATTAAGTGACTAAAAATGGGGGAACTCCATGGCTCTGATGCTCTACTCAGGAGGAGCTAAGGAAGAGAAGAGTCCCTCTCCTGGGCTGGTTCCTGCCCACCTACCATGACCTGGCTCTAGACCCCTCGAGGGGCAAATTCAACCTGTTCAAGTTGGCATAAACCCCAATTCCAGTCAAACCATGGGGGGCAATGCCAAGACCTCATCAGCAAGTCTGTGCAGTGAAAGCCCAGACCTCTGCACCCACAATTATATCTTGACAACAAAAAATTATTAAAATTCTTCTTAATGGCAGGTTAGCTTTACTCTGGCCAATTCTCAGTCTGGTTTGTAGTCTGGACACCTCACAGAGTCCTCCTCACAAAACAGAGGAACAGGATGTGCTGCTGGTTATCCCAGCATCCATGGGAGACATCCCACAGGGACCTTCTTGCAGTTACACTTCAGCTGTTTTCCGTGTCCTGCCAGTTTGGATATCATGTGAAACTGGACTCTAATCAGGGCTCAGTAACTAAAAAATACATCATTATAGAAAAGATTGCCACAATCTTAGATATTTTAATCTCTATGTCAGGGCACTTTTTTCCCCCACTGCCTAAAAAAATGGAATGCTCAGCTATATGCCCAGTTACTGTCCCCCCTTCTCACCCAGTGGTGGCCAGGACATCTGGCCTCTGCTCACAGTGTCAAGCAAGGGGACAGCTTCTACTTTAGCCCATTAACTGCTACAATTACAGGATTAATTTTTCTTTGTGTGTTATGCTTATGTATTATGGGCTGAGATGCTGCTAAAGATGTGACAGAAGGAAAAATCTATTAGTACTAAGGATCTGGTTTAGATTTTATCCATGTCTCATCATCTTCATTTCCACAGACCTGGGACAAAATGTTCCTGTTGACACACAGACCCTTCTTCCCATGGTCTTCTGTCCTTTTTTCAGAAGTTATATTTTGCCTTATCCCCTCCTGCTAATCACAAGCATTCATCTTACCTAGGCTGCCTCTCACAGCCCTGAGCTGCAGCAAGACCCCAGGATTTTCTGGCATTAAGACACCTCCTTTTCATCCAACAAACTGCTGTGGGACACTGCAACAAACAAGGATACGATATTTTTAATACGTTTCTACATGAGCTGCAAATGATTTATATCCCCTACCTTAGGCAAATTTCATCTCTTGTAGTTTGAAAAGAACCCTGGATAACCAATAAATTTTACTAATTATGAAATTTGTGCAAACTAATTCACCTTGTATTTGTGAAATTTAGTGATTAGCATGCCAAAGAGCAACAATTTGCCAAAATGCCATCTGCATCTTTCAGAGGCCTAGAAGAAATGCATTTTTTTTCTGTGCACCTGCATCTATTAATTGCTTTCCCACAAGAGCTCCCTCTCCTTAAGACTGAAGCTGTGCTGTGTGCAGATAAATGCACACAGAGGTGATCTAATTTAATTTCCTCTCATTAATAGCCTTCCTCCATGGCAACATATCAACTGTGACAATAAGGACACCTGAGTATACACATATTCTGTGCAGACTCCTTACAGGCAAAAGCATGGCAAGCTTATTAAATGAAACAAAAAGAAAATTTTCATGTCTTTCAAGCACTCAGTCGAGTAATACATTCATCAGGGTAATATTTCAATCAGAAATATGGGCTTATATGTGGCTGGAGGCAAAACCTCAAAGACAGGCCTAGAATTTTAGCTCTTTAGCTGCTGCTAGATCTTCATTATCCCTGCAAAGATCTTAAACAAAGGGGGGAGAACACCCTCTGAACACAGACAGGGTAGGAGGCAGCAGTGGTCCCCAGCCCAATGAGGGCCAGAGGTGTGAACCCAGCACTGCCATCCTCCCATTACTCTCACCCAGCTGTTAACTACAATGCTGGGCTATTTAAATGCTAATATTATTTAGCATGAAACAATCATTCAGGTTGGAGTCCCGGATTTTCTGAGGAGGGAAAGAAAAAAGAAGCTTTGAAAACATTGCCTTGCTGTTCCCCAGGACAGCTCCTCACTCATATGTATTTTGGGAAGGACATGCTGACACTGCCGAGCAGTTCATACATGGGGCTTGTTCTTTCAGTTCTCTACACATTCACCTAGACCTTTGTTAAATGTACACAATTCTTGCTTTCCCCTATTTTTCTGTCCTTTATCTGAGCTCAGTTTTGCAGGTTTTCTTTGTGTCAGATCTTATAACACTCCTACATTCTCTTCATTACTTTTCAGGGGCAATTTGGAAACGCAAAAACCATCACAAACGTGTAAAGTGCAAGCCCCAAGTTGAATATAATTGTGTTACCCGATTTGTGAAGAGGAGAGGAAGAGGAAAGGTCACAAAGCATACTTTTGTGTTTGATGATTTCTTAGATAGCAGTTTCTTTCCAGCCTGTGTGTCAAATATCACACCACAAAACCTGCCATTGTTCAGATCCCAGTGGCTGGTACAGGCAGACAACAATCAACAGCAAAAGAAATCATTGCTGGCATTACACAATAGTATCTGCATAGACATGCTGCACTCCGTTTGCACCACTGGAGCTAAGATAATGCACAAAAAGGACACTGAAATCTGCTGCTGTCCATAGAAACAAAACCAGAAGCCTTTGGTGGCTGAACAGGAAAACAGACCAAGAGCTGAACAGAACTCACAGTTTCCTCCTTGCAACACTGACATCCTGGATTTAGAAAGTCCTGACCCAAAGCAATTTAATTCTCTTCAGTCTCCAAAAAAAGAAATCCTGAAAGTGTAAATATGCTCCCTTAGTCCCCATTAGCTGCTTAATGAAAGAGATGCTGCTTTGCTGGCCACCATCCAGGTGGCAGTGATACTCCTGGCTTCTAGGAAGGGGGAAAACTTCAGAGACAACTGCTCTGGCCTGTGGATCTTTGCTCATCCCAGCTCCCAGCTGGGTGGGAAGGAGCTGGGAGTGCTGGTTGCCCTTGTCCTGCTGCATGCAGCCAGCCCTGGAGCTACAGACATGATGCCAAGACTCACAGAATGGTTGTCCAAAAATAATACAGACCTCAGCAGGGAAAGGGAAGTAGAAATGGAGATTTCTCCCCATGCCCCCCTTTTGACTTTCTGTAGTTTGAACTAGAACAACATTTTGTGCTTCCTTTCTCCCTCCCTCATTTACTGGCCTGGTAAATGTCTAAATTGGCAGCCTAGGCTGGATGTCTGAAAATTCAGAGCACCATCCCAAGGTCCCCAGAAGACAAACTGTCCTCACTGTCATGCTTTCACATTTTCAGTGAGCTCTGGTTTAGCTGATGTGCAAGTTGCTTTCACATTTACCCACACTCTGAAACTTGATGAAAGAAGGCTACTTGTTCTGGATTTAAAATGTGTTATTAAACTTAAATAAAACAACAAAACAAATCACTGCAACTTTTTGTTTTTAAATCAGATTTTCTGTCCCAAGTCTGCAGACTCAGGAGGTTGAAAGGTTTGGGAAAAACACACTTATCTACAGTGAATACAAGCCTGGACCTTGTGAAGATCCATCTATCACTAGTTCCCATGCATTTTTGTTTTTGAATTACACAGTATTTCCTTTAAAGAGCTTGTGAAGGAGACAATACCCCAATGACTTAGTTGGAGCCAACAGAAGCATCAAAAGTGGCATAGCAAAACAAATTCTCATTGATGCAATAATCTTCTGAAATATACTAATATGTAAAGCAAATTTAACTTTATTCCTTCAGAAGATAAATTGTTGCATTTAGCCCTGGTGACAGTGGAAACAGAGCTGTGAACAGCTGACACTTTTAGTACAGAGAAATAAATCAAATGTAGTTTGAAAATTAAATTACAGTATTGGGAACTTGACTGGTATAAGACATTACTTTCTAGTGTTGCACAGATTAAGAGGAGATTTTGCTTTACAGAGATTCTGCTCTGAGAAGTGACCATGCAGATAGCATTTTTGTGCCATACAGTTCTACTTCCTGGGCCACGTTCAGTCATACAAATGTTCTTCTCTTTTCAGTGGGTTTCCATGGGTGGCAGCACAATTATTCCTGATAAATGATGATCCAGGACAAGATCCATCATCTGAATCATGTTTAAAGTCTTGCCTGATTACTCCAGCAGCTAAGATACAATTTCATTCCTTTTAGCCTTGTGGGATATTCATGGAACAGCTTTCCTCAGCACTAGAATCATTTATCAAGTTACAGCCAACTGGGCCAACACCTCTGCTTTGAAGGCTGGAGAGATCCACAAATTCAGTCCATAGGGAGAGGGAAGAAAATCTATTTTGCCTTTCTGTGTAGCAGGTAAACTGCTGCTGGCTCTGCAGCAAGCAGGTCCTTGGCACAATTTTCACCAGAGTGCGATCACACTGGTACAATAAAGCTGTGAAATTCCAGTCACGAAAAAGGCCACCTTGCCATGCCAGTTTTACAGGTAGGACCTAAAAAGTCTCAGATCTGCGTTCCTGGTGTTAGTTGCTATTATTCCAGCATGCATTGGTAGACCTGTTTCACAGCCTATAACTATCTCTGAAATACATATTGCTCTAGAGGTGCTTGGGGTCAGATAGTAACTGCACTTTGTATTACAGATGTTTTGAAAAACAACAAAAAAACCCCTGAAACAAAACAGAAAAGGCTGGTAACTGATGGTGATGAAAGATGCTAACTTGGCAGCTTAGAAATGGAACATGTGTTATGTACCTAGAAATACCACGGGTCCCTAAGATGAGTTTGACTTACCCAGCCCCAGGGAGGTCCCCCCTGTGAAAAAGCTGTTTAATACTCCTGAAACTCTTTAATAACATTGCCAATAATGGCAACAATAATAAAAATATGGTACAAAGAAGTTAGAGCAAAACTTTCAATGTCTTGGAACAGATTGTTAAACAGTAAGCAAATGAGGATGGTTGTCAGGGATATATGTTTCCTTTGTCACTTATGAGCTGAATATCTCTTAAAAATCAAAGCCAACAACTGTGGGAACATGCTGTGATTCCTTCCTTACAGCAGGGACAACATCAGGTCCAATCTCACAGAGATCAGCATGCTTTTGTTACAATTCAGAGGAAATGATTTTGTACGTGAGTCATTCTGAAACACATGAAGAATTTAAGGAGCCTTAGGTCATCTGAATAATCTGAGAGGACACCATGACTTCGTTAAATCCAGAAGGTGTAGTAATTCCCATCACGTCATAAAAACTGAAGGGGACCAAAATCACCCTGTTAATTAACTGATTGCACCACTGAAGATTTCCCCTGCCCTCATATTAATAGAGACCTTGAAGTGTGTAATGGCTGTGATAAGATACTTGGTTACATTGATGCAAATGTACTTTTTCTTATCAATATGCAAACAGGACTCTAATCTATTTATCTCCTTCACATTTTATTTGGGGGATAGGGGCAAGGAGGATTGCCTTTGAAGGTTGCTTCAAACCAAGTTTTACTTCTAAAGCAAATTATAATTGTTACGTGCAAAGAGGATTGTTTTATTTTTCAGTAGTATTTTCCAGGTTTCATCAAAAAATTTTTGAAGCAGGCTGCAGTTATACATTGGATTTACCTTTTGCAGAGAAGGTTTGCATAGCTCAGCCACCCAAAGCACCCTTGTCAAAATAAGGCACAGCAATGAACAGATGTCCCTTGGGAGACCTACCATATGAGGCTCAGTCCAGAATACTCTTCAATTTTCCAAGGGAAGAAGCCCCTTGCCAGGGAGCCAATGATACCTGCACAACTGCAATCAGTTCATTTGAAGGAAAGTTTGGATTGCAGGAGACATTGATCTGGGCAATAAGATCTCCTTGCTGCCTTCCCCCTCTCTTCTTTTGTGTATGACTATATTCTCTATATGAGGACAGCATAACCAACATACACTATTGAGAAAGTTGAAAATGGAACTAAGTAGAGCAGAAAAAGAAAAGATGATTTTTCTTTTCCGTCTCTCTTCAATTTTTTTCTGTTCCCTATCCCCACTTGGCTGTCCAGAATTTTTATGGCCCAACACATTGCTGCCAAGTCCCACATCTCATGCATATGAAAGTACAACACAAAATCCTGCATTTGCAGAAGGGAGGCTTGTAACTTGTTTAAAGACAGGTCCTATTTTGTATTTATTTATCCTCATGCTCTGCAGAAAAACAAAACAAAACAAGGTAAAAGGGAGAGCACGTCTTGCATTTGCTCTTAGTGCAATTAACTATGGATATGAGAGAAACAGAGTATTTCCAATAAATCCACTGACTCCAGTTCTAGGAATTTGCTACAAAAAATAGTTTAGCAAAGTGTACTTAAATCCATGGACATTCTGCAAAGAGAACAAATGTCAATAATTCTTCCACAGAAAAGCTGCCTATATACAGATGAAACCAAACCTGCTTTCTGGTCACCCCTGCACACACAGACTGGTTGTTCCTATGTTTTGAAGATTACATCCTGAATGGACCTTCAGAAACTCCAGAATACACATACAGCAAGTTCTAAGGTGTATAATTCCTCTCCATCTGAGAAACAGACAGGTTTGAGTTTGCTTACAGCAAAGAACAGAGAAAACATTTTAGCAAGTCTCTGCTGACACCTGCACACGTGCATGACCTATACACACCTCCAGATTTAACCAAATGAATATTTTCTCACCCTGCCATATTTTTCTGAGGAGACAAATGCTGTTTTATAATGACCAGTTATCTACAGCACTGATGAAAGATCAAGCTGTGGAGGACACAAGGGCAAAGGTTTCCAAAATTTTGCATGGAGAGGGAAGTTTTAATGGGTGAAGGTCCAGAGGACCTCTGGGCTGCAGAGGACACCCTGCAGAGCCTCTTCCTGCCTCCAGGCTCCATGGCTCTCAGCCTTGGCCTCCCAAACATGTCAAGGGAAGCCTTGTAGCCATTACAGTTTTCACAATTGAAAAATTATTTTCTGTGCACTTATGAAAGTCTCGTCAGGCTGCAAAGGGTATAGCAAGCCCACTTTTCTGGGACTCCTGTTGTGTCCTTTGGATCCCAGGGATAGTAGGATGCTGGGAGAGTAGCTGAGGTTTTCTTTTTCAACACTAGTTTCTCCTTTGTGATTTTTCAGTTAAATCTTTGGCTGCTCAGCAGATATTTGAACTGCTCAATCATAAGAGAAGATTGAGTATGTAAATTCTACACAAGTAGCCACTCACTGGATTCAAACAGGACATGTGGCTTACACCGTGCAGTCACTGGAATCCCAAATCTCTTTGGTCAGAAAGACCAAGGGCCTTGCACAAACACAGATGGGAACGTTACTGCCTTGCCACCAAGAAATTATTTTTGAGAGTAATGCTTCAGAGTGTTTACAGTTCAAATGCTAACAAAACATTTAGAGGTACACATTTCAATACAGTATATGGGAAACACCTGGCCTTAGAAACATTTGGGTAAAAATTGCTGTCAACCTTCTGTTTGTCAAAAGGGTATATTTATCCTCTGACTTTTTGTCATGACCTCTGCATTCTGAAATGAATTAAAGGTTTATGTGCAGGAATGCAGAGAGCAGGAAATCAGGAAATAGCATGGGAAATGGCTTTCCTGTCCCATTTCACTGCTTTACGTACTGTAACGTCATCGAGTGCAGAGATTCTGTCAGTTCATGTTGGTGTCCTTAGTTTGGGGTGTGCATATCATATCATATCATATCATATCATAATTTGTTCTCTGACTCTGGAGTACCAATAGGATCTATTAGAGAATACAGTGTTGGTTTAATTTCAGTACAAGACAGCAAGAGACACATTAAGGTTTCAACAATGATTTGTTTCTGTGGTTAACTGGAAAACGAGGCATGTTTGAGCTGGTTACACACAATTAACACTCACTTTGAACATCATGGGTTCAATGTGTACATTTTTAAAGTAAATCTAGGTAGCTCAAGCCTGCCCTGAAAGCAGATGATTCATCCAGAATTTTCATTTTCACAAGCTAATTTCTCTAGCGGAATATTCAGTTTGGAGGTAGCATTAATAAACTAAGAGTGCAAGGAAAGAATTTGTATTCCATGGACAATTTTCCATAAGATTTCAACGCTTTCAAGCACTACAACAAAGAACCAGGTGGGCAAAGCACATGACCTATTTAGTGCTTAACAGCCTTATTGAAATGCATTGAAATACTGAGTTCTGTGGAATTGCTCAATCTGGTACTCAATGGTAGCAACAATAAAGTGCCTGAATTATTTCAAGTTGCATCATAGAACAAGAGGACATATAATTAAAAAAAAAAACCAAACAAACCAAACGGGCTTTATAGTGGCTGGATGCTTTCCATGAAACCTGATAATCAATATTATCTGACAGTACTTGGTAACTGCTGGTTGATAGAAGACAGATTCTCCAAATATCTTAAATATCAAATCTCTCACTCAATTTATATATGAACATCAGGATCCAACTTAAATTAGCTACACTTCAGCTTGGCAGCCTTTTGAATTAAGTAACATCTGTAGAACTCAATGTGGATGGGGAAAGCTCTGAAAGGAGGACTCAGCACTTTATAGCATTAAATTCTTAAAGACTACCCTGAGACCCATAATTCTTATTGCTTTTTCTGCTGAATTTCACAAGAATTGCTATATGTAGGACAGTAAGAAAGGCCTTCCACTTAGTTTTCTTACCAGTATCCCATCTGAAAAAAAAAGGGCGAGATACTACACTTAAAGATGATCACAAAATGTCTGTTAATATTGTGTGCTCAGATGAGCACACATTATAAACAAAATCTCAGTCTACCTGTATCATTCAACTCCCTCCTCAAAACCAGTTTTTGTTATTCACTTTATATATTCCATATCTGGATGGAAGAAAAATTGATTCCAATTTTTAATATTTTGGTTTCTCTGCCTTTGTTTTAAATAAATCAATCAACATGGCTAAAACATGCAGGTTTTCCTTCAGCTGTTTAAATAGACTATTTGGAAGTAGATGAGTGTTTACAGGAAGCTCCAAAATAGGAATGTATATTTTTATGCAGTAATTAGTGATTGTTTAATATACCAACAGGGAAGGCAAAGAACAGCATAAACACATAATTGTTACCAGGCAGGGAGAAGTAGAGCATTAGAAGATAGCATAAATAGTCAAATGTGACCTCAAAAGGTCAAAAGAGAACTAAACAATTTTGTCACAGCACTTGCTTATTTAAGTCAATGCAAGTCCAATTTCCTCTCTGCTGTTTCCCTGGTATTTTATACTGTCCAGTATTACTCTTATTTGACAGAGACACACAGAATTAGTGGTCCTAAGTATATCTCCAAGTTATATGCAACTATTAAGCAAGAACAACCTGGGGCATTTTGTAAGTCAAAGATGACTATTTGACACATAACACCACATGAAATGCTGAACTAAAAATGTCCATGTTATATTAATTTCTAACAATGATTTACTGAGGTCAATGACAATAAAAATGCAAGTCAGCTGTCGAGGCATTTTTTAATGTAGGTGTTTTTTTTTTTTAACCCACTTCATGCTGCCATGAACAAGATTACCCTGACTCTGAGTAGCAACAGAATTTAAAATTTAACCTCCGAGACAAAGAATTCTTGCTAAATTCATCAATGTTTTGATCCATCATCCCCCCCCCTTCCCCTCCTTAAAAGAATTCCCTTTCTATTTCAATGCAAGGCTAGGACTTCACTGTGGGGGAGTAGCCCCTATGTATGAACCACATGGAAGACAGGATTATTTGGTTACACTTTAAATCATGTTTATTTTTAGTGACTGTTCTTCAGAACAAATAGGGTATTTTATCCTCATATTCTTTCTTTCCTTTTTTTTTTAACCTTGTCTTTTTTTGTCCTTTTTTTTTCTTTTTTTTTTTTTCTTTTTTTTTTTTTTTAAAGTTTCCTTGGAGTGATTATAAAAATCACTTAAATCCTGAAGGGGAACTATGCCTCAGTGACAAAACAAATTTGCCACAAATCATTTTACAAAAGAACAGCAGGACTTTAGACCAAACTCGGGAACTGTTCCTATTCATCATTCATTTGTTTTGGAAACTCCACCCTCCTCCTGCCATGTTCAATATCTAATTGGCATTCTGACACTTCAGATAACTAAACATCTGCTGCATGGATGCTTCTTAGAAGTCTTTTGTTCTGTAAGTTGGAGTTCAAGGGATACAACTCACCGATACACTAGATTCATGCCATTGTTAGGGCAACTACTCTTCCTGAATGGAGAGAAAACAGCCAAATAAAAGCATTTTGCACAAATACTTCCCCCTACCCTTCTGATAAGCTTCCTGAGGGGTTAGTGTATTAAAATTCAGATGTCAGAGTGTTGCTGCTTCTCGGCTATTTCCGCAGTTTAGGAAGTCAAGGTCTTTGCAACCCTCTTGTTAACAGCTGTTGACAAAAGGTTAATTTCTGTTGCAGTGGCAAGTGGGTTTCATCAAATAAAACTGAGTGCAGATTTCATTTGCTTTTTTGTTTTTGTTTTTTAAATTTAGTAGTTCAATTAAATTAGTGAATAAGGCAGATATCTAACATTTGTTGTGAGACCTCAGTAATTAATACTTTGCAAGCACACAAAAGGCATTATAGATCAATGAATATCTATAGATTATTATTGGATCAAGAAAAAAAATAAATATACAATTTGTGGAGTAAGATTTGCAGGTTTCTCCTGCTGTTCTGGTTTCAGGTTTTCTTCAGCCTAAAGTCTTTATATAATACATCCAGCCAATATTGTGAATGCATTATCTGTGTTGCAGTAGCTTCCAGAATTTTCAGATCTGTGCCCTGGGCCCTGTTCAGCCTACACAAATGAGAAAAAGCCTCTGTCCTTGTATGGAAGGACAAGACAGGCAAAGGCTGGGAGAGGAGGAAGACACAAATTGGTACCTAAGTTATGATGTGTTTTGGTAAACAGCAAAGGATAAAGCCCCATCACTGGGCTCCTCCTCCTGCTTCACCAGTGGACTTTTCTCAACATGGATCCTGCTTAATTGTAGCTGAATTGTCTCATCCAGCAGATATTTCCCTGTTCATAACCATAGAAAGGTTATTCCTTGCCCAAGTGTCACATCTGTTTCTACAAACAGGTTTTTACACGGCCAAAGGACCTGGGGGAAAAAAAATACCCCAAGACCTAGAATAGGTGCAAGCATCAGCCAGAGGGTGGTGGATGGAACTGGTCACTGCCCCAAGGACAAGCAGCTGCCCAGGTGCTACAACATCCCTTTCCTGGCCAGATTTCCAACCCTTGTTTAATGCAATCTTTTCCTCTGGAAATCTAACACTCTGAAACGGAGTTGCTGTAAACTCTGTGAGGCAGGTTACAGAGGAGGGCACTGATGAATGCTCCTAAAAACCCATTGTGCCCACGTTGCTGCATGAAAAAGACTGCTGAATACACTGCATAGGAAACAACTCACGTCATTGTCCTTCTGCACACACAATCACTCAAATGATGCATGTAAATAAGAGATTTTATAGGCACATTCACTTTGCAAATCCTTCCCATCTATTCCAAAAGAGCCACATTGTAAACATTAACAGCCTGATCCTAAGCCTGAATTTAGCAGAAAGGCTTCCAGTAACACCAGTGGGACTGAATTAGACAGACTGACTTCTGTATTCCAGATACCTCACTGGTTACCAACCTCAGACTTTGGCCCTTGCAAGCATTCAAAATGTATGAAATCTCTTCTCTAACCTCTAAGTACACCAGCTAACTAGCAGAGCAAGGAGATACAGTTGTGTTAAGTATCTGTTCAGGCAGAGAAATGGATAGAAAAAAAAAGATACTTATTTAAATTAATACCTCTGCAGGAAGCGACACGGACAGGACAGTTAGTTCACAAAGGAGTCACATTTGATATTTCACTGTGCTATTTTTGATTAAGGACTAGGTATTTACAAATTGCTATATGGGAGAGGTGAAAGTGCAATAGCCATTTGCACCTCTTGATAACTGGCTGAAAGTGATCTTGTCCCTTGTTTAATGTAGATTTATATACAATGTGGATGAGTCCAGGCTGTCAGGATGGAGTTAGCATATGGCTTTGGGAAATCCAGATTTAATTCCTTGCTTTCCTAAGCTAAATCTTTCTTGGCCTTGGCCAAGTGACTTAGTTATTGGCTCTTCAGCACAGTGAAGCTAGTACTGCTGAATGTAAAGCATGTTTGCAACAAAGCACAAATTGTGAAATACATCATATTTCCCTTTATTTTCTCAGGGGATAGACTAGTACATGACTAGAATAAGTAAATTCTTCAAGTAATTTTACTGAAGCCAGTTAGCTGGAAGGACTCCAGCCCCAGGTGTGCTTGGCAGGCCAGGCACTGAATGCCATCTCCATCACCAGGATTAGTGGCAGCTCATGGCCAAGAGAGTGGGAAATGTGAGAAATTACATTTGGGAATTTGGTGCAATGTGGATATTGACCAGAGTGCATCATTTAAGTAACATCATAATGCATGGTTAGGACACAAGATTCCTTTCTGCTGCCTGGAAAACACACTGTAAAATGACAAGTCCTTTTCATGGCATTTCTGAGATTTCCAACCCTATGGCACCATCAGGTACATGGCTCTTCAAAACACTTGTCATGGTGTTTTTGACTTGAGTCAAAACAACCAAAGCAGGAACATTTTTGTTTTTCCCAGTCCAGCATCCAGATCTGAATCTCAGAGGAGGCAGTGTTCCTCTGAGACAAGGACATTCAATGACATTTCTGCTTCTCCACAGAAAATTGTGCCTGCAAGTTTTCTGGATGGTAAAGCCTTTCTTATAAAGTAATTTAGAATCTGCCAAGTGAAGAAGGAGAAAGAGCTGGAGCTCTCTGCATCCCATGTCTGCCCTCAGACTTCTGAGATCAGGTCTGTACCAGGAAGACCAAAGTTAAATACTTCCACATCAGTTCCATAGCTCCTACATGTATATTTTTCCATTGTTTATACCAACGAGTTCCTTGAATCATTTTTTCTTTTCCTTCCCCCTCTAAAGCCTGCACCCACATCCTCTCTCCAGATCTCTTTCCAGACACGGTTGTTGGGGCCTTCTGTCAGTCTGTCCAACCCACTTTCTCTTTTCTCCCCCCTGCCTTTTTTTTTCTTGTAAAAGAAAAGAGATGAACATCTATGTCAATGAATCTCTGACCTACATATGCTGACCCTGAGGAGTCAGAGAGATAATACTCAAGAGTAAACGAGGTCAAAAATGGAGAAAAGCCCTCACACAGTGAACTTCCTAGCAAGGTTTAGCTACACCACAGCTTCCTAAGAACCACGAGGCACATGGGTAAGTTTTAACCTCCCTGTGATCTGTAAAAAAGGCCTTTCAGATTCTTTACATAAATTTTTGGTGAGGCTTACTGCCAAAAAGGGTAATCCTGGAGAGAGGCTGATAAGGGAAGATTTCCTCATGCTCTCCTTCCTTCGCCCCTCCGCAGTGCCCGTACGCTTGAGTGGACGTGACAAACTTGGTTCTGCTGAGGACAATGCAGTGGGATGGCCCTGGTGGCTCCTGAGCAGGGCTCACCCCTCAGCTGGCTGGGAGGACATCCCTATGTCTCACATGGGGAACAGAGCTGCACCCCGTGGGATAACCTCAAAAGCTTAGAGATCTCAATGCCCGGCAAGCTTGATTCCCTGATTCAGCAGGACTGATGTAAAAAGAATAAGCAACCATCTCTAGACAGCCACTAAATGGCAGTCCCCCTGTTTAAGCTGCTCATACCTGGCAACAAGGCTCAGATGCAAAACATGCTAAAACATTTCCTTTGTCAAACAGGCTGCAGCTTTCTCACTCACAAAAAGAAAAAATCCTTTCACAAGATTGGTCTGAGAAGTCTTACCTGTCGCTGAGAAAGCAACAGTGTCAGAATCATATATATTCATCCCCAGCATGAAACAGGCTTCTTTACTGATGGTAACATAACATCCAGGTGTTAGGCCTCAACCCCACTTCAACTATTGTTTATTGCCATTGCATGGATTAATCCCTGCTGTCAGTCCAGTCTGCGAGATGCTCTCAGAAAGAAAGGCCTGCATAGCATCACGAGTGCCAGATCCTGCTTTGATACACTTTATCTTCCCTTATCCCTTCAAACTCACCATGACTACTCTGCCTGACATGCTAAAAATGCTTTAGAATTGGTGCATATAGGCTAAACTCTGGTTTCAGGGGAAAAAATATCCTGCCCACCCCCTCTTTTCATTTTTTTTCCCCCCTCCTTTTTGACAGAAATCATTGTTGATCTGATAAGAAGTTTGTGGAGTATCCAGTTACAAACTGAGGATCCCCAGAGCCGGTGATTCATTAGTAGTTATCCTAGTGTTACAGGAAGTAAACAGCTTTTAGAGGTGCATTTTGCATCTAATTATGTCACAGTCCACCGGCCTTCTCAAAGGTGTGTTGTTTTTCGGGGTAATACATTAAAGATAAAAGATTTTACAACAACAGCTGGGGAGAAAAAGAAAAATAGACAAGTTGGGGAAGCTTTGTAAAAGAAGTGGGAGATCTTTGCTAACCAGAGAAGACAACTGGGTGTCATTTGGAAGGATGTGAAACTTTATCCAGCAAAAAGGGGCTGTCAAAGCATTCCTGTTTTTGTGGCTTATATTTGACTTCCAGAAAACGCTGAATCCAATTTTTTTTTCTTTTAACACTAAACAATTAATTTCAGTCAATGCTCAAAGGCTTTATTCTGTCCTCTGATTCATTGAAGCAAACTATCTAGGATTTCTATTGAAGCACCAGAACTGAGTTTCAGTTTACTGCTGGGGTCAGAATCTGAGTTGCTGTGCATCCAACACTAAAGTTTTTCGTTTTTTTTTTTAAACATAAATAATCCATCATTTCAGATGAGTTGAGCTTATAGAGACTCAAGAAATATTTCTGGATGCCAAGGCATGGCTCCCACCACTTCCCTGCAAAGCTTTGCCTGTTGCCCATTTCCTAACCCAGGTGCTGAGGACTGGCACGTGCTCACTACAACATGAGTGTGACAGTGCATCTGGCACGACCCCACTTGTGACAAGAGCACTAGGACCAGCACAGTGTGGGACTCATGCCTGAGACCAGCAGCGTGCATGGCAGAGTTTGAGCACATTGAACGTGGTCACTAAATTGCAAGCCTGGAAGAATTGGGATGGACAAGTTAAGGAGAGCAGATCCTCCTGGGACGTGGCACAGCCTGACAGCAGAGATGCTCCTGCAGGCACACCAGGATAGCATGGCCTGCCCACCAAGACCTGGCACAGTCTGCTGTTGCCATGATCTTCACTTATTTTCAGAGATGTTAAAAAGAGGATGACAGCACATTTTGGACAAAAACAACAACATTCCTGTGAATGCTGTCCAGGATGTATTTAAGTAGGGGATGACTGATCCCATTAGTCTGCTAAATCCCAGACCCAGGGGTGCAAAGAGCAGCATTCTTAAAATACAGTTCGTTTTTTTTTAATTGTTGTTATTTTGCTTCTAAAAAATTAATAGCCTAAATTACATTTAGATTAATCATAATTTGCTAGTGACTAAAAGTCAGAGGTTTCATTAAAGCACTTTTCCCCTGCCCCCAAAATCCTGCCACCCATCTGCTAGGAAAAATTGTCTAGAGATTTCAAAGCACTTGTGCATCCCTTTTCAATTCACAGAGACTGTTATTTTACCCTGCTATGATTTGCTGGTTTTGCCCAGCCCAGGGAAGTGCTGTCAGACTGCTTGTCCTCTCTTTTGCTCTTTTGTCAAATCCAGCAATCTTCTAAGAGAGCACCAGCATAAAATGTCTCCCTCTCTTGCCCATTTGTAATGAGGGGCAGCAAGGAGAAGCTCCATCATTTACTCCTCTGACTCTGCTGACAGAATGCTTGGCTTCCCAGCACTGTGTGTGCATTCACAGGAGCTTTTTTCTTGATGCTCTACCAACACTTCTTCACAATAACATGCCTTAATTTCTCAACAATCTCTATTTACTCAATAAAACCAAGAATAGATGTCTGGACAAATTTGCCTATTCTGAGTTCCTCAGAACTGGGAATGGGACTGGGAATGGAATGGGAATGGAATTAAAAGGCTGAGCCTTGGGTCTGGACAACAGTCACTTGGGCTTTTGCTTTTCATTCCCTCTTCTAGCCTTTAACATAATACTATAATTTCACAAAGCACAAAAACATAGCAACAGGGAGTAGAGCTAGTTTTACATTGCTTTTTTGCCTGTGAGGATTCTTCTATTTCTACCAACAAAAACCCAGGCAGCTGCTCCTGCCTCTATCAGCACACTAATAAGTTATCTCCTTCCCTCTACTTCACACACAGAAACCTTGGGAAATGGATCTCCCTTTGGGACTTCTACTTGTCTCTCAGATTTGGCTGAAATCAGACAACTTCTTGCAGTGGGGAAGGAATCAGACTGAGCAGATGAGGGCAGGAGCTGCGTGGTGCAAAACAGGCTGCAGGGATGGTCGAGTGCCCTGCTAGGGATCAGGGTGGCACTTGGGGCTGGTGTGTCCCCAAGGGACATAATGTCCTCCTGCCTATCCCTACACTGCCTGCTGCAGCTCTGCACTTGCAGAGTGTGTCCCAGTTCCTCTCATCAGCAGAAGGGAAATTAAAGCTTCCTTCCTCATCCCAGGAGGGCGCTGCTAGGATCTTCCTACCCTCTGTGAAACAGTTAAAATCTGCTGAGAAGAAAGGTTATAGAAGACCACGTTACTCCACCTCTGCAGCTGGGTAGGAGGTCAAGAATGAATATGATACCTGAATTTAAAAAGTACCTGTTTTTTTTCCTTTTGTTAAATCAGTGTTTCGGCAATACAAACTGAATCAATTTGTTTGAACTCACAGCTAGAGTAGTGGTTATGTTTCTAGGAAACTACAAAGTGAAAGCATTTTAGAGCACTTTTAAAGAGAAATGCAAAAGCCCTGCTGGCAATGACAAAACAAAGTTTGAACTTAGAATGGAAAATGGAAGGGTTGTAAATAACAGTAATGTTAAAACCTCAATTGATTCAGTTCCACAGTTAATCTATTATATTCTTCCAATGGAATTTGTTTTGCTTGAAAAGGATTATATGAAATCATAACCTTCATTAACTTTGAGTGATTCATTATTTTTTTTTGTAACCAGATGTTTAGTTACAGCTGATAAACCATGAAAACCTGCATTCCTCACAGCTTACTCTGCATGGGTGTGTTGGGTAATGATGACAAATATTAAGGTACAACATTGCTCTTCTTTGCTGACATAGCAGTGACTGATCTGCTTATCAGATTCAGCTGGGAACTGGAATGCCAAAAGAAGGGGAAATACAAATGTACCTGATATGGGCCTAATGGACCCTGTGAGTATTTATAGCTAGGAACAGACTGAAAAAAAAAACCAACCAAACAAGAAATGCAAACAAATTTGAAGAGAACCCATACTGCCATTCCATGGGGCAAAGAAGGCATCGCATGGCTTTTGAGGAGATGTGATTTTTATCTAGAGAGTATATAAAGTTAAAAATGCAACTATACTTGCTGACTAATTCTGCAAGGGCTCCATTCCTTACTTGAGTCTGTAAACTTCAGGCAAGATATGAGATTCTCTGTAAAGGACCTGTGCCTGTGAACCTTTCTTTGTAATCACCAGGCTTACAGAAATGAAACCCAAACACGGGTTTGTACAAGGCTGGAGGATGGGCATGGGTTTTGTTAGTATTCCACTACCACATTTACAACTCAAAAACTTTTGTTGGTTATGGAAAGGTGTGGCATGGTCCTGAGACAGACTGGCTGCTCAGGGCAAGTAACCCCTAAGAGTACAACAGTGCAGTCACCATACGTGCCAGAGTACTGGGAACATTTCTTTGAATAGCAAGTTCTGTGTCTCCTAACAAATGGAAAATGTAACTCAATCTTTAAGAAATCAATGAACATGTAGAAAGAAACTTCAAGGCTTTTCTTAACTGAACTTTTTATAAACAGATTAATCATTTCCAGAAATAGAAAATGTCAGTCAGATCATCCCGTTTGACATAAGGTCAACTCTCTGCAAATAAGGCCACTGACATGTCAGATGTGAAGATAAAACAACAGCTTTGCATTATGTGAGCCCAAGGTGCAGTTACCTGTGAAGGGGTTTTGCTTCATTTCATTTCAATTAATTTTTTTTCATTCATTTCAATACTCTCCCCAACCCTTCGAGGAGCTAAATTGAGGAATGCAATTTTATTATTGCTTTTAAAATGTCTGCGTTTAAATTAGGGCCAAAATTTTAGCCAAGCAGCAATCTCAACAACCTGAACACACATCAGGATGCAGACTGACACTTGGTAAATGGATCTACCTGGAACTATTTAAGAAGTTACCACCCTTGTTTGTTTGCTCTCACCTCTCAACTAGTTATCACCAACCCAGTCAGTAATGAACAGTGGCAGGCAGGAACTTCTTCAACTGCATTGGCCAGACCTGCAAGGATGTCAGTCAACACTCTTTGTCCTGATATACTGCAGCACCAACATCCCCATTCTGCTCCTGGCCAGGTACTTTTGGTGACACCGTAGTGCTGCAACAGGTTGAGAATGTGGCTGCATCACATCAAACCTCTACTAACTCCAACTACATTAAGAACTGGTACAAAGCAAAACTGAAATAACAATTTTAGTTTACATGAGGAACAAGAAAAAGTGGATTTTTTTTCCCCAAACCTGATGGAAAAACCTCCCTCTGATGTGCATCACACCTACAATACAAAAAAAAAAAAAAAAAAAAAGAGTAAAAGAAATTTTAAAAAAATATAGAGTAATTTTAAAAATATCATAATTTTAAATTATGTCTGACTTGAGATTTTAATGCTTCTTAATTAATAAGGTATAGATGAGCTACACAGGCTTCCTGGCTAGCATTTCTAGCAAGACCATTCTGTGGCAGCTCCCCCAAAATTCAGGTGTTACTTACTTATACCTTGCATTGAGGCATTGAGGTCTACAGACAATGATGTGGAAGAAACATCAATGAGTAATAACAGTTATTGTTTTCTCTAATATAATAATTAGAAATTTGAAGTGGTTTTTGAGACAAAACCCCATAGCCTCTACATATTTTTAAATTAAATCTTACGTAAATTGCAGTTCTTCCATCAAAGAAGATCGGTGACTTACTGATAATTTTGCCATCTGAGCACGAAGGAATTTAAGGCTGTATTTTCTGAAATATTGGCCATGAAGGACAAACAGAACCACTAGCATTTGGCCCAAACAGTCCTCCCAGCTGTTTATTGCTCCACTAGCACATTGCAAGAGCAATTGTTTAGCCAGGAGCTGACAGAGACATCCTGTGCAAATGAAGTATGCAACTGCCCATGAAATCACATGCTGCTCAGAGTATGCTCTCCCACTCATATCTCTGTCTTGTCATTTACTGACACCTATCACAAGACCAGGACAGCAGCTGGAACAGTGTGTGGGCAGTAGTCTGCTTTTTTATTTTTTTCAGGAACTGTCCAGAGGCCTGAATGCTTTTGTATGTTAAATTACTGCAGTAAATGCTTTATGAATGTTCACCCTCTCCTTCCCATTACTCAAAAAACCCCTCTCTCCCTCTTGAAAGCCAATTATTCCACCACATATAATTTTCCCTTGAGGGAGGAGGAACATGTACTACATTGATTAGGCACATCACTTATGGCACAGCTGGAAGATGCTCAGATGTGTCCCGACAAGGTGAACAGCATGAGAACTTGCAAAAAGTAGGTTCAGATTATGTAAAATCTGGACAATTAATAAGTTAATGCATGCTAAAAGTGATAAAACACTGCAGGTGCCAAAAAGTGCACATAGGAGGAAGAGCTAATGTCTTAATGCAGACTGACTACAGCACAGGTCTCCTGTGAAAGTGGTCACTCGAGTCCCAGTAAGCAGGTCTGGCTGCAAATCACAGTTTCAGCACCTAATGACAGGTTGGCAGGTCGAAGGATTAGCAGTAGTATGTACAGTTTTATGTGCAGGCTTGTATTTCTACAATTAATGGGTTTGCCCTTATTGAGATTCCAGATGTATTTTGTGGAAGTCAGGTACAGTACTGCCCTGCTCCACAGCCTTTGAAGTCAGCAGAGACCACGAGCTATTTTAGCATTTGCTAAAAGTGACAGTGTAATCAGCCATGCCTGAAAAATAATGGCAATTGTCAACAGTTAATAAAACTACTTTAAGAGGTTGGATTGATCTCTTTTCAAAGGCAATCTTGCACCTGTGAAAACTTGTCTATAGCAGCATGTATCACTGAGCTGTACAATTGTTATTGCAGTATAATCATCTGTTTGCACCTATGCAGTTGCAATCCAGCTGACTTGAGGGCAGGTGAGACCAGACCTCCTGTTTCCTGTAGTTTCTTAGGATTTTATGGTTGTGAGTGGAACACTAAGTGATAAAGAAACTTCCTGTGGTAACTTATCTGTGACTGCTTAATAAATAATATGTTAGTATTTGCTAGAGCAGATCCCATACTCAAGTTTACCTCTCCCAAGACAGTGCCCTAACCCTTAGGTAGAAACACTGCATGCACTCTTGTTCTCTCCTCTCTTCTGACAACAACTGGGAGAGTGGTTTTTCTCACCCAGGCTGAAAAAGACCCAGATGAGAAGTGTCCTACACCCTGGGTGACTGCTCCAACTGGAGACCACAGGTGGGCAGGAGGGGAGGACCATCTCTGGACAGACCAAGACCTTGTCTCTGAAATGAGTGTTGGCAATAGATTAGGACACAGCCTCTCTGGATGAGCTGACTTTAGGACTACAAAACCAAGTGGAAAATAAAGATGAGTCTTATTCTCCATCTCCTCTTATTCTCCATCTCTTCCTTCTTTGTAGGAAAAGGACCAGATAGCTTTTGAACAAGAAGAGATACTTGGAAACAACAATTGCTGAAGATGTTTTAGATGGCACTGGCCTTTTCTATCCTTTCAAAGTCT
Source organism: Heliangelus exortis (assembly GCF_036169615.1). NCBI lineage: Eukaryota > Metazoa > Chordata > Aves > Apodiformes > Trochilidae > Heliangelus > Heliangelus exortis. The sequence goes on along the minus strand of NC_092437.1, from coordinate 8,273,015 downwards.
AAACAGAAGTAACAGGATACACTCAAACTCTTGCATTGCAGGAGACGTTTAATGAACCCAAGGACTAACCAAGACACTTAATTTCTTTTTTCCTGCTTTCTTTTTCCACCTCCTGACCAAGCTGGGATGCATTTTTTATGCAATGCTTATATGAATGACAGCATGCAGAAGGCATAGCAGAGGCTTTCCACAACACCCGGGCTTGTATTGTGCTGAACCTTATTATCATTCTCTAACCCTGCACATATGGTCATCTTCCATTCTTCTAACTGGTTCCAGGGCCCTGGAATTCAGCATGACCCCTGAGGGCTATTCTAATGCAATCAGTAGGAATACTATATCCAGGGCCAGTCCAAAATCAAAGGCCTGGCCAAAGCCCAGGATAAATTACAGCTGTTATAAAGAAATCACCTTTTCACCTTGGCCCTCATATTCTTTCAGTTTACAGTCATAACTCAGCAAGACCAGCAACATTTGTCATTAATAAACCTGGTTGGATAAACAAGACTGATGGATTAACAAGTCACATGTAAAGAAATCTGAGAAAGTTAAAAGCTTCAGACAGAAGGTAAGGATAAGCTGAATTTTTTTTCTGAGGTAAGGGAAAAATTGTAATATTTTTACATCTATTTTTCTGTACATGATCTTCACTTGTAACATGTGCTGGCATGATTGACAGGTACAAGTACAGTAGTTCTGAACAGCTACTGAAGAGCAGACACAGCCCTGGCCTATGTGAATTTGGAATGTATGGGTGACCATATAATCTATGAGCTTGATGTCAACAGGAACACTGGTTCCACAAAAGTAGAGACTTATTGACAATATTTATCTTTTATCCTACTTGGACACCACTGTGTTCCTCCAAACACAATTTTTGTGTGAGAGAAAGGATATTTGACTTGAAAAATACATAACCATTAAAGACCCTCATGCCAGACTAAATTAAAGAGATAACTTGCGTAAGATTAAGAGTGTTAAACTTATTTCCAAATGTGCAGTTCTGAAACTCTGACAATATATGATTTTGCATTAATGAAACAAATACAACATGGGAAGAATGGCAGGCCAGAATGTGAAGGGTTAAAAAAGAGCTTCTGGAAACCTGTGAGAAAGCGGAAGAGCAGATTATATTCCCTGGCTCTCTTGGGAAAGCCTACGAGGGTATGATTTTTCTTTATTAATCTCTCTGTAATTTATAGTATCTTGATTTGAAAATTCTTAAATACCTGTCAAAAATAGGAAGAGCAAATGCTGTGAAATACATCTAGTATAGTCACAGCTTAAATAAAGATATATAAAGGAATATATTAGTTTTAAGAAAGCTCTACATTTTCCTGCGAAGAAAAAAAAAATGTGGAATAGATGAACTGTACAGCAGCAACAAAGCTTCTTGAATAATCTTGGATTAAAAATCCTTTCCAGTGCTACTCTGGCAGTGCATAGAAAGCACAGGACAAGACAGTTCAGTTGGCTTAAGCAACGTCCGGATGTTCAGAGATGTTTGCATTGAAATTCAAACTGATTGAGAAGCCTGTAATCTCCCTATTTTTGTTTCTGACACAATTTGGTCTAATTAGTCCTAATTTGCTGTGCTGGGTAGTGGTCTAAATGCAGAAGAGAGAGGGTGGGCTGGTCATAGCTGTGAATGAATATGCAAATACCACATTCAGGGAATCAAACCGATATTCTGGGGAAAAATAATTTATTAGGGTTTCGACGGGTGGGGTTTTTTAACTATTTGGCCTTAAACTGTTTTCATCTGCACATCAGCTGTTTACTCTGCAAACATCCCCACCCAGCCAGCACAATGCGCGGGGCTGCTGCAGGGCTGGCAGCTGCAGAGCACCTTTTGTGTTTTCAATTTAAAGCCTTTGGGTTGATAGTTCACATTAACATGGAGAGAAATATACAACTTGTGAGTTTGAAAAGCAGTTTTTACTCATAAAAACCTTTGATAGTTTAGCCATCTGGTCAGAGTGAAAGAAGCTCATAAAAGAGGCCCAAATAGGGTCAAAGGTCTCTTGCTACATGGGTCAAGGGGGCCGAGGAGGGTTTGCTGTAGTGGACTTTACTAAAAACTTGTCAGTGAGGATCTTTGACAAATTATGGCACATTCCATGGCTTTTTGGGAAAGTATTTGATTACAGTGTGCAGGAATGTTGTTGATATTTGCAAGCTTTAAGGAAAAAAGGCATTGAAATCAGAATCTGTAAAGATCCTTCAGGAATCTCCTGCTGCGTGAATATGCACAGGGGAGATTTTTATTCTAATCTGCTTTAATTTTTTTCTTTTTTTTTCTTTTTTCTTTTTTTTTTCAGTATAAAAAGATTCAGGGGAAAACAAAACAAAAACCTCTCTACTGCAGAAAACACAAAGGCTTTGACCTTTGATTCAGGTCATTTATTCTTTTAAATGGTCACAAATTATAAAACATCCAATTACTTTTTTATTTTTTTTCATCCAACTTTTGGTAAGAGACAAAGCAATAAAGCAACAGAGAAAAAAAAATAAACATCTACCTTATTTTTCTGGTTTGCTCATCTCAGCCTAGTTAACTACACTGCTTTCATTTATAAGAGGTTGTTATGAAAAGTAACAGGATTTAGGCAGACTGAGAGCAATTTTCTTGTAAAGGTTCAGAAGAAAGCAGAGGAAATAACATTATTTTTATGAGGTGTTTCATGGCACAGCATTATAATAAGTCATAGTACAGTAGCCATGTCTTAAGGGACAAAGCTACATCACTAAAAGCACAAAAATGATTGTGTCAAAAGTTTTGTTTTATTCTTTCATCCTGGAGGGATGTGGCAGAAAAATGATTTAGTTAATATTTTGAATTCAAAATATACAATACTAATATTCCTTAACAGAAATCCACCTATTCCAGCTTAATCCAACTTGCAATTGTGCACATGCCCCATAAAATTGGATGCATATTCTTTTCGTTTGGAGCAAACACAGGATATATTTTTCTCAAGCCTCACCTCAACAACAGGAAAAAAAATGGACTATTGCAACTTATAAAAACTTGGCTGGCTGGGATGAGAGTTCACAACTTCTTGATTTAAAGGTATTTTGTTGTTTTTAAGATTGATGGGGCCAGGTTATTGCTACTGTGACTGTGGAGGAGTTCAGTGTTGCAAAATATCTGTTTTTTTCTTTGCATGCACACAAAGCAGCAGTGTGCTTCTTCATACACTACCTTTCTTGTGACATCTGAAATTAGACTCTGACCTTAAAACAGTGAAACATCACATCTACGAGTGCAAAACAAAAATGCAGGGTTACACCAAAGCAAATAAAGATATGCATCAGTTAGTTGTCACCTGACTGTTTTTTAACAAACATAAATCAGATTTAATAAGTTTGATTAGTCGTGAAGTTTTCTTTTAAAGGAACTCTGATTCCTGTCTACTATTGACCCCTCAATATCTGTGCCACACAAAACACACCAGTTTCTCTGACTTGGGTATATATGTATCTCTCCTACTCCCTGGCTGGAATTCATTTTACATGGAGGTTCTCAGGGGATGTAAATCAGTAAAGCCCCATTGATTTCAACAGATCCTGGCTGCTGGGGGCACACCAATGTATCAGCTGAGGTTCTGGCCTGTGGTGTTTATACTGCCTCTAAATAAATAAATAAATAAGAAACATTAAGAGGTGATTATGTTTAGAGTGCAGATCTGCTCTCAAGCAGGTTACAGAGCGACAGTTAAACAGAAATCAGGGTTTGTTAACCACTCTTTAACAGACTTTATAATAAGTAGGCTTGCCCATTATTTATAATGATCATTGTGGGAGAGCACCGTGCACACTTTCAGGCTTCCTGAAATTAAGAAAGGAATAAATAAGGTGAGAAGACAAACCCCAAACTGCTGAGGGTGTGCAATAGTCCTGACCTGACCCACAGGACAAAAGAGTCCCTCAAAAGAAGAGAGGAGTTGTGCATGCAGTACAGTATTTTGCCCTGACAAGCACATTGATACCTTATCCTTCTCCAGGAAGGAAGAACCTTGTCTTGGAGACCTGCTGGGAGCTACAGGCTGGAGATGTTGCCTGTCCTTATGCTAGCAATCATTTGCTGACCTTACGTATCAAATTGCACCAGGAAGAAATTACCTTTCTTAAATCCAGAGAAGGCAACCAGTAAACGCTGTTCTTATTCATGTGTCTAATCCCTAAATCCTACTAAACTATTTGCCTCAGTAATATCCTACTGCAGTAAATTCCACAGGTTAATCATACACTAAACAAGATTATACATACAAGATTATTTTCTTCTATCCATTTTTGTTGACATATAAAAGGACATTTTAAATTTGCCATTTAATAATCACACAGGTAAATAAGTCTCATTCATAACACAAACTTATTGCATGGCATGCACAGAAACATCTTTGGTACATATGGGGAACCCTGGCAAGATGGGCAGAGGCCCCAACATATTGTCAAATCCTCAGTCACCATGCTTGGTGGCCAAGTCCTGAGCATGACTGTGGGACAGGATGAGACACAATCATCAGAACAAGTGCAGAGCCTACTTATGACAAGGCAGATGTGCTGTAATTTCTGCTAAGAAGGAAAGTTGATTTCTATCACTGAAATTCCTTAGAGATCCTTTCAGTTAATGTGGGACATCAGTTGCCCTTTGATGACAGAGTCCATAGAGCCAGCAGCTGCTCTTTAATTATAACATTACCCCAGGACCTATAGGGACAAGCGGTTGCAGTTTGGCTGCAGAGCATATGTGGGTCAGTAGCTGATGAAGCTGAAATTTATCATCAAAATGATCCCCAAGTGCCTTGCAAAGCAGGAGAATGATTAAGTATGAAGGTAGCACTAAGCAAGGTTTAAAGATTAAGGAAGAACAAGCTCAGATGAGAGGCATTTAAACTCAGATAATGATGTGAAAGCAATGGACAGTACTCTTGGTAAGATGTTAAAGGTTAGAAATACAAGGTTTTACAATACAGAGGCATCTCTCTTGGATCAGGAAAGTCTTTACACAGTCAGCTATAGACCAAATCAACTCTCAGTCACAGTGGCTTAAATCACAAAGTTACTCTTGGTCATTCCTGTGTAAGGGAAACTGAACTTGGCATGTCACTTTTCTCATATTCAGTTAATTTTTTTGTTTTATTGGTATGAACAGCTTTTAATTTATTGTAATACTGAAACAGAAACAAATCAAAGAATATGCAGGCATGTAGATACATTATCTCTATAGCACCAGGCAGAAAACTGAAGAAGGATATTTTATGCTTTCTTCAACATGAGTGGGGCAAGATCAATTCACAGTACATATCATGGCCTGAAGTTGTCCTGAATGAGAGAGCTTATGGGCTTCTTCCCTAGGGAGAGCCAGAAGTGCCCATGTCATTTACAGTGCTTGCTCTAGTCAAGACCCACTCCTGAGCATACATTGTATTTCTCTTTTGAAACTATCTTTTCCACAAGAAAAACCAAAAAAAAAAAAAAAAACAAACCCGAAACCAAAACAACCAAACAAAAACCAAACCAAAAAGCCAACAATCCACAAAAAACCCCAAAGAAACAAAGGTTAAAACGGGGTGAAAGTTGGACTTACTGTCTCTCATGCAGTTATGGACAGCTTTATTTTTATATGAAACAGCTCAGATTAAGAGGCTTCTCTGATAAATGAGAAACAAGAAGTAGCTAAGTTTGAGTCATACACCTGACATATTTCCTCTCAAGAACAGTTTGATACTGATGATACTCCTGAATATCTGCACTGCAGTATAGCTGCTTTTAGATGACTGAAACATGCCCCATGAGCAATTATTTTTTTTTCCTAAACAACATCTAACTCATCTGTTACTCAGTTATCAACTGGCTTTGTACTTAATGTGGTGGTTAACATTGAGAACCTGCTTGAAAATACTTGATATTCATAATATTGCACAGACATGACAGCTGTGATTGTTTGGCTGCTATTATTGCCCAGTTTACACTTGTTGTTTTGTTCTGTTGCCTTTTTAATCAGGATTTTAGATTATCACCTTTCCAGCATAACAAACAAAACATGGGTGTTGTGATGAACTTATCAATCTCCATTAATTATATCAGCAATGTGGTGAAATCATCTATTCTGTCATCTCTGGAATATTGCTTGGCTTCATGTTTAGCTCTCTCAATCCGATTTGTAGATACTTATTCTTGCACTCGTGACCTCCTGATTGGATTATTGGAATTCTTTGCTGACAGCTCTTCCTGATAAGGCCTCGCACAGGATTCAATTAATCCAAATGCAGTAGTGAAGAAATTCTGTTAAACAACTGTTCTCTTCTTCTGATGTATACAGCCCTTTACTGGCCTGTTGGGACTGCATTTCCAGCAGCTGGAGCCCACACTGTAGCAGGAGCCAGCAAACATCTCCCTCTTCAGCCCCTCTATCTCTTTCATCTACCTTCTTCCTCTCTCCACAGTAAGATGTGCTGACCTTTTGGGTGCTGTTAATCTCTTTATCTACTGACCTCCCACTTACTATTTGCCTTAAGCATTGAAATAAGTTCATCCTCAATATCACTTTGTGATCAAGACGAAAAATTTCCCCATCCATATTTTGCAGTGTGGTGCTCAGCTCTCCAGGCTGTGTATAAAGTTTCCCCAGCAGAGGCCCATGGAAACCATCACATAATTTACCATCCTGCTCTTCCCTGTGCTCATCCCATGGGTAGTGTCCCTGACTGGCAGGGACAGATAGCTCTCAACAAAAAGCCTACAGGCTCTTTGGGTAGAACTATATAAAAAACTTAACTAGTAATCCCAGTTCCTTGGGAGTTTCTTTAAATTCTCTATTTATTACAACAGATACCAGGTCTTAAATTGATCCTGAGTCTTTTAAGATGCTTGGCAGCAGTGCAGAAAGTAAACCAATACAGAATTTAAACCCAGACATTGCAGTCTCCAGCCAATGGAGTTTATAATTGAAAAAGCAGGCAATGTGCATGCATATTGGGCTGAGAACTTGTTGAACTACTGCCGAGATCCACAAAAACCCTACTGAGAAACTAGAGGACAGGAATGGGGGCATCCTGGTTTTGAGGGGAAAAGGGTAAAAAACAGTGTTAAGAAATTTAAAGAAATTAAGAAAATAAAAAGTTGTAGAATTAAAGTTACAAAGACTCAACTGAATATTCTTGGTTTTTACTAAGTAAAACATGAAAAACTCTTGCTATTATCTCAAGATACATAGAGCCAGGTAGTAACATAAAGCAGCCTGGAGTGCAACGACACTGCAGTCAGAAATGCTGGGCAGACTCTTATGCAACTTCAAAATTTAGGTCATAAGGTTTCCCATTAGCTCTCAAGGAAAAATCATTGATAGAATTGTGGGCAGTATTTATCTGGGCCTTCATTTTTAAATTAAAAGAAAAAAGTCTGGATGACACCTGCCTTTGCACAGATTTTGACTGATTTTCCTGGGATGGCAACTGAAGCTTAGTGGTTGCACGGATCTCTCCCAAACTGAGACCAAAGTCCTCTTTTGTTTTCCTTATAATTCTGAAAATATCTTGCACCACTGTTTTTAATACAGCCTGTTTTAACAGCAATGGGTATGATGTTCTTATATTACAGTTTCAACCTTTTAAAGTATCTGACTTCACTGACATACACCAGAAAGCCAGAAGTATTTCTGTTCTTTTGCATAGAACTTTATTTTTTAGTCAAAAGCCTTAGCTGGGAGTAAAGAGACATGGTTCTCAAGTGATACAAATGAGATTTGGACCTCCTTTGTTGTATTTTCAGTACCTAGTGGGTTGGGGAACATGGCAAGTCACTTACTGCATCCATTTGTGTAAGACAAAGAGGAGAAGCTGGGGGTTATCCACGCTATGGGTAGCCACGTGTCCACACACGCTGTTCACATATAACCTGTGCAAATATTTTTAAAATTCCAAAGCCCATAGGGTGTGTGGGAGGGATAAGGGGACCCTCATGAATCTTCCTAGTAAAACCCAAGGCTTATCAAATATTTATCAAAACTTAGCAGTTGTTTTGCCAAGGGTTTATGATAGATAGAATTAAGATAACTTCTGAAAATTAGGAGTGGATAATGAAGTTCACATGAGGAATTTGTTGTTGCTGTTCAAGAGAGTCATCTGGCACAGAGTTCAAGGGTCCTGGCCTACTGATATTTAAAGAAACTAACACTTCACTCCAAATTTCAGCTGAGTATATTTTACACCACAGAAAAGCAAACTTTTGTCAACCAAACATAACGTAACTCAGAGCACGCTACTGTTCCATCCCAAAGATGGAGAACTTCCGAAACATTGTTGGGGGAGGACTTTGCTCATGAACAAAGGGAATGACCCACAGCATTCCCACTCTTCAAACCTGAACTGGCTACTTCTCAACTCATGCCAACCAGGTGGAATGTTCTCTTATTGCAGCTTTTTGAGCTTCTCTTCTGCAGCCCTCAGCAGCTTTGCAAACCACCTGTCCCTGGAAGAGCTGTGGGCACCAGTGTCCCAGCTGGGCAAACTAAGTTTGTCCTCTAAGGATGATAACCAGATAATTTAACTCAAACATGTTCCTCTGTGGCCAGTTTCTAGAGAATGAAAACAAAAGATGGATGTGCCAACATCCACAAAAGCAGAGTATATCATGGCCTCTTTTTCACAAGTAAAATGTTCCCAGCGACTGGATTATAAATGCCACGCTTCATTACATTTTAAACAATAAAAATGAATGACCCATCTCCAGTGAGTGTCATATTTCTGGAAGGGAGGATAACCTGTGTGGTTAGGAACATGTCCTAAATCTATCTGCTCCATTAACCTTTGGAAGCTGGAGTAGTTCTAAGGTTTGAGAAGCAATTAATATCTTACAGGCAACAACATTCTTCAATGGATGACCCAGGATTTCAGTTACACCTGAGCAGAAAGCAATATCTCACCAGGCTCTCACAAAGGAAAAAAAAAAAGCCAACCTCATTTGAAAGTGCAGTGAGAAGTCATAAAAATTGTGGATTACTTTAGTTAGTAATTTGTAACAGGTAAATGCACAAGTATAACTTCCTGGAGTGGGGGGAAAGGTCTTTATGATTTTTCCAGGGTTATGAATACATAAATAAGAATGGTCACTTAAGAAGGACAGAAGCTTTGGGATTAACCTTTCCACACATTTCTAAGTAACCTGCTGACCCAGTGAAGGATTTTTTTCTTGTTTATTCTCCACATCAATCATATCTATAGGAGATATAAACATTTCACCATCTAGTTCAAAATGAAAACTAGAAAATAATCACTCAACCTTTACAATTAGTTGTTTACACTCAAGCTGCCTATCAGTAAATGCATTACTACAAGAACTCTGTGTAGATATGAATAGTTTTAGATACATCATGTATTTCTGCTGTCTCAGCTATGAGTCCACCCTCCTGGCAGGTTTACAATGACTTCTCCCACCGCTTGAGGTACAAGGGATTCCAACCCCAGAATGACATCTGGATCAGGCTGGGTTAAGACTATTGGTCTCTCCAAGGTGAGGAATATTCTCCAAGAGGTGACCACTTCTGCATGTTCACATCCAAGGGTGTCTGACCATACACCACCTCCCCACTCCTGCCCTCTGACCAGGGGCATCTCTACCTCCCCAGGCTGGGGCTGGCCACTGGTAGTCTGTGCCATTGAGAACTGGCCTGAACCACAACCAGTATGAAAGTGAGGACTTATGATTAAACACATTTCAAGTAGCATTTGCCAGTAAGAACATCAAGTTATGATGCAGAAGATATTATTTTTCTTTTTAAAAAACTCTACAAACCTCACCTTTGCCTGTGGAGAGGCCCACATGATCCAGATTGCTATTGCCTCTCAGTGTCTGGATAACTTACAAATCTTTCCCACACAATTTTTCGAACATGAAAATACAATTCCTTGTCCAAAGTGCTCAAACCAGAATGCTAATCCAGCATCCTACGAAGACAGACACCTGTTTCTGCTGGCATTGGGATAGACCTTTGTTGGCTATGAAATATTGAGCAAGAACTAATTAAACTGTCTCTGTTTAGACACTGCCTCACCCAGAAGAGTTTTGCTCATGGCTGATTTGTAAACACAGCTATTATTTATAAATCATGAGTTAGATTGAGGGACACAAAAAGCTTTCTACTGCAGCTTCAGAGGAGGCTTCATCATCAAGTAAATAACCACTGAACAAGGTTTGCTGATCTGAAAAGGAAGTCAACTCCAGACCAACAGCTCCATCTCAATCAGAGAGTATATTACTCTTTTAATAACAGGTCAAAATTCCTTTTAACTGGAGAAATCCTTCCTCTTTCCGCAAGCTTTTTGAGTGAAAGGGATTCTTTCTGAGTTTAGTTTGTTCTGGTTTTGCCTTTACAAGGTAGGCATCTAATTCAGGTGCTCAGTCACTTTCCCCGAGGGAACTCATCTCCTTCCATTGGCTTTGTAGGGCATCCAACTTTCATCTGGCAAAGGATGCACACCTTTAACCATAGTTCAATATCACAAAACTTTCAGCAAGGAAAGCAGCTTGTGGCATTGCCACTGAAGCTGTCCTTCACACAGGGCTCAACCCTGGTGCCTCCGATCCCTCCCATTCACCTGTACTATCAACTCTATCAGGACACTGGTCCAAGCTGGAAAAATAATAAATAATGCAGCCCAACAACTGTATCAGTATCCCAGAGGCCAGCCAGCACACAGCTCTGAGATGAGGGTAGGGAGGCAGGAGCTGATGAAGCTGTCACTGTCCTTGCAGTGCCCATGCATGGGCTGAGGTGCCCTGAGCAGCCTCAGCACCTCTCAGGTGCTGATAAGAAAACCACTGGGGTTGGTGTCAGAGGCACCAGCAACTCCAGTGAGTTCTGGACAAATACTTTTGAATTCAAGGTAACTAAAGCAATGATTTGCCTCTTAACTTCTCATGTCACTTAACTCATTCTGCCCACAGGCGGGTGCATTTATGCATAAATTGCAGTATCTACAGTCGGGTTTATCAGAAAAGGTAGGTGCACTATTTGAGATATAATGCACAAACATCAAATTGTACCTTGAATTTGTACACTTATTTTCCATTAGTACATATGAAAATAAATAAAACAAAGCCTGATAACCTAACCAGCAGTGCCACCACTGCTTCTTGCACATAAATGCACACCCAAATTCAAAGTAATCAGAATGAAGACTCCAGAAATTAAAAAATCAAAGTTTGCAAGCAAATGATTTCACAGTGCAGACATTTACAATGTCTAGCTTAATATTTTTTTATTAAAATACTAAAATATTACATAGAACTATAAGTGTCAGTTTGGCAAACATGGAACACTACAGCTGTTCAGGCTGAGTGGTACTGGAGCTCTGTTTCTGTTTGGAGAAGAGAAACAAATAGACATAAACAGACATAAATAAGATTATTTATTTTTCTGTAAAGGATGGCTAAGCATAAGCATCAGAGATACTATCAGTTCTGATCTATTCAGCCCCAACAGCTTTCTTTAAAGCAGTCTCTGAGCTCTTTGCACTCCTTAGTGGCTTTTGCCCTATGATATTCTAGGAAAGCAAAAGGAGCAACACGTACTGCATGGGGGAGGAGGCTGAAGCACAGGGTGGGCTGCACCAGTTGCCCAAAGTCAAACAAGAAGTCTCTGGCCAAGATAATATGCTTTGTGACTTGTAACTTTTAAATATAAGCTAGCAAATCTCAAGACAAATTCATATTTGCCATACCCCAAGCTCTCTGACACAAGTGACCTGTGCTGAGGAGCACTGCCCATGGCTCTTGACCCCTCCTATCTGCCTGGGAAGGAAACGGGGCCATGGTGCTGCCACACTTCTGGTTACTGCATTTCAGATGGCCTTGAAGATGGGCAAACTATGGCCAGTGAACATCTTACTGCTTCCTTCCCTGAGGTGACCACATCCTCCACACTCTACATCATAAGGCAACATTATTTGTCTGTTGTAACAAAAAGCCTTCTTTCATTCTTTTAATGGCAATAGGGAGTTCTTATCTTCATCATTTAAATTAAGTGATTTTTCTAGTCTATTGAATTGTGGAGTTACAGCAAACACGTCCTTGATTTACTGTCCCCACAGGAGCTGAACAGGCTCCTGCTGCTGCCCCATCCAGCCAGAACTCGGAGCCCTCACCCCTCAGGGTCCTTGCTGCTTTATTCACATAAATAGAAAAGGACGAGAATTTACCTTCATCTGCTGAGCTGCAAACTGTGGAAGGAGCAGATAAGCTCCCTGTGCAGCCAGCCCTGTGCTGGGGGCAATACTCCTTGTTTTTTAATATTTCAGTTCCCTCTGGAGCGATTCACTTCCCATGGTTCTTGATCTCCCTCACAGTGCTCCATGAGCCACCCAGTATCCCAGCCCCCTTCCCTCTCCTCCATCCCCCCAGCTTTCCCTTTGGCTTGCAGTGGACACCACAGGTTGAATTTCAGCTTCTCTTCTGAACAGTCCTGATTAAAATCTTCGTTAAGAAAAAAGCCTAACCCAGCCACACACCTTTTCCTGTTGATTGAGGGATGGGAAAAAGTGCAAGAGCTGGCAACACTGAAAATAAGCAGTGCCTCTAGGTTAACACAACATCGGAATCCCCAGATGGTCAGAATTTACATTCAACTCTGTCAAAGTGGAGAATTATTTCAATCTGGTCCATCAAGCTACAAACTAATATTTTATCATAGATAAATTTCAAGGAGGCAAATAAAACAAACAGGCTAACAGCTAGAGATTCAGCAGTGGGGGAAAAAAAAAACTTGAACTCCTTGCTCTGAGAGTGCAAAACTGGATTCTTGGTTAATAAAGCAGATGCTTTTATTAATGTCCAGAGAACAGCTGAAGTGGGGCAGTAATTGGCAGGGACTGACCTTGGGCTAATTTGAACAAACCAAATTCAAAGGAAACATGTGCTTTCATGAAGCACCTCTCTTTATTCACATTCCTCTATCCCAAACACAATTTAAAAAAAACAAAAAACCAAAACTATACTATGAAAAGATTTGAGGTTTTGATGTTGCTCAATTGTTTATCTCTAAAAACAAACTTGTGTTTTGCTTTTTTTTTCCTCCCCAGAATATACCCTCTGCCAAAAGTTCCCTCAAGTTAAACGACAGAATTGTCTTCATATGGCAACAGTACCAAAGCCTACTGCTAATGAGTTGCAGATCAGCATCATAATTGAACATCCAGATTTCCATTTACAAAAGAAGGATGTTGTCAACAAGAACAATAACATTACAGAGCAAAAAAAAAAAAAAAAAAAAAAGAATAATAATGAAGAAGAAATTTGCAGAGTCGAGAGTACAGTAACTGACATAAATATCCATCTAATTGCTGAAGACACGACGCATGAAAGCCTAATAAATAAGGCCTCTGTTTCATTCTTTGTCTGGCTCCAGAAAGGATTCGTGGTAATATCAGCTTAAATTGTTCAATCCCCGAGAAATGTTTGGGATGGAGTTTTCACGCTTCTTTTGCCTTTTAAAAGGTGAAGTACTTGAGAATTTATTTTCATTCTCCCAAGTAATAACGCAGGCATACACACAGCCGACAGGGGAAAAAAAATGACACAAATAAAAGAAATTAAGCTTGCTGTAATGTCTGTGTTTCATGTTAACAGGCTCACTGTCCTGCTGGGTTGTCCATAATACTCTATCACAAGCACTGTCAGGGGCCCATGCTGGGTGGCTAATTAAAACAATTACAAAGACAAAGAAGGTATCAATAGCATTCCAAGCAGCAAACAAAGAGATAAAGTAGTGAAGATTTAAATCATCAATGGTTGATCTCTCCAGGATAGTTTTGATGTGGGGACCATGTCTCCAACACTCTCTCCTCTCAAAACCAGGGAGCTGGCTGGTTCACTTTGTATTAATTCATTACAAAAGGTGTGGAAATGGTTAGTTCTTTAAAAGTAGTTTCTAAAAATTGCAGGGAAATAAGGCTATACTGTTTGGAAATTTCTGTCTTCTATACTTGGGACAGTTTTGTATGCAGTTTTACAGGACGATTTGTTTAAAGCTCACTAAACAGATTACGGCTTTTATCCACAAACCCCATCTCTTTTCTACCAGCAATTACAGGCATAAAATAGAAGTGCTTCAGTTTTAATTCTAGGTTTTCACAGGCTGGGAGGATAAACATATATCACGGAGGGAATCAATAGAAGGAGAATAGATGGCTGCATAAATTAAGCAAGTTTCTCAGCTTCAGTTAAAGATTTTCCCAAAAGTTTTGATAAAGACAATTCCACAGAGCACTCTATATATAGAAAAATGGTAAGCAATCTTCAAGTGTTTGCAAGCCAAACTGTGGTAATGCTTTAGACAAATATGCTTACCTTGATTGAAGGGTGTAAACAGTAACAGTTATTTTTCTCATACACTAAAATAAAGGCAGCTTCTTGAAAAGAGCTATTTCATTTCATACAATCTATATGTCCCAGCACAAAATGTTATTTTACTGAAAACCCTTTTTTTTTTTTCCCAACAAAAAGCTTTTTAAAAGCTTTTGTTATTCTGATTTAGTTATCTATAGAACAGTTTACCCAAGGTTTACTTAAAATTATATAGCAAGGGTAATTCTTGTATAGGCAAAAAGTTATGTGAGTTTACAGGAGTTTCATTTGCTAAATTAATCAGAGCAAACCAAAGAGCAGAGCTGGGTGTGTCAGCTCTGTAAATGCATTCTGACTTCCACTCAGCTGTTCTTTTAATCATCAGGATAAAGAGCCAAAAACTCCAATTAACCAACAAGAAACCTTGAGGGGCAATGACAGCTTTTTCTGATTGTTTCCTCTGATGGAAGAAAAGTGATTTGGAATGCAACAGTTAGAGAGCAGCAGCTGAAACAAATAAGTAAATAGGTAAATAAACTGTTACTATAGAAAGCTACAAATATGGACTATTTTTCTTAAGAAGTGTACCTACAAAAAATGCCTTTATATATATATTCTATACTATAGTATAAAAACTTGTAATCAAGCATCTACATAAATATGCAGTTTCCCTTCAAACAACTCCTGCAACTGTTATTATGAGGCACAACTACTCTACTCACATTTGAAAAATTAAAGACTAAGGATGGTAAAAGAGGATCTGTTTTTCATGGGTTCTGACAACTCTGTAGACAGCCTGAAAAAATCATGATTCATTGTGAAAGCAGACTGTAAATCTGATTTTAACTGCAGTCTGTTTGCATACATTTCTGTATGTGTAATTCTGCATTGATGCTGGAAGCTCCCTAAAACAGGGAAGGGGAAACGGAATGCAGATTTGTAGCTGCTTAAACACATTTTTACATGAGGAAGATTACTGGTTTTATTGCCCGAGCATGCCAAAATATAATGAAGGTAAAAAGACACAAGCTCTGAATTAGGCTTCCAGAGGAACTCCCACAATTTATTTCAAGAGAATTGAATGGCAGATAAGGTCTGCTTGATTTTTTTAACACATTCTAATATGACATTCTGAATGGGTTTCAAGAAATGATCATTGTTATTATTCTTTCATAGCAAAAGCTCTGTGAAACCTCTGATTTCCTGTTGGGAGATTTCATGCTCATTTTGTATTAACTGCTACATGATCAGGGTATGAATAACCCGAGGATTTCATAAATGAGTGACTCTCGAACATCAGAAGGATTAAGCTGACACTAAACAGTTTGACTACAAGCTGCTTTGCCAAACAGAAAAAACCCACTTTTTAGCACAGAAACATAAGCAGTGGATGAATTAATTTACAATCTCAGAAGCCTTCTCACTGAACTCAGCCTAGTTTGTTATCTGGAATCCAAACCCAAATAAAACTGGCACCAGATGGATTTTAGGGCAATCATTTTGCACAGCTCCAAACCAGCCTTCTTCCAGATGTGTACAAGAATTATTACACAAGGCTTTTTGGTTTAGATGTTTGAGAACAAGGGATGATTCCAGCAATTTCTGCCTTTTTTGTGTGCCAGAGCACTGGAGAAGAGAGAGCAGGAAATGTTCTTCCTTACATTATCACGGGCTCATGGGTGCCCACTGGGGTCACAGCTGGTGATGTCCTCAGGTGGGTGCTGTGTATCTGCCTCCAGGGAGCACCTATCAGGCTCATCCCATTAAGGCACTGCTCCCATGTCATCATGCTGACTCCCAACACTGATCTAGTTATTCTGTAGTTGATATCATGAACAAGAGAAGCAGATTAGGTTTAGGAGTAAACGTCAGGTCACTCAATCAAAAGAAGTGTGGGGAAAAAAAAAAAAAAAAAAGAGGAAGATTTGCTGGCCAGATGTGTTGTATATTAAAATTGTTGCTCACAGCAAAATCTTCCTTTATACATTGCCCCATGTTTTCCTCCTTTTGCCAGTTTTTATAAAGCATCTGTTGGCCATTCTGGTTGCAAAATGGGAAACATGAATTAGTTTTCTTGTTAGTTTTATTAGTTAGAACTGGCAAATATTAGGTGACACAACTTTCTAAAGAGGCTCCATCCACTCCATTTTCTGAGCAAAAGCAAAACTTGTTTCTCAGTTTTATTAATCAGTACAATTGCTTTTAACACATCAGGAAGAAAGACGTGGACTTTAAGCCTCGTTTGTATAATAATGGAAACACTGTGGTTTCTATTTAGGGCTAACTCTTAAAACACATCTTTTGTTTCTGGCCACCAGCAGTAGCTATATAATCCCTGACCCACAATAGTGCTCTGTAACACTTGCCTTGGCTACTGTCTAAATGCTTGCCAAGCTTTTAATTATATCCACAGAGGAGAGATTAAATTTGTATAACTGCTAACTTCACACAAGGGCTTGTAAAAGCTCCCTACTCAAGCATGTAGGTCCATTTTGTAATAAATATGCAAGTCCAGAGAAGACTGCTCCATCTGCCTCCCTGTTTTACAGTCAGAGGTGCACTCACCTCCTGCTCAGTGCTGCTACAAACTGCAGTCAAGGAGAATTTTGGCTTCAAAGCTGCCCTGCAAAAGACACCTCAGCTTTACTGCCACTCAGTCACTAGGAAGAGCACTCTATACAAGTGTGAAAACAGCCAATATAGATACATATTTGATAACTCAAGTAGTTTGAACCTCATAGGCAAAGGGGATGGATTTCAGAAAGGAATGAAAGAATTTTAAATGCTTAGCTTTTGGAAAACTTTTTGAAGTTTTTCTGAAAGTTTTGGGAGTATTTATAAATTCCTTCGTGACACAAAAGCAAGACAGAGTGCTGAAGTTATGCTTCTATTACTGTTATAAAATTTACTTGGTTTTTATGGATATATATTTAAGAAGTATATAATACCCATAAAGTGTGATTTTGTGGCAATTTTGAAATTGCTAGGGCTGGGTGTTCAGACTCTATAGTGAGTTCCTTGAGTGTGCACGGAATTTTACATTGACACAACTGATTTTTGAGCATGCTGCTGGGTTCAGTGGTGGCTGAAATGGCCAAGTGACCCTGGGACCCCTACTCACCTAGAGCTGCAAACCACAAAAAAGACTAATGTACATCACATGAAGCCTGTGCTCTGCCTGCTTCATATTTTTCTGTGGGCCACAAACTATTTAATCTTATGAGGATTAAAATACTCTCACTGAATTTAATACCTGATGGTTTTCCTTCAGCAGGACTGGTCACTTCCCAAATATTCTTGGTGGCAGAAGTTATCAGAACTATGTGACAACAAGAGGTGGGGAAAGAAAATGGGGCAATTCCAGACAAAAGCCAGGTCCAATTAATATTTCTAATGTTTGGGAAGTCACCAGTCAGCTTTGGAGATATTTTGCAGATGGGAATGAGGGCTGGAAAACTGAGATTCCTTTTCAGAAGAGAAGATTCAGATCTGATAAATTAATCAGCTGTTGAGCTGCACCATGGCTGTGCAAAAAGCCATTTTTGCCCAAAGCCATATTTGATATTGCTGGGCTTTCAGTAACAGGTGAACAAAGACACACCACTGCTCACTTCCACAAGGCATTTGGGGTGTCCTGAAGTTGTCTTCAGCATTTCCTGTTGGCTTGATTTAATGCTCCATGCTCAGGGCAATCTTTTTCATCCATCCTGTTGCGGGCTGCTGAGTTTCCTCCTTGCAAGCAGCAAGTCTTGCAAATCTCACTGCTTGAAATCTCATGCCAGTGCATTTTACTAACATCACAGCCTTAGGAAAGAGGATTGGATCTAGCCATTAACTGCCTTGCATCATTTCAAAAGTCAGAGCATTCCCCTAACATAATTTCTAGGGTAAATGTAACTAAAGTCACTAAATAACAGAAGAACTAAAGCTACATTTAAGAAAATTCTAATGGACATCAAATACAAAAAAATCCCCAATTCCAAATTCCTTCTGCTTTTAATAAATAGTTTCAGAGTTAGAGACCTTTTCTATTTAATCAACCTGCTTAAAAATCTTGCCTCCAGCAGAAAAGAATCTCAATCAGAGGGAGACAAACATTCATTAAGCCTTGTACAATAAACCTGCTCTGCAACTGAAGTGCTATTAATATCATTTTACAGAAAGAGGAAATGGAAGAATAGTGAGATGGGAGTAACTTGCTTGGGGTCACAAAAAGGTTCATGAAACCATGGTAGAGTAGTAAACCTTGAAGCAGAGACCTCTGCTATAACCCAGAGCTAGCATGCCCTCTCTTGCTGTGCTCTTCTACTATTGCCTGTTTACCCTTCATTATATTTTTTTTCCTTCAGAGCAATAAAGTTTATAAGATGTGTATACATAGTTTTCTTTAAGATCTAAACATTTAACACTACTGCTTTTAAGTTTCACTCCACAACATGAAAGCAATTCTGTTTATACTGACTTATTTTTCTAATTAATGAGCACTATTAAACTGGTGCCCAGTTCTCCCCCATTGGCCATAATCTTTCTCTTTTCCTGTGAAGATAACTCCTAGGAACCTGACAGGCAGCATCTTTCCTGTCCCAGTAAATCTGTGCCAAGATGAAGGTGCTATGAAATCCTCATCAGGTGAGGAGAGACAAAACTTGAGTTGGCAGATGAGTTGAGTTGGCTTTGTCAATATGGCCAATGCCACCTTAGCTCCTGGACTGTGACTCGTGGTTGTCCTGTTTGCTCCTGGCCATGAACTGCACAGGAATAACAGATGTCTCTTGCAAAAGTCCTTTGCTGACTCTTATAACCATTTTAAGTAATTTTACTGCTTAGGGAGTAACATCCAAACCAGATCCCAATTAATTAAGCATCTGTAGAAGTATTAAAAAAAAAAAGTATCTATGAGAGAAGATAGAACAGCTGATATAATAGAAAAAAACTCCAGATTTCATACATTTTGTCACAGGTTTGTACTTCAGTAAACTATGCTTTAATCTTGGGAAGTTATACACAAATTTTACTTATATGAATAAGATAGATAAGGAGTTGTTCATACTGCTTTATACTGGCTGGACAAGAAACTGTAATAGTGCAAAGACAGTTTAAACTTTAGCATCTAACAAAGTGTTAAGAAAATCATAATGCCTGGTTTTATAGAAATATAGTATCTACCAACAGCAAATACAGACAAGAGAGCTGAAATACAGAGGATCTTTCCCAGTTAAGCCTTTATTTACTGCCAGTTGCTCAAGGAACCTGCAGCATGTCTTAATGCACTAGAGCAGAAATTCTATGTTAAATCCTAGCTTTTGCAGTGCCCAAATTCTTGCCTAACAGAAAGGACAATTCTGGCTCCTATCCCAGCTATATGGGTGTCAGTATGATGGATACTACAGATCTAATTAAAGATCACAAGAAGCACTCAGTGTCTCTTACTTTGACAAAGCTCAGGGTGGCACAAAGAAGACCTGAAATAATTGAGAGCTGAAGAACTGGCAGCCCAAGGCCTGGCACTGGTTATACATCTGCTTGCTTAGTATAATCTCATCCATCTACAAATGTAAAATGAAACATTACTTTACACTGTTTAATGAGGTTTACACTTGTGGATTTTATCATAGATCTGGCACTACACAGGTACCCAGGAGCCTCTCTGCAGCATCCTGTAGCACCATGAGCTGCAAGGACCCACTCTGGAACAGGTATAAACTACCCCTCCTGAAAAAGTTTTCCAGCAGCCTCCAAATACATCTATCCACACACCATGCACATTCAAGGCAAACCTCTCAATATAGACATTAAAAACCATCACAGCCCCGTTGCCAAAAGAGATGTATTACAGCCAGGATCCAGCTCATGCAAAGGGGGAGAGAACAAGCAAATGTTGAAGCAAGTAAAGAAGAGGCAAACACCACTGATGGGGCTTCAGCAGCTCAGCACAAGGCATGGAGAGATCATGGAATGGTGAAACAGAGGAAAAAAAAGTGGGGAGTTTGGAAAAAAAAAAAAAAAAAAAAAGAAAAGAAAAAGAAAAAAAGAAAAATACAGAGATGCTTAACATAACCTTTCCAATAAAGCAAGCATTCAGCCTGTGTGCTCTGAGCAGACACACAGCTGCTGGTGTGCAGAGCCTGACTTTGCTCCCCAGCACAGCAAGCCAGGGGTCACTTCGGTGCTCGCCTGCTCTTCTTGCACTTCCCATGTAAGTAGGTTTGCTGTCCTTGCAGAAGGAAATGGAAACTAAAAGCACTTTTAGTTGACTTAATTAATGCCTGTAACACTAGCCAATTGACATCAGCACCTTGTCTGTCACTCACCCTAGGAGGGAAAAGATGTGTTAAAAATAACAGCCTATATCCGCTCCTCCAGCCCCAGCTCTGCTGCAAACCAGCAGAAAAAGCCAAGGCCAAGTCAGTTAGTGACATCTTAAGGCTACGAACAGAACTGGCTGGGTAGTTTATTGGATATATTTTGTATTATACAACAGAAGAACCAGTATATTGTTTTTCCTTAACAGAGTAGTACCATTCAGAAACAGCTGGGCATCGTTTGGCCAGCATACAGGTTACCCAGAGACTGGTGCTGAAATATGCAGCTTACAAAGAAAGTTCAACTTACTTAAAAATTAAAATATAATTAAAAAAAAAAATCTACATTTAACAACCTTTCTACTTTTGAAACTGAAAATAAGTGCCTCTAAACTAAGCAAGTATGGATGAAGGGAGACTCCATCTCCTGTCTTTACAGGAAATATTTGCAAAGCTCAGCTCCAGCCTCATGGCTTTAATTTCACTGTGTATGAATGCAGAGAGAGAGAAGCTCTTTCAGTGGGCGAGTTAAAGTTGACACTGTTTTGACTCAGCCCTGGAGAAAACTGTTTCCCTGCACTGATAGAGGGCAGGCTGGGTGTGATTGGCCTCATTAGGTGATGCTGAGCCTTTGTGACCATCCCCATCCATCTAGCTTGCAAAACATCAATGGAGTTTTGAAACAAAAATGTTTCAAAATGATTATTTCTTTTACCTTCTATTTCTAAGCCACTACAAGAGCAGTACATGCTCTGCAAATAGAACAAACCCACTTTTGTCACCCTAAAGCAAAAATTCTGCAAATTTAACATCTACATGAGCGAGAACTCACCCCTATCAACCATGACTAATATTTGAGAGGACATTCCCTCCCAAACCCACCCAGATCCAAGGCTTGGGTATGGAGCCAAAAGGCTCACCAAGGTAGAAGCATCAGTGCCTCCTGCTCTCTTTTGGCTGCTGCTGTTTCCAGAGCAGGAGACTTGCCCCCATCACCCTGGCTTGCAGCTTTAACCCCCAATAATGTGTTATTTTCTTTAAGAAGATAAATCAGAGCAGCAGCTGGGCAGCCAGGTTCTCCCTACAATTCACTCCAGCTACAGCATGGTACCTCCACCTCAGGAGGTAACAAAAGCTCTACAGCAGGAACATCATCAGCATCTTACAGGGGCATTTGCTCACTGACTGTTGTGAGCAGTAAGGAATAGCTAGAACTAGGGGATACACCCACAGATTGGTTTGCAAAGGTGGTGGGAGCTGGGATATGTAAAGAGAAAGAAGTTGGATGTTTTTCAGCTGTGGCCCATTGGTCAAAGCATGCTCACTGAGGGTGAGAAGCAGCTGGCTGCTCCTACATCACTCAGCTGAGGGTGGTATGAAAAGAAAACAAAGCACTGAGTACTCTGCAATTTTCAATATAAAGTCACTGATCTAATTCCCATGGGAATAGTTATGCCTGCAAAGAGGTGGTCTTCAAAAGTCACTGTTTATATATAATGTGTAATACAGGTACACCTCAGCTAAACAAGCAGTTAGAGCCTTTGGAGACTTCCAGCATTAAATTACTTCCTCCAGTCTCAGAGTACCATAATTTATGTGTGATACAGCTGAGAGAATTCAAAGAGTGAGCTGTCCTGGGGGATGTTTCATTTCACAGCCTGTGAATTCACACGCAGGCAAAACAAGCTGGGTAAAGAAAGAGCTTCCCCTCACTGAACAAAACAGGCTCAACACCTGCTGTCTGAGGGCAGATCCACTTGCATCAAGTGCAATGAAACTTTATTCCCTGTTTTATATACAGTACTGTCTTAAAACCATCCTTTTTTAAGCTTGCTTTACTTGATTACTGCTTGCTTTATATTTTGCTTATTAAAAAGTTGAGGTGAGACAGACTGAGTGGCTCCATCCTGGCTATAAATAAAAAATATGGCACTAGCTCATCCATGGAAAATATAAGTGCTAATGCCTGTCAGTGAGACACACCTTTACCTGCTGTGCTATAGGTGTTGCTTTGGGAACAAGAGCTCACAGGTTCTATCATCATTGACATCAGGTAGGTACTAAATCACTGAGTACAGGAGAATACCAGCCTTCCTATGTAAATATGAGTAAACTTGTTCCTTCATTAGAGGTTTTATTCATTATTTGATTGATAAACTCCTAGGAGAAGCTCCTGCAGCAGGCAGGCTGGTGACTTGGTAAGGCAGCCTGGGCTTCTCCACTGGTATCTCAAATGGGCATCCCAAGGAGGTGTGTGAGTGTACACTGCATTAGCATTTTTGTGGTTGATACATGAAATTACTTATTTAAATAGCTGAGATGCCTACCTCTCACCAATTTACCCTACAAACAGCAATTTACCCTACACCTCAGCCTCTGATCCCCTTAAACCATGGCTAGATTTTGTCAATCAAGCCCATTGGGACCTCTGGCATATAAATGACAAATCAGTGTTAGTAGAACTACTGGCATACATTTTTAATACATAACTACTGTTGTTATATATAATCAGAGCTGATAGAGTACAGCATAAAAGGGTATTTTAAAGTGCCAATAAAACCACTTAGCTTTTACAACACACTGCGTTTACTCCAGTCTCCCCCTTCCTCTAAAAAAGCTTTTCTTTTGAACTAAGCAATTTATATATTGGGTCACTGTTATAAAGTAGGTATTTATAGCAGATTTCAATGGAGTGGAAGCTGGAATAAAGGCAACTTGCTTTTAAATGCAGCACGGAGGCAACTTTGCATTGATAAGATTATCAACTGTTTGTACATAGAAGATGATGTGGTTACCCAGGGGCCCTCACATTCTCTTTCTGTAACTGTAACCCACATTATTTGCTTTTCTAACAAATCATTTATACTTTAATTTTTCTTAGACTCATTCAATGTCAACTGAGCAACGTGTTCAATTATTAGAAGCTGAACTAAAAAATTTAGCTGATAACACTATACTAGTTTCTTAATTTTCTTTCAAAAACCCACAATAAACACATCACCAGGCCAGTGATAAAAGCAACTCTAAGCTGCATTATCACTATGAGATGATCACATATGCAGACAGTTGGCCATAACTTGTGTTTTTTTATGCCTCAGGGTTGCATTTATCTTGGAAATCAGTTTGGTATTGATGGCATAACTCATCAGTGATGCAAACTAGCCCCTCTCTGCCAAACTGTTCTCATTAACCACAGGGATACCTTCTTCCTTCAGACAAGCTACTGGAAAAAAAGGACAGGGGTCACATAAAATTAGTGAATTACCCAGATTTTTACCAAGTATGAATGTAGAAAATCACATACAATGCTTAAATGGAGAACCTTTAAAATGAAAACAAATAGGGATTATGTTTTTGGAAAGCCTCCTTCAAAAAATCTGTGCTTTGTAATTGTTTTCCATGAACAACAATGCAGAAGGAAAGAGGGAAAATCTTATGGTGCAATCTCTATGTATAAATATGAACTAAAATAATAAAAGTTTTTCTGAGATAAAGAAATTGACATCTTTATAACATGGACAGGTTCAAAACAGAAAATCCTTGGATGAACTAGATTTTCTGTACGAATGAATACTACTTTAATCATTTGTTTATTTTTGGTTGGATTTTCATATTTATTAGTTATAACTGTAATAAGAAGAATCATGTGTGGGGTCTAGTTTTCCTCCAGATTCAAAGTATTTCTATTCAACAAATGCAAAAATTTAATGCATACAATGGAATGTGCAGATGCATGGCACATAACAGAAATTTGCACATGCAAATAGACCAATTATGCATGTATGTGTCAGCAGATTGTGAACCAAATATTTGAAAACTGAGCCCAGAACAGGAAACTGGCATGTCAAAAAGGTAGAAGAACAAGTAAAGCAAACTTATTTTTGTTTTCTTTTGTATTACTGATAGTTTTCTGAACTAAGAATCCGACATCATGCCTGGTTCAGTAGCCACGTGAATAATATATTCAGAGCTTAGTATAGACAATTCTGTATTTTTGCACATTGATTTTACAGATAGTTGAATTATTAAAGATTTTTCTACATGGGAAGAAAAAAGAATGGATTCAAATTTAAATACATTCCTGCAACTGCTGCGTAATATTGGTGTTCAGTAACTCTGCAAAGAGCCAGCTGGGTTTTCATCCCCAAGTCACCATCTCTTCATGGAGGGGTTTCCATCAAAAAAACCCAGCCCCAGCCTCTGTGCCAGGATCCCCCCCTCTTCCTGCTGCCAGCTCCTGCCCATCTGCTGCTGCCTGTTCCCATCACATTAGGGACATTTACTACTAAAGTGTCTGGAGGGGATCAGGCTCAAAAAAATCCTGCAGTTTGAGATCCCTCGTGGCAAAAAGCCCTTTCATTTTGGGCCTTTTCAATGCTGTAGCCATGTTAGATGAGATTTCTGGATCTGCTGGCTGCCTGGGTTTGTACATCCTGAGTAAATAAAAACCAGGGGGGTGAATTCAGCAGGGACTGGGAGTGGGTGGGTATGCATCAGTTTTTGTTGAACATGCTTTATGCACTTTTCTTCATTTTGTACTGGAAGGAGGATACCATTTCACTGTGGGGGAGGGCAGAGAAGAAGGGGCATCATTGTTGATTGATGGTGCTGCCCTATAGGACTCAAAGGTGAATAAAAGGCAGGTGGGCTTTTGGTCAGGTTTGATACAGTTTCACTATGGTTAATGTGGGAGTCATCGCTCCTAAGGGAGTTTGGGATTTATCCCAGGGACTTACAGAGCTGGAGAAGATAAAAAAGAAGAAAAAAAGAAGATAGGCTTAGATGACCTTTAATCTATTACACAGGAATATTGTGCTGTTGGAGTGGAATTTAAACCTAATTTGAACAAAAGCATTCTCCTCCAGCAAAGGACTCACTATGGAAAGAAAAGTGCAGGCTCTGCCCATCTTGAATTCATAAACCTTATGATTTCAGAAACTGATACAAAAAAGCTAGTTAGAGGACAAGGCATAGTTTTTGTAGAGCCTGCCAGTCCCTTGTGGTGGGCTCCTGCTCTGGATTAACATGTTTTCTACTCCTTTTATCACCAAGCATCACCCATTCTTTACCTTCCCATTTCCCTCTGAGATAGACAGACTTTCCCTCCTTGATCTCCTGTTCCTTAGTGGCTTCTCTACTGAGCATTTTCCCTTTTTGTCCCTTATTTTTCCTTCCTTTTTAAAGTCTGGTAAATGTTGGACACTGGCCAACTGGTATTCTTGAGTGTTTGGACACTTGAGGACTATATAGGAGAAAATGAGCAGTGAGTGTCTATGCTTCAGTTTCTATGGCAACAAAGATTAAAAAAAAAAAAAAAAGAAAGAAAAAAGAGAGAAAGAGAGAGAGAGAAAAAAAAAGGCACCTACTCCTAGCTGCTGAAATTTTTGGGAGTTGAGGAATCTCTTGACCACCTTTTCTCTTTTGGGCTGAAGAAGCACAGCACAGCTGTGCTCAGAGACATCCACAGTGGTCTGAGTCTCAGCCTGAGGGAACAATCAGCTCCTCTGCAACAGATTTCAGCATTAGGCAGAAGTTAGGTAGAACTTCCCACTGACCACAGTTTCAGAGCACTTGGTGTAAGCATAAAGAGCAGATGGCCAGGATGGCTAACAGGGCCAGAGCAGTGGTTCCATCTGTAGCCCTGCAAGCAGTTCCTGCAGCCAAGGATTTGTCACTGACACACACAAAAAAGCAGCTCAAGGCCACACTTAACTATTGCTATATGAAGAGTCCTGGAGAACATCACAAATTAAACAAAATGGTAACGAAATTCAAAACCTGAGTGATGTCTGGACAACCTTTTGTTTCAGCAGTTTTCAGTCGTGCAGAACCTTTTTCTCTCAACTTGGTCCAGCTGGTGGGTGAATGTTTCATCATCAGTGACTGGGAGAGTCCCAAACAGTTCAGGCAATGAAGCCAAAGATCCTAATTGTGAACTGATGGGAATGTGTAAGGAAAGGATAAGGCTCAGAGAAAGGGCCAAAGAAGCAAAGTAGCAATAGCAAAGCAAGTGGGCTACTGATGCAGGGCCCTGCAGGCTGCCACAGCTCAGCTGTTCTGCAGCAGAGATGACAAGCACATCTTTGCTGAAGAAGCTCTCAGCTATGCAACATTCAGTCTTGTTTCCTTCTCTGCTGAATGAAGATGAACAGTAGGTTGATGGTAGATTGAAGCCTATATCCCCCTCACCATGCTAAAATCCCTACCAACTCCTAAAAGGGAACCAGATTTCTGCCATGTTCATTAGCTTTGTCTTCATCATTTCAGTGATTCTTATGTCTGTCAAAATCCAGGTTTCACCTTCACCCTTCCAAGCAAAGAGATCCAGGGCCAGCACTGCTCCTGTTTCTGACCCTGAAAGGCAGAACCACCCCAGACCCTGCAGGAGCCCCAGTACCTCTCCAGTGCTGCAGGGAACTGGTGACCAACAAACACGTGGCACCAGAGCCACCTGGGCTGTGACCAGGTTTTGCAAACATGAACTTGGTCATCCAGAGAACTTCTCTGCTGTAGCTTCATCAAAGACTGGCTTTACCCCCTTGGCTTCAGTGCTTTGAACTTTCCTCCTGAATCCAAATGAAGCACAAATGGGAGCCATTGACACTGTACTGAACTTTTAAGGCTGACACGCTATTTAGCAACTTATTAATGCTAGAGCTTTTGAGGAAAGTTTTCACTCTCCATCCACTCTAAAGAGCTTTGTCGAACTGTAACCATTTTAATTTTACTACAATTGCCCCTGGAGGAGCTGGTGAAAGTTATACCAGCTGTACATTTATTTTACTGTTTTTACCTCCCTTTTTTCTGATCATCAGTCTGTCAAGGCTATCAAGATTTACATTTAAATGTAAAACTGGACTGTCCACCAAATAGCCTTTGAAGCTATTAGCTGTGAAAGATAATCAATTGGGAATGGGCCCCTGCAGAGCACTTTTCAAGCAGTCATCACCAAAAAGCAATTTTGCTGGCAGGCTTTTTTTTTTTTCTTTTTAAATAAAATAATTAAAAAAAATCATGAACATCCCTAACCAATTAAAGTTATATCAATGGCCAATCTAAATGACTTCACAACAAAAGCAAAATTTAACATTGTTTAGGCAATTCACATGATAAATTTGGAACTTTTTAGGAGGGACTAAGAGGCAAGGATTGGCAACTTTCATAATCCCCCAACAACTATAGGTACTTAGAAAAATAGAATGATCCAATATTCTCAGAGATAAGGGAAAGTGCTACTATTTAAGCTAATAAGCCTTATATCAGTCTTTTAAAAACTTCAAAAACAGGTACATTTTTATCACCTCTAACTTTTCAGCTTTAACATGGTATTTTATATTACTGATTTTATACAACTATGTCATCAATTATAGTTCCTTTCCTTTAACAGAATAAAACAAAAACTTGTTTCACAAAGACCTTTAATCTATTAATTATGATTGCTATGCATTATGCAGTTCAGCTTTATGCATTCCTGTTCCTTCAAATTTTCCTTTAGGCCATCATGAGATGTGACTATCTCCAGTATCTCTCTAGGTATTTGCATCTCACTCATCACTGAGGTATCCAAGTTATTCTCATCCTCACAATATACTTCTGAGGTGCAGGTCACCCACTTTAGGTTAGGAATTCAGCAGCACTACTTCAGTAAAAATACATTGTACTAATACAATAATTAAACATTGCCAGCAACAGTACATGGAGACACACTTCCCAAGTATGAAGTTGTGATCTGTGTTAAGAAAAGGCAAGGGATGGGGAGTCTCTTTCAAAGACAGTCATTTAAAGGGTGCAAACAGAACCACCAGGATGATGGCTCAGGGCTGGGTGAATCCAGGAGGATCACAGCTGAGCTGCCTGGATGGCCTTGCTCTGCCTCACCTGGGCCAAGGGTTCCCAGTCTTGAAAAGCTTCCATTTTGGGATCGAAAGAAAAAATGATAGAAAACTGAACAGCTCTGACTAAGAGGGATATGCAGCTTAAGTCTGCTATGTAGGGAAAGCCTTATTTTCAAATGCTGCCTGTATGGATAACAGATTTCAAGAGCTTTCCTTCAGTTTGAAAGCAGCCAATGGGAAACTAAACCTGAAAAGGTTGGAGGTTTCTTCCAGCTTTGTTTTAGGTGTCTGTCACATCAGGCTTGATAAATTAAAAGACCTTCAGGGCATAACATTGTTTCATCCATGGGCACAGGAAGGTATAAATGCATTATTTTATCCTTAAAAAAACCCAAACAAACAACTAAAACGAACTAAAAAGCACACCAAAAGCAATACAAAAAATACCAAACTAAGAACCTCTAAAGGTCCTTAGATGATTTTATGTCAGATAATGTTCAATATTAACCCAGCAAATTCACACATTCTTATCACTAACTAACCAAGAAAGCTTTTGCTTTCAAACATTAAAAGCAAGTTTACATGAGTTCTGAAGCTAGGAGCTCAGAGCCATCCCTACTGCATCTCTGCCAAAGCTGAATTTGTTGTAATATATAATTTCTGTTTCTTGCAGAGCCACTTACTCCTGAAGGTTATAGAATAAATTATCTGACATCACAGTTCACAGAATTCGGCAGAATTACAGCAGCAGACCCTGAACATGAGTTATTTGTTACTCAAATGGCATAAAGTGAGCTAAAAAAAATTTTTTTAAAAAATCCAACTTTGCTTTGTCACAGACTTTTTTACTTCCCCACAACAATGTGAAGTCTCTAAAGGATGAAAGACAGCCGTGTAACCAAATACTGTACGTTTTACAAGTCCCTCTACATGTCCAACAACTGGAATAAAGACAAAGGCAGAACTGGATACCTGAGAGAGAAAAGAAAGCTTTTCCTACGACAGACTTTTAATTCACAATGATACCTGAGACATTATTTCCTCAGGTCACTATAGAAACCTTTATCACCTTACGAAAGGTCATCAGGATAAGTGACAGGAGACATCAGTTTCTCTTAACAATATTGGTTTCTCTTCTTAAAATTTAAATAACAAGGCTAAAGATTTTCCAACCAGAAATGTAAAGGCCATTAGAGTACGCAGTCAATATTCCTGAAATTATAGGATAGAAGCCTTTCCACTGAGGACACAGCAAATATTTCTACTGATGCCAGAGCACCACTTTGCAAAAAAGATAACTGACTACATTTTCACTGTAAATAAATAAAACAGATGTATCTAAAAAAATAACCATTTTCCTAGTTCTAGAGAAAATTTCTTGGCATTCTTCTAGTATTTCTAAAGAATAATTTAAAAACCAGAAGGTACTTTCCAACACAGTCAGATCATTATAGCAATAAATAGCTCTGCCAACATGATTGGGAAATATTCAGATTATAATTTTTTAAGCACAGAAGCCATGTGTATTCAATATAAGTTTGGGTTTCCCCGAGATCCCACAGGAGCTAGTTTTGGGCCAAGTTCTGCTTGCTTTTAGGTCTCATCCCATGTGAGGAGTTGATCACATTTACTGATCCAGGACTGCTTCCTGGAGCTTCTGCATATCCAGTAACCCCCCTTTCACAGGGACAAATTGACGCTGGGTTTGAGCAGGAATCTGCCATTTTGATGCAAATGACCGTTAAAGTGTTTATCAAAACCACATAAAAGATGCTTGCAACACTGAGAGAGGCCTTAATCCAGAGTGCTGCTGGTTTATTGTTCAAATGCAATAATGCATCTTTCTGGGGACTTTGTGCAGGAGCTCTGCTCACACCCAAACTGCCACACTAAAACACAATTAAACTAAAACACAATTAAAGCTGTTGAAGAGAAATTTTTCTTTGGGTTTTTTTTTTTTTTTTTAATGTTGCATATTTCAACCTCAGAAAAACAGAGAAAAAAAAGCACATTCTAGCAGGTATTGCTGAGGATAAGCCTTTGCTTATGTGATACTTGGTCTGGTTTTAAAAAGCAGCATCATGGAGTAACAACAAAATCAAAAAAGGTTGGAAAGGACACAAGAGCAGTGGGGTGTTTAATTGGAAATGCATAAATGCTGTGCACCACTGCTTGGTGTTTTGGTGAATGTTCTTGCTCAGTTTAATCACATTTCTTTAAGCAGTCTTAGAGATTCAGTTTCACAGAAGAGGGAGAGTTCTAACAGAGTGTAGCTCACTACCAGGACTC
This sequence comes from Heliangelus exortis, assembly GCF_036169615.1. Classification (NCBI taxonomy): domain Eukaryota; kingdom Metazoa; phylum Chordata; class Aves; order Apodiformes; family Trochilidae; genus Heliangelus; species Heliangelus exortis. Next base: position 8,242,243 of record NC_092437.1, on the reverse strand, counting down.
CACAAGACAATTGTGTGAAAAGCAGGAGACTGCAGAGAGCAAAACCTGAGCTGAATATCTTGAGGGAAGATGACTGGAATATTCAGTTTTAAATTTCCCTCTCAGGGCCAGTCCAGTGCAAAGCACTGTAAACATCATCCATTTTGTAACAAGTGAGTAGAAGTCAGAAGAGTTTCACAGCAGCAGCCCAGGCAGTGGTTTTGCTCACTCCATGCCACAGGCACATTGTGGGCTCAAGGTTTTTACTACTTGGGCTTGGAGATCACCAGGCAAGAACAAAATCCATCTAAATATTTTCTCCTGGGAAGACACAACTTACTACAGAGCATTAAGGCTATGGCAGAACTCTAGGAAGGAATACAATTTATTTGCCATGTGCTTGAGAGCAAGCAAGCTCTACAAAAGACACTTGTTATGAATTACCATGCTCTCTCAAGGGACAGTTCTGTTGATAACATGAAAAATGTATTAAATGAATATCAGAGATTAAAACAATCTGCTTCAGCCAGCTCCAAAATACAAAGACCATTACTGTCATACACAGAAAAAAAGCCAGAATATTGGAACAGAAAATTGAAAAAAAAAACCAAAACCAAAAAACCAGTAAATTGTCTCCATGTTAGCCTTCGTTATCAGCTTTTTTCTTTTTTGAGGGTGGAGGAAAGAAGTCTCTAGATTGTTCACTTACAACATAATGCAATCAGCTAAACAACGTTGAAGAAGCAACCCTAAGCTTTGTCTATTCATTCACACCATTTTGTTATCTTTCCTGTTTATCTTAGAGGCACACAGAGGACAGAATGAAGGTTAGTCTTTACAATATGACAAATCTACTGGCTTCCTATTTTAGAAGGCAAACAAGCCTTTTTGTGAAACTGAAAAGCAGATAACAGAGCTGTGTAACGTTAAGTGTAACATTAGATAGAACATGAGATTCCTGGAGGTGGTGGTGCATCCCCTGGGTGCAGGTCTGTTAGCAAAGCACAAACACAGATAAATTGCAATCCAAACTATCAGCTTTGTCAAAATCTCTCGTTTTGTATCATTCTTGTACTGCAAGACAACTCTGCAGCTGCAAACTATGAACTAACTAAAATTAATTGATTCAAAAATGAGTTTAACTTAGCCTCACAATTTAAGTTCTGGGCATAAATCTGCTTCACGGTATCTTAGCAGTAGAAACCTTGGGAGTTTTTATTTGTTGCTTTTTATCTTAAATGAGAGCAGGATTTTTTACAGCTAAGCTTTTTATAACGCCTTATAAAAAGGTATATTGAAATGGTTTTACCCAGGAAGGGGTTAAGAGCAAGGACTGCTTAACAGGAAACATCATCAGGCATGACAGGCCACACACAGTTTATCTAGATCTGTAGCACCACCTATAGATGATACATAATTACTTCATGCTTATGAAACAGCATGCGGAGGTCCTTCATACAAACAAGTATATGAAAATTAATGGCACTTTTCAGTTTCCAGCTTGTAGTAGAATTGCACTTTAAGTTTTCAGATGAGGTACAAATTTCTATAGCCAAGCATGCCTACCAGCAGCTAGTCTAACTACCTCCAAACTTTTATCTTCAGAAGCCCATCAGTAGTAACCTTCTGCCACTAGCTCTAAACCCAGAGCAGCACATGCCCAGCAGCTCTTGTCCCACGGCCCAGGCTGAAATTTCCTATCTAGAAAAGAAAGATCCATCACTGGGGACTCCTGACATGCAAGCTCCTCAGTGGGGCTACTTAAACTCTGTATCCGTAAGACTTGTAGAAATTAAAAAACAATTATCCTTGAGATCATCAGCCTTCATAAAATCAACCAACAGAAACAGTGGGAAGATGGCATGAGAGCGAGCAGGCACAGAGGCAAACTTACTGGTGACAAAACCAAGTATGTGAGGACAGATCAATTTGAACTCTTTTGTCTTAAAATAAAGGGAAATTGTACAACTGGTACTCTCACCTGCTCCATCCCTGGTTTGATCTTGGTGCTGGTTTACCATTTATTGTGCTATGCAGATCCAATCTGAAGCAGCCCACCTCCCTCTGCACATGAAACAGACTTGAACTTCCAAATGCACTGAGCTTCCCCAAGTTTGCTCTCCTGCAGCTCAGCTGCTTACCAGCACATGCCACAGCCTGGGCACTGGTGCTGCTGGGAAGCACAGATCATCATACACTTACCTGGGATGCCTTTCATCTTCCAAGTGCTTTACAGGTAGTCCCAGTATAGCTGGATGTAATGCTCAGGTCTGTGCTACAGGCACAACAATGAAACATGACTGTTGAGCCCCAAAACAGCAATGCCAGCATTAAAATTCATGGCTCTCAATGACTGATCAGTGATCTGATGTAGTAAAACCCTCCCACCTACTTAAAATTTATATAAAACAGGTGTGCTTGGTGACTTGGAGCTGGGTCTTGTCAGCTCCTTTAATCACCCAGCTGTAGGGAAGAAATAACTAACAGGTGACAAACCTGTATCACTAGAAAAGCTGGAGAACAAGTGTAGATCATAATAAACCCTGAAATACACCTGTCAGTGAACTTAGAACTTTTGCTTCATATTCAATACAATATTCAATACAGCATGGGGCTAGGAAACAAGATTGTAATGACTTTTTCATTAAGCATTTATGAAGTTTCCCTATCTTACTGGAGTGTGGTCTTTTCTGACATCTACAAGTGTCAGGTGTACTGCCAGACTTTAAAACCCAGATATTAAAACCAAGATTATTGGGAAATGGTTTTTTGTTTGAAAAGAATATTTAGAATCAAGGAAAGTAGAAGAGATGTATCTTCAAAAATAGCATTTCCCATAAATAGTGAAGGCAGCAATACTGGAATATTCAAGCTTAAAAAAAACCCCTTATTTTAACAAAAAACGAAGGTCACATTTTCAAGAAGAACTTGTGTGACTGTACTTGTGAGTTTTCCTACTCTTCATTTTAAAGCAGGAAGCCTTACACTGTATGTAGAGTATGTACCACACAGAGGGAAGGAGTGGGGAGCACCCCCACATACACAAAATAAAGGCTGTATGAGCTAAAAAGCTGAGGCCTGTTCAGAAAGTGGCCCTAAGTATATGACCTTATATGCTTTCCAGGCATGTTTTTAGCACATAAAGCAATCATTCAACATCTCCCACTAGCAAACACTGTGAAATTTAACTTGACTTTGATTCCCCAAGAGAGGATCTCAGAGCTAGTTCTGATAAGTTTCTTTTCAGTCTTCATGTAAGTTAGCAATTGTCCTTGGGATGCTGTCTGGCTGTGAAATCATTTCCAATTTTTGCAGGCGCAGGCACCTACAGAGCTGTCTATTTTCCCACATTGAGAGTCTGCTCTTTAACTAGATAGTTTGGTGGTGAAGATGTTATTAACTACCACTACAAGAATGTTCCCCAGATAGAAGTTCTTTCAAATACAGTCTAGAATTCATTCATTATAGTAATGTGCATCATATAATGTTAAATTACCACCTCATTGTGATCCAATCTCAATTCATGCTAGAGTTTCAGACCTTGGATTAGAATCCATTTTGTTTTTTAAATTTTAAATGGAATGAATTTTATCTTTTCCTTTTTCCTTTTTAACTTAAAAAGAACAGAGCCAAAACATAATGCACTTTTACCACCCATGCAGTTACAGACAGGCAGCATAAAGATAAAACCAAAATTTAAGTAGTGTTTGTAAAAAATATATTTGCAGTTGTTTTGTTCTTTAAAACACAGGTGTCTCTGACAGAGATCCCTGATATATATATATATGTATAATTTGCAGTAGTATTCTTGCTAACAAAGTTAGTACTACTGGATAGACAAAATTCTTTTGTTTTCTAAATTTGACTAAATTTGATCACCTGGTCTTCTGCAGAAGCATTTCCAGATTAAGTGCCAGGTGCTAGCCACTTCTACAGATAACAAAGAACAGCACCCTTAAACTTTACCAGGGCTGCATTAGACTTAATAGTAGATGTTTCTTACAGATCAGACATGATGAAGGTGCAGTTAATGCATAAGTAGCACGTAATTGAAACAGATTTCACTTAAAAATATACTTTGGAATAGCTTGGACTATTACCTTTTTGTGTGTGCCTGAAAGAATGAGTCTGCTGCGAAGGTAATTCATCATAAGGTGAGGCTTTCTTATTTTAGCCACCACAATACAAGAATCAAATTGTGGGAAGCTTTACTGCTTGGTGAAATTGTCAACAGTTGCTTCAGTGCTCAGATTTTACAAAGAACACAGCCTGTATTTCAATAGAGGCACATAAACAAACACATCCTCTGTTTCACGTACAAGATGCATGTTTTCACATACAGGTAAGTAAAATGAGCAAGTGGAAGGTATTGGGCTTTGTAAGACATATCCTGCATTCATATATGAACTGTGCATTTCTGCTGACTTCAGCACTGCCTCTGAGATTGAAATTTCTAGTACTTTGAGACTAATCTGGTATGGAGTCTGCTGGACACAGCAAAGCTGTATGGGCTCCACTTTGAATGATAGAATAGGTCTGCTTAGGGGCTTCTGTGTGAGAGGATGAAGAGAAGATAGGAGGAGGGGGAGCTGAAGTGGACACTGTTATACTCTGGCCTCCATCACTAACCACAGTCACTTCTGCTGCTCCTTCTTGTATCAAAGCATTAAGGCCTTCTAAGTCAGAGCAGCTGATTCCAGAGCTGGTGATGAAAGCTTGATTTGCTGAAGCCTCATGACTGCTGACAGGAGCAGCAGGGATCAGGGTTTGGTGTAAGGCGCTTCCATCGCTTTGGTCGTGGGTTGTGAGAAGAACTGCTGGTTGTGCCACAGGCCCTGCTTCACTCTGAGATATGGGAGGTGGAGGTGGTGCCAACAAACTGACTTGGCCCAGAAGCTGCAAGCGGCTGTTGGCAGAGAGGTCTTCCTGATTCTGGCTAACTAATGTAGGAGGCACAACATTCACTGATGCAGCCTGAACAATACTGCTAGTCTGAGGGACCTGATGACCCACAATGATCTTGACCCTTCCCTCATTGTATGGAGAAACCTGAGCAGCCTGAAGTGGGACCTGGAGGTGACTGACAGTAATTGGGGCAGTGGTTTGCCGACCGGGATCCATCTGGAGCTGCAGAACAGCCAGTTCATTATTTTTGGATCCATTATACATACTGTGCTGCTTCTTATGACTCCTAAGAGAATCTTCTCGGACAAAGGAAGCATCACACAGGTCACACTTAAATGCTTTTTTGGCATCCAGTTTGGCAACTTGCCTGGAGCCACCTTGCTTTGGCCTATCTCCTTCCTTCTTCTCTACGGTTTGCTTCTTGGTCTTGACTTTGTCACCATGAGCCTTCCTCACATGAGTTGTCAGGTTGCTCCGCTGCTTGGTATCAAAGCTGCAGAACTCACATTTGAAGGGACGATCCTTGCAGTGGATTCGCTCGTGCACTTTCAGAGCTGCCTTGTTGGAGCAGGAGTAGTTGCATTCTGAGCACTTCACTGGCTGCTCAGGCTGATGAGTTCTTACGTGGTGCCGAAGGCTGGTTTTGTTTCCACACTGGAAGTCACACTCTGGACACTTGAGGGTGTTTTCCATGCTGTGCTTTATACGAATGTGTGATTTCAAGTTTCCTTTCATGGCACAGCGGACCTCGCAGAACTCACATTTGTAAGGTTTCTCCCCAGAATGAACACGCATGTGCCTCTTCAAGTCTGAGTTGATTTTAAATTTAGCAGGACACATCTGACATTGGAAAGGAGCATCTCCTGTCAACAAAAAACACAGTTCAAATTACAGATGAGACACCAAGATTGGAGACACCATTGCTATGATGTCCAGCTGACTTGTTCTAAGCATCTGTAAACTCCCGACATATTTTCAACATTTAGAAAACTTTAACAGGACATTATTTATCAGCTGGTCACTCTCTATGAGCATGCCTGCCCACATCTGTTGCTTTTTCATATTTGCATCCTAAGTATTCTCCATTTTTAGTTCATTTTGTGTTCAACATGCTTTGGAGAACCGACAAAAGCTTATCATTTGTCCCTCTTTAGTAACAGTGTATATCAATAAGTGCTTAAAATTAATAAAGTAAACAATGTAGCTTTAACAGCAATATTTGTGAAATCTAAGTAAACAACATAAACACATTTGTCTTGGCTTTACAGTACAAGATTTACAGGGAAGCTTGTAGGCTAATTTTAAACCTAAGTGACTGGTAGGCTGCTGCAGAAACAGATGCTTAATGGGCATCTGCCTTGCTGCTCAACCCTATATTCCTTCCTGCCTCTCTTGTACCAACATCTGTTCACATGGTGAGTCTGATGAGCTGACAAGAAGAACTGATTAATTTTTTTTTTTGCCTGGTTCATGTGGTGCACAAATACTATTGCTGGCACAGAATGGCAGTGGAAACTCCTCTCTACAGCATAGGGAGATGTAGGGACAAAAGTCATACCTAGGCCAGTGTCAGGTGTCTGCACAACTATAGTGTTTCTACAATTATAGAAAAAAAAAAAACCAAAATCAAACCCAAACAAAACCAAAGAAGGATCACAATGTCAATGTGAGACTAATGAAACATGCATGCAAGTCTCTGACTCTGGGGAAATGTGCTTACACAGATAAGTAACATTAAGCTTTTGTTTTTCTGACACTGCAGCGACCACAAAAGAGGTATTTGCCCCACACAGCACACCTAATTATGTCCCAAAGATGAGTTCAACAAAATCTAATACCAGTTTGTATTCAGACAATATCAGTTTGCATTCATGCAAACAGGTGCATAAAACATAAAATATTCATAAGTGGTTTGGGGTTTTTTTTGAGTAATACTGCTGATCCAGAAAACTAACAATGTAGTTGAAAGTTAGGTCAAATGCTTAACTGATAAAGCATGAAAAATGGATATACTCATCTGCAAGACCTCTGTAAGCTTGTTTTTGTCAGACTACCTATACAAATAATGATTTGAATTTATTTGAATTGCCTGGACCTAAACCATCATTTTGCATTTTCTTTATTTGCAGGCTTGTATCACAGCAGGCATGGCCAAATTTGAAGTCACTAAATAAAATCCAAAGCAAACCTACCAACCCAACTAAATAACTGTTAACCTTTTTCTTTAATCTAAGTATGTAGTTCTCTAAACTACCTAAGCATAAAGTCTTTAGGGAGGTATTACTTTGAAAAAGTGGAAGAACTGTGTTATTATGTTCTAAGACATGCTTGGTGGGGAAAGGAAAAAGAAAACGTGCTTAGTTCACCAAGAATTTATCTTCTTTAATTATCAAAGTGCAAATGGCAGATTTATTTTGTAAGTTAATAATTTATAGAGTTTGTGATAGCTGTATAATTTTGCATAGTTTGCTTATCCAGCTACATCTGTCATACATTTAGCTGCAAATTTTTCAAATCAAATTGTGGCCTACTGTGCTAATCCATGTATCTGCTTAATAATTGAGATACATAGTGCATTATCTATATTAAACAGATTTTATTAATGAAGATGTACTCTTTGTTAATCTGTTTATTTTACAGTAGCTTCACACTCAGCTACTGAATTTTTATTTGCTTTGCTGATGAAGGCACAGTATGTATTTCAATTACTTAATTTTCACGTACAGGGTAGCACAATATATAAAAAAGAATTAGTTATTTTACTGAATATAACAAAATATGTTGGCTCTGTTTATTTAGAGTGGTCTATTACTTAGATTTCTTCATAGTTCTGTCCATATAGAATCAACACTTACAGAATATAGCTTAAAAAAAACAAATAAGTGTCTCATCCTGGAATTATTAATTGTAAGAGTAGTTTTACTCAACAGGAAACTGATCTTTAATTGACTTGTTCAACAAGTAATGCTATGTTGATAATCTCACTCTAAGCAATGAGGGTTACACTTGCCTTCCAGAGAATGACTATATATGATTATATTCTACAGTATATAAGTAATATATATTCTACATAGCAGTCTTAATTTTCCCTTAAAACTCGCTGTGTGCGTAATAATTTTGTAATTTAACAAGAAAGAAATAATTACTTTCCAAATTCTTGTGACCCCTTTCAGAGAATAATAATAAAAAGGTCCTGTTACAAAAGAGGATTTTGGAGAAATGGAAGAGACAACAAAAGACTTAAGTTTTAGCATAATTAAGTTGCTTAATATTCAGACTGATCTGCCAACAAGAAAGAAGGTAGCCTAAAACTATTTTCCAACTATTTTTCAACTCTTTCCAACTATTTAATCTCACAAAAATCTAACTGCTGAAAACAGAAGAGAACCATGATCATTCACAGGTTTTCCCACAGCCAAATTCAGAGCACACCTGCCCATATACCTAAATGCACATGACCAGGGGGAAACATAATACCATTGTGTGTTTACTAACAGATAACTTCTCAAAACAACCCATACAATTTTGACTGACTATCACATCTTTTTACATAGGAATAGAAAGAGGAAAACTTGTAAAAGAACTGCCCAACAGTCCTGCCTGTTCCATCCCAGCAGATTTGTGAAGTATAAAAGAATCTTTTCTGCTGGAGATGGATTGGTTTAGCTCTCCTCTCCTTCACAATGCACAAGGGATTTATTTCTTCTATTACTCAAAATAAATCCCATCTTGCACACATCTGAACTAATGTTGTTTAGTACTTGAATTCAGTATCAGATGTAAGATAGGTTCAAAGCTAATCTAGTAATCACTGAACCATAACCACCTTGCAGCTAAAATTCACAGAACTAATCAAATGTATAAAAGACAACACAGAAACTAATCCAGTGCTTTGGATTAGGTGAAAAACAACATCTGAAGACAACTGTACAAAGACAACAGTACAGCAGTATCTTTATAGTGAATCTCTTCTAGGAACCATTTATAAGAGAAAATCTAATTAAATGGAAACTTAAACAAACAATGCATATACAAAATTATTCAAAGTTTGTAAGCCTGGAGGTTAACTCTTTCTATCCATAGAACAAAAATCATATGGGCAGAATATATTTTTTGCTGCTCATACTACTCTGTTAAGGTCCATCAATCTGCACATGGACAATATCACAAAGAAAGGTCAAAAGAAGGTGTAACTGTAACTTAAATTGGAAATTACTTTCTAACGTACCAACGCAAAAAAAAATTATGCAGCTGAGGTTTGCACTGATGTAATTAGCTCAATTATAAAATAATTTCAGTGCTTCTAATACAGTAGGCCAGATATAAGAGATAGAAACCTAGATGCTTTTAATCAATCAATCCATAAATCAGATCCTTCTGTTATACTGGTTTAAGAACATCAAATAGGCAGCTTCAAAATTAATATAGAAGGAAATCTACCAAGAATTAGATGTCCTCTGATTGCTTCCAGGTGTTCTTTCTTGCTATAGAACTATGTTGTCCTACTTGATTCTAAGCCCAAGAAATTCACAGAAACTGCAGGTTTCTGCCCAGGTGCTTTTGAGAACTCCAGCAGGCCCTTGCTGGCAACTTGACACCTGTACAATTTAAAAAGTCTTCCCTACGACTTTCAACTATCTGCACAACTGAATTTTAGCACCAAGTTACCTGTGTGGGATCTGAGGTGCACAGTCAGCTGGCTGGAGTTGCGGCTGGCGTAGGGACAGATCTGGCACTTGAACGGGCGCTCGTTGGAGTGAATGCGCTGGTGCTTGTTGAGGCTGCTGCTGTCAGCTGCTGCATAGTCACAGTGCTTACATTTGTAAGGCTTCACCCCAGTGTGGGAATGCATGTGCATCTTCAGCTTGTCTTTACGACTGAAGCATTTGTTACAAACTTCACATTTATGGGGCTTGTCTCCTTGGAACAGAAGAACATTAACACATCAAGAATTTTTGCACCGTAAGGATGCTTTTGCAATTGAAAAAACAAAACAAACACACACTAAATAGAAGATTGGGATGGTTTTCAGAAGTTGGATGTTGGATTGCAGCAGCCATCCTAGCAGCTAAGAACTCTTCTGCCAGAAGGCTGCATGATCAAGTGCAACAAACTTAGAAGATCCTTTGGAACTTCCTCCCCTTATAACTCTGAAATTGCTATTTAGAGGGTAGGAAGGTGAAATGCTGGAATCACTGTTTCATGATTTGAGGAACAAACTAGATTTATGCACCACCACCACACTGTACCCTGATAAAGACATGGGCTGCACTCCAGAAATTCAACTGTGCCTTAAATCCATGTACAGCATTTGTGTTTGATAGCTGTGAGTGGTACTGCCCACAGCTGGACAACTTAACAACAAAACAGCCATTTCCCAGGAATGGAGAAATACAATATTAGAATGTACAGACATATGTGGACATTCTACCTAATTTATCTATAGATATGTTATTTTGCAGGAAAACACATTCTGACAAAATTCCAGAATGAGGAAACCTACAGTAAAACATAGTAACAATATAAACCTGTGTGTGTTCGTAGATGACGTTCCATATCCTTCATACCATAGGAAGTCTTGAACTGGCAACCTGAAAATTGTAAGATTAAGAGAATTAAATTTAAAGGAAAATAGAATAAAACCCCCATACTACCATATTCAAGGCATTGTATTTCTTTTCAAGAACATTGTATTTAAAAATCAGTATTAACAGAAAACAAATTCTCCATCTTGTTTACTCACATCTACTTAAAATAATGATTGGCTCAGCTATGATCTTCAGTTTTCTAATGTTTCTAGGAACTAGTTCACTATATTACTGTTTTCTCTGAGCTTTGAAACACATTTTCTACAACCTCTGCCCAGGTTTTGAGATGCTTTTAACACTACACAAGGCATGGTGGAGGAACTAATTAATTACACCTATGAATTCAAGTTAGAGCAACTGGGAAGTCAGGTAACAGCTACCATTCAGGAATTCTGTCCAAGTGGAAAGTGCTACAGTTTTAGAGCACAGAAATGAATGCCAACCATTTGAAATGTGCTTTTCAAATGAGGCTTCCAAAAAGTGACCATAACTTCTGTTACCATTAATATGACTCGTCTACATGACTGTTTCTGCACACATTTTCTGCATATTCCATAGTTTTTGTGCATTATGGTCCCAAAATACTTTGCTTCAATCCATCCTTATAAAAATGCTAGCTGAACGAAGACAAAATATAATGGAATACTTCTCATGTACAACAACATCAGTTAGCAAAAAAATAATAAGACTCTGCTCTTACACTGCTACTGGTGTGGGTATAGGCCACTGCTTATACACAAACCCACTGCAGCATTGCCAAAGTTTACCACAGCACAGCACCAGTGTCTAAGGACATATGAAATCAAAAGCTGCTCCTGGAATCCATGGTGGTACATCACACCTTTAGTAAGTGGGCTGCCTTTCAGGTTCAGCTCATCTTAACTGCTTAGGACAGAGAGAGCTAATCTGCATATTGTGTATGAGACCTATCAATTTTAAAATGAAAGGGCAGAAGGTACAGTTCACATCTTACCTGGATAGCAGCAGTTTAGTTTCTTCTGTGTAAGTGAGGAAGAAGATTTTCTTGACCGTGCTTTTGGTGGTGTAGAGACAACAGCAGCAGCTGGAGGCTCAGTGCTTTCACTGGGTAGGTATGTTTGATAGCCATGCTCAAACACAAACTCTGGTGCAGAAACTAAACATATAAAAGGCATCATTTTGCAAGCATTAGCTTTTCCAATGAGAAAAAATTTGTTATTTTCTAGTTTCATTAATTAATTATCTGTTCAGTTTTTTCCAGCAACATTCCTGTTCCTGGTTTCCTATTCAGCAGGAAGAGGGAAAGGCTTTTCTCTCCCTTGCTCTCACTGCCAATTCTGTCATGATGCAATGAGCCATGCTGAACCTAGTACAACCTAGACAAGTATACACACTTGTCTCCCTCTGAATCCTATCTGACTGCACTGTTCAGTTTCTTCAGGACTTCAGCTTCCTCTGAAGCCTGTCCAGGTCTTGCATTAATAAATGTTTGCTTGTTTTTCAACACTGGCTACAGTGCTACAGCCCAAAGGAGAAAACACTCAAATTATTTATATGACAAATGTTGTCAAAAAGATACCATGTAAACAACTTTTTTTTTCTACATTTTTAAAGTTCAGCCTCTTTCAACTATGCTGTTTTTAGCTGCTACTCACAAGAAGTAAAACTACCTCAGCCAAAATAGCAGCTTTTATATCAATTAAACAACCCTATACCCCAAAAGGGCAGAAGGATATAACTACCCTTATTTTAAAGATGGGTAAATATGAAGCAGAAAAATGACTCATCCAAAACCCTCACTGAGTTGAGGGATTATAATACAGAAATTCCTGGAAGCAAGCCCTGAATTCAGTTTGTTTCATTGCTCTTCCAGATTCTCTGTCCTAATCTGTCTATCCCAATTAGAGTCAAACAATTTGGATTTTAGTAAGGTACCAGACCAAAATAAAGTAAAACTATATATAGAAGGGAAAACCTTCAGACATGGAACAAAACTCTACTTTTACTTAAATGTCTGCCAGCTCTGGACCTTACTTTAGCCTTTGTATAGGGCAGAAATTTTGAGTAATATTTTTCCTGTCAATTTGTTGTGGGAGCAGTGCTAGGGAATGCAGTGTTCTCACATAAAAAGGCCTGAATTGGCACCTGAAAGCAATTCTGTGCCTGTTTTTCATCAAGAATGGTCTTAGAAAACAAAATGCAGAGTGATTTGATTATTTTTCATAAGTATTAACAATGTTAATTAGTTTGTACAAGTTGGTTACCCAACACCTTAGACTTAAGCAATCCTTGAAATGAACTTGCAATTGAGATGCAAATTAAGTAACCACTGTCATACCAAAAAACAAGAAGGCAGCAAGCCCCCTTTCTTTTTTCTTCCTTTACTTGCAGGAATGTGACAATTCATGTGAAAACTGTGTTATATGAATAATGTGTTATTTTCACTTGGGGTGATGGGGACACAGGAGCAGAGGGAGGTGGAACATTGCCACTTGACTTAAGTTGCTTGCTCTCAAGCTCCTGTAACACCAAGGTACCTGTGATGGTTTGGGTCTCTGAAGCGATGGTCCTGGTTGTGGTTTGGGTCTGTGTCGATGGTACCGTTTCTTCCGACACAAACTGGACCGTGCTGGTGGCCCCGGCTGCTGCACTGGTGAGCTGGCACCCGCTTTGCTTGTGCCCCACAAAGGCATCGAGGTTATTGAACTGCTGCTTGCAGATACCACAGATGTGGATGTCGGGGGTCAGCTCCACCAGCACGGTGGTGCCACCAGGAACTGTGGAGACAGGAGCAGGGTAAAGACCTCGTCCCGCGAAAAAGGAAATGGGTGAAACCTCTCAAAACTGACAATCAGACACAGCACTGACCAAACGCCCCCGGGGTGGCCGAGCCCTGACCAGAGCTGCGGGGGTCAATGAGGGGCCCCGGGCCGCCCCTGATCCCCGGACAATGTTTCTGCAGAGGCCTCAGGGACCCCGGCGGAGGGGTCCCCGACACCGCACCCCGCGGAGCGCAGCGCAATTGGCCTCGGCCCCGCTCCACGGAGCTCTTCCCGGGTCCCGCGGCCTGTGCGGGCCGTCGCCCTCACCCAGATTCCCGGGTTCCCCCCCCAGCCAGGTTCCCGGGCTCGGCTCCCGCCCGTTTCTTGCGCTACTCAGGTTTCGGGGCCTGCCAAGGCCCCAGCTCAACTCGCTTTCCGCCGCGCGGGCCCCGGAGCGCGCATACCCCGCTGTCGCGCAGCGGCACTTACACTGCACGGGACTGGGAAAGGCCGGCGCCGCCCCCGCCGCGCTGCCGGGGTTCATGGCGGCTGCGAGCCCCGCACACCGCCTCTGCCACCTGCAAAGGGCTTATTCCCGACAGGGAACCTTTCCCCCCCGCGCCTCTCGGCCGCCGAGCGGGGGCGGATGTGGATGAGCCGAGCATGCTCAGTGGCAGCGGCGAGGCTGCGGCTGCCCTCACGTACCGGCGGGCTGAGGGCTGCAGGCGCTGTCGCCTCTTCCTTTCACCTCTTCCTTTCACCTCTTCCTTTCACCTCTTCCTTTCACCTCCTCCTTTCACCTCCTCCTTTCACCTCCTCATGGCCGAAGCTGCTTCTGTTCCTGCCCGAGCTCCGCCACGGAGCATCCCTGACAAACCAAACCCCTGTCATTAAAGCCCTTTGCCCGCCAGTGCGAGGCCTGCGAGCTCCGTGAGAACAACAGCCCCAGATGCGGCATTGCCGGGACACAGTGTGGGGCTGCGGCCTCGGTGCTGCAGCGCTCCTTACCCCAGAGGCCTTTGTCTTAAATTAGGGCTTTAATGTGTCTACCAGTGCCTGTGGGACTGACAATGATTTTGGGCTGCTGGTGGGATTAAATCTTGGGGCAGAAGCGGTGAAAACTAGCCTTGAGTTTTGGCCTTTCCTTTGGGGCCGTGTTACTGGCTTTCATGTAAAAAACTATATTGGTAGCACAACACTAATAACTGGGCTGAAAACCAGACTGGTTGTTCAGGTATAATTGTCAGGAAACTTACCTGATATTCCAGCTCTTTCTACCAATCATACTTTCCAAGACCTGTCTCCTTACAAGCTATTTCTCCTCCACAAACTCTCAGCCTTTTTTGCAGTCACGTTTACCCCAAATCTTGAGGATTTCATTTAGAGTATCAAATCTGATAACCACTGAAGTTACTGGAAAGCCTCTCCATTGTTTGGGTTTCTGGATGTAGGCCTCAGTGTTGCAGGCAGATGGTTTTCCTCCAGGGCTTTCCTTTCAGATGACACCTTTTTGGGGAGGATTGACATGTTTTGTGCCAAGTGCGTTCAGTGCTTTGCAGCAGCAAAACGGCTTTGCTATTTTGGAGTGCCAGCTCACTGAGAGTTACACTGCTTTGCCCTATATTAAAAATATAGGTATTCAGGAAAGACCCACATTATAGATCCACTGAGTAGAAAATAGAGATTTGGAAGGCAGGTGGCCTTTAATTCTGGTAGATGCCTTTTACTACTTGAATTTCACCAGGCTTTAAGACACACAAAGTTCCATTTGCATGTGATCAGTAAAGACTCAGCATTTGGCAGCCTAAGTTCCTTACAAACACATTCCATCCATCCAGGCTCACGCTGCTTTCAGACTTGTGTTAGGCACCAATATTTCTTGTGTTCTCTAGGGAGTGCACAGTAGTGGGGAGAAGAACATTTACCTGGTGATACAGCGATGAAGTGTCTGGGAGGGAGCAGAACAGACTAACATGGTTGAATAAAGATGATACAATGTGGATTAACATAAATGGGAAAACAAAGTCTTTGCTTTCTCCTGTGAGTTTGATTTTGTTGCTGAATGATTTTATAGCTATGTGGATGTAACTGCATATTCATTAATAAATGCAGAATAGTTTATGTATGCACTAAACATACCCTGAGTTTCAGATGCCAGTTCATATTACAGCTGAAGTTTTATTTTCCTGGGAAAGTGGTATCTGCTTGACATTTCCGTTGACCCATTTTGCCAAAACAATATAGCACAGACATGGGATTGTTAGGGGGCCAAGATAAGACACAAAAGGTGATAATCCTTGTTCCGGCCTTTGAAACCTGCTAACTGTGTTTGATAGTTTGTAGTGCTGCTTGCAAGGGTCAAATTTATCTCATTTCAAGACCAGGTATATTAGAATCCAATTTCAGATTAAAATTTAAGACATTAAAGTACTAACAAAGAAGGAAACCAAATATATTCCACACAATGCATATGGAACGTGGAACATTAATAGGAGTTTCAAAATTTATTCATAATCCTCTCTCATCCCCAAAATAATAAAAATTAAGTAATTAGGGAATTACTGATTTTGGAAATATAGATGGTTTTCTGGTTGCATGGTTACACAGCCAGTACCTATACAACAACACAGAAATAGGAATGTGGTTAATGGTGATGAGACTGTTTTGGGAGTATATCCAAAAGAAATTAAATCTTATTCTAAGAGTAATCAACCTGAATCTAATTTTCCACAGTACAGATAGAGCTGTAGAACTGAAAGCTGACTATTGGCTAATTTTGCTGTTTTTTTCCAGAGTGCTGTGACCCATTTCCAAAGCTGACAGAGTGTCTGCATGTCTGTGTATCCACCAATTATAGTTACAGTCACAGGTGTACCTTGGAGTATAGGATAACTTATTTTAATCTATTTCTCCATTGGTTTAATGCCTTTTCATTAGAATAGAAGTCTGCTTGACTTGATTAGAAAAAAAAAACAGGCATTGTGCTTTGCTAGAAGTGGATTTTCATTTATCCAAGGACATGTAATGACAGTTGGGCAGGCTCTGTGCCCCCCTTTTGACTGCCAGAACAAATAGAGCAGGGAAGGAGTGTTGCAGCTGTACTCACTGATGTGCTTGCTTCTTCAGACTCAGTGTCAGGGTAACAATATTTGATTGATACAGGGATGGTTTGAGGTTGCACTGCTCTGTCAGATATGAATATTTTCATGTTGGGTGTGTTACCAGCTCTTCTAGAAACATTTGTTCCATCATTCAGTTGGACACTGTTAATGAGAAGTGTTCAGTTAACTTACAGGAAAAGATTCAGAGCTGACTGGACTGCTGCAACTGGGATCTGAAAGAGGAATTCCCTCCACCTCTTCCATCATTCCTTCCAGCACTATTGCAAAAAGTGCTTTGGTCAGTAGCAAACTGAACTGTGGAGTTTAACTGTGCTGGCAAGGGTTGAAGGCAACTGGAAGGAAAGTGATTGGTCTTGGGCTGCTCTTGCATTGTTCTTCCCATCTCTGTTATTTCCCAGCATGCTGCAAATACAGCTTGGCTAAGAATTTTCAGGGTTTTTGTTTTTTTTTTCACTGGGAGAAGAGAGGGTGAGGCCAAACGAGTACTTTCCACAGGGCCATCTGCATTTTCATAATGTCTGTGGTGGGAAAAGTTTTTCAGATTCAGGCAGCTATGTGTGGACAAAACCAGAGAGAGAAAGGTGCCTGCACAAGAAGAACCAGTAGCCTGCAATGCATATTCCTATGGTTCAAGTCCTTGGCCTCTTACAGCTTAAAGTTGTATTAACTGTCAAATCACTTGCTCTGGGTTTTGTTTTACATGTATGGTTAAAAGAAGAAGAAAAACCAGCCAATAGTCACTGACTTCAGCATAGTGAAGAGCTTGAAATACTTAAAAAAATGCCTCATGTCTTTGGGATAACTGCCACTGTCTGATCCACTGCTGTTTACAAGACCCCCTGACATCTGGCACTTCCAAATATAACGTAAGCACGTGACTTAAAAAAGATTTGACTTAACAGTTATATCACCTCTTTGCATAAGATCTTTGTAGTGAAATGATTTCTGAAACACAGGAGGATGTGGGTAGCATGGCTCACAGAGATACCAATTATCAAATGCACATTTACTGGGAAAGCTCTTTGAGGCTGGCACTGCTCACTGCTTGAGGTTTCAGCAGTACTTAGCCTGATAAAGGCTCAATTCTGGCTTTGGCGTGAACACTGAAAACACCATTATTACCTTATTAATAACTAATAACACAGATCAGGACTTTATCAAACAATGTTTTGGACAGAGAGTTTTCATTTTACTGGATGAGGATTGATGTCTTGGAGTATAACACCGTACCAAGCACTTGAGTCATCGAGCAGAGCTCTGCTGAGATCACACTTGACACTATTTCCAGCCTCTAAGGCATAAATCAGTATGCATGTGTAATCCTCATCACCCTTAACCTGACTGAAATGAAAATACTGCAGTGCTTCAGGCTCCCTACAAGTGCAGTGCAAGCAAACAAGGCCCAGAAAAGACAAATGTCAATCATGAGAGAGAAAGAAAAACAAATTAGAAGCATAAAAAAAGTCAGGCTACATCGGAGCCTCAGAGACAGGCATTCCCAGGCACTGTGTTGCAGAGCTGTGGCTTCAGTGCTTTCCTGGAGACAGACAAGGGATGTGTAGACTTTTACCTCCATGAAGAGCTTCTGTCCATACCCTCCCATCATCTGAGATTACACAGGGGAAACGTATCCTGCTTTGCAAGCTCAGAGGAAAAATCCCAAACAACCTAACCCAGATCTACTGAAGGGAGTTGTCTGTTGAGCTAGAGAGGGAAACAAACCCTGACATCAAGAAAGCCCTTTAAAATATTATATAATTTATTGTTTTGTTTGCCTCTCTGGTTGGAGGACGATAGCTTTAAAAAAGAAAAAAAAATATGGAAACCATAGTTATGAAAATATAAATGAAGAACATTCTAATAAGACACATAAAAAACCCCAAGAATTTTGCAATAAAAGAATACTAACTTGGTTATAAGCTCATGGTCACCGAAGAGGGAAAGCTTATCTCTCTTGAAGGCCTTGGTGTGAAAACATCACAAGTGAGACTGGGATGTGGCCTAGGGGACAGACAAAAAAGAAATGTAAATTATAATTGAAAATTTCAAGACACTGAAGATGGAGTCAAATGAATGGTGGATTTAGAGAAAAAAGCACAGCCAATTAAAATACCTTGAAGATTCAAACCCCATTTTTTAGCATTTCATAATTATATTGATGGATAATGACATACACAGCAACATAAATGCACTGAGCTCAAATTAATTATGTTAAAATAATAGGTAATCTGTCTCCGTGTTGATAACATATAATTATGATGGTGTTTTTCAAATGTTTTAAAGTAACGTCATTTCATTTCATAATGTAAGGTAGGGATTTTGCTGCTTAATGTATTTGCTATTTATACAATATTTTCTATGTAGTTTCTTTACAATAAATAAAGTTGAAATAATCAGTTGGTAACTAAAGATATCTCTTACTGCTGCATGAACTCTAATATAACTCAATATGAAAATATTATTCACTGAAATAGCACATTGACAACTGTGATTAAAGCTCAAGTGAATACTGTAATAAAATAGAATTATTTTTTTTTTTTTGAAATGTCTAATTATTCATTGTCAGAAAGCAGACCTTAATTCTTACAGGGAAATTTTCAGGATTTTATGGGGTTAACTGTGCTTCAACATCTTTCACGCAATGGAAAACACATGGTTATGATCAGAAAACTTAGCTGTATTGTTTCAGGACTCAGTTCAGATTCTTAGGGAATTTCTGATTATTCTCAATTGCGTCTCAGCAGAAACTGCCCTTTCCCAGTACCTGGCAGCCTGGCTCGGCTCGGTCTCCCTCACTGCCCCGGTGGGTGGAGAACAAGGGACCAGTTCCACCCCTGAGCTCTGCAGTTGAGTTCCTGCAGGAGCTGCTGCACAGCCGGGCTGCAGTGCCTTGGGGCTTCCTGCAGGAAAATCCTGCTCTGGTATCAGGCTCTCATTATCCTTAAGGAAATGCTTTATGCCCTTTCTTCACCTGAGAGTGGAATTGGTATTTTTGTGGAACTGGAGTATCCCTAAACTGCTCTAAAAGTATTGGGTCATTTAAGCTTTATAACTTTTTTTTTTTTTTTTTTTTTAACTATTATCTCTAATTAACTTTTTTCTTTGCAGACTGTTTCTCTGTCATACCTTCCTGTCCTTCCTGTACCTCTCATCTCTTTGTATTTCTGTTTATTCTTTTTTTTCCTAAATTCCTATTGGCTGCTATCATAATCTGAATAAACTTCAGAACAAATTTTCATTATTATGATGATGAATATGTCACATGGGAAAATAAAGTAGTTAATTTGTGGAATATAATTCAGCACATTTTGTATAAATACAAAAGTACAGTAAAACTCCACTGGGATAAACATGATAACAAATAAATGCTGGATCTGAGATTGTACAGCTCCAGTCTAATATTCAGTCATTTTTATTGTTAGATTTGGGTTAAAAATGGAAAGTAACACCAGGAGAGGGACTCCCTTGGTACTCGGTGGACTTTTGTCTGCTCCCTAGCAGGGCATAGAAGTAATTTTATTCTAGAAGCTTTCGAATGCTTTACAAGTAATAGAAACCAAGTGAGAAAAGCATATTCCATATTTTAGATCTGACATTCTCATAGAAAGGAATATATAAAAAAAATCAAGGATTCAAAATACTTGCCTGTGATTCAGTACCTAAAGATTTTCTGGTGTTTTTCAGAATTCCCTTGAGAACTATAAATGCTGCTGAGCTAGAAGTACCCATTGTAGCTATAGTCACTTTTGCCACTTTATCAAACTAACGAGCCATTGAGTGATGCTATTCCCAGGTTCAACTCTACTGGGGAGGGAAAGTAGAAAACAAAACTGAAATTTAGACAGAATGGAATTCCTAAGAGCCAGGACAACTAGGATTTATTAATTCATATACTCCAAAGCTTACCAAAAATAATCTTCCTTCAGTTTTTCTCTATAAATCCTACCATCTTGCATGAGGTCTGTGTGTATAGAAAAGGCTGCAGAATTTCAGTACAAGCAATGCCTCTCAATTTGCCACAAAAACACCTTTTTTTGGGTTTCCTCTTCACACAACCATGGCTTGTGCAAAGGTCCATAAAAGAGAAATGTTTTACTGTCAGATGGCAGTAAGAACTTCTGCATATATCTTAGCTATCAGAGATCAGACCTCTCTAACTTTTAAATTAAAAGATTTCTTTAGCTAAATTAACTGATGATAGATAAAAAATAAAGACAAAAAAGGCTTTTTAATGGTGTAATTATATGTAATTTATTAAGCACCATGTCCTGGGCATTGGACCTACAGCTTCTGACAACTGCAAATTTTTATTACCAAAAAAGTCCTATTCTGAGTTAAGTGGGATTATTCAAGTGAGCAAGAGTTGTGTTTCTTTTTATGCTATGGTAGTATTGTTAGAATGATTAAAAAAGTAAATGAGACACTTTCTTTGTGTGCAAATTTTAATTAAATTTGCCATAACTCAGAGAAATATGACTCCAAGTTTTTGTCAGAGCCAGTGTGAAAAGAACTCTGCATTTGACCTGTATAAACATAATGCTGTTTTACAAAGCATTGGAGGGTATTCTGACTAAGAAATTCTATCCACTGATCTCTAATTATCAAGGTTTTGAGCTTGGTAAATACTGATGTAAAATAATAAAAAGTATTTTGTTTTTGCTCTACAACTTCATGCTACTATTCTTGAACTGTGCAAGGAAAAAAAAAAAGAAAAAATATAATCCTTCTGAAAGAATGCTTTATCTCTGCGTTTCTGTCACAAGATGTTGGTACTTTATTTTTTCAGGCACTGAAAAGATCATGAAAAGGATAAGAATGAGGGGGTAACACCTTCAGTTCCTTTAGAATAACATCTGCCTGTAAAAATCACAGCTAAGGAAATACTATCTGAACTTCAGCTGCTACTCATTTTCATTTTACAATTAAATCTTTATCATTGTAATATTCCCCATGGTCACATGTGTTTGCTTTCAAGGAATCCTGTGATGAATTCATTCATCTATTATCAGGCTCCAGGAGTTGAGAGAGTGTGGCAGCATATTCATTGAGAGCAAATTTTAAATTTGCATTGGAAATGTGAACTTGAGAAATAAATATATTTCAGTCAAGAATCAGAAATATAAGAGCATATTCCTAAAGAAGGCAGAATATCAAATACATGAAACATATTTACTCATAAAGAACTACAGTATAAAATGTAGCTTCACAAACTATTTTCTGAACATATATAAAGGAAAAAAAGATCTATTTCTGATAAGCTCAGCTATAGACCAAAAATGAAGTCGATACAAAAAATATTAACTGTTAAGTGACTTACCTGAAAGGTCTTACAGTAATAATAAAACTGTGATGAAATTTTCATAACTAGAATCTACATTTGAAACAAAATTTGCTTCCTGTTTCTGTTATGTTTTTCACGATTCAATATAAAACATACAGAAGAAAAATTAGAGGAATACTTTACATGTTTCTATTGTTAAATGGATCGTGAAACATTATCTACAGCATCTTACCTGCTCTCCCTTTCTGCTTTGGACCAGCATAGCTCTTATGACTTGCTGCAAAATCTGGTTTTGAAAAAGGGTTTTCCATGAGTGTCAGTGTCCAGAAGAGGGTGCTGTTTGGTTGGATTTGTAATTTTCTTCTGTTTATACGGAATGACTGATAAAATGGAGTGTACTTTCAAATCTCATTCTCCACATTATTTTATTTTAGGCTCATTAGTGTGAAATTCCATTTTAAGTAGCATATCATACCTCTTAAAACTTCAATGCCAGCATAAATTCTTGCTCAGCTATATTAAGCAGAACACCTAACAAGTTTAAATTCCAAAGGTCCTTTGTGTCTCTAGACTAGCTGCTACCTATATCTTATGATATCTAGGTAGTATCAGGTAATATAGTTGCTGTTCCCTGGGGTTTTCATAAAATTCTCATGAAAATGAGATGTACATCTTGCAAGAATATTTTTGTGAATGCTCACAAGGAAAAAAAAAATCTCTGAAAAACAAGCAAAGAAATAAGAACACATTGCACACCAGACTTAGCAATTTTTCCATTTAAAATTGCTAGACTATCATCTAATGAACAGTCTGTCCCTCCCTGGAGATGAGAATGTTTACCTGCATTTCACATGGAAGGGGAAACTGAGGCAAAGGGGGATTGGCAGTGGGAGAAAGGCTGGAGGCAAATGTCCTCCTTCAATTCCAGCAACCCAGAGAAGATGTTTCCATCTTCTGTCACTGCTCCCCAGGCAGGACACTTCCACCTTCACCACCATACAACAGGGCAGTTGTGAATGGTCCCTACTTTCTTTCAGGAAGCACATCTATGTAAATCATCTTTGCTCTTGGTTGATTTTGGGTGGAAGGAGTTGGGAAGCGTCCAGCCTGTCCTTGCTGCAGCTTCCAAATCCCACAGCAGAGCTTTTCCATTCACAGAGCTATTTCAAAGTGTGGTTTTGCTTACACCCTCACGGCTGCAGCTCAGACTTGTAAGACACCAACTACCAGACACACCAGGTTATGATATCCTGTAGTTATGAGTTAATAATGGGTCTTCAAAGAGCTTAGGGTCCACCATAGGTTTGTGGTACACATTTCCAGCCCCATTTTCATTGTTTGGAAAGGAGAAACCTTCAGTATCACAGCTGCTCACCCAGCTCTGCTCCAATAGTTGTTCAACTCCAGGCAAGGCTTGTCCTGTGTGGGGGGTATAAAGCACAAACATAAAGCACAAACACCTCTGGCAGCCTCTCTGCCCAGGCTTGACTGTCACCCCAAGTAATTCTTTTAACTCTACTGTTAGGGAGAGTTGGAGAACTACCCCTAACTGCTTCCAGTGTGAACATCCTAAACAAGAGGTGGCAGCTGAGTCGGAGCAGCAGGAGAAGTTGTCAGGCAGGGATGGGCAGTGGCACCCGGGGCAGGGGCAGAGGGAGAGTTCCTGTGTATGGAGGTCTAAGAGTTTGTATTGCCAAAGCATTCAGTCACACTGAAATTCAAAAAGAACTTGTTACCTACAGCTGTTGCCTAAAGCCCTATCATCTTCAACATCTTCAAAGTCTGTCTATGGTTAACAACATTAAACAGGTACTGTCCACCCTATAAAAAGTCTTGCTTTGTTTGGAAAGCTGGGGAGCAAGCTTAAATTGATGATTTCTACTAAATTAGGTTCAGCAATTTTTGTGGGCTGCTTATTTAATGGTATCTAGGTGTGATCCATAAGCCATTTACACATATATCTAGGCATAAAACAGTGGGTTGCTTTTTACTTCTTGAGGAAAACAGAAAAAGACCTGCAATTTTTTTCTAGCTGGCATTCCTTAAAAATGAGTAAAACTTTGTGTGGAAAATTTTGGGGGGGGATGTGATCAACGTTTTGTAAAATTTATGGGAGAAACCAGCTTTGTGTGGGATTCACATTAGTAAAATCTGCTATTTATGTTCAACAAAACCTGAACTTGTACATGTTGTGGTGCCTTTGCTTCTCAGTTTATGCTGCAGCTGTTCTGTGCAGTAGGTAAAATGAAAGGTTTTAATTAAAACTGACATTGCTGCACCTTGTGCTGCTGGTGACAGTCCTGTTGAAAAGTATCATGAGAAGTGTGGAAGCCCACTGTACAAATCTGCCCTCCTGCTCGCATCCCAGCATTAATGTGCTTTTCAATCTGGCAAATGAAAACACCCCTTGAAAAGTTTTTTTAATGAACAAAGACTTTTCTGACAAAAAACACTGTGCAAAACACGCAAGCAAATAGTTTTCATTGCTAGTTTTGGCCTAAGACTGAAGGCAAAAAGGCCATTCAGTGCTTTTGAAACTATGAACAAACAAGGACGTTCTCCATCAATTCACAGCAAAATGTTTCCAGCTTTTCATGGAAAAATAAAGCAGGTTCACAGACTTAACTTTTCCAATTAAAAATCAATTTTTTCACAGAAAACCGTTCTGATTAGTTTTAATGAGAGGTAAGCAATGGTAAATGACATCCTGTGTCTACAAATTATGCATTTGGGTTCAGAGCTGCCCTGCAGCCTCCATTTAACACCAGAAGGACCCGGTTCACAGTCTTGTTTTGTACCACTTTGACATTTCAAGGATTCACAGGAGCTGGTTTACTGCAGGGCAATGCCCATTAACCCTGCCTAGCAGGGCATGTGAATTCTCAATTACATGATGCCATGCACCCTCTCCCCATCTGCTTTTCCATTTAAAGCTGCACTTTTCTGTTATAAAGGAATTAAAATATTTACAGGAAACCACTGCATGGTGGAACTGTCGAGGGTCACCGCAGTGATTTTATATCCTCTTACTCCATCTGCACTATTTGAGGCTTCACTGTGCAAAAGGGAATCTGGTGATGGGTCCAGCAATCTTTAGCTGTAGTACCACCCCATGTGGTCTTCATTAGCCTGTAATTTCCTAGGGTATGTCAGAGAAAACTAAATGATCCTAAATTGTGGGGAAGAAGGCATGACTTAAACCTGCATTTTCTCCCCAACTCAATTTGTTCACTCAGGCAGTAAAAAAATTATTCCTGATTGCATTATTTCTAATTGTAAATATAATTATGAATGCATAAACTAAACCACTGAGGCATGCATTTAATTCTGAAACCTGAAGTCATATTTCTACCAACATATTATAGTAAAGTGTCAAATAGCAAAGGGGTCCTAATGTTAAGAAAGTGCAAAACTTCTCGATTTTTTGTTATTCTGATAATGATAATTTTTGCTTACTGCTGCTCAAAAGTCTACTCAAAACTGACCAAATTCAGAGAAGAAAGCCACTTCAACAATGATTTAACAGATTTAAATATTCTAGGGAGTTATGTAACGACTGATTTCTTCACTGTTACATGAGCCAAAAAGAGGGGGGATACTGGACATGATGGGAAGTCACCATCCCCTGGCCTGAGCCGGAGCAAGAGTTGTGCATTTTTAAATGTTCTTATGCTTTTCATTGTATAGGCAGAAACAGACAATCCTAGCCTGGAGGAGTTTACAGTCCCTGTAAGCAGAGAAGAAAATGAATAAGATGACTATAGAGAGGTTTCACAATTTTTTTGGTTTTGTTTGTTTTTTCCAAATTGAACATTCAGCTGTCAAAAGTTCTTCAAATCCACCATCCTCCCCCTCACACTAAATCCCACTGGTTTGGAAATAGTGTTGTAATCTGGAAGGCACGTAAGGAAGCATGGAAATTCCACAGATACTTGATCAATCCTTAACCTAAAGACCTTATTTAGTCTGCAGCTGCCACACCATGCTGTGGTGCTGAGGGTGCCCACAGGAGAGACACGATTCCTGCCTGGTGCTCAGAGATCCCTCCGAATCTCCGGGATAAATCGCACAAGAAAAAACACAGGGTGTTTTCTGATGTTAAATGGGGAGCCAAACAAAGCAGCTACTCTTTGTGGATCGAGTGCATAACTGGTGAAGAGAGAAAAAAGCTACGAGGGGTGACCATCACCTATTATCACTTCATTAGATGTTAAGTGTTTACCTGAGCATTTGGTGGCATCAAGCAGGATCCGTGGCTTCTGTGTGCAAGGTGCTGAACAACTACAAGAGACAGTCTGTCTCCTAAAAACCTTGCAAAATAACTGTAAGATGGCAAACAACTAAGACCATATGGACACGTAAAGCAATAGTAGGAAGCAGGAATCAGCACAGCAGTTCAGCGTGACATGAGTTTTGATCTGCTTATGAGTTGAATGGATTCAGGCTACACTTGATAAGCTTATCTTGAAGTAAGACAGAAGTTCGGCTGCTGAAATTCCACCGTTTCACTGTCATTATACAGCTGAAAGTCAAGAACTGTCAAATTACATGAATAATATCTATCTATATTTAATGCAGCGAACTGTTGACAATTGCCTCTCATCCTTCCCTTCAGTGCATGAGCCCCATGAAACAGTTAGGAATGATCAGACTGAATATAGGCAAATCTGTGGCCACATAACCAGGCTCCAGATCAGAAACTCACTGTGTCTAAAATGGAGAAAAAGAGAACGTATCAGCAAACACAAAAAGCTAGAGAAATAATTCTTCCTGGACCACAGCAAGGAAAAATGTTGAAGATTGTGCTGACACTACTGACATTACAAATTCTAGGAGGCTAATGATAATGCAGGCTAGACTTTTTCTCCTCTCCCCATTTAGAAACAATCACATTATATCTTATGAGATATGAGAAAGATTGTTATCTTGCATAATGAAAACCAAATGACAGGCAGATAAACTTAGTAGCTGTTTATAAAGTCTTGTACAGTATTCTCAATGGTATACAGATAAGGAAATCCCATAATTGAAATGGCTACAAACAGCATTAAAAAGGCATATAAGAAGAAAATAAGGAGAAGGCAGACAAATTTTAGATTTCTGATGAAAGTGGTTTTGTTAGGCAGTTTGATTTCTCCTGGGAGCCAAGCACCTCCTTCTCCTCCAGACATGTGGTGTTTGAACTCACAGCTCCATCCTCCTCCTTCTGTGACCCCCCTACCATCCTCACCCTCACAAGGCACTGGAGGCTTGACAGTGGCTCCTGGAACTACCCTCAGCTTTGCCTTTTACTTTAAACTCCTCCCCCTTTAATGTCTTCAAGGATATCTGCTTGAGAATCTTCAGAAAGAGCAGGTGGAAGGTACTAGATGCTGCTTACTTGTTTTCACAATAAATTTGGAAAATTCAAGTCCTTTCCAGTCTAAATAAGCCGTGATGTATTTTCTTAACTTCCTCATGTACAATAGAACCAGGGAATAATTTTGAACTGTAGGTAGAACAACAGCATAAGAGTTTCTGCTTTGAGGCAGATTTAAATTGAAAACACATTGTTAGGTTGAGATTTGTTGGAGTTCTCAGACTTCACAGTCACTCACAAACCTAAGCCATAGGACTGATGTGTGCTTCAGAGCAACACCTCAAAGGAGCTGAGATTCAGGTCAAAGTGGAAGCCCTTACACTGCAGTAATCTTCTCTCATTAGAGAAGAAAAAAATGATTCAGCTGGACAAATGAGCTAAAATCAGGAGAATCTTGAACAAACATTTCAAGCATTAATCATTTATATAGAAAGAAGAAGCAAATCATCAAAATAATTGAGCAATTGCAGAGAAATGCCACAATGCCTTGTACTGCCAAAAACTCATCACTGGAAATGTATAAGTCTGATTTCCAGGTTTATTAATGAAACAAAAAGGCATCTACAATAGATAAATAATACATCATATGGAATTCACCCAGTCTATTTATAATAGAGATCAGTGACACCTATCAACTCATATTAAATCACATCATGCATATTTTGCCTCCTCTGCACTTTGTCAATCTCTGCTTCCTATTTCATTGCTGTAGTAGCTACATTTAACAAAAAAAGTAACACACAGACCAGTTGAAAGAAGTAATTTAAAAAGTCCCTGGAAGAGGGCTTAAAAGAACAGGAAAGATCAGCCATATTTGTACTTTTCAGTGGTGCTTGTGCTGTATCACCTCCTGCTTTTTACAGATGCTTAATGAAAAAGTTCTGATGCTCCAGCAGTGCAGGAGGTATTTAGCTTACAGACTGGCAAAGCAGAGGTAAGGTCATACAATGAACCAAAGTCACAGAGTGACTCAGTAGCAGGTTTGGGACTAGAATTGAGGCATCTGACCTCCTGAGCTGTAAAACTGAATTATACTCCATCCCTGACCTGTGTCCTGTAGGAAAAAACATGGGATGAAGTGGGTTCTTTGAAAAAGAAGGTTTTTTTGAGTTCTTACAAACATCATCATTAAAATGTAACTTGGGTTTAGAAACATCCTTCAAAAACAGCATAAATAAGTTATTTTGCAGAAGACTTACTTACCATAAGATGAGATAGAAACTTATAAATAAGTTTGGAGATCTGTAGGGAAAAAGTTATTAGTTACATGATCAGAAATGGGGTCTAAGGAAACTGAAAAACCTGGATTTTGCATGCAGCTTTTAAAATATAATTAGTGATCTAACATAAAGAGACGTCACTGGCTGTAGTAATGTCTGTGGCAAATAAATAACAGTCAAACACAATAAAACTCCCTGTAATGTACTCTGTTGTAATATTGATGGCAGCATATGGCAAACATCTGACAGCTGTTGAACAGATGTGGCAATTAGCAAACCTTATGGTCATGCTGTTAAGATTATTATGCAACACGTTCTCCAGTAAAATTAGATGACTTCCTACTTTCTGTAGCTTTACACATGTGGAGTGCTGGTCTAATGTCCCATTTAGGCAATATTGTTAGCTAATGTCTCCTAACCCATATTTTTTTAGTTGATGCCTCATAGAAGATTTAGAGAAATCCAGAATTTAAACAAGAACAATATCAATTCAGCTGTGTAGCAGTACTTCAATTATAATAGCTAATGGACAAATTGAGAGATAAAAAGACTTTTCTATCATGTTGAAATTCAATGAACAGTTTTCAATTAGGCTCTGAGTATAAAAGGGAAAAAAGAAAGATACTTTTCCTTGATGTTAACATTGCGGGAAAAGATGAGAGTAACTTCACTTTTTCATTATACAGAAGAGGTGCATATAATGATGCATATTTAAATTATAAATCAGGTCACTATCTGCCAAATGAAAGCAATATCAATTAGAGCTAAGGTGGATCAGGCTTTAAAACTCCTTATATTTAATGACAAAAGTATGACTGTTACCCTCACCCAGCCAACAGAGGGATAATTTAAGGCAGTAAGAAATCAAAGAATGATGTCACAAAAATAAGCCCTCACAGCTTTTTGGGTAGTATTAGTATAATTAATAGACTTCCAATGACTTTTTTTTTTGTGGGTTATGGGCTTTCACAAAAGCATTTATTGCAGGCATAAAATATAAAACTCTAAAGAGTGGGTTTGACTAGGGTTGACTTGAGGGTCCTTAGCCTTTCTACTACAGTAATTCCTGTAAAATAATAGTTTCATTTATAGGCTCAATTTATAACGTTGAATTTATGCCAGTTCATCTGATATCAATCATGATAATAGCATGATCTATTGTATGTCACTTGTGCTAACGCAAATTAAATATCACTATGTTACAAAAAAAGCCTTATGTTAAAATAACATTAACTGTGTAACATTAACAAAAAAAAATTATGGATGAAATAGCAATTTTGAGTGAGCGTATATACTGATAATAAATATAAAACCATGCATATTTCCTATATGAAATTATATACATACTGAAAAAGGAAAAACTAAGCAAAATATAAATTTGATTAAAGCTTGAGTAGCAAAATTACTACTGATTTTTCTCCCTTCTTTGTAGTTCAGGTCATGTAGCACAGAGTTGATTATCTTTCTTTTTAACCACTGTGGTTTTCAGCCTCTGTCGTTGACACAAGAGTATTAGGAATCAGGTTTTAAAAATAGTTAAGAGCTGCAAACATGGTCCTTTGAATACCCCTATATCTCTATAAATTACGTACACGTTATCATTGGATATATGCATTTGTGTATGAAACTGTCCAATTCAGATGTTAATTGAAATTTTTTATAAGTACAGCTAGATAATGTAGTTCTGAGATTAAAGTGGACCAAAAATTTGTTCCAAAATTGTAAAAAAACACATTTTCTTCTCTTTGTAATTTTCAAGATTGGCACTAAAGAAAGTCTGTGTTCATTCTTACTTGCAAAAGTAGCCAGACACCCTACCTGGATTAAGTAAAATACATTTATATGCATCATTGCAGGAATTTTTCCACATCAAATAAGGCAAAGTCTGGAATATTGTAAAAACCTTAATGCTAAAAAACTTGTGCAGCTTCAGGATGAGTGAGACTGTATCAGCCTTGTCTCTGAGTGTTAGACATGATTTACACAGTTTAAAACACCTAGCAGGGATTGTTTGCATTTTCTTCTTGAAATGAGGACTCTGATCACTTTTCTTGAAAATGTTGTTGGTGAGTTCTTCTGGCCCTGGAAGGTCTGCAGATCCTACGACATTTTCTGGTTATAGATTAGATGTGGTTTTGGTTTTTTTTTTTTTTTTTCAAAGATAGCAATGATAAAATACTGCCCATCCTGTAAGAACAGGATCCAAGGCACTCTGTACTGTGGTTCCAGTAATCCTCCTGCAGACATTGGTTTTATTACCTCATGATGGTTTTACATGCCTCCCTTTTCTTATAATGCCTGAGCCTTGTGCTGTCATTATATATCCACCTGTTTATTGATGGTTATTAAGCCATCAGGAAATTCTATTTCTTTCCTTTGCTGATAGGGAAATGAAACACAGAGGGGCCCAAGTCACACAAAAAGCAGCTATGAAAAGGAAGAGCAGCCATAAACCTCTTGCATCTCCATCAAACTCACCTCTCCTCTCCTTTTGGGGAGCCTTCATGGAGAAAAATGATTTTTTCAAGTTGTGACTGTGCCAGCTACGCTGAGATTGGGTCACCTTAACTTATTTTAGTGTGGTACCTTTCTCTCCTTCATGATACCGGGAGGGAGGGAGAGATGAAACAGCCCTAGCAATGTGCTCTGGGGCACTTGGTGTTTGCATTCAGCCTCTCTGGGTGATACTTCTCCCAGTGACCCAAGTTTTGCAGAGTTAACTGCACGCCTTATAGGTGAATAGAAGAAACGCAAAAGATCAAACCTAGGAAGAGGCTTTGCACATCTTCTGTTACACAACAGGCTGCTCTTCGAAGACATGTTCATTATTTCACATTTTTCCTCCTTCAAATGGGGGCATTGCTTGTTTCAGAAGCAGAACTGACACTGCTTGCCGTTCATTGCCACAGATGTTAGAGATATTCTTTAATGTTGGAAGGAAACACAAACCTCCTAATGGAGATTTTGGCAGCTAAGTGAAAGGAAAATAGATTGTTTTAATATATATTTATAGGTCTTTTAACATATATGTGCTCTGACAGTGATATGGTAGTTTAAAAAGTCTATTATTAAATTTGTTTTAAAATATCTGTTTGTGAAGTCTCATATGCTTCTTTTGTTACCTACTTTATGTACTAAAAAAACAGGCTTTCAATTGCATTTAAACATACTTTCATGTACATTTTGAAAATTTTATCCAAAGTTAAAATAAACTCTGCTTGTGCTGAATTTAACTCTTTGCCACAAGTTGAAGCCAAGTGTTTAACAGCTTTCAAAAAGATCTTGGATGTTCATTTACATCTATATATGAGTAATTTTAAGCCTGTCTGTCCATGACATAACCATTCTTCAAATGATAAGGCAATCAGTAAATGATACATGTGTGTACTCTTACACTTGGTCTATACATCTGCTTAATTTTAAAGAAGTGGGAAAACCTCTGCTCACATTATGAAAGTTCAAAGGTGTGGAAATTCCTGCCAGGCTGGAAATAAAGTTGTGAAGAAACTCTTCCCAGTTTCTGTCCAACGGAAGAAGCTTCATATTAGATAGTGATGGAATAAACCATTTACAAGGTTTTTCTTTTGACTTTCCCTCTAACATCAGGTACTGACTGGTGTCAGGTACAAGAACCTTGAAACATGCATCAGGTTCCAGACAGGAGTTCTGCCCTGGTAACATACCAAAATGATACCCAAGTTTCCAAGGTAGCTTCCAGAGGAGGCTGGCACATGGAATCCAACTTTCTAATCATGCCCAGTAGTTACCATGAATTATTCAATCTGCAAATTATTTATTAGATTAATTTAACCCCTTTTTTCCGTTCATAGATTTCCCCTGAACACTTTTTTTTTTTGGTTTTCTCTTTGAAATGACTAACTGGGTACTTTTAATGAATAATTTTTAGGACCAGATTCTTCACAAACCCAAACTGTTCAGTTCTGCCTGCAGCTGCATGCCAGGGGCCTCTGTGCTGTGGTCGAGGCAGCAGCTCTGGGGTTTTGTCTCTAACACATACACATTATGTATGGCAGAGCTTCATCATAACTGGTTCTTTACCACAGAGGACCCTGAAATGATGCTAAGCTTGCAAGATGATCCAGCAGCAGAGGCAGTCATGACCCTGACTGTTGTGACCCAGTTTTGTGACTTTCATTCACTGGGAGAAGCACAGGGAATCCTGCCCTGAGTCTGCAAATCGATGCAAAAAGAGCACTGAGGGTATTAGACCTGAAATACAGATAGGACACATCCTTTGCAATGACCTCCTTGAAATGTTGCATTGCTGTAAATAAAAGCCAGGGCTTGTGGTATTGAAACTGCCACAAAACATGGCAACAGTCACCTGACAGTGATCATTTTCCTATTTGACAAGGACATCAGGAACACCTATCAGTTAGTAGAAAACTCAGTGGTAGCTGCAAACGAGTAACTGTCCAAAACTCTTAGGGGGATCATAGATGTATATTTCCTTAGGCTTCATATTTGGCTGGTAGAAGCAGCAAATGCACTCACAACTAATTCCATTCATTGGGAAATAAGAACAGAAAGAAGATGGAATGGAAAAGAGAAGCATCAAAAGTGCCAGCACCAGGAAGAGATAAAACCAAATCAGTATTCAAATTACATGCATGTCTCAATTTTGCTTTGTTATTGTGTCACTATTTTGAAAAGCCCAAATTATGCTCATAAAAACTTAAGCTATCCATACATATGTATGAAAGTATTCAGCTTCAGCAGGGTAGAGACAGACAAATCTGGTAGTAGGTTTCTTTTCAGTTTGTGAGAAGCAAATAATAATCAAGTGTAGATGAGTTGTGTGAGATACTGAAGTCCTGGAACCACCTCCTTTGTCTTGTTCTTCTCTGAGAGACAAGGAAGAAAAAGAATGTATTTTGCTGTCCCATTTGGGGACACATTCCAGTTTTCAGTGAACATAGTGCTAAACTGTCTTTGAATTCAGTGGATGGGATCAAATCCTTTGCTAATACCTTGCTACAATAATTTTTGCTTGCCCATAGTGCCTCACACACCTTCCTCAGGAGTTAGCACATGGGATGGCTTTTACAAATGCATAATTCTGTATGTGTTGTGTCATATGGTTATAGTGGATATTTTGTATTTCCCATCTCACCTTATTTAGTATGTCTGGGATCTACTGGGTGTAGATTTCTCAGAGCTATTGCCTCCAGCTCTTGTTTAGGAGAGCTCACACTATCCTTCCATCTTCAGACTATAACTTGAGTTGTGTTAAGGGGTGTAACAGCTCAGAGTAGATCTGGAATGTTTAATCTCTTTAATGCTGTAATATTTATTAGTAACCAGATAGTCAACAACTGTTGTATTTTTTCAGTTAAAAGGTATTTTAAAGAATTTACCACTTAAAACCAGTCTTTGTATATGTACATACCTGTTTATCTTACATAAGCATCTTCCAAACAGGATGCTTCTCACAGACTGTTTGAAGAACCTCCTGCCATGCCAGAGCACAGGGAATGTCCACTCCCTCCTTCTCCTCAGAAGCCTTTCTAACATCTCAGTGTTCTCATCTCCAGACCTTCAACATACAAAATAATTGTATCACATCATCTTAGAAGAATGTTACTCACTTATGCTTACCCCAGGCATTTGCCACCAGAATCCTTATCTGGAGAACTCTGTTTTATTTTACTGTATGCTCATTTTTCAAAGTTTCCATTTACATATGATGGCTGTGATTGTACTACAGGGTTTTAAAATCCAGATGTACAATGAGCTCCCCTTATTACACAGGTAAAAATAAATTGGTTACAAACCAGTTCTCAGAGCATAACTTCATACCGGCACTACATCCCTCACAAAGTCAAGTTAGAGTTTCTTGGTATTTATTTTATGATGTCTAGGACTTGATGTTTTTTGCCTGATACAACTTCTCAGTGAGTAACATTTTTATATAGTTTTGTTTTATTTTGTGTGCCAGTATGCAGGACACCGAGTCACAGATCAAGATCTCACTGAACTGTGCAAACACAGATCATGCAGACAGTGCCTGCCCCAGAGAACAATATTTTAGAAGGGATTTTATAGAAACAGAATTAAAGTTTACCAAAAGGCCTGAGAAGGCAGCCCATTTATATACCTGCAGCAATTACATTTTGGCAGTGTACTCCTGAGATGTCCACGTGTTGCACTTCCACCCAGTGATGGAGAGTGTGGATACAAGGGGACACATCTGCATTGTCTCCTCAAAACTCCTCACCTTTGAATATAAAATGTGAGGATATAATAAGACAATCATAATATTTAACAGTTTCGTAGCTGTTTAAAACATCCAAGCACTATAAAACACTCAATGATTAATCCTCACAGCACCCCAGTGAGTAAGGCGAGTTCCCTCTGCCATTTACATCTTCCAGGCAAGACAAGATTGTCTCCTGTATCATCCAGCACTTTCTCCACAGTGGAATAGAACTCAGAGTGGAGAAAAATGCTTTTCCCCCCTCTTTTTTATTAGAGTATTCACCTTGAACTTCTCATGCCATAAAAATAGGAAAAGGTTATTCACATGGAAACACATTATAGGCAGTCTAAAATATGGGCTAAAATGTGCCTGTTTAAAGTGTTTATGTCTGAGAAGAAAAAATGGTGTGAGCTTATACTACAGCAAGTAAGAAACAAGTGCAGATTAGGATGACTACTGTTAATAAGTCAGTGCTACACATGCCACCAAAAACCAGAAGACTGATGATCTGTATGACTGAAAGGAAGCAAGTGGGTGGTGAAAACAGAAGAGGGCTGTCAGCCATGAAGATGATGTTACAAGGACCCATGCTTTAGGTTATCAAAGCTGAATAAAGAAGTAACTCACACAGTTCCAAATGAAATTAATAGAATTTGCATGTATCTCAATTCAGTACTGCTTGTGGGGAGAGATTTCCCATAAAACATGGTATGACATGGAGTATTCTCTACAGGCAGCATCACTGGAGATGTGACAGATCCTGAAGGCAACTGGTGAATATGTATACAAGTTGTTTTTCCTCTTTACTTTCCTTATTCAAACTGGCCAGATGAACTAAGTCATAACTTAGGGTTTGAGTCTGCCCCCTCTAATCTACTTTAACAGCAGCAAACAGGAAAAAAAAAAAAAAAAAAAATGACTGAATCTCCCAGCTTGTCCACCTTCATTTCAGCTTTGTTCTTACAGCATTGTGATTTAAAAAATATACTCTCTGAGGTGGCTGACTGTAAACGTGGGTAAGTGGAGTTGATCTGCTTCTAATTTGAACACTGCAGTGTCACGTATTGTAACTTGAACAGATGATTTTACCTACGATTTTATTTGTCACTGCATCAGGACTCCTTGCTCTCCTCTTCCTACAAACACCTTAAAGGCAAAGGATTCATCACTCCTCACTCTTCTTTTGCTTTCCTTCACAAGTTCCATTTCTGTTGAAATGTCTGAGAGAAGTTGCCCAGCCAGGACAATGATCAGTTTGAGAGCTTTGAACCTAGTTTAAGGAACACAAGAAAAATCAGCAGAAATTTATATAACCAGTAACAAGCTTAATAAATGTATATATTTCATTTAATTGCTTTCCCTAACTTTTATAACTGATTTGTCTTAGTCTGCAGACACCAGTTTTGAGTAGAAACTTGTAATATAAATATTGAATAATAACAACCCTAATAAAAATGGGTAACGTAGACCCACCTCTTCCTTCAGGAAAATTTTATTCCACTGAATGATTGCAAAGTAGCCCCAATTTTAAGTGCCTCTGCTTCAATCTTCAGCATATTTCTTAGGAAGATTAGAATATTCTCCCCTGTTCTGTGATGAATTAACTGTGTTTGGTCGTATTTTTGAGGGGGGGAGGGGAAATTACCATATCACTATATGCACAAGAGATCAAATGTATGATTAAAAATATTTATAATACTGATGTGGGAAAGAATGATATGTTAAACAGATAAGCATATAATAATGCATGTCTTACCCATAAAATTTAATTTATCCCTTGGGCAGGGCATAAACTTTGCTCAAGAACAACATGTTTTCCATCTATAGATTGCAGAGCTAAACTGCTTAATTTTACAGCAAATTGATCACTGCTGTAATATTTCAGGAGCAAAATGATCCTCAACAGTCAGTTCAGTTTCAAAAGCCAAAATTTATGGTTCTGCTTCTGATTTAGTGATAAGTTTTTTTAACTTATTGGGCATTTCATCACTTTCTATCGGGAGTCAGCGTTGAACCAACAAAGAAATATTTTTTTAAATCAACAACAACAATAAAAAAAGGAACATAAATAATATACATCCAACTGACAGAAGAGTTTAATATTCCCTTCAGACTGGTAGGAAATTACTCAGATTCCTGTCCTTGTAAACATGTGTCCTGGCCCGTGCTAGAGATGTGCTGCACTGCTGCTGCATGGATGGAATCACTCAGAGTCCCAAGCCCCACTGCTAAGGAAACTATTTCATTTATTTTCCCAAGTGGTTAAACTTCATTTTACCCAATGCAAATAACATTTAGTAGATCTAAAGTTATTTGACACTTTTGATATGTTTAAAATAAATGTAGAGAGATTTAATGATGTGAAAGTTCATGACTCAGTAAAGATTGCTCCCTAGCTGGGGTCTTAGGATAGACACCTATAAAATCAAATTATTATAATCACAGGAGTCATGAGAAAAAAGTAGGCCCTGCTGAGCTCTATTCACTGAGTTTTTGCATTCATTATATTCCTGCTAGTTATGAAACAAAGGGACGAGGTAGGCTGAAATCTCAAAAGGTTTTATCAAGTAATTTTTTGCAGCAGCATTTTGTGATTACTACAATGAATTTTTGAAACCCAATTCGTATGCCAAGAGAAGAGGAAAAAGAGACAGTTCCTTCATTACCTCAGTGCAGTAGTACCTGCACATTTTTGAACAATAACCCCCAAAAGTATGGGCACTGGAAAAATAAAAGGAAAAGCATGGATTATATTTGTTACCTGTATCAGAGAGCATTGTTCAGCTTCCTCTGGAGTAAGTTACTGAGAAAAAATATCTAATTTAAAGACATTATGCATGATGCAAAGCTCAGATTTTAAAGAATAACTCCCACTGACTACTGTTGTGTGTGATTTAGGAGAGAAGTAGCTTTAAACATCCTCCTTAAACATACATACATCCCTCATCCATCTTGATACCTGGTCAGCAATACTTTGTGGTTATACTTTGGTGAGTGGCACATATTTACACACAGGAGAGCATGTATATGGCTGTTTTATAATCAAGAAGATTATTTCCCAAAGCTGCTATTGTTTTTATGTGTATATCTGCACACTGACCTGGGAGACACTGAATGGAGACACAGTAATTAGGTCATTTGCTTGGTCCCGATATTTCTTTGGAGGCTTAAAGGGTAAAATGTCTCTGTGCACAGTGCAGAGTGTGAGGGGATATTTTTCATGTTTCTGCTTTATAATAAAAACAGGAGAAAGGAAAGGACCAAATGCCAACATTTTTTGTGAGGAAAACAATAATTATGGGTGCATATTTCACCTGCAACTATTTACAACTGGAGTTTAGATCAGGGAGATGTCTAAATCCTTGATGGAAGCTCACAGCCAGCAGTGCAGACGCTTTGTCTGGCCACAATCTGCTTGGCTCAATGGGATTGTGCTGGGGAAGAAGATGCCAAGCACTCTGGCTCCCTTTAAAAACAGGCAAAAGATTTCAGCTCCAGACTCAACTGATGGAACTGCACTTGTCCTCTCTCAGTCAGTTACACCCATCAGCTGGCCCAGTGTGTAAACCCTCCCCAGGTTTCTGCTAATAACCACTTACACAGATAATATAGCCAAATGGTTTCATAGCCTCAGCTTGTGCAGTTTTATCAAGAATACTGGATAAAAGGTGATTTCTGTTAGACAATATTTCCAAGGCATTTTCTAAGGATCAAAATGCAGCTTTGGAAATACATGTGAGATTTCTAATGGAAGAATGCACTAGAGGTTTTCAATCTTCTTTTAATTATAGAGTTAAGCAATCAGTTGCAATTAAAGAGGAAATACCCGTGGACAGTGTAGTGGATTTGTTTTACTTCTCATTGTTTTTCTCAGGTGGTTTTCACATAAAGATCCCTCCTTCAGGTTTTAAGTTTCAGCATTGTGCTCAAAGACCTGACCAGCTCTCCTACAATTGGGTGTTGTGGGGATGTATAGTAAGAGACAGTGTAAAAGCTGGGCTGCCTTCAAATTAACTGTATCCATGGGCTCAGAATCACCCATTTACAAGCAGCCTCACAAAAGAAACCAAACAAAACATAAAAACATTTGTGGGCATGAATCACAAACTGTAATTATGCTTGCCAATGAATGTCCAGCCAAACACTTGAATGAATGTTTGCATTCACAATGACTGCACCCAGGTTTCAAGGTGAAAATCAGAAGAAATTGCTGTGTATCAAGCCCACAATTTGAAATACAAAATACACATCAAGTCCCAACTACTATGAAAATGGTTTCACATTTGCTTAGTAGGTTCATGGACCTTAGGCAAGCCATTCAGTAAAGCAGATTATAGTTTTGAAAGTGCCTTGTTTCCTAGAAGAGATGGTTTCTGCCTGTGCTGCAGCAGCAGTAAGGACAGGGTTAGCTTGCTTTACCTTTTCCCTCTTCCAGGCTTTTGTCCCTTTTTTTGGGGAGGTTCAGTTCCCCCCTGCTGTATTTCAGACAGCGTGCTCTCTGCACGTGAACTGCTCTCTCTTTATACCTCTGCTATTATTCTCTCTAAACTTTCTTTGTTACCTGCTCTGGCTCCTATTATTTCTCCTGTGTCATCAAAAACTGCCTCCTTACAGCCTGCCAATTAGCCTTTGGCTGTCAGCACATTCATCAGCATCCTGAAAGGTGATGGTGAATGGCAGCTCAGAGCAGCCGGGTGTCCTTGCAGAGATTCACCATTCCTTACATAGGAGTGGGGTGTGCCTTGGATTTCCTGGGGACTTTTGGGAAGAAGCAAGTACAATTAGTAACAAATGAAACAGAATGAATTAAGATAAGCTGCTTCAAAATGAACAGCTAAATGCACTGAACTTTTCTGAGTTTAAACTAGACTGTTATGAATATGGACGTCCTCTGTAGGCAAAGTAAAAAAGCCTGACGTAGATATTTTCCAGGAAACAAAGAGAATTAAGGGTGTAATCTGATATTACATACCTGCAAGTGAGTAATGCAAATAATGCTCCTTCTGTACTTGTTACAGGGAAAATAATATGACTTTGGTAGAAAACACACATTGCATTAGTTTCTGGAAATATATAAGTATGTGTTATTCAAAATTCAAATATTAATGATCACATAAATATTCTATGATCTTGGCTATTACTTTCAGAACAAACATTTTAATTTTAAGATGTCATATTTATAAAAGCTGTATTTTGAGTAAGAAAAAGAGAGAGAAAGAGAGAGACAGACCCTTTTAAAGATGCCTCAATGTCTTGCCATGGTATCTTTGCTTAGCAAATACATGGTATGTTTAAATTTCTTTTAGCTTTACAGTGTTCACTTGCTTAAACATTTACAATGCTACTATTGAAAAAAAAGAAGGACAGGAAGAAATAAAAAGTGTGTGTTTGGGTGAACTGTGGATGTCTGAAAATGCATACCAGTAGGCAGAATTAGATTTATGGGGTTGGGTTTATGTGTGTGAGCTTTAGAGCAAACTTCAAGGGTATGTATGACCAGAGCAGTGAGATTATATGAGTAGCTTATAAAACTATATCCTCCTATCACTCCATCTTTGCTAAGGGATATTTCCAAATTAATCAGAAAGGAAAACAAAATAATAAATTATAAAATATCAAGCACAAATTAGGCTTTTGACTTGTCTAGACAGTCTGGATCAGATTTTCAAAGGAAAAGCATAAGAAAATTTTATTCATGCCAAAAGCCAGCTTTTGTATATGCAAATAGATAGTTATTACAAATGCTGCAAGTGGATTTCCAGATATTATTTCAAAATCAGCCTGCCAGATCTGAATGAGCTAGATTTTCCAAGTACTCAACACACACCCTTGCAGCCAGATTCCCAGAAGAGCTCAGCAATGGTATCACAGTTGGGTGGGATCTACAAAGCACTTTGAAAAAACTGTCTCTTATTTAATTACAAAGTGCTTATGGAAATCTAAAGTTTGCTTTGAGTAATAAACATATAGAAACTGGCCCTAAGGTGCTGTGCAAATTTGCATGTAAGTCTTACATCTGGTAATGTTTGTTGATCCTGATCAGTTCCCAGGGCTACCTGAGGAATGAGAGTGCTTTGCAGATTTTTATGGTGGGATCTTGAACCCTTTGAGAGTCCAGTGCACCTGATGAGGATCACTCCATTGCTTTTTTTTTTGTGAAGCACATCCAGTCCCACAAACTGGTATGGAAGAGAGAAAGACCAACCTAGGATTTCTTCTGAAAGATCTTCAAACATTCTCAAATTGTTCTTGGCTTCTGCTGCTGGAGCACGTGGGGGGGATAGAGGCTGCAGCTTCTTCTGCCTACTCCTTTGTTTACTTAGTTGTAAAAATACAATCCACGGCCTCACTTTATATTTAGATTATAACAAGCTTCAAATGCTTGTTTTATTATGGCTTTATGGCTCAGCATCCATTTGTCTGCACCCTTAGCCTCACCATTTCCTCATGGTAGGATGCAGGGTGCTTTGAGTGTTCTCCAAGAGGAAGAAGCCATCTTGAGGAGCTTAGCAGAGGCTCTGATTTTCAAGAGAGTGGGGATTTTGTTGGATGTATAAAAGAATATCTAATTAGCACACATATCTGTCACAGTGATGAACAGGGATAGTTACAATCATTTGTATGCACAGAGGAAAGAAGTCACTTCTAATATTGTTAAAAATATTGAAAAGTTGATCTCAGGAAGGTTTCTGCAGGGGCCGGGGGGACTATTTAAGAAACAAGATGCCTGCAGAAAGATGTACTGGAATAAGATTTGATGACAGCTTATGCATACAGATACCACTGACACTTTGGTGACCACAGCAGTTCCAACAGGCTGGGTATAAACTGAGTGTTAGGCTGTGGGAGGCTCCTGCAGATTCCCTGTGGGCTCTATGTCTTCATGTTCCTGCTTACTTGCTTTTTGGGTATAATGCAATCCCCTGCACAATGGGGGTAGATCCTGAGCTCCCCAGTCCCCAAACTGCTTGGTTTGCCTTGGGTGAGCATCCAGGCTGCACCCAGATAATGAATGTGTATGACTGAGGGAAATGGTGAATCTCCCAGTTCTTGCCTGATGTCACGGAGAAAGAATTTTCCTCATCTCAGCATCCTTCCCTTTGCTACGTTTGTGTTAGTAGTGAGGTTTTCACTTTTTTTACTTATTTTCTGTGCCTTCATATTTGTGCATGCAGAGACTGTATGCATATTATGCCATATTTTGTTACTGGGCAAGTTTCTGTTCCTTCAGCTTGCTCTACAGCATTTACAAATTCTTGGCAGAAATCTGTATCAGCCAGCAACTGGTTAGGAGGATTAAGAAATGCTTCTTGTATTTGCTCTCCAGAGAAGAGCTGGTTAGTGTCCTCTATAAAATGAGTGATCAGCAGTGCTGATAGCAGGAGCCTTTTATTGCTTAACACTGCCTGGGTAAAACCAGACTTCAAGCTTGCAGGAATAATTCTTCAGCCAGTGGGGCTGACTTCTTGTTCATGCTGTTGACCAAATAGTGCTCCACAGGGTCACACCTCAAGGATGCAATTCATTTTCCTTATAATGACTGTTCTGTTTGGGGAGCCTGGATTGTCTCTTTAAAGACAATTTATCTCTAGGTTCAATAAAACCACTGAAAACCACTGACGAAGTAGCCTTCAGAAACTTTGCATTACCATGGGCGGGATGGAAGGAACTCCAGCTCTCCTGGTGGGTCACTTTCTATTAGCAGCTCTTTGTGGACATGGCATTGAACACCAAATCTGCTCAGCAGAGAAGGATGGAGAGAGAAGTAGAGTGATCACCAGGTGCTTTAACTTAACTGACTGGCAAGGCTGAAGTTGGGATTGGAACTGGTGGAGTCTGGTTTAGGTGCCCAAAGTGGCAGCTTGGTCTGCTCAACACTAGTTTAGGAAATTGAAAGTTTGAGAACATTTCTGGCAGTATTTCAGCCCTGAATGAGAGGAGCTTGCAGGGAGTGGGTGCTGCTGGGAGATTTCACCCACATCCAAATTACAAGCAAGAAATAAAGTCCTTCCAGTTATGAATCTCTCTCAAAATTAAAATCCTCCATGGTGGGTTTTGATCTGGTCACTCCAACCTGACTCACATGTAAATTCAAAAGAATTTGAGACTGTGTATCAGGTTTTGACACTGCAGTGTCTCCTCTGATTCTGACACTGTTGGCTTCTTCCAGACCTGATTTTTGTGATTTGTGGATTTTCTCTGCAGCAGGCAGCACACAATCCTGCCTTCCATTTTACCTTTGCATTTTCATCTCCTGTAATTCCTTCTGATACATTTCACCACATGATTTTCAGATAGGATTTGTATTTGCTCTTGGGCTGTTTCTACTGTCCTACATATGTCAGTAACTTTTTGCAGAGTCAGACTATCTTCCCTGAAGAATTTTCTATTGTCATCACTTCTGAGCCCCACTGCAGTTGCTGCCCCTGTTAATTCCCTTATACAGATATTCAGCTCTGTCTCACCAGCAGGACTGGTTACCCTCCATGAGCTGCCTGCAGCTTCCTTTGGCACATAATAGAAAACATATCTTCTGGACATAAAAATCATATGATATACATGATTACAGATATTAAAATCTTAATTTGTTATTATCTGGTTGTGTACCAGGGGGATACTCTGTGTTAAATATTGTAAATAATTAGCATTTAACATACTAGCTGTTTTCCTTACTCTTCAAAATAAGCACATACATTGCATTTTTTATACATTTCTCTGCACCTGTTTTTGCAGACTAGAACTGTAGCACAGTACATTACAGAAGAGAGGTTTTCATAGACACAAATGGGAATTAACTGTCCAATTCAATTGACTTTTAATTGGAGTTGAACAACTACAAAGCCTTTGAAGAACTCTGCTATGCTGAACCTCTTAAATTTAGTCTAAACCTGTTTGTTGATAAAATCCCAGCTCCTGGGCAGCAGTAGGGAAACATTTCCTTTACTCCAGTAGCCACATAATAATCCACAAAACATCAGGAGTTTTGCCTTAGAAAGGTTCATATCTGACTGTGAAATAAAAGTTATTCTCATTTTTTACTTTATGGTCAAATACTATAGAAATGTTATTAAAATCAACAGGAACATCAAACATTTCTCTCTGTTTTAGTAAAATAAGTTATTACTACATTATTCTTTCAGACATGATTTCCTATTACTAAAAATCTACCTGTTTTGTAGTGGAAATGGATAATTTCATGCTAGAGTGGGGATATTTTGAATAAAAAAATAAAGTATTTCATTAAATGATATTTACATCTGTTATACATAACTTACTAAAATCCAGTTGCTGATAATCCAGTTGCTAATAATAAAAAGTTTTTAAACTTTTTCCAATTCTTTTTGATCTGTATTCTCTCCATATGTATATAAATTTAATATATTCATTTAAACATCAGAGCTAAAACTGCTACTGGTGAGAATTAAAGAAAAAGAAGTATATTTTGCATGCTCTGATGATGAAAAGATGACCAGTATTTGAGAGATTCTGACTTGAGTCACAGAAGATTTCCTACAACAAGGATAAGGCAGAAACACATTTTTTCAACATCATCTCTCAAATCCCTCACGTCACAGCGTTATTTTAAGACAACTTCACATTTCCTTAATTTCTATTAATTTGGTACCTGAGGTAGAGGTGCAGTGCTTGGTTATCAGGTGCTGTGTTCAGTTCCTGGAAATCAGCAGTTCTCCTTAGGTTGAGAATATGTCTGGCACGTGTACATCAAGTGCATATTTTACTTTCTTCCTTTGTATTCCACATATACTGCAGCAGATAAGACTAGACAAATGCACTTTCATTGACAAAGACTCAGAGAATGCTCTGGGGTAGAAAGGATATTTGGTGATGGTATCTTGCATAGTTTGTCCCCTCTGCACCATGGCAGGATTGATTGCTTTATCACTAAATGATCCCTGATGGATGAGTATTTGGTCTAGGCATCAGTTAAAAGTGAGGATGATAATTCAGTTTTACTGATGCCACTGAAAGGGGAAGTTAATCTATTAAATTGTTTAGAAGTTTTACAATTTCCCATAAAGTGTTTAAAGCAGGGCTTCTCAACCTTTGCCACAGTGTGACCCACTCTTCTTATCCTCCTTTTTACCCATGCATATAGCATGGAATTAACCTGGTGGCCTCCAGTATAGCACTGAGGGAGGCAAGGTGATTTTTCCCCCTGTCAGGGACATAAAGAACCTCATATACAGATCAAAAGGAACGAGGAGATCTCTTACAAGAGTTACAAATTGTAAGGAATAGTAATCTGAGGTGGTTTGTGTCACATCTAATGTCTGGGCTTGGACAGCACCTCTATGGGATCGGGGTCTTGGATCCTTGTTTGGATCAGGGTGGGCTCCCAGATT
Organism: Heliangelus exortis; assembly: GCF_036169615.1. NCBI lineage: Eukaryota > Metazoa > Chordata > Aves > Apodiformes > Trochilidae > Heliangelus > Heliangelus exortis. The sequence goes on along the minus strand of NC_092437.1, from coordinate 8,197,464 downwards.
TGCTCTCATTAGCGTGAGGTTCTTGGAAGAAAACTCCTTGTGTGACCCTGCAGAGGCTTTAGCACCCCTTGGGGTGACAGTCCAGGTTGGCAGGCACAGGGTGCCACCCAGGTCAGGTGCTGACTGACTCCTCTGCAGCTGGAAACATCTGGCTGATGTTTGCAGCACTGGCAGGTGAGGTGGCAGAGTCAATCCCCACCTATGGGGCTGGGCACAGCTGGGGGAGGGACAGAGTGAGAACTGGGCCTTCTTTTAAGACACAGTCTCTTCCCTGGCATGATACTGCTCTGTGCCACCTCAAAGGCAATGCCTGTACAAAGCCACTCCAGCCCCAGAATGCTGAGGCACAGGGATAGATGCAAATGACAGAAAATGAGAATAAAAGAAATTAATATTTGACACATACAAGCATATGCACATAAATATAAATACATTTATATCTAAAATCAAATAGTTTTTCCCCAGAGTGAGTGAGCTGTATTTGCTGCTTGGGTTGTGCTGTCACTCGGGAGGATGATTGTAGAGCCCTTCAAATTACAGCACAGCCTTTTACCCACACCAGTGCCACCCATTTTCCCACTGTGTCTAATGTTGATTAGGAAGGTCTCTGAAAGCTCAGCAGAGGAAAAAGCTAGAGGACAGAATTATAATAATGGAGAAAGACAAAGAGAGAAGAAAGGGAATAGATATTATCAGCATGTTACATTTTTGTGCAAGAAATCATATGGTATTAAGCTGTTTTGAATAATGCAACTGACAACTGTCATGAAGAAAAATTTGCCAGTGTTGGACTCCACCCCTGTTATCCATATTTAGTTTTTATCTGACATAAATGCAAACATTTTCTTGAAATGGGCCAGGGTTGAGATTCATCAGAAATTCAGTTATGCTGGGAAACCAATGGAAGGGTACCCTGCTGTTTGAAGATGAGAACTGACCCAGAAAAGTTACCTGATTTGCCAACAAGTTACTAGACTGCTGTTGTCCCTGTTGACCAGGTTAGAAAGGTTTTCAGAGAAGATGAAAATAGTCTACTGAAAAGGTGAGAAAGTATTTACAAATAAGCATAGGAGCCAAATAGTTCACTACTGATGGAATGGTGTAGTAGGGGATGGATTTTTGGACAGATAATGGTCACAACAAACCAAAGCTCCTCTGTGGATATTTTGTTCTCTTAATGAGCCCTTATCTAATGTGCTTTGCTACCTCTAGCAGTGCAAGATTAGGTCAAATAATAGAGCTATCGGGGTATTTTTTTGCCTGAACAGGTTTTCATTGATAAGTGCTGATTATTTAAACCAATTTATTGTGAGGATATATGACAGTTTTGAAAAGGTGCTTGTCAGAAAAATTTCTTCAGTTTTGAGGATATTTTCTGGTTAAAAGGGAGATAAAACTTGGAACCAATGGTAGGTAAGATACTTACCAGCAATGGAGATGTGAATTCAAATGCCTCCAGGATGTTGGATGCTTGATAAAATTAATCTGTTGTAGGTTCTCCTTCTACAGAGCAAACAGAGAGAAAAAATAACAGACACATGACTATTTGGAGTATTTTTTCCAGCGCAAAAACTATTGGATCTTTGGATTCTCTGTACCTGTTCTTGTTACACTGTGGTGAGGCAGGTTCTGGTCATTCCCTCATTTCACTTCTGATGCTCACTGCCCTCTCTGTCCTTTGCAAGGAGAAAGGAGACATCGTCAAACAGTCACTTGGGTTCAGAAAATAAAAATATTTGTTTCTGATTTTGTTGCCAGGTCAAGCAGAAATCTGGTGCTTTTATTCCCCTCTCAGCAGGCTCAGAGGTGTGCTAATGGATCCAGGAGACCACAGTGCTAAGTAAGTTGCAAATCACCCTCTGTCCACAAGCATGTCCTGGTCCAGCAGGTGGGATGCAGCTGATACTCCCTCATCATGGTTATTTCAACAGCAACCAACAACTGTTACCACTCTTTCTATCCTTGCAGTGGCCCACACACAGGTTGTGAATAATTGAGGACGATTTGAAAACAGATAATTTTTGGGAACAGATTTCTGTGATTTGCAGCTATGAAGACACAGAGGCAATGTGTTCTCTTCCCCCAGACATTGACTTCTTCAGGGGAAACAGCACTGGTCCATTCCCATGGGCACCACTGAACTCATGGATGTGCAGGTGAGTGCTGCCTTCAAGAATGTCTTCCTAAATCTGAGCTTACTCAGTACAAGAATAACACCCTTTTAGAATGATAATTTTGCTTTCTGAATTAACATTTATTTGATCACTGTATCAATACTTATCTGCAGATTATCAAGGAACTGGGGAGAAAATCTGTGGGATCTTCAGAAACAGTTTTGAATCAACAATAACAAAATCAGAGTGATGGTCACTATTCAGGGAACAAACAAATCTTCACTTCAGAGTAAACATACTGAGAAAATAAACTAAGCTGTCTAAATACCTAAAATTGTCTGTTAGTCCAAAATTCAATTAATCTCTTGTAGACCTCTGGATTACTCAGTGGAAAGGAGGAAAAGAAACAACAGAAATTACAATAAATAAATTTATGGAATAAGATGGTTCAGATGAAGTAAAGCTCTGATTTCAACTTTGCCTCAAACTGAGCAGAACCTTTTTCAAGTTCCAGAAAAATTTGAATGATTTTTCTAGAAGTGAATAAAGTTTGTGCCAGAAAATCTCCCAGATTAGAGTGGAGATTTTAAACAATATAGGAAGCAAAATGTTATAAGTAAGAGAACATGAAAAGACATCAAAGGTTCAGGGAGTGAGGGAAGATTCTGAGATTCAAAAGATCTGGATTCAGTTTGAAGTGCTATTCTTGAGCTGCTTAGAGACTGGACAGAATAGGTAATTACTACCATTTCCTTTCAGCCGGTATTTATTTAGAATTTAAGAGAATCTAGCATCAGAGAGGTGTGCACTGAATCCCTTGCTACTATTGTAACATAACAACAATAATGGCTATTTTTTGTCTCTATGTGACAATTCTAACTTTACATTCTCAGGCTGAGAGGGTTTCTTCATCTACAATTTTACAATTATTCAGTAGCCTTGCAGATTAAGTGCCCAGCTCATTCCTACATGCTCTAATATTTGCCCACAAATCAGATAAAGAGGTACAAAAATCTGACTCAGCACACGTTTGGAGTTAGGAATTTTAACTCAATCTGAACCCACAAACCTTTTGAATTCCCTCCCTAGAATCAAAGGAAATGAAGTGCTGATGCTATTCATTATTTCTGGGGTTTGGCTGACAGATAGCTGCAAGGCACAGTGCTTGGTACTCACCCACTGAACAGGGTTTTGTTCCCAAGCAAACCAGCCCTGCACTTCAGTGCCTTCATCAGCTGCACATCTCCCCCTCTGTGCTGACAGTGCTTATGGACTCTGCTCGCTGTCTCTAACCCGGCCATCACGGTTGGAAAAACTGAATATATGATACCAAATTTTCATTTTTGCTCAGGGCATGAACATTCCTCTCGCAGGGAATACAGGGCACCCTGGGACAACACGCCTGCTGGCATCCTCGCAGGAGTCCCCGGGGAGCTCAGGTGTGTGCTCATGGCACACATGCCATTAGAGGGCAGTCACCACTGCTTCCAGGAGCCTCTCCTATCATCTGTTCCTCTGCCATGTTTAATAGGCTTTGTCTGGTTCAGGGCAAACCCCATTAGGCATGAAAAGGCAGAGCTATGTAAAGGAACTTGCACTGACAGCCTGTTAAATGAATAAGATTCTGCAGGATAGCGGGATTCAGCTATTTTGGAAGAAAATATACACACAGAGGCACACATTTTACATTTTTTTCTTTTTTTTTTTTGTCAGTATAAAAATAGGATCTCAGACTGCTGAATGTATTCTTCGCTGCACTCTGCTGTCATCCACTGCTAACACTGCAGTTGGGGTTTTCTCTGTGTTGGCCCAACCACATTAAATAAAACTCCCATAACATTGTAAACCACATACTTTTTGCCATGTCTTCAGATAGTTTGATTTTAAAGAATTATACAAATTCACCCTGTAAAAAAAAAATGTGCTTGGAGTTGCAGCAATTATTCATGCAAGTGGTCAGGTATGACTCTAAGAACTCACTTGTGCAAGCAGGAGTTCAGCCTCTTCCAGAGGAGCAGCTCAAGCCTTGTGCAGCTTCACAGCTCAAGTCCAGGCCTTAGCTCTCAGTCACAGCTGGTGCCATCCATGACCATGTTTAATATGAGATAGGACTCTGAGAATGACAGTGTAAAAGCATATTGTTCAGATGTGCAGTTTAAATAATTTAAGCATCACATGCTGGTGATGTGAATATAAGGCAACTTTTGCACTTAAAATTTCTTTTTTGCTTAAACCCATGGATAATGGGAGCTGTTTTTGCTGAGCTTTCCAATGCAGTGGATGGGATGAGTGTTTGAGTATGGCCACAACTCCCAATGAAAGTGAGAGGCTCAAGAAAATGGGTCTTTTAAGCTCCTTTTTGTTTCTACAGATCTTGTCACCGACACTGCATGCAGCTGGTGTAGTTAAGATTAGGACTGCAATTATTTTTTGCTGACTCTGTCAGTTCGAGCTTTTCTAGCAGAATTTCTCTAGAGGGCAGTAAGGATTCAAAGCTGCCTCAGTATAAATATATATATATTTTGCAGAAATGACAGATCATCTTTGCACAGCACTAAAGGTTACAAGAGTGGGTGCACATGTTGCAGTGTAGAGTAGAACAGCTAAAAGCACATAAAGCATACTGTACTCTCTTTCTTCTCATAACATCACCCATGCTGATATTTCATTGCACATTTGTATTCTAAATAACCTAAAGGATTCTGCTTTTAATCTTGATGAGAAAGGGCCTTTTTGTTAGGGAAGATTCATTTTGGATTAGTGGAGTGTATGCTAAAAAGAGAGCATATTGGAAAAATAAGTCAAGGGTCTGAAAGGAAACCTTTGGTTAACAGGGGCTGAGACTTGAACTGCATCTATGGCTACTACCTACTACTTCCACAAAACTGGGGATAGCAAAGCTAGACCTAAGTCCAGACATGGTGTATGTGATTATTCTTTGGCCCCAACATCATGTTTTACAATGGCAAATATGAGAATACCTGTTTAATGCCTGCTGGAAAGGGTAAAATGCCTGCTGGATTTTCACAGATTAGGTAGGTTTACTGGCAATAAAGACCTGAGGTCATGCTGAGGGTATGGAAGTTCTGGAGCTCTCTTGCACCATCCCCATCATCTCTGCACACCCTACTTGAAACTGAAGCAGTGAGGGCACCTAAGGGGATTAAATTCACTTTAACACCTTATAAATTTCATTTATCACTGCAGAATACAGTGTGTGGTGAGTTCTAAGAGTTCCTAGCTCTTTTCTTCTTGACTTGTCTGTACATCTAGTTTTAAAGCCTCCAGAAATGAAGCAGAATGTATGAAGTTTTGTGGGTCAGGTTCTTCTTGCTGTCAGTGGGTAGCACCATAACCTCCCAGCCAGGAGGGTGAGAGGTAAAAGCAGCAAGGTCTGTGCATGTATATTTTCAGTCCTGTGATGATTATCCTGCACTAGTAGCACTGTTTTGATATATTTATAAGTTGCAGGAACAGAGCCTCTGTGCCTGCTCCAACAGACCTATTCTTTTAACACTCCCATTCTTTTCTGTCTCTATTCCTATGGCTTTATGGCTTTGTCTTTTAAACCTGGAAAGCATCTGGAACTGCTTTATAGTTCTTCCAAGACCACAGTCACAGAATAAAGCTATCTACTGCATCTGCCAGTATGTCCAACTGGCCACAATATCAAGTAAGAAGTATGATGTATACAGAAATTCAGTTCTTGCCCACATTGTACTTAATCTCACTGGGTTAGAAGAGCAGAAAATCCAGAGTAAGATTCCTGGCAAGGATCTGAGCAAGCTAAGGTTCAACCAGGGCACACCAAAGACCATGCAGGAGACAGGTGGCTGGAGAAGGCTATCAGCAATTATATCACGGCCAATACTTGACAAAAAGGTGCCCCGACTTAAATTCAAAATGAAAGGTTTTTATTCGAGTTGGTGATACTGTGAATAACAAAAGATCTTTGTGTCATGCTGTGATATCTTTACATAACATAATAGAAGCTCTCTCTATTTCGATGTAATATCCATTTACCACTGATTTTAAATGGGGCAGGTGTGGTTTAAATTTGAGCTGTGTTGTTTTCAGCCAGATGCAGGCAAGCTCACCTTTCTGCAGGTGCCTGCTTTGTCCATACAATGAGAGAGAAAGCTCAGAGGTATGAGAGGTATAACTAGACATGAACCTCTGAGATCCACTTCTAAACAAAATAGCTGAACCCTAAAATCTGAGTTCACCTAGGGGTGTGGACTTGGAGAACCTAACTGAAAATGGGATTTACAATCCAGTAATCCAGGGGGGTGAAGGGATTTCTTATCTCTGTTAGAACAGTGAGGTTCCTCAAATTCAGTTTTCTCAGAAGTTTGCAACAGCAACTGCTTTCTAATTTTTTATTAATTTCCAAGGCACATGTAGAGATGAAGACATATCCATCCCCTCCTTTCTCACCTTGACTGTATTTTAATACAAATGCCCTCCCTCCAGCAGCAGCTCCAGACTTCTCAACTACTTACATCTTAACTACTTAACCCAACTACTTGACCCATTGTCATTTCTTTCTCATCAGATCTCTGTGGGGACCATGTTGCTGCTGCTCCCTGAAGGTTCCATGTGCAGATTGCTCCTGGGTGCAGCTGCCAAAGGGGGAGTTGGAGTATGGAGTTGGATCTTGGAGTCCCTGGATTGCTGCTGTGTGCCCCAGGCAGGGACTTCAGCCCCAGCTTGGGGAAGGGCTCAATATAAGAGACGGTGCCTCTGCACTTCCCAGGGGAGTGGTTCACACACCAGCCGTACTGTGCTGTCATGTTTTGAGAACTTCAGACGTGTATCATCATCAACATATGGGCAAGTGTTATGCCAAAAATTGGAGTCTGGGGCAAAAATATCAGTGGGGCACTTTAAACAACCAACCAAGACACAACTTTTCAAAACAAGGAGTTCAAACAGAAAATTGGAATGTTATGAACAATGTGAGAGTGGGCTAGATTTTATCGTAAGATTATGTTTTTAAGGAATACTAAATTTAGGATCTAAAGATGTTCATGCTTGAATATATTTAAATAATTACTCTGTAAAATATTCATCCTACAATCTGTATTCTTGCTTTTCAGGTGTCTTAGCATCTAACAAATCTGTATTCCTGACCTTAAAAAGTATGTTTCTTGCCTGAAACAAATTTAAACAGTAATGTAAGATGCCATAAAACTTGAAACCTCCTATGTCAAGACAAGAGGAGATTCATTCAAGAGAATTCCTTCTATATTTGCAAGAGAGTTCGGTGGGTTTTAGCTCAGCTTCATTCAGCATTTTCACCTGAGACCTCTTCTCTTTCCTCTCTCTGGCCAAGTGTACTCTATTAGACTGATGTTGTGGCAAGCACATTTTAGGTGTGGGCTGACTATTGTAAGCAGCCCCCAGCTCATTTTGGACTTGGTGCTCTGATAGTTCTCCTGATGGAGTTTTTTGCACTTGATTTATGGAGCCATACTGAAGATTTGATCTCACATAAAAAAAACTAGGGTTAATTTACTAAACTCTCACTACTTGAAAAGATGCTCCATAGTAAAAATGACACCAGGAATGGTTTCCCAACCCATGGATAGGTTTTGAAGTTAGAACTTTCCCCTAGTCAACAATGAGATAGAATAGACACTCTTCTACGATTTTAATGAAAAATGGGTCATAGCCCTGTGGCTGGGTTCTCACTAGGGCACCCAAAGCAACAGCTACACAATGGTAAAAAAAACAACTGTCCCCTTTTCACCCAATACTTTGCATGTGATGAAGGTCATCATTGTGTCTTTACATCAAAAGTACTTGGGGAACTTTCACTTCCCTGTTAGGTTATTCAGTACGAGCAGTGAGGTTCATAAATAGGGTTAGAAGTACCCTTTCAAAGGAGGAACATCCACCTAAAATAGATCTGTTTTAAAGGCAGTGGCCCAAGAGCAATTGCTGTTTGGGATCCTCAATATAATTCAAAGCACATTGTCTCCCAGAAAAAGCTTTTAGTTAAGGGGCTATGATTTTAAGAAGGCTTTATACCCCATATGTGCACTATGGATCATGGGACTAGGAAGCAGTAAAAGTTGAGCACAGCTAGTATAGCAGAGACTGACAGCATTATGGCTTTTATCAGTTGGGTGACAAATAAGTCCAGTCTTAGAAAGACAGCTAAGCCCATATGACCATACTCCTATGCCACAGATTTATGGTACACACTCCACCCTATAAAGCAATTGTTTAGAAACCAAGGGCTTGAAAACTGTTGTTCGGTCAAGTAGTCCTTGTTCTCAAGTTCCATAGACCTTCCTTTGCTTTAGCCAGAGCAGTGCCCCCAAAAAAGAGACCCAGGACAACAAACATTGAGCCTTTCATGTCGTAGGGCAGCCCAGCTTGCCTTGCAGAAGTGTTGAAAATGATAAAGCAAACATTACAAATTAATAATCTGGAAGGTACATGGACTGGCGGAGCAGACCTGGACCAGCCCACTCTTGGCTCTACCAGTGACATCTATTGCTCATGCCTCTGTTCCCCCACCTATATAACTGCATAGGTAAAGCTATTTGGCAAAGCCCTTTTAGAATTGTAAATTAAAACCATGTAAATGCCAAAGATTGTTGTAATGAAAAGTATTTTCCTGGGCTATTCAGAAGCAGTGGGAAATACATACTGGACACTGCTCCTGGAGTGTTATTGCAGTGGCACTTTTACAGCAAGAGTGCTTTCCTGCAAAAATATAAAGGCTTGAAAGGATAAAGTAGATCAAGTTTAGTGGTTCAGGATCAGTCAGTTACTCAATGTTACTGCAGTTAGAAGGAGGTGAAAGGAAGATGGGTGATTTCAGAAAGGTACCTACAGGGAGATGTGTGCCAGGATTCAAGCCTGGTGATTCATAAGCTGTTCGTCAGAAGCTGTTAAATATCTGCTTTTTGCCAACGCTCACTGTTTCAGTCTGCCAAAGATACTGGATAAACAGTCGCTGTAAAAAATTTATAGTTTCTCCGGGGAAAACAAAGGCTTTTTGTGGCATAATACAACATCATAAATTAAAACTTTTTTTTAAAATTAAGAAGTTACATCATGTTTTGATGTAATGTGATGTGGCAGGTCATGCTTTTAATTTTAATAAGCTTAAAAAAGAGAGAGAGATTGAGATTTGGGTATATAAATATTGTTTCTGAACCTATAATATCTCTCGTTGGAGGCTAGTGAAACAGGTTCACCTCTGCCATCTGGGTTCAAAGTCTTATTTCAGAAAAACAATTTGAAATGACTTCTGGAGGTGTTGGCATCCATTAATAAACTGAATTCCCATTCCACAGACCTCCCAGGAAACTGCCAAACAGCATTAGCACTTTTATAGTGTTTGTCATACTTATGTATTGCTGCAGTTTAAACAGCACTGTCATCTCCAGCTTACCTTTTTTGAAGTGTCCTATAACTTGCATGTATCTTCAGTTTTAAAAATTCCAGTAGGAGAGAGCTAGGACTGTATTTTAGCAGAGCCTACAGTAAGTGCCTACTGATTTCAGGAGCACTTGCAGGACTCCAAGTGCATCCCTGAATAGTAGGTGCTTAAACAGAGGCATCTCACGTTGGCATTCAGAACTGAAACCCATCATTTAGCAGTCACTTGAGGATGAAGGTCTTTTTGGCATTGTAGGGGTATGACAGAGAGCAGAATTCATGTATCTTTAAAGCGATGTGAGCTTTCAGCACACCTAAGACTAGGCCTGCAATTAGGTAGAGAAAAGCTTTCTAAGGCATGAACAGTAGACCTGGGTCCTCTTTTCTGTTTCAGACAAAAAAAAAAAAAAAGGGTCATTTGTTTTTCTGCATGAGCTAGCACAAGAGGGATATTATCTTTGATTTTAACCTTTGGTCATTGCTACAAGAAATGTAAAAAGTCTGGCATATTGCAGGACTACACAAAGGGGAAATATTCACCTATTCAGCATTTCACCCTCTGAATTTTATTAATTTTTCTTTTACCTCAGTCACTTAAAGATGTGGACTGAACCCTGCATTTATTTATTCTTATCTGACATGACTTTCCTAGATGGCCACTGCTCTGTTCTCACTTACTTGGTTTGATTTCACCACACGTGACTGCTGGAAGGGGATTGCCCTCGTCGCACATTGGCTTTGGCTGCAGAGGGATCCTGGAGCTCTCACTTCCTCCCTTGGCAGAAACTTGGCACTTTCTGGAGGAGTCTTGCATAAGCCTTGGGAAAATGAAATAGGAAATTACTACTGTAGCACAGCTGAGTAATGTGGTTCATTTCAAGCCCACTCAAACAACCACCTCATCCTCTGCTAAGCCTGAATTGGTTTGGGGCTCTTTAGAGCACTTGCCTTTCATTCTCCTTTCTGATTTCTCTTTTCAGTTCTCTTATTTATATTCCTAATAGTTAATTTTTCTACCTCTCACTTTTATATTTTTAATCATATTCTGAATAGAGGAGAAAGGGTGACCCATTGTCCTCATAAGTGACATCTAGTCTCTGACTTGACTGACAGGAGGTACCATTAGAATAAGCATTCCTTCTCCAACTGAGACTATCCATGTTAACGTTTCTGTACTCTGGGCTATATATTTGATCTTACATAGCTGTAAATCATGAGTGACTCCATCAAAGTCAGAGGCATCACTCCAGGTTTAACACGGCAGAGGTCAGCTCAGATCCCTGCTTTCAGGATTTCAGATGTCTCACAAGTATTGCTGGGCACTTCTGTCATTCTGCCGTGTATGTGGTTAAAGTGAGCTGGCAAAAGTACCTGATATCTGAGCTTCTCACAAGGATCATTGATTTGAACTTCTTGAAGATCAGGTTCATGCTGGCATTTGAACTTGGCTATAGAGACAGAAGTGTACAGCATGTTACTATACTGTAAATCACATCAGGGCAATACCAAAACACAATAAAAGTTAAACAAAACATCAGAAATAATTTTCTCTGGGTGCACAGAGTATGTCTCCTTGGGGTAAAGTTGATCTTTCAATTCAGAGTTCACACAGAAGGTAAACTACTGGAGACAGAGAAAGTTCAGCGTAATCAGCTGGAAACAACAGATCAAGATTAAGCATTACCACAGTTAAACTGCAACTAGGAAAGATTTTGCCTTCAGTTCCACAATCTTAAACTAATATTTTATGACTGGTTTCTGTACTGGTAAGTTCTTTACATCAGAGAAAAGCTAGGAATGTTATGGAGAAGGCTGAATTGTTAGAAGAGGGCTCTGTGGGAAGGGAGGAGGAATGCATAGTTTTGATTCATATGAGAAGGAATGTGCTCGCTAGGAATAAAGTTTACAAAACTAATTTCAAGAGTTACAAAACCACAATAAGATCAAAACTTGCATGATCAGTCTAACTGTTGGAAAACAGAGTAAGCAGCTGCACAAATTGGTATGGAGGGAAAGTGGAGAGGGTCAGGGGTGGAGGAGCGTTTAAATCTCTTTGTAACTGATAGAAAACAGAAAAAAGGTTTTTAAGAAATTCATACTTTGTATTCTTTTAGATAATGAGGACATAAAACGTCTGGTTCTCATCTTTTTTGCACTTATGTAAAATTAGGATCAACTCAACAAGTTAATGGAGTTACATAGGTTTAAATCTGGCATAAGTGAGATAAGAAACAGGCCCATCAGTTCATTAAGAAATTCATTAACTGTGACTGGAATATCTTGCAAAGCCTGTGTTCCTGCAAATAAAAACATGCTTTTGAGGCCATAGGAAGGTATTCTGCACGCCCTAATGCATATACAAATAGCTGCCTATCTTGCAGTCAAAAGCTAGAGGGCTCTGCATAGTTACATCTGGGTGTGGGTGAGGATTTATTCATACAGTCACAGGATTTGTGCCTCTAACAAGATTGATGCAAAGGCAGGTGGGTCTAACCCATCAGCAGTAACAAACTGAGCATGGGATAATATGCATAGGTCTGCATATTTCCATTTGTCATGATTTCTTGGCTTGCAAAATTATCCTGTTTATGTCTATCTCACTTATATCTAAGTTAAATATATAACTACATTCCACCACTCTGTGTTTTCTGCCCAGAGATACACTTATGGTCTTGTGATGCTACTCAACCCACTCTCTACCAATTTTACTCAAACATCAAAATAAAACTGTATTAAAAAATCCTTCCACAGGAAGGATCTGAATAGCAAAGAAACAAGCAGCTGCCTCAAAACCTTTATTCCCCTTCATGATTGATGGGCTCCATTACTTCAACTTTGCTGTTTGATCAAATAGCAAATCGTGTAAATATTCCATGTATGAGTGTTAAAGGAGTTTTGAAAAACTGAAATTTTTTGTTTAAGTTATAGGTCAAGCAGCAATTTCCCAGAACAGAGATTTTCCTCCTTTTAAGCACACATCAGACCAATCTAATTTACTAGGGAGAAAATTCACTTTAGTGGAGAAGGACAATCCAGATGTATACACTACTTATGTCCTTGATAAGTGAAAATTGGGATAAGTGGTACTAAGTGGGTGCATACATCTTTAGCTTGTCCTCTTCAATAGGGGGAATTTTACCCTTAATAAGAAGTATAAGTAGAGCATCAGTGTTGTCTGGATTCTTCTGAGAACCATTAACACACAACTGAGTTCCACCATAAAGATGTAGCAGAAAATGTAAATTAATTGAGAGCTCTTTTACTACTTATATACTCCTCACTTACTGTTTCTTACTTGTAAACCATGGACTCTATTATGGCTTGTTGGAATTATGTTGAAAACAATGTTTTAAATTAATTTCTATCAATCTTTCATGGGATTTCCTTTATTTTTTTTACTCAATTTCTGATATTTTTTTCTGCTGAAAATTTATCATACCACAAGGATATGATAAACCAGACACTTAATTTAATCTTCATGTGATTTGCTACATTTGTCCTTGAGAAGGTCTACTTTGACAAACTAGAACACAGAGGAAGGTGAATGATGCTCAGATACACATATTAGATACAGACCCTCAGAACAAACTAGGTCTTCAGAGCCACAGTTCCAGTAGTCAGGGAAGGACCAATGCCAGAAAATATGTAACATCAGCTATAGGTTGCCACATCTCCATCATGGAAAAAAAATTAATAAAAGTTCTTCAAAGATGGTTGCAGAGCAACTCTAAAAATCCTTGTCTAAACTGTGGACTGACTTTTCCTCTCAACTTGGCTGCATTTCTGGTTCTAAGAGATGGTCACTCCCATAATTTCAGAGGGATAAGAAAGGAAAATTCTTAATCCTGAGCAGTCTCTTGAGAGAATTCTTCGGATGTTCACAAGTAGGTGGCTTGAATTGCTTACAAAACTTGGAAGATTCCCTTTTCCTGTTGTAATATATTTTTTTTTTCATCTTGACCCCAACTCAATCTTATCTCTGGTTCAAAAATCCTCGTTGTCCAAGGGAAATGTAAATGACACCTTTGTGTGAGAGTTACTGATTTTGGCTCATGGCCCTCGTGTCATTTCATTGCTTCGTATATCAAAAGAATGTCCCTTGACACAGCCAGTGGTTTACCTTTCCTGGAGTGACTCATCATTTTCCCACAATTAAATTTTGGAGCTCTAATGCAAAACAGACTTATCTGCTTTGACAGGACAGTACAGAATAAACAGAAAAGACTAAATTTGTATTGGCAGCTACCACTGCGCTGCAGTTATGAGTAATACAGCATAACTAGAAAGGACACCAAGAAATCAAAATAGATTCTAGTTGCTCGAGAACCAAAAAAGAAGAAATAGCTGTTGATCCCCAGTAACTGACTGTTTAATGTTGTATCAAGACTCTGGATGGGAACAGCAGCAATAAATATTTCCTGTCTTTCTCCTCTTGATATATATATATATATATATATATATATATATATATGTATATATATTAGTTTTACATACTTTTTCATTACTTAAAAAAGATATGACACTCTGGGTAATTTCTATGTCCTACATATATTAAGGAGAAAAAACTTTCTTACAATTTGGACCTCTGTTTAAACATACTGATTTCCTTCAGCCCATGTCCTGCCTCACTCAGACCAGTATTTCCCACCAAATCTCCTCTCTGTGCAGCTCTCCATCCCCACTAACCAAGTGCTATTCTGGGCTGCTGCTGGTGTGTGACCCATGTGCAGCTACACTGGCAGAGAAGCTACACACTCCAGTGGGTTCTAGAGGCCTCCCTGGAAACCATCTATCCAACATTGGTTTAAATTAAAATTTAATTTTTTCTGGCTATATACTTAAGACAATAGCATAGTGTCTTGCCTGTGATGAGGGACATCTCCCATACCTGGGAATGCCAGTAGAAGTGTGGTAAGAGGAGGGAAGTAAATTAGTATCAAAAAACCTGGTTGCATCTTGCCTTGCAGATACTTGGTTGCAGAAGGAAATGACTAATGAACTCAGCATCTGAAAAAAAAATAAAAAAACATACTGTCAGTGATCTTTTTCTAACAGAGACAAGACACACACTGAATTCATATGGGTTTAATTCCACCAAGCCCGTGGGCCCAGTGTTACCGACTGGCTGGGTGGCAGTCAAGCAGTCAGTCAGAAACTCTGGGAAGGAGGACATAAGGGGGATGTTGGATCATGCTCATATCACATTGCCCTAAATGCACATGTGCAATCACTCTGTCTGCTCACAAAAATCAACAAACTATATACAACTGAATAGAACTCCTTGGCACATGCTTAAGCAAATTAGGACAAGATTTCATACACTTAAAAATTTGGATACTAAACCTTTACACACTTGTGCTGTGATATTTTGATTGTTAACTGCAACAATGTCTGTTCAGGGTATGTAATTCAACAGACAAACGTTTTTAGCAGCAGGTGAATAAGATCAGTTATTGAAACAGCAAAATTACTTCCAGCATTGAGAAAATTAGATAAAAATGCAAGGTCCAAAGAGCCTCATTCATATCAGATATAACACAAGCTGCAGTAAACACAGAAAATTGTTAACTTTACATGTCAATAAATAATTTAAATAGTTTATAAGAGAACAGACTGGCTTGGCACAGTTTTGACTCTTCAGCATCATAAACAGAGAGGTAATACCATACAGCTCTGCTCATATATTTATATTTTGGACTATTCACCTATTGTTGTCTATGTTTAAATTGGAAAGCCTTGAATATTAATATACCAGACAAAAAATTCTCACTCTAAAATCTCACAGTGCATAAGAGAGCAGTATTGTGCTGTTGAAAAAAAAAAAAAAGAGGATATGGAATCTGATTTCCCTGCTGGATTATGTACAGCCTTACTTTTGGTCCTTAAGCAATGTTTGGCATCCTGTCTTCAAAACTAATGCAAACCCTCATCTTACGTGCTCCGTCATATAAGAGCAGTGATGTCTGGAGAAAGCCCTGAGCAACTCCAGTTGCACTGTAGGACTGCAAATTTTAACCTCTATGACTGCAATGGAAGCCTTGGGAACTTGGTCTGATATTTATTATATGAACCAGGCAAGATATGCCAATAATGTCCTGTGCCATCAGTATGCAAAGAATAGTTCTCTAGAGAAAGATGAATGGATGTGGCTCTGTGCCAGTGTGTTTCTGGATTGCTATGAAGAGGTCTTCACTTTTAATTAAATTTTAAATACAAAGCATCAAGGACATGATATCCTTAATGAGAAGTACAGGACCATCTTCTATTTCTCTTGTCTTCCAACATGAAGTAATGGTTACTGGATGTAATGCAAGAACACCTCTGTGTGTGTGTGTGTGTGTTTGCAGGAACTGTAACACACCAAGATAGAGACACGACTGGGTCAGCATAAGCACTGCAGGAACTATTTGAGATTTGCTTCACAGGCAACCATAAAGTGATCAGACAATTTTAAGCTTTCAGTGGCCACATGCATTCTGGATCCAAGTCTATGAGCAAAACGATGAGCAAGGCAGATGCTGATGTTAGACTGCAAGTTCTGCCTTGCTCTGGTGTAATTTTACTGTCAGGAGCAAGGACATAATGAAGCATAAGTGAAAAGGATTAATGTAATTGGTCTCTTTCTCTTACTTAAGTTTTACATAATGCTGGACACTTAAGACCTATTATCCTTTAGCCCTCCAAGGCTGTGACTGTGTCAGTTTGCTCCTCATAAATAAATCCCTGATAAACTGACCATCACCTTAGAACAGAAGGAGTTTTTAACAGATTATGGCCCTTTTGATCTGTTTGCCCCCTGTCATGCTGAAACACCTGCATAATTTTGGCTGGAGTCTGGAAGGAGTATTTCACAGCTCATAGCTCACGTGTTGTTTCTTAACCCCCTGCCCTGTTTACCAGAGATAGTTTTATGTGGATATTTTGGTGGTGACACCCTGCTTATTTTCTAGCAATCAGGTAATATATAAAACTTGCATATACTTCGATATGTACATACACAGGAATAGTCATACAGTAAACATTCATGCCCAAAGTCAGCCCCATGCAGCATTCAGAAATTAATGCCACAGTTCCGTGTCCTTCACACTTTTGTTTTCACTATAAGATTCTTTCTTAATAAGAAATAATGAACATAAACATCCAGTTATTCAGTAAACCAAAGCATATAAGCAATTAAATTAAATTAAATTAGCACAGCCAAGCAAACAAAGCAGTAATCATTCAAGTCCTCTATTTAGACTGCAGCCATAATGATAGACCGAAGAATAACAATACATTCCAATAAAGACAATTAGTATTAAATTTTTATTTTTAAAAAATCTTAAACACTAAGTAAATAGTAATTTTTGTCACAAAAGATTCCTTTTAAATAGTCTTTCCCTTACACTTCAGAATGTGACAAATCCCAGATGGAACTGGTCTTTTATAAGCTTCATGTTACTGGAGTATATTCAGCATTATCTTCTCCATACAGTTTTAGCTCAGAACCTCCTGGGAATCTCCACCACTTTCCTCGAATGTACTAAAACAAGGGTTGGCCAGTCCAGAACAGTAAGGGATGAAGGCATTAGAGAATAGTCTTGGGTCAAGAATTATTATTGCTAGAGGCCTCCAAAATCTAGTTATGGGTTTCAGCAAACCCTGTGGGCTCTTATGATAATGCTTTTCTACAGTATTATTGTTATATGGCATTAAATCAGTCAGATTCATGAGCAACAAGAGGTCAACGTCTGATTGAAATTCATAAGGTCAAAAAGGAAACTAAAAATCAATTTATAAGATATGAAGATTTAGGTTCAAACTATATCCATAAGCAATAAAATTTCACATCCATAAATGTAAGAAATCAGTTATTAAACTTGAGGGGGGGAAGAAGACTTATTAAGTTTTACACACACATAAGGCAGCTAACACATAATTTTATCAGACATTACTGAAATCCTATGTGTAATATAAGAGATGATGGGCTAAAATGCTAAATGGTGTAGCACTAAATTATTAAGTGATGTATCCCTAAGGTATTAAAAAGATAAGAAATGCAGAGCAGGTGTCTCCCACCAACTCTTGATCACTAGTTTAAGTGCATATTGATAACAAATCCACTTTAGAGGCAAAATAGTATTAGTAATATTTTTGCTGTATGAAAGTCTCATGTCAGGATGACTAAAAGCTTCTACCTGACAAAGAAGTGTTCATATATATATATGTATACAAAAAAAATCACGTTAAGTGTTAGCTCCCTGTAGAAAAGAAACGAAACTCCAATGTATTGATACTTGTGTGCAAGTAAATAACAACCACACCACACTGAGCATGAGAATTATAGCAAGCACTCTTACCTGTTCTGAAATGAAATTGCATTTCTATTAAAATTACAGATTAATGGAGATTCATGTAAGCCAAAAAGTATATAAATGTTAATACTACAGACAACTATGGTTGTTGTAAGTCTAGCCAGTGCATTTCATGAGAACTCTTTACTACTTTGCTATTAATTTTCTAGTGGCCCCACCTTTGGATCAGCTTGCTCTAAAGCAGAAAGCAAGCACGGGGTGGTGGTGATGCCCCCTGTGATGTTAACAGCCCCTTCTGTGTAAATGTTGGGGGTCAGATGTGTGTGTGCTTAAGAGAGTGGGGCTCAAAATTGGTATTTTGGCCTCTTGTCCCAACAGCAACCTAAAAACCCCAAACATTGAACTTCCCTCTGCTCCAAAACTTTCATTTTTTGCTGTTTCAGATAACTCAATTCTCTTGTCTCCCCCCAGGCTGAGCCTTTTCCAGTTGTTTCCACACTTGCAGGCTGTGCCAGGCAGGATGGGGGAGGTGGGATCAGAGCTCTGGGAGCAGATCTGCTCTGCCTGGCACAGCCCATGTGGATGCTCTGGCTCTGCCTCCCTTAGCAGCCTCCATCTGCCCTTGGAGGAGGAAGCAGAATGAAACAAGGCTGCTTACGAGGGAAGTGCCATGGGAGCTGCTAACCTCAGGAGTAGGGTGCTCCCAAAATCCCACAGGAATTATTTTTTCAGTTATTCATTTTTTTTTCTATGGTGACTTCTGTCATCCTTATTCAGAGGATCAGGATGCAATTAATCTACACACTTCTGCACACCATTGTTCAGCTTTCTTCTTTTTCACATTCACTCATCACCATACCAGAAGTGGGTAGCATTGTCTCCTCTTACTCTTACTTTGATGAACTTGGCTTAGTTCCTTTTTTTTTTTCTTTGGCTACCCATTCTGTGACTGCTCAATTTTAGACTGTCTGGTCATGACTTTTTTCTTTTTCTATAATATTAATTTTTCACCTTCTACATTCAACAAAGAACTCACCACCTGGCCTGGTTTTATCGAGAAGCTTTTAGGGGCCTGGGTTTCTGAAGCCAGGGTAATCTCAGAGAATACCATTCATTTCAGAACAGAAGCAGGATATTACCTTGTAGCTCTCCATGAAGGAAAAGGTTTGACAATGTGAACTCTGCACACTCTGAAGACTGAGGGTGCAAATAAAAACAGCCTGTCAGGATTGTGTTAATAATAATGTTTGGGGTTAGCCCATGACATTTAGAGCTGGATATGTTACAGCACCATTCAAGCTCTGACATTCATACACCAACCTCTTCTCTGAGCCTCTCCAAAACAGGCTTCTGCAGTGAGACTGAAGAATCTGATCATGTTTAATATTGGGTAATTCAGTTAATCTGAGATCTAATCTTTCATTAATATCACCTTTGTTCTGTGCTGCTCAGCTTTCACTTCTTCCTGTTCAGATTTTTGATCCCTGTTAGAAAACCACAGATGGGAGCTGCCCAGGCTGATGGAGCATCACATATAGGGGAGTGGATTTGGGATTGCAGTGGTGTCCAGGGCTCGTGCAGACCTTTGGCCAGTCCCTGTGCTTGTGTCCAGGCTCATCTCTGAGGAGGGCACAACCTTTTCTGGGCCAGGGCACCGTCTGGGTTTGGTTCCGAAAGCAGCTTCAGAAGTCATGCAGGGCTGTGAACACCAATGTGAGGGTTTAAATGAGCTAAATAAAAATATTTTAATGTCAAAAAAGAGGAGGAAGAAGAAGAATACCACTAGAAATTAAAGACATATTACAAAGTAAGGGGCACAGTATAATGTTTAGTGATATTTCTAAAAATTTATGTAGAAAGCGTGTTTTATGCCTCACATAAGTGAAAATAAGCAGTTTACATTCTTTGGATTGAAGCAGGGTGAACTTCACAGCAAAATTTTTCCAAGCTGGCCATTTTGTCAGGGACTATGATAGTAACAAAATTAAGTCTTGCCTTCATTTCAGTGTAGTTCAAAGTAGGTCCAGATATCAGTCCAGAACAAAATCCAAATTTGTTTTCTGAGTCTGGTTCTTCTACTTATGTAGTGGTCCCCATCTGAGTAGAATGTGAGTCAGACCAACAAAATTTGAATATAAATTTTATAAAAAGGGGAATTAAAAATAGAAATGAACAGTTTGTTTGTTTGTTGTTTGTTTTCCTTTTTCCAATATTTTGGTTTTCATCAGCCTTTTCAAGTTGGAGACTAGCATTTAGGTTTCCAAGCTTTGCTCTCTGGCTGGGAATGCTAATAATTACTTCTGAAACAGAAAAATATGAAAATCTTGGATAATAACATGGCTGTAGGGATTTAATGAATTCCTCTGGGACTACCCAAACTGCAAGAGAAGCCGTCACCACGTCACTTGATGAGGATACAAGATGTGTTTGGAATAATCATGTAAAATTAAAGCAAGTGATAATTTTAGTGATTTTCTCTCCCCCCCCCCCTTTTTTTTTTTTTTTTTTGATACAAGCAACTACAATTGCTTAGGATTTTTTAATGTAACAAGTAATCAAAAAAGAGATCTTAAAATGAAAAGAAACCAATCTTTTGCTTCTTTACAAAGATTGCTTAGTAAAATTAACAACAATGTCATGACTTTAATTATATTGCAAAAATTATAAATGGTTATGTAAAAGGATATATTCTATGGCTAGCAGGATACCTAAACATTACCGTAAAAATGAAATAAGGATCTATTAATGCAATACACCTACTTAATAAAAGTTGCTTTCATATTCAAAACCAAAATATTAAAGCATGCTCCATATCTGAAAGTCAAAAGTGAAAGAATAAATTAACTAAGGTTAAGAACCTTGTAGCAGCTGACTAACAAAGCTCTAGGGCATTATAAAATTTCATGCTCTTGTAATAAAAAGGATAAAGAATTGGCTAGAAGACCACTAGAAGTTAAAATAAATGAACATAAAGTAGATGAAAAAGCTTGACACGACTGAAACCACAAATGTGTAAAGACCAAAGACACAGTTTTAAGCCATTAGAGGACTGAATTAAATGCAAAATGAATCCTAGTAGTAAATTAATAGAAAATTACAAAGGTAAATGAGCTCTGTTTCACAGTTACAGAAAACTTTTTATATCCTTTTTAAATCATTTTTTAACCAGTACTTGAACACATAGAAGTGTGATGAGTTAAATTCTGGCACACACCCAAACCAGAAACAATTCTTAATACTTCTGCATATGCATGTTATAGAACAGAGAGAACCATGGTCACAGAAGACATTTTCCACTTAGGAAAATCTGGGAGAAGTTTACCATTAAAATATTTATTAATTTTTTTATTTATTGTATTAAAGAAAAGTTTAACTCTAAGCACCTTCTTTTGCTTAAACTTTCAGAGGTGATGATGAAAAAAGATCAATCTTTTTTTCAGTCTGTTTGGTTATTATTCCTTAATCAGCAGATAAAGTTGAGAAGGGAAGATGTTAAAAAAAAAGGTAGAACAATTGCAAGATGCTGAAG
This sequence comes from Heliangelus exortis, assembly GCF_036169615.1. Taxonomy (NCBI): domain Eukaryota; kingdom Metazoa; phylum Chordata; class Aves; order Apodiformes; family Trochilidae; genus Heliangelus; species Heliangelus exortis. Next base: position 8,176,129 of record NC_092437.1, on the reverse strand, counting down.
AGCATATTGCAATCTAAAGCAAAGGGACAATATTTTCCTTACAAGTTGTATTTGGAAAGCCTGTCACTGATGTAAAAAATGGCAAACATTGTTAAAAACGTTAAAAAGTGTGACCTTATTTGGAGATGATCACTGGTTTGAATGCCAAAACACCCAAAGATGGTGTCATAGTGGAAGCTGGATCCCTTTGATCAGTTCCAGTGCCTAGAAATCTTCACACCCTTTATTCCAGTGAGGCCTTTTGAAGCCAAGGTCCTATGATGAAATAGGTTCTGGATTGATATTTGTGATCCAGTGGGTTAAGAGTGCAATTTATCCCTGCAGGTGTAATCCATCTGTCTGCAAATGTCTATTAAAAGACTTTTTGTGTAATCTGAGTCTCACTTTATGTTTTGAAAATCTCCCAGTGTTGTAGGACCAAATTACCTCTGTCATACTAGGAGATAGCCAGATGTAAGACATTGTTTATTGTCTTAAAAATACATTCTCCCCTATGGTCTTAGAAATAAACAAACTGCAAGTGTTTTTCTGAAATCAGGAACATGCTACTTTACACTGACAACATGAGTGATTGGAAAGAAAAGAATTATGTGCAGTGTATGTCTGTCTCTTTATGAGCATAAGTACAGAGGTCATCCAGAGCTCTCAGTAAAACTTCTGAACTTTGGTTTCAGCTGCTTATTTTGAGAAACTGTCTTCCTCCAGTCCCTATTTGCTGGACTTTTGATTTGGCCTTCAGTGCTCTTTGTGGGTATTTTACACCCACTGGATGCTCGACAGAAGGATGTCAGCATTCAACCCTTAGCACTACTCCAAGTTTCACCTTATTGTCATCTCCACAATAAACTATTGTTTTGTTTTGGGAAAAAAACCCTAAAACTTTTAAAAAACAAATCTGAAGCTTTCACAGTGAGACTGTTTGGTTTGCTGGAGAGAAGAGCAGTAGCAGATTAGGAGGTCAGGTCCTGTGGTACACTGCTCAATGTGCTATAGCTGAAAGTAGCCATTATTTAATCACTGATTTACCTGCAGGGACGACAGCATGACAGGAAGACCCTTCTCAGTTAGCTTCATTACTTTTCTCCATTATAGAGCTGTGAAATAGTTTCCTTGAGTGTATGAGAAGGCACATCCTAATGGGAGGGTCCATTAGGCAAATGGAGTCAAATCCAGCCATGTCTGTGGATGGTTTGCTGGAAACCACAATACTAAGAGTGCAGCATCCAGCTCTGAAACAGCAAATCACTCCTAGTCAAGGATTTCCTCTGACCTATAGCAGAGGAAATATTCTCTGACCTACAGGTCAAGAATATGAATTTTTGTGGCCACCAGATGCAAAATGGTGCAACCCAAGTGGATTTTCTGACAGTTGCACAAGTGTAGGAGGGACGTTTGGATTATTTTGCAAATTTTAGCCAGATTCATTGAGGCAGAAAAACTTTAGTAACTTTTAGGTGAAAAAAATTGATGGTTGATACATTTAAAAGGAATAAATTCAACTCTTCTGAACTCAAGAAGCTAGTGGAAAAAGTTGAAGCTGAACAACATTAGTGATAGTGGGGACCCACACAGGCTTTTGAATTTTTTTGCAAGAGTACCATCACTTCTCTTCATTAACAAACTGTCCTGTTCCTTTTTCTAGACCAGAGCTACCACATCAATCTGACCATTTCTAATGAGATATAGGATAATACTGCATGGACCAGGCTTGCTTGTCAGCCAGTGCCTGATGGGTTTAAAGTAAGAAACGATCCTTCATTAATTAACCTTCACTTTCTATGTAGATTCACTCATTGAGATGCAGGTAATTAAACCAAGGTCATTTCAAGGACCGACAGAGGAAAAACAGCAATGCAAAGGTGGTGTGGTTGTTTTGATAGAGGGCTTTCACTACCATTGTTTCAGTGCTCTAATTTCACATACAAAGGTGGCCTTTTTAGAAAAAAAAGAAAACCACCCTCTTTTTTTAACGTGCCACTGCAAAGCTAAATAGGTTTTGGACCTAACTTCATCGACTTAGTTTGGCTTTCAGGACAGATTAGGAAAAGCAAATATCAGTAAAGTCAAGAAAATTCAAGATAAAAAATTAAATGTGGAACAAAGGCAGGCACGAACACATTGGGAAGGCTCGACAGTGACTGAAATATCCCTGCAAAACCCACTCTCAATCCTGAGTCTCATTTTCAAGTGATATTCACCAATTAAAAAAGAACTACTTCAGTTAGAAAACTGTATGTAGAAAATAGAAGTGCAATTTATCTTAGTGCTCAGATTCATTTAACTGCCTTTTAACCCTTACCAAGGCAATGCTGGAAACCTATGGAGGGCTGTGCAGTGCAGGCTGCTGCTCACTCATTCACAGGTATAAGACTCCAATTATGAAACCACTGTAGCTTGGGGACATAACAGGATTTTTTGCAGCTCCTCCAAATTAGCTCTTACACCAGCCCAAGACATGTGAAGTTCCAAACTTTGATCACTGTTGAGAGCAAAGTGAATATATTGAACCTGCAAATAGCCTGTAGCTCTTTCCAAGTGGTTCCCTTATAATTTGAGTGTTAGATTAAAGTTGTATGTTATAGAATTTAATAACTATCTTCCATTTGGTTTGCTGAGTACCACTTGCTGTGGATTATATGACCTACTCACCAGCAAGTCCCATTATGAGCACTTAACCTTGAAAGTTGTAAAGACAGAACATTTAATCTGTTAAACACAGTCAGAATCAGAAGGTTATATAATTACAGGTAATTTGGCTTAGTGCTTCTAATACTTTCCAATTATTAAAATAAATTTTACTGGATATGAAAGGGAGAAGAAAGAATAAATATGAAAAAAAAGTTTTGGAGAACACAAATATTTGCTGAAATGTATACACGTTTTTTTTCTATTAAGGCCTTCAGTAATCATCAGTGCAGTAAACTTTTACAAGCATGGATATGCAAAGAACAAAATTTAGTGTTGGATGGTTATGCAGGAATAGTAGCAGTAGATAAGAATGCATTTGAAATTCTTTTTCCATGAATATTCCTGATAGATATATGTTTTAGTAGAGGTACTCATGCAGACATTTATCTATACACGAATCACAGCTTGTATTTTGATATTTGAGTGCAGAACAAATATGAAAAAAAGTGAAGAGCATTAAAAAAATCACTGTCTCATGGAATTTCCACAGTTAGGCAAACAGCAAATTACTTTCACTATCAAAAGACAAATCAATAAATTAAAAGCCTATAAATTTATCAGAAACTAAAATATATATCCACTGCAGAAAAAAAACAGATAACACATAAAATAATAGATATGTCTTACATTAGGTTTATATGGTGATGAGGAAAATACAGAATTCTAAATTGACTTCAAAACATATATTCAATTTTAAGATAACTGATGTTTCAATAAAGAGATTTTTTTTTCTGTGCCATCTTACCATCCACAGGTGTTTTTGTACATTTAAAACAACAGAGTAAGGATTCAAATGTAATATTTTATATCAGTCTAGAACTGGATTTAAGCAGATGACCAATCCTTGTAAACTTGGTGCTCTATAACCTATAAATATTTGAGAAAGGTTTTACATAACACCTTAAAAATGGAGGTAGGCTGTGAGATCATGAATTAGATACCAGAGTCTGAGTGTCTGATAATCTCAGTCTAAACATTAATTTTCCATAGGAACCAACAACAAACACTGGAATTTTAAGACATCCTGTGGCTGGAGCAACATCTACCACTACTGAACATGCTTGGCACACAAAATAGTTTAAGTGAGTAGCATCAATGATGCCATGGGGGTTTTCATTTTAGTCCTCAAAATGCAACCCTTACTTTGTAAATGAGTTTTGTAAGAAAAATCTGTGCAGTTACATTTCAGACACATGCAGAACTTCTGGCCTTCCAGCACATGATGGGTACCAGCCCAGTTACACTTGTATGCACACCAGTACAACACAGCTGGGAAACAGCCATGTGCCAGTTAGACCTGCATTTAACAGGGGCATTAGACTTGAATTACAAGAATTGTAAAAATGAGCAATTGGAACTGCATTTCATTTGGAAATCTGAATTTTCAGCACCACCACCATTTTTCCCAGGAAGGCAACACTGTCAAAATGTTTTGTTTATGGAAAGCTCTAAGAAGAAAAATGCCAAACAAACTGAAAATATGAAGGCAGCTGAACCTGAATGGAGCTCCAATTACACCCATTTTTTTAAGAGCTTTTGCAAAAGCGTTTGAGCTTGATTAGGTTAAGTTATTTCAAGGCATGCCCAGTTGTAATTTGTTTATGATACAGAGTTGATCTTTGATCATGAATGTTCATCTTCATAGAAACCCTGTTATCAGTCTCAGGATAAGAAATAAAATGAACAGTGTCTGTGGTAAGAGAATTTAGAAAAGTTTTAAGAGTCTCAGAAAATTGCTGTCATTAATAAGACAGACAGGATTTCATTTAGCATGCCAAGGCAGCAGGATAAACGAAATATTTTTTAGGGTAGAAGGTGAAACTGGAGTGTGTTCACTTACACATCCTGCCTAAGATCTGGCAGCCTTTGGAGTATCTTTAATAACCTGATATCCAGTCAATAACCTGATATCTAGTCAGAGTTTGAACTTTGTCAGTTCTTGGGTAAGACATCTATAATATCTGCTCGTAATTTCTATCCTTTTAAATCATTCCACTCATTCTCATAGAAAAAGAAAACAAAGCACAAAGCACTCTCCATACTTGAAATTGCTGTTTGATTCTGATATTTTTAATAGATTTTACCAGGAAGGTGAAAAAGGTACAATATAGTGTAAGTGTCCCTAAGAAAATACTGTGGCTCTTAATTTTTAAAGAACAAACCTTAGCTGTTGTTGGAATCGGGTAATAAGAACATACTCAGACCATCTTTATTTAAAAGCATAAATCTAGGTTAGAGGCTGGCTTTTGCAGGTTTTCTTTTTTTTTTTTTTTTTTTTTTTTAAATCTTTTACGTGGTAAGATGGGTGCATTAGCTGCACAGTTTTCTAGCTGAAGATCATCCAAAATACATGAATACATCCTGGCCTTTGGGAAGGGCTGTATTCACAGAGCATTTAAATGAGTTTTTTCAGATATTGCATGAAGATATTTTTGCACTCATAGGGGAATAACGCAGATCTGTCTAAGGTTCCCTGTACCAGCAAAGCTTTCTCTCTCTGGAATGTGCTACAGAATGGATAAGAGCTTCGTGTGCAAAAACAGTGTTAAGACCATATTTTAAAACTGTATTAATTTTTTTTTAACTGCAACTGATAACATGATTTGCCTATTTGCATCCTTGCACAAAGATGCAATGATTGGTCATCTCTGTGCAATCTCACCTGATTTATGTACATATTAGGCACTGATGCAAATTAGACACACAATATTTGTACACTTTTAAAAATGTAGGTCTTAATGTCTTAATGATTCACCTTCAAAACAAAATTAATGATGTTGAAGAGCAATATGCAAATATTTGCTCTTTGACAATGAAGTCTTCAAGAAGCAGCCAAGAATCCTGAATCATTAGTAAGGCAAATCAACTTGTTCATAGTAAACAACTAAGTCAATGAGCTCACTCTTCTCCTGTTCACAATTAACTTTGAATTACTTTCACATTTTTCAAATGTATTTAATATCCACCATTTAATTTGAGTTATAACCAGATTTATGAAAGTTTTTTGTCAACAGGAACTGGACACATACACTGCTCAGGCATTTTTTTCAAGGCTCATTAAGTATCACCTAATTTTTGTCTGTGTCTGGTACTAATTTTTGGACTTTATGGCAGACACAGGCTTCTCTTCTTTAGAAGTATTTGCAACTTTGGACACTGAGGTGGGTTGCTTATACTGACTGGACTCAGATCACCTGGTATTATTTTTGCTCCAATTAGACTGCAATTAGTTAGTAAATCCATATTTAAAATCTGCTTTCTATAAATGTTATGCAACATTCCCTTAAAATTTGCTGTTTCAGTTAACATTTCTGCCCATAAATCAGTCACTGGAATATTCAGAGAAAGCAAATATGAACAGGGTGTGAACACAGCTGAAGGCTATTCAATGTTTTATTCAAGGGAGTTTTCATGGAAAATATTTTGAGGTATTTGCTCAGTTCTAATCATTACCATGGGATGCCCTGGAAATCCAATAGTAAAAGCAGTGCCAAAACTTGAAAGCAATTAAATATGTTTGAAGAAAGAAATTTTCATTTTCTGCTTGTGTTGAGGAAGGAGGCAGCCCAGCTGAACCCAGTTCCACAGTTTTCTCAGCCTGCAGTGGTTTGGAAGGCCAGAGACCCAACCTAGGCTCCAGGTGACTCTCTCCAACTACAGGGAGCTCTGGTTTTCTGTCCACATTTTTTCCAAGAACTTGGCTATTGTTGAACTCCAAGCACAGCCAGGCTGTTTGCATTCCCTGTGAAATACTGCAGGTAGCAAAAGTGTGTTGGGGGCAGAGGTTCTGGTGGGAAAGCACCATGGTTTGTGTTGGAGAGCAGTCCAGTGAGGTGCCATCTGAGCTGGGGCTGAAGTAGCTCCAGTCCCAGGAAACAAAACAGCCAATAAATTTATCAAGGGCAAATTAGCCCAAGCAGCATGTCCTCTCCACTAAAGGTCAGAGACCTTTTGGAGACACAAGTTTTGCAAACTGCTGGTGACCTAGAAGGTACTGAACCTGTGCAGCCCTTATTTTCCATTTTAATGGGAGTCGAGGAAGCCGATCAGATCACAGATGCACTCAATAATGTGATGAATGGTGTCTTCAACAGACTACTAAAAACTTTCTGTGGTACTAGGGAGGGATTCACTGTGCCTTTTATTGTATATTAGCAGCCAGGGATGCTGTATGCACTGAAATGTGAGAAGGATTTTCATGCTTGTAAGAGTTCAGCATCAAGCTATAGCTGAGCATTACCACTTCTCTTACTTTACATTCAAAGGATTCTTTGTCTGGGCTGCATATTCAGAGAGATAACAACAATGAGAATTCATGGAAATTCAGTGCCCTCTTTCCTCTCTTCTGATATAGCACAAGATAATAAAGACATTGCTCCTGAAATGTATTTGGTTGAATTTTGGAAGGCCAAAATATGAAGGCATTTCATAAATTAGGATGGATGGATGAAGTCTCGTAGCATAAAAGAATGCCAAAGAACCATATAGGGCTTTTTTCCCCCCTTCAGGATTCAGCACTTAGCATCTATTCAATTACTTTTTCAAGATAAAGCATGAATGCAACATCTACTTTACACTATACTTCATATTTTACTTTCTCATGAATATAGAATTGTATTGCTGATCACACAAGCATCACACATCTAAGTCCTAATATCCACAGCCTCAAAAAAACCCTGATGCCTCAGAAAAGGCTTCTTTTTTATCGTGTTTCAATTGTCTGAATACTCAGAGAAGTGTAGAATCTCCTGGCTGCAAGAAGCTTTCATTTAAAAGAAAAAAACCAAAACAAAACAGGAGGCAATTACATGCTATACATTTTGGGAGCTCATTTATGGGGTACAAGATGATCTTGGCAGACTTTGTTAAATATGATCAGCTAAATCATGCAAACCTAACTGAAAACCATGGATCCATGTATTCTTAGAGCCAATCAACAGAGTAGACAAGCAACATTTGTTAACTGTTTTGACATCTTCCTTTGGCTTTGTAAGTTGTGATTTATGTTCACAATGTTCTTTGCAAATAAACCCCACAGTATTTATTTCATATTTTGTACATGTTGTACCATGCTTTCTTTGTTGGGGATTGGTTGGCTGTGGCCATAGGTGTTGAATTAGAAAAAACCCCTAATCCTGGCAGTGCTCAGAGCCCTGTGATATAACCAGTAACAAACCCCTCAGTGTTTGTCAAGTGCCTATCAGCCTTCATCATAGTCTCCTAACCCAGCCAAAATTTCCGTGAGTTGCTCAGTGCTGTCTGATGGAGCAGAAAACCATCCTACAAACCCAGGAAAGTGATTATTGGCACCTTTGTTGGCAGCTGGATTGAAATGGCTTCCAGAGACTGAAAAGCCTTGCTCAGTCCTCAGTAGTGGGACACCAGTGATGAGGCAGGGCTGTGCAAGAAATCCTTGTACATCACCACCTGCATTGGGGCTGTTTCCTGAGCACACAACTGAGTTCCTTTAATAATTCCCCTGTTTGTGGGCAGTATTGATTGCAACAGAGTTTGAACACCTGGACCTGGATGTGGCACGAAAACCACCCCACTGTTTCCTTTAGGAACAGGCACTTGAGCAGTCAGTAAAAAATTTCAATGGGGGCTTCATGGGACCTGCCCTCCAGGTTCTATCCAGATTATTTAAAAAAATAATAATTGGGTAACAACAGATGACTGTCTCACACAAGTTATAGGCAGTAACCATGAGCATGATACAACAGCAGAAATTATTAAATCAACGTAAAAGCTACATTGTATTTCTCAATACATGCTGTTTGGTCCCAATTCTGCCATCAGTTGCAGTTTACAATGACTTTACACATTGTAATTGATGGCATAATTAAACTAATTTTCTATAATCTTCTATATGTTCCAAAACCAAATTCTGAGCTACCCCAGAAACACATTCACATTAAATGTCTCAAGGCTCCACTTCTGTCACAGTTCTTTTCATTCCAGTGTTTAGTTTATAGTGATGTTGTTTGGAAATATTAAAGTTTTAATACATTTTTTCTCTTGTAATATCAACTTTCTGGAAGCCATGAAGACCTGGAATTTTGAGAAAAGCAAGGAAAAAAAAAAAAGAAGCAGCAAAGGAAAAGACGAAAAGTAGATTTCATATTCAAAATGTAGGTGCTGATCTGCTGAACTCCTGGGTAAACTTTGATACTTCTCGAGGTATGAGATTAGGAACTAATCTCCTACACATTGTTCCAGGGAAGAAGGAAAGAACGACCCTCTTTGTTATTCTAAATACTTATTTTAGATATTTAGATGCTGAAGTCAACCAGGTGCTTCAGCACATGCCTGAATCATGGCCCAGGCAGCTCACACGGTGACATAAAATAACATTTGATAATTTGCACATTGCTTGAAAGATAGATAGAGATTTGTTACCCGTAAATCCAATGAACTTTTGACATATCCTGTTGCCTGGGTGAGGCAAGACATCCATTCAGTTACTAATGGGGGAAAGTTGAGGCACAGTATGATTTGTTTTACTGATGTAAATGCTGCACAGAGCTATATTTTGTGAATGGATGATAGATCTAATGAAAGCATTATCCCTTAGCCACAATGCTGCAGTATAATGCAATGAAAACTTTTGAGATGTTTAGGTACTCAAAAACACAGGGGCTAATAAAAACCCTTCTAAGCAAGTACTGGCACAGTTACACCCTAATATTTTATAAATCTGGCTGGTCAACTACTTCCCTATGAAGATGGCAGAAACTGCTCCTTTTTTTTTCTCCAACACAGAATAAAATAGTATGTTCTAAGAATGCTGAATCATGCAAGATGCAAGTAGGCAGAAATCTGGAAATTTAAAAAAAAAAGTTTGATTTTTCCTGTGGGCAAAATTCAAATTGTAAAATTCTATCTTAATGGGGAAATCTGGCACTTTCAGTGAGGCATTCGTTGGGAAAGTTTTTAGGTCAGCCTGGGATTTTGGATAAGGAAGGAATGAGTAACACAGCCTCTGAGTAGCAAATGCCCTTGTGACTGTGGGATGTTAAGAGAGCAAACTCAGCCTTATATATCTTACTTAATCAAAGACTATATAACTTCAGCAGAGCTGGCTTCAACTCCCAAGTAAAAATAAACCACTTCTATTACTGGAAATTATTAGATGCTCATATTACCACAAAACATGCAAGGCTGTTGCCTTTCTGGATTCACAGCTGAAGAAAGAGAACAAAAAGAAGAACAAATGTTCTTCAGAAAAAGCAAAACACCCACTATATTTGTACATAAATCCTCTTTTGACTTTTAATAAAATACAAACCTAATCTCAATTTGGCAATACTTTTCCCTGGGGCAGGCTGTAACTGAGAGGAAACACTGAAACACAAGCTCTGAAGTCATCCTGGGGTTTGAAACACTGAGTGATGTGTCACTTGGTCACCCTGGCATACAATGGTAGCAGAAGGGCTGGGCATGCCAGGCACATCCATTAAATAACATTATTCAGAGACCAACCAATAGTCCCCGTGGAAGGGGCTCAACAAAGTGAGCTGGGAATGGGCACACACAGAGTCTTCTGGCTCCAAGGCAATTGCAGCTCTAAACCCAGTTGCTGGTATTCAGGAAAAATAACAGCAGCCTGGGCTGAGCTTAAATATAGTTTTCATACTAATAGGAAACCAAACAGGAGAAAGTAGAATGGTTTCTTTTGTCAGCAGCACCTGCATCTACCAAAAGGGCACTAGCATTAAGCATCCTCCCAGCCAGACTGAGGATACCTAATCAAAATCATCTGGAAGAAAAGCATTACCTAATGAAGGGGTGGGAATCACTCCTCTTTGATCTGATTTCAAGCAAACCTCCCAATAAATGTGAGGGCTGTCTCTGCAGCCTGCAGCCCAGCTCTTACAAGCCCTCCTCAGAGAGCTGTTTCTGATGTACTTTACAAGGAGACATTTACAAGACATCTGAATTGAAAGGCATCACATTCCACTTACAGAGTACGTGAACCCTTGGTCCCACAGCCAAGGACATCCATCAATATTTGGAACCTCATCCCCTGTACCTGCACACCCAGATACCTGAGTAATATATGTATAAACAGTAAACATTTCCAGAGATTCAAGAGAGGATCTCTGGATGGCCTAAAGTTTGGTTTTGATCTTGTCTCCAGAACTAGCATGGTTGAAATAATCCTTGAGATGACACCAGTTGTCAAAAATCAAATAGGTTTTCTAAAGTGCTTTAGGATCATTCTAGAGGAAAGGTACTGTAGGTATGAAGGGTAGTATTATTGTTACTATAATAAGACAAGCTCCCCATGTCCCTAGGTGATAATGCAGCTCACTGGTAGGGATAAACTATGGAGCCAACGTGAACCAGATTATTGCCTCATAAAACGGGACACCTGCCCTATTATCCCTTAAATAATAGGTACATAAAACAAATTTGACTGTAATAATAAAACATAATAGTGAAATATTTATGGGTAATTTTTCAATGCAGCATGGAAGGATTAAGCCATGCAATTTCTGTTGGCTTTTAAAAGAGTTGTACTGTTAAATCCTCCCCATGAGGTCCAACAGAAACCAACTTGCAATGTGTCTTTAAGCCTCCATAGTCTATGGCAAAATTAGATTTTAAAACTTGATGGAAAATCAGATTACACCTTTGCTCTTAATCTCCAGTGGAAAGAAAGGTAAGGTGTGCTTTAACCAGTCCAGTCAGGAACATGCTTATTAATAAGGAAAAGATTCCAGTCAGGTCCATGCTTTCTTTCCAGAGCAGATAATGCAGGTAATACAGGTATTAGCAAGTGCAAATGGTTAATTAAACCAACTTGTGAGCTTGCTTGCTGGGATTGCATTCAGTCACAGTAGTGACTAAAGAAACACAATTAAAATGTACAAATGCAAATTGGCCTTAGACCTCCGTTTGGAGATAAACAATATTGAGTCCTTAATATAAACAATATCAAGTCCTTAAAATGACAAGCTAACAAATAATATGAAGAATTACTTAAGGAATACCATCAGCTTACATTTTTTGTCTCAGAATTTCTTACTACCTCTCACCTTTTCTAAATTCTTGTAACTGAAAAAGCCACAGGGATGAAAAAAAAAAATCACGTTTTCTGATTGTTCATTCGGCAGAACACTGCAGATAAACAGTCCTCATAATTTCTTTCATAAAGTTACTTCCATATAATTTCCCTGCTCTTCTGTGAATTGACTTCTGATAGAGAACAAAGAAAAAATATTTTTTAAATAAGAAAATGTATTTCAAAGTAAGAAAATTTATTTAAGGCATCTGAGGCAGCAGAACCTCTAACCTGTGAGTACTTTCAATATACTTTAGATTTTAAGTTATCAGGGTCACATTCTCAGTTTTTGAAAAGCACTCACGTCTGGCTCCTGAGACAGAGCCTGATTTAGTCTTTTATAGGCATATAGTACATGCTTTAATTAACCCAGTGTAATTTTTGAGAGCAGTCCCAATGTCTAATAGCCATAATGCAATATTTAACAGATTATATTGCTTATTATTTTGTAAGACACCAGATAAAAATAAAGAGAATATCTGCACCATTTTTTATCACTGTCCTCCAAATAATTGGATTATTTTGATTTGCCTTTTTTTTAAAGCTAGATAGGGTTATTTAAAATCTGGCTCATTTACTGGTTTCATATTGCTGGCAGTTTTCCAAGTGAAAGGAAACACCTAATGTTTTCCATCTATGTTCCTATCCACTCGTTAGCACAGCCTTGGGTATCTGGGCAGGCTGTATGGTCACAGACCCCCCCAGAAGGACTCTACCCTCAGTTTTGGGGACCCCTCAGTTTGGCCATCCCTGCCATCCCACTCCTGCAGTCATTGCCTCCACCAATTATGTGTATTTTGGCCCATTTATTTCCAAATACAGAGCTCTAATGCAAAGTCAATCCTCTGCAGGCAGAGCCAGTACAGACAGACACCCCCTAAGCCCGTGTGCATCTGCCTGAAAATCTATTCATGCCTTTCTTTCTTAGTGCACTACCTCACTGCTTGAAGAGTTTCTGTGTTTTCTCTTTGTATCATTCTGGCTCCGAGTACTAAAAGCCACATCCTGTTATGTTTGGTTGCTAGGTGGAGAAATGTTATCATGGGCTTCAGCAATAATTTATCCATAGAGCTAGAGGAGCTGTCATGTACTTCTGACAGTGAGCTGCAGCACTTTATCAGCTTGCCTGTAAATCAACCGTGTGTGGGTGAAGATGCCAGCAATGTTTGATCTCTCTCAGACACTCTAATAATCTGCTTTTGTCTGATTGATTCCTTCACATCACCGAGCACATTGCAACTGAGAGTGGAGTGCCCTCTGTTTATCTCCGTTGGTCATCTGCTTGAGGGCAACAGGGCAGAAAATGCTGTTCTCGCTGAGATGTAAGAGTTTTTTGGAATTAGGGGCTTTACATCATATCCTGGAGCAGGTTTAGTCCAGTAAATCAATGATAGCAGAATTGAATGCACCATAAATACCTCAAACTGTATCTCTTACAAGAATGTAAGAGTAATTCATAGAAACAGGAAAGGTAACTTTGCTGGAAAGAATTACGACCCCTACAAGCTCAAGACATGCAGGTCTTTTACAGACTGTGTTTACATCTACCCTCTTGAACTTCAGGAAGAAATGCACTGCATACTGGCATTTGGTTCCAGGCAGTTCAGAGATAATATTGAGCTGAGCAGGACGCTGTCAGAATTGATCACTGCCTCTCAATCCAAACTCCAACTTTTTCTAAATTTCTGTCAAATTCTGTTTCACACAGGAGATGCCAATACACCATGTCATGCTCTGCACCGTGTTAAAGTGGAGCAGAGTGCCTGGTGTTGTGCAATGCCTTCCTGCCAAAAACACACATGAAAGGATGCAATCTAATGAGCAGCCGAGGCCCCTCTAGGAGGAGGGAGAAGCGTGTGCCCATTCCGTTGGATAAATAGATCTGACTTTGTTTGGTTTTGTACATCATCCTGTACCCTGGTTGAAAATCAAGAGCTGATTATCAGTCGGAGCCTGGCAGCAGCTCATTGTGTGGTGACCTGGGATCAGTGTCAGGCTTGGATTCCTGACCTCTGTGAAAGCTGGGGTCGGAAGATACTGCAGAGGTGATTGACTAAATCCCATCAGGGGAAGCATTTGGTTGTAGCATCCCCTCTCTGGGTCACAGTGGGATACTGCAGGCAGCAGGATATATGGGAAGTACACTAATTTCAACCCACTATACTAAGGGGAAAGGATGGTGTTTCATAGCACTGCTGAATGCTAAAAAAGGGTGAAAATTCACACTGCATAATGTATTTGTAATTGTGCTTAAGGCAACGAGAAGACAGAAATTCATGAAACAAATCTGGCATGCGGTGTGGGCCTCTGTGGATGCTTCAGGAACAGTTACATCTCCTCCAGATTTAGAGCATCGAGTAGTAGTGCTTCAAGACAGAGTGAATCCACTGCGTCTTCTTTGGCCCAGCACAGGGATTTCCCCAAACTATTATATAAATTGTTATGCAGACCAGTTTCATAGTGAGAAAGCAGCTCCTTCTGCTCCCTTACTGCTCCCCAGCTGGCTGACCACATAGGCAACACCTTTTATGTGCAGCAGAGAGGCCTGTACTGCTTCTCCACATTTAATAACCCTTGCAGTGAAAGCTAGACTTACATTCACAAGAGATTTTTTTTTCACTGCACACATCATAAAAGCAAGTGAAGTGATAAAAGCAAGGAGACCTAAAGTTGCAGCATGTAGCAGGGCGTATTCTCCATTCTTTCACCAACAGGCATCATCAAATGACTTTTATTTTTACTGAGTATTACAAAACACACACTGTTTCTTCCTCCAAGACCTTAAGCTGGCATCCTTTCAGCATTGCAGTGTTTGGAACAGGATGTAGATATAAAGACAGACTTACATATACAGACAGATATGACTCCAGAGGCCTCATGGCTCCTATACATACAGTACTTTAGAATAACAGAGTCAAGTTATGAGGATTTAAAATTCAGAACTCTATTCTAGTTTGGATACAGCTACTTGACCTCTCATTTAAGCCACTTACCTGTTAACCTGTTGGCTAGGAAACAGAGCTAGAACCCTACTAAATGGTTTATATCAGAAAAATTCAACAGAAAGTCCCCAGTTCTGATGTTTTGTTGGTTTAGAAATCATAGACATCCATGAAGTCTGTGTTCAGACTGGCTTGCCACAAATAACTGAAGCCTAAAACTTCAGTGATCTTAAACATATGCATTCCAAACTGCTCTTCAGCTATATATCACAAATTATTTAGAATAAGTCTATTATTGTATCTGAAATGCCACTAATTTCTACTATTGCCATGCTATCTTTTCAAGTGCTGAAACTTCCCAAAGGAATCTAAGAAATAAAAAAAAAGAAAGAGAAAAAAACAGAAAGCAAGATGAGAACTTGAAAAGT
The DNA here is from genome assembly GCF_036169615.1 of Heliangelus exortis. NCBI lineage: Eukaryota > Metazoa > Chordata > Aves > Apodiformes > Trochilidae > Heliangelus > Heliangelus exortis. Next base: position 8,161,004 of record NC_092437.1, on the reverse strand, counting down.
GGAAAACAGAGCATGTCTAAGAAAACTACACTTCCAATAACATCAGGTTATCCTCAAGGGAGATGTATAAGTAGAAGATATTACATGGCTGAACAGTAAAGATCACATTTCTTTTTACAAGCATGTTTCTGCATTTTATTATATCTTGACTGGCAGATCCATAAATTTTGAATATCCAGTCTAGGAAAGGACAGGCTTAAGATGTACAGGCTGTATGCTCCATGGGTCTAACTGGTCAGTGGCATCTTGTTATTCCATAACAGATTGATTCATCGGTGAATTATGTTCATATCCAGAAAAATTAATATGTATATTCACAAGCAAGTGAAAGAAATTAATAAATTCTTACCTACATTTAGGAATTTAGTTCTAGAAAAATAATTAGTAGTAGCTAATTTAGGTTAGTAATTACCCTGCAAGTTGACTCCCAGGTGTAAGACAACCACATGAATGTCCTCTCTAAAGGAGATTTTCTGGGAAAAACATTCTAGAAAAGTTATCCCAATGAGCAGCTGCAGATTTCCTGCTCCCAAGTACTCTCTGTTCTTCTGCTCTTTGGCTTGGCAACACAAAAGGTTCAGCCCCCTCTGCAGAACAGCCCTCTGGCAGCACCCCACAGCCACCCTGCATCCATGCATCCTGTCCCCCTCTGGAGCACACCATCCTTTTTGCTGTCTTTATATCTCTGCTGGGAGGTCCAGTGCTCCTCTGGGAAAGACAAGGAATACTGAAAACTAATTGCATCAGTGGCTGCTTATATCCATGGACTTAAGTGGCTCCGTCCTTGTCCTGCCACCCAGTTTCCAAGGGCTTTGTGGCAGACACTTAAGGGTGTGTAAATAGATGCAGGCCCAGAAGTTGCAAAAATAAACTACTTGGGTAACTCTGGGTTATTTGACCTCCTTATAAAGTATTCTGCTGCTGCTGCTGTCAGCCAGCAATATGTTATTTCCTGAAGTATAATCCCAGTAAGTAGTATTTCTGGATCATCTACCAAAGCGTTGGCCAATGTTGAGTGATTGATTGAGGTTATGACATGACTTTTACAGACAGCACTTTCAGGACAGATACAAACACATGGGACTTGCTTGTTATTTTGTGGTAAAGAAAAACACTTGGAGATGGGAAGTGGAATTTCCGGCAGCTGGGAGACTTCAGTAATTTGACATGAGACTATTTTTGTTTGATGGTGAGAGACAGGTCTGATGAAACCTGACATACAGTGTACAATTATAGTTAATATCAGTGTGTTAAAGGGAAAAAGCCTCACAAACTCATCAATGTAATTTCATTGGAAGATGCACTTACTGTAGTTTTGTTTTGCCCCAGCTAAGTACCCCTGTGCTTAAAGAAATAGTTTTCTCTGGTACAAACTGCCAAGGTGAAACAACCTGACTGAATGCTGACTACCTTTGAGAATACATTTCTCTGGACCTGGTCAAACTGGATCTACCTTGCTGCCACCTATTAAAATTGTAGTCAAAGGTTACATGTAGCCAGAAACACCATCAAGATGACAAGTTTGGAGCAGGAAAGGAAACATCTTACTTTCCAAACTCTGTTTGCAATAGAGTTGTTTCATTCTTCAGAGGAAAATCAGAGACCTGCATGTGAGCAGCTTGTCTCAGCTGTAAATTCCAGCATGAATGACTTCCCAAGTATTGAGACTAATATTTTACATTGCTGATATTGAAGTCCTTGTAAAGAAAGGGTTCAGGTTTGAAGCCTAAATCGAGACTATTCTAGAAAAATCATACACTGGTTAGGCACTTAACATACTGTAAACAATATGGGGTGAACAAGACCCTTGAGAATGGGGACAAAACCAGTACCATGATGAAAGAGCAGAAGCTGAGGTGTAGCCATTGAGGAAATAATCATGACATGGGTGAGTCTTTAAATCCTGCCCTTATGAATATTTCTGGTTTGGGAAGGGACTGTAGGATATTTATGCTTGGCAGAGCAGGAGTTACCAGGATTTTGATGGCTAAATTCCCTGTTTATCTGGACAAGGGCTACACAGTACTGATTTTCAGGAGTGTAAAAATATTTACAACTGACATATCTCAGGAGATCAAAGGAAGCTGTTACTGCTTAGCATTTCTGGCCTGTGATCTGCATTAATGTCTGTGCTCTTTCCAGATTTATCTTAAATGTTAATGAAAACACTGAATTTGCCCCAAAGCACCAGAAATTTGGAGAAGAAAGAAGGATGGAATTTTCCAGCAATATCACTGGGTCTTGTAATGTAAATATGAGACAGGCAGGTGGTGGGTTACAAACCATAATGAACTGACACCTTTTCTTCACAGAAGGTGTCACAAAGGTACACCAAAGTGCTGCAGCTGAACCTATTTTAGATTGTAAAAGTGCAAATGAACTGGCAAATCCTTGCAGCTGGGTAGATGCTACAGAAAGTGTTTAATTTTATCTTATGTGAGCATAAGGATATTGTTGCCCTTACTTCTGCCATTAGCAGGTCACCTATTGGACCACACAAGCCCAGGATAAGCTGCCCCAACAGGCAGGACTGTAGCCTGGTGTCCTTTCCTTCCCTGCAAACACTCACTGGGGTACATGGTGCCTTCATCCTGCTAAGAGATCAGCATGGTACCTGACCTGCTGAAAATATCAAATATTTGAGCACCCATTGCTAAGCATAGATAAAAAAATGATTTTCTAATCAATATAGCAAATCTAATGAGAGGCATTCCAGAAACAGAAATTAACATCTAATGGCTCATTTCTCATTATCTGGTCAGCTCTTCACATACTTCCATAACAGAGAGGATAGACCAGGATTCATCATGACAGTCTGAGATCATGCTGTAATCTAACACAAAGAAGCATGGCAGCTTTTACTGATTCTTGAGACCTAGGTGTGCAAAATACATCAGTGACAGACAAGACATCAAGTACTGAGAAAAGAGAATTTCATTTCAGCAGGAGGTATTCCCAGTGAAAATGAAAGCTGTTCTTCTAGATGTGGTATTAGAGATACAGAGAAACTGTAAATTGAGTATTTCGATACCTATCCACCCCTAATTTTAAGTAGTTTTAGAAAATGAAATGAAGAAAAAAACGAAGGAAAGCTCTTTGTTGTGTTCAGAACAATCAAACACCAGGGGAGTGAGTGGCTTAGGGAACTGTTAATGGGATACAGAGCATTTCAAGGTCACCAGTTGAATCCAGCTCAGGTTAGGAGTAATTGGAAGTCATTATTACTTGATGGCTGTTCAGTAGTTTAAGTGACATGGGTTGGTGGTCTTAGAGTAGCACCATGTGAGTACCTGTTTATGCCACACATGCAAAAAGGGAGTCTCTACTGGTGTTAATTTAGTATTTTTCATTGGGAATAAATTTAAATATAAACATAAAATAAATAAATCTAAATAACTTATGAGCAATCCATGTCACATACTTTTTCAAAAATGTCATCTGAACCTCCAAGTCTGAAGTAGCCTGTAAGGCCTTAACATGGGTTAAGCACTACCCAAGAGGCTTTCTCTTCTTGGTACCTGAGGCAACCACACTCAAAATGACTTATTACAAAACAAGGTTGGAACATGAAACAGTAATTAATGAATTCGATCTTACATTGGCCAGTCTAGTCACAGCTGTGCTAACCTTTCAAGCACAGGGCAAAATTGCATTCAAAGGTATAGAAAAGAATGAATGATTACCCTATGGTAATTTGGAGAAAAAGTGTGCAATGTGTTTGGGATTTATGATAATTCAGTAATAATAACATACCTTAAGCTAAACTGCATGCTTTGAATTTTGTTCACTATATTTGTTCTTTATATTTGTTCTCTCTCAGGGTTTTATGATTTTACTTTTATGAATCAAAGTTACTAAAACTCTGAACTTATTCAGACTTTGAATGTGCACAACCATAAGGAAAACCAAAATGGTTTCTTTCAAATAATCCCAATTACTCTCAATACTTAACTGAGCAATTGCTGAAGGAAATTATTAAAGTGCTTTCTTTAGGATAGGGAGCCAAAAGGACAAAGTATTCCACATTATCTACTGAAAATCCATTCTAGTGGGTAATGCTTACTATTCTCTTCACATACAATTATTCCCCTTAGTACTTATCAGCCAATTTTTCAAAGGTGTCGTAACGAAATTGGACTGGCTCCATGCCTAATCCAATCTATGTTGCTCAGTAAACATATATCCAAGAATATATATTTATTAGGCAACTGAATTTTAGCAGAGTGACATGGTTGTACGCAGGAGTCTATCTATAGAAACAGATATTTTCTTGATGAAGAACTCATTGCTATGTAGGTTATTTTTAGTTTTATGCTTGACAGGTTTTGGGTGAAAAAACCACACGGTAGGTAGACTATTTTCCCAAGTAATCCTGTACTGTACATGCCATGTTTGGGATATGTCAATGACTCAGAGTTTTAAATAAAATTATAAGGCATCACTTCACTGTTTCATGCTGCATTACTTAGGTAGAAAAACCCCAACCCTGCAAAGCCATACTCAGCAACACCAATCTGCTACAGCTGTCGGTGGGAAAACTTCCCTAACGGCAGAGGAGTAAAAACTTCATTCATCAAGAACTGAAAAATGAGAAACTCAGGGTGTTCAAGGGATAATATGCAATAACTCTGCTGAGACAATAACCTAACTTTAAATCAAAAGTGGAATAAATTCTGAATTCACATTAATAGTATTTCTCCATTCTGTAACATCTAATGCTCCTCAGCCTTAATGGGCTCAGGTAGCCTGGAAATTCATGAACTTTGTTTTGTAGGGTTTTGAAATTAAATTTGTAGTTTGAAGAGCTTAAACTACTCCACAGAGTAGTATCATTTATTCAAGTTTCTACTATGACTACATTTAAACCAGAGGTTTGTACATAGAAACTTTTCATGAGCATCTGGTCTGAATGTGGGTCTGAAGAGATCCCAGCTCTGCAGCCCCTGCAACTACAGAAAAAAACAGAAGTCTTATCACAGCAGCAAACTCTTGTGTGCCTTGAGACATACTGCAATAAATACCAGTGAGGCAGCTCAGAAGGAATATTTATCAGTTTGAAAATAGAAAAAATTCAAATTCTTTTTGCTTACTGATGTGCAGTAGTCCTTCGCAAGCAGGGCAGTCCTTGGGGGATCTCTGGGATCACACATGCAATTAAGAGCTTGCAGGATCAAATCCAAAACTACTCCACTTTTGAGATGCAGCCCTATATCATGTAGACATTTTTATCAAAACATATTTCTACTATTTATGTGTTTATAAATGGGGTTACATGCTTTTATAACTTACACTTAAAAAGCAAGTAGCTGAGGCAACTGATTTTTTTCCCTTCGCTCCTGCATTTTGAAATATTATTTTGCTTTTAATTTTCAGCCTCTCCTCCTTTCTCTCTCTCGCTCACTTTTTTATTTTTGTTGGTGACCACAACTGTAGTTTCAGTAAATAAAGCTAGTGCTTGATAATGTGGAACGGCCAGGAGCTTAACTCTGCCCTTGGAGATCGCTTACATCAAACCAGCGATCAAAAAGTGGTGCAGATAAAATTTGTCATCAGGGATTTCCTACAAAAGAATTACAGTGGAGAAATAGCCTGATCGATACTATGGATTTTCACTGCAGGGGCTGATAGTCCAATTGCTGTGAAACACTCACACAGATAAAAGGGCATGGCTGCCACTTTGTTACAGACTGCTGACTCAGCGCAAAGCCTGTCAGGTATTTATAGGCCAAAGTGATACAGAATTATCACCTTGCAGTGCCCAGCTCTTGTTAGTTCTAAGATTGCCTCCCTTTATGGGATTGCTAAATGCAGGTGAATGGAAAAATGATGGCTAACAGCTGTCAAAATGCAACAGAATGAAGTACTTAAATCTTTTTTTATCCATTAAAAGGGTAACAACCAAACATACATCATAGTGCAGATGTTGTAATGATATTTGGGGCCAGTAAACTAGGGGTTATAAACAATGTACATCTGATCCAAATGGTAAGGAAAATACAAAAGGGAAAAAAACCAATAATAAAAATTCTTCTTGTTACTTTGCAATATGTGGCTTGGCATTCACTTTGCTGCTTTTCGCAGGCATCTCCAGGCCCCTGATCAAGGCTGCTAAGACCAGCCTCCCAGCTCCATCAATACTGTGATAATTTTATACCCCATATACTTCAGGGAAAACTGCTTTAGGAAGGCATTGGGGTGACTCCAGGAACTCTTCTTCATTGTTCTAAGCCAGTATTTCATACCCTCAGCAAGATAAAATGCTGATAGATGTCTAATAGGAACCAACAGCATTAAAGGCTCATTGACTTCAAGGACCGTTTCACACACAGACACTTATAGAATCAGACCACGATGAAGGCAAAAAAAATACACTCATCTGGTGGTCCAACAGGTGGCATAAAGCATCTCTGTCCTGGTGTACACTCTATGATTGACTGCTCTCAGTCGTGAGTTATTTTGCTGCTGGTACTAGTCTGAGTATGTTTCTCAGTGGTAGTAAGGAAGAAGACAGAGACCACCTTTCCTTTTAGCACTTTGTGTAGTCCAACACATTTATATTTGGAAATTGGATACAATGAGAGATCAGTTTTGGCTGTCTAAGGATGACATTTGGAAGGTGATATGAAAAGCTGTACAGCCCAGAAAAATAAAAAGAGGGTGGATTCTTGCTTAAGAGAATCTGCACAAACTTTGCCTTATCCATAGCCTCCTAGCTGTTTTTCATACAAGAATTGGTGATCGTCTCCATAAGGAGGTTTTTGCAGCTTAAAATCAGTTTGAGAACAAGTTCAAATGTATTTTTACACCTACCTTCTTAGCAGAGACAAGGAAAAAGTTTGCTACCTGGGATTTTTTATACTGTAACAGCACTTAGGAGAATATATTGAAATTTTGGTTTTGCTGTATAATGAATAACACAGAAAACTTAGCATCCAATGATATAATATTTTTTCTAACATTGCCTTACAAAATCATGACATCATCAGCATATCACCTACTCTTCTATAGCCACATTCATCCTTCTGAGAATATTTACTATGCTTGTAAGTACGTGACATATCTTGGTGTGTGAGCAAACTGAGGTTTAGCCTTTCAGTACTCTTGGAATGGGGATGGTTTAAAGTATACGTAGGGAAGTGAACACCAATTTCCAAAGGAGGAAAGGGTGAATTAAAAAAGAAGTGGAAATTTAGTTTTATAACTTAGGCCCATCTTCAGTTATACAAAGCTTCAGATATGACCAGATTGAAAGACCCAAACTGTATTTTTTATTTAAGTGAGGTGAAGCCAGAGCCTGACCAAAATATGCCTAAAGGAGCATCTGGCCTTACACAAGCCCAGGGAAGTGACATAGGAACATGCATTCTGATTCACCTCACCTGAAAGATGTCCAGACTCAACTAATCAGGTAGAGCCCTCCTCATACCTGCTGGAAATAGGCACATGAAAGAAGGGAAAAACCCTGGACTGTACTTAGGATAGGTAAGATAAGTATAGGTAGATCTGTGTCTCTTCTCATCTTATGCTTTGAGACAATTCCTAAAAGGTCATGTTGGGTGAGATGTCATTCCAGTAGCTCAGATGAGTTTAATAGATCCATCATGAATAAAGCTTTGAAGATTTTTTTCTTTTTTAATTAATGCTGGTTTTAAAACCTTCTTAGGTGTTTTGGAGAATCACAAATGGACGATTAAAAGGCTGAATTTTTTAAAATGTCTTGAGAAGGTCACGACCAGGAGTAGCTGAAATTCCGAGGAGTTTCTGTTCTTAATGCTCTAGACTTCATTTAATAACAGAGCTTTAAACCAAAGGAAGAAATAATGCGAAAAGATCAATTCTATTCAAAACAGTACAAGGAACCTGAACTTAGGTAATTTACAAAGAGGTTTTCAGCAAGTTTAACCATAACGGTTAACTTCAGGAGCTTTGGAGTGAAAAAGCAAAATATTGAACTTAAAGTACTAAAATATAAAGCAAAGTATTAATTTAAATAAAAATTTGATTGCCTGCAGGAAACGTTGGAGGTTTTTTAAACCAGTATCTTTCCTAACCAGGAGAGAAGCCACACCTTTCTCATGCTCTACAGGGAAATTACTGGAGCACTTGTCTGAACTGCCTGGTGCTGGTAGAATCATAGCTGCTCTCATCACAGCATTGTTGGATGGAAGTTTACTGTCACTAACAATAAGCAGTAGATAAAAGGAGGGAGGCGGGGGGATAAGAAAACAAAAGGGAGAAATAGAAGCTAAAAAATTCACCAGAGGTGAAAAACAGGGAGGGGGGGGGAGAGAAGAAGATATACATAAACTAGTTGTTTTTGTCTTTCTAGTTGCTATGATGTGCACAAAGGAAATAGACTGAATAAAATCACATCTCAGGAACACCAACATAAATTCCCCCTTGCTTTGACAAGTACGTAATTTTGTGCAGTGATGCTCTTCACGTCTGGAGAGTTATGAGGCAATTTCATTCCCATCTGACAAATTTACAAAGAAACATTAGAGAGAAGGGATTAGAAAAGCGAGAAATCTTTATAGACTTTTTCCTCAGGCTGTATTTTCCTTCCATCTTTTGGCTCTTCCTTGAGGAATATGTATGAGTGACTCATTCTGTGTGAACGCCATAACTGAAACACTTAGCAGATAAGCATAACATGAAATGTGCTTTAAATCAACTAATTGTATTTACATTATCTGGGAGGGCTGATCCTGATTGGCTAAAGTTTGTAAAAATTTGCTATTGTGCATTTTTAAGATAGCAATTTAAAGCCAGAAGAAAAAAAAATTCAAAAAAGCTAAACTATTAGCTACGTAACTTTGCAGAAAAGTCCATGTCAGAAAAATAATTTGCACTTGCAGAGCACTTCTCAGCTTAGAGCTCCTTCAGACCTTTTTGCCTTCATTATGGTCTTATGAAGACCAATAATATTTTTTCACTTTACATGTTGGGAAACAGAGGTAGATTAAATGAACTCCTATGTGCATGGAGAAAGTAAATGTCACCAAAAAACAGGACAGGAAGGGACTAGCTGGGCTGAGTTTACTCTTCTGCATTGCCTTTCCAGCATCATTGAGCTCTGGAGCTTGAGAGAACATCTGCTCCACACAGGCCAGTGGGTTCTTGCCAGCAGACATTAAGTGACTTTTACACTACTGAAAAAATGAATGGAAGGATGAGACTGGTTCAGCCTTCTCTTTGCTGACAGTGGACAATTCTGGCATGAATTATTCTAGAAATAAATGGCGACAAGAAATGCTGTGAAGGCTTTGCTTTCTCTTGCAAGATTTAAAAAAAATCAGCCAGCCAGGGCTTGTTGTAGTTGTACTGCTGAATTTATTTAAGCTGAGCTGATACATGGATACTACAGGATGTCAGTGTTTTACAGTCCATGAGTAATCAGTATCATTTACATTTTTTTTCTTCTTCTCATTTTATATGATGAAAATATTGGCATGGATTGGTCATTATTAGTTTATCATCAAGAACTTCCACCAAGAATAACCCAGGTCCTGCTAGTCCAGACCTTTTGTTCCTGCTCAGACTTGCATGGGTCCCCTTCTAAGGTCATTTCAAGTGCTGGATGATGGTACTTCCCTCCTCCTTTCATTAACAAAAATTATATGATGGTGCTCAGAAGTTCCAAAACATATTCCTTTCTTGGCACAAAGATGAAATATAATAAAATGCAGATGCTTTCTGATACAGAGCACAGATGAAAATGTTTTATAACCACGACTTACAGAGAGAGGAAAGCACAGGGGACACAGTTCCTAGGGCCCGGGTTGAAAGCCCCAAAGCAATCACTGCAATATCTGTAATATGACAGAAGAAAGTCGGGGGGAGGGGTATTTATTATCTTTTTCATGGGACCCAGGTGGACCTCCTGGCAGCCATGTTTATGACTCAGGATCCATTTTAAAATAGTGAACTGTAATAAATGAAAACTCAGATGTGTAACTGTGCTGGATTTTAACATGTTTCAAGTTTTATTGTCTCTGCACTTGCAATCATTTTTGGATGGAGCAAACCATCTCTTAATAACTTTTGACTATGCTGTTTCACCTTTGGTATTTACTTCATCTGACATGTCTCCTTCTCTGCCTTGTGTTTTGACAACTACACAGACTGGATAAAAAGTTCTGAGACTTTTGTTTCACTTAAAGAGTCAAAGGGAGACTTGAAAGCCATGACACCTTTTCTAATTAATTGACAGACAGGAAAGGAAACACGTCCTATGTTTCCTTTAAAAAGAAAGTTTAATAATTTAGTTTTCTGGACAAGATATTCTCTTTGTGTTTCAGATAGATGTGGAAGCAGAAATGTTTGCTGTTCCCTGCCACTGATGCACAGTTTAGATATTACTTTTCCTTTAGTCAAATGGCTTGTGGGCACGTCCTTGAAACTTAAGAGAATTTTCAGAAGTCATTATACATTGGGACTTTCTCCTTGATATTGGATAAACAACATTGAAAACTGACCCTAAAAATTATGCAAAAAGAAAGGTGGGTCCACACCAAGAATTCTGTATTCTCATTTGCCTGTAAGCTTCCAGAAGTTCAAAGACATTTAGGTATTTTGTTTGCAGTCTGTTGTTGCTAATAGAGATGGAAACTCTAAGTTCACCTGAAGTTTTGTACTTTACATAGCTAAGCAGTTTAGATGACAGCTTATGTCTGCTTACCTGAACTTTTTCTTTGTAGAAGAGACAAATGTGGTGAGAAAAGCCATTATTGCTAATGTTTCTAATGTGGTCTGGCAAGAAGACCACCACAAATACAGGCAAACTTGAAATACTTTGACACATTTGGCTTCAGCAAAAATCCAGAAATCATGAGCACAGAAAAATACAAAAATGTAGATAGCACAAATAACAAACTAGGTAAGTTTAAGGTCATTATTTATTCTAACCAAGTTGTTCCCATTAGCAGAAAGAAACAATTGTGCTGACTAAATCCCCTGAGCAACTACAAGACTGTCACCAAAAGCCTGAGCAAATTACCCAAGCACACCTGCTCCTGGTTCAGCATTTGGGGGAATTCAGCAACTGTCCTAAAGCTGGGTTTAAGAAAGCATAAAGCTGCTCTTCCACCCTGCCCTTAGACATGGCTCGTGGTGCAGCTCTGCACATCCACTGCTCTGAGCAGTCCCCTTATTCTGCAGATCATAACCTAACACTTCACACTGGAGACCTCTCCACTCAATCCTGGGAAATAAGCTGCTAAGTCAGGAACGTTTGCATAACAAATAATTTCCACAATTTCAAGGAATTTGCCTGAAAATGTTTAAATGTCCTTATAAATATTTTAGATAGAGTTGTCAAAAAGAGCATCTCTGTGGAGAGCATCTCTGCAAGTGCTGCTGTGCTTTATGTGTGCACAATTCCTATGACTGCAGGAGTTCAGCTGACTGATAGTTGGGTGCAAGCAAGATATCTTAAACAGAAAATTAAGTATATAACTTTTTCACAAGAACAAAGGTATAGCTAACCTCTCTGAAAGCTTAATGCATACCTAGCTCTCTTTGAAAAGGAATATATTGAAATGAAGATGGAAAGTCTATTTAAAACAATTTAAATAATTTTTGAAAAAAATTAAGATAAATATTCGTTACTTTTTTTCCTTTTCTTCATATGTGAAACATCAAAGCATAACCAACTCCATAGTAAATGTAGTGGAAATAAAAGAAATAATATTTGAATTATTTTGATCATGATAATCCCAATTGTTTTGCAAGTAAATTATGTTTGAAAGTCTCTCCAGAACGTACTTACAAATTCATAGGAATGCCATTAAAATACAGCATTAATTAACATCCACTTTCATAAAGTGCTTCTAATATTGTGTAAACAAGCAAGAGTTGAAAAGCTTATTTTTAACTTGTATCTGCATATGCAGTGTGATCATAGTGAGTTACAAAAATATCCAAATAGCACAGGGAAATGAATTTTCACAGTTTGTTTCTGGTTGAAGACACACCAAAGTACCTGTCTTTAATTTGAGTAGCTGTGAACAAAAGGTACTTGCCAGCTTGCTTAGCATTGTATTTATATGCTCATGTCAGTTCAGCCATGGGAGGAATACTGATGTGTCAATATTTGTTAGCCAAAATGATAATAAGAAACTGACTTGAAATAACTTAGAACAATCAGAGGCAATTGTGCAGCATTGTATCAGGGTAAATCTGACTATTTTATCTTCTCAAAAATAAAGCCAACTGGATGGCATGCTAAATAGTCCACGTTCAACACAGCAGAATTACCACAGGACTCTGAGGTGAGAGGTGTAACCAACAACCAAACTTCCACAGCTTCTGTTCACACCCTGACCCCAGCCAGGGTCAGCTCCAGTGGGGCTGTTGGGACAGACAACCCTACCTAGCCTAGCTTTACATTTAGATGGGTGTGCAACACTAAAACACCTCAAAATGCAGCTTTTTACTAGTTGAGATCCTAAAGGTTATAACTAAATTTTCATCTGTCTTGGTGATGGTTACGTTCACTTTGATTTTACTTGTAACATCTTGCTTTCAGTACCTGACACCTAAGCTAAAATAGACGTTATTTGTTCTAGTACGAAATTCATCTGACAGTGGAGGCAAAGAAAGATTTAGGATAAAACAAAGAAATTTAGGATGATTTAGAGAAACTCCTTCCCCTCTCCCTTATCTTGTTTTATATATAAATATATATACAAACACATATATAATTTTTTAATTTATCCATCTCTCACATTCCAGATTACTTCTGTAGGTTTACATTCCATGTGTGTGTGATGCATATGCAGTCCTTAGCTGAGAACCATATTAGACATGTAAACATTTTGCATATGGCACTAGGCTAAAGTTATTGAAAGAAAACATAAATGGCACCTATGGCTGTTATAAATCACTCGTAAGATATTTTCCATTTCATTCTCCTGAAGAACAAGCAGTAGTGAGGAGCTGTTGCCCACACTGGAACACATCCAGGGAACATCTATTTGCCAAGAACCCTACAGCACTGGGTTATGTGGTTCAGTTTAGGGTTCATTTAGGGGCTCTAAAGGTCTATAAATGCAAAGTGGGTTTCCTTAAATTTCCCTCCCTGCCCAGGTGTCACTGGCACATCTTGAGTTGACACAGATAAGGAACTACTGAAGGATCATCACCCATAAGCAATCTTATGATCTTTAATCCAGATGATCCAGAAAGCATCTGCTTCACACCTGCTATAAACTCTGGGCTGCATAATATTTATCAATTGCAAGCATCAATAAATGACAAGGAGAAGCAAACTGTCAGGTACCACAAGGACAAAGCAGGACAGTTCAGAGCAGTTCACAATTCTTGAATCCTGTAATAACAGCAGGGGACTTATTATGGGAAATCTTTACCCTTAAGACATATATTGTTTTAGAATTAAAAGTTGCTTTTGTTTTGGTTTTTTTTTTTTTTTGTCTTTTCCCCCTCCTCTTTAAAGAGAGAAATCCTTGAACTGGTCACTTTCATCACATTCTAGAAACAGTTACTCATGTCCATATGCCCTTATTATGGTGTTAATAGTAATAAATGTAATAGCCATCTTGAATGCACTATTATAAACTCTTGATATGATGCTTTAAAGCACTGCTCATTCATAAGATCACTCAAGGACTCCTGCAGAAGCTGCAAGTCTTCAAAAGTGATCCAGGAAATGCTAAGTACTCTGTACTTTTCAGAGGCTAAAATTCCCCACCTTCATGTTGTCAAAGAACAATAGGAAATTATTTTTCTGCTTTTTTTTTTTTTTTTTTTTCTGGCTGAACACCTTCCAAGTTACATGTTTGGATGATTACCCTTCTCCATTTTAAAGGGTAATGTTTACTGAGCATTTACAAAGAAATAGTCTGGTGAAAGCTAGGTTTGTTTCAAGAAATGTTCAAATAACTAGTATCAAGAATTGTTCAAATAATGTCAGGAAGAATGGCTCAGAAGTATATTAGAAGCTCAACATTCACAAATGATCCTAAGCAACATCTGAGATGCAGCCTAAGAATTTAAATTTAGAAAGAAGAACTCACATTTCTCTGATTTGGGCAAGCCTGGTCTCACAGTAACAAAATTATTCTTAGTTCTCTACAGCTGTTCTTGACCCTATGGACCATGCAGTGCATGAGGGCATCAGTGCTGGTTTCCTCCATGCAGACTCCTGATGCTGAGAGAAGGAGCAGTAGGGAAGCTAGAAGTTATTGAAGAATATCTGTGTGCAGATAGAAATGCCAACTCGGTATTTTAAATCAGCTTTAAGAAGCTTTTGTAACACCAAAAAAAGCACAAAATATGTTTACCCCAAGCTCATGTCCTGACAATTTGTATGCCCACTAGGAATGCCAAATGAACTGAAACCCTGAATGTGTGGAAGACAGTATAATTAACACACAAAATATTCTGAGCTTGAATTTTACAATCTTCCCTATTTCTCTAATTTTTCTGCACCATATTTTCTTATTTCTAATTTCTAAAGCAGCTTAGAGTATGTGGCTGCCACTTCAGACTTGTAGGTTTTTTGCCGGTGATCTTGACGTGTAACCTTTGGACAAGTCACTTATTTTTCTCAGCCCTGAATTATCTCACCTAGTAAGCACAGTAACACTTGCTTACCCCACAGAGGAGTCACAAAGTTAGTTCACTTATGAAGAGATCCAAAAAAGGAAAACATAAAGGAAATGCAAACTGATACCACATTTCTCATTTAAAATGAGTGGGTGACAAATTGCTCATCAGATTGTACAATTTGGGTTGCTTTTACTTGCTTGCTAATTAACCAGTCTGACATTATGTTTCCTCCCTCTTGCATCCACCCTGCCTCTGAACTAATCAGGGTTCAATGACAGCATCACTTATCCCAGGACACATTCCAATAATTAAGGTTTGGAGGACATCTTGCAAACTCCATCATACACCAATACGATTTTCTCTCCCTCTACTGCTGCGTATCTGACATGTGACAAGACAAAGCCCTGCTCTCATATACATAACAGCAGGATGCTTTCCCACCTTTTAATGGCTGACTGAATATCTTCCCCAGCAACTCTGACAGTATGAGAGTGCACTGTAAAATCACTGTGTCTTGAAAAGTGAAACCTCACAGCCTCTGGACTTGGGAACAACAACAAAGAGTGTTCTTATAAGCAGCACCTATTGCTAAATACTCTTGTACAGAGATTTGCAGTGCGGGAATGCACGATGCCAAAAGCTGTGTTTTACTGCCTACACTCTTTTCCTCAGCATTATATCACTTCACTTGATTTCCATGAATAAAAGCACATTCTGGCTTTGTGTAGTGAAGGAAGCACAGGTACTTGTTTAGGGAGGGGAGACAAGCCTGCTACATGATTGCTTTTTAATCCTTCATATTCAGAACCAGCAGTAAATTGAGTGCTGGGCTTTCCACTGTGTGCTGTGTGCTCAGAGTATCTTCATTAGCACTGACAGAACTATTTGGAATTTCCCTGCTAGTAACTGGTGGCCTCTCCTCTGGTTTTGTTACCTCACATTTAATTCAGGCTCAGGAGCCAACTGGGTCAACCCGCCCCGGGTCTGTTGAGACCAAAGTTGAGCATAAGCTGTTCATTCCTGCCTCGGATGCTTTATCCCCTTCAGTTTACCTCCAGAGCAAAGACTGCTCATGAGCCAGCAAACATGAGCCTCTGTTAAGCTCAAAGTCAAGACTTCACAAGAGCAAAGTTTGATCCCACTAGCTTGGTATGAAATAATAAAAAAAAATCTAAACACAACCACCTGGATTCCCGCTGCACTGGAAACTTCAGAGAGGTAAATTATTTTACACAGTAGATTTAAATTTGCAGTTTTAGTTAATCTTTGTTAGCATTCCTGGAAGTACCAATTTGAATGTGGCTATAAAGATCCTTCTCTGTGAAGCTTAAATGGCCTGAGGATCAATTCTGCTGAAAAGTAGACGGAGAGACCATTTATTTTCTCTTGATGCTTGATTCTGAAGTGCTCTTTTGATCAGTATCAGAAACAACAGTGGAATTCCTTGATTTCCATGAAAAGCATATTTTACCATTGATTTCAATGCAGTCATGATTTTGCCCACAGTACAATTAAGTATGAGCACCCCCCACACCCCCCCAAATTTCAGTGCCCATAGATCTCTTAATATAACTTAACCTGGGAGGCAGAAAATGGGATAAGAATCAGAGTTATAGGAGTCTGGACAGATTTGTGCAAGGAAGCAGAGAGATGAGGAATTTAATCAAGGTCTAAGGCACAGGCTGTGTTGCTGCTGCCCAGAACACAGAGCTACTCTCTCCACTCTGAAGCCAGAATGATTTCTTCTCTACTCTTTTTTGCATCATCAGGTATTTGCCTTTTTTTGGTCCAAAGAAAGTGCAGCAAAACCTCTTTTTCATATATAACTTTCAAGGTCACTTGCATAAAATGTAGAAAAAGCACATTTTTGTTGATGGAATGGCCTTCTGCTAATGAGGTAATTAGAGATATTACAGCAGAGAAAAAGGAGGGGATTTCTTTCTTCTTTTCTCCCTTTTTGCAAACCCAGTGAAGTGGCAAATTTTGTCGCATTTGCTGTATGTGCACAATATTTCAACAAGCTCTATAAAGTAATGTGTTTTTTGAGTAGCTACTGTATTTGCTGAAACTAAGTTATAATAATTTGATGACTAGGAACAAGATTAATTCTACTATACTACTATCCTCATGACAACTGCACACTATGGTAGGGGACAGAGTTAGTATGAATAGAAATGTTTAGGGCATCTTACTGCTTCATCAGGGAGAATCCTGAGATGGAAAACTATCCAGCAAGGATATTAGAGGGTCATATCTGTTGAGGTGCAGCAAGGTAATCAGGTAATATCTCTATTTGAAAACCAGAAGCTGCAATGAAAACTATCATCTGAAGAAGCATGAATATATATACAATAGAAGAACAAAAACCAGTGAAAGATATAATTATATTAAATTATAGCAACTGCCATGTAAAAGTATCAGTGAAAATAACAAAAAGAATTGTCATTTCCTTTAGAAATTATGTTTGATAATATTACAGAGTCTTCACATCTCCTCGCACATGGATACGTGCCAGTTATCCAACATGTAACGGGAAAACAAAGAGCCCCATTCCAGCCTCAGTTACAGTACAATTGGGAACAGCACTTGGCTTGTCAGTTAAAACGTGGCAATCAAAACTAGAGCTCCTGACTGAAGAAGCATTGGAGAAGTGGATGTTTTCTTTTTAAAAAAGCTATAAAATCAAATGCAAAGTGACAATGACCTATGTTTTGTTGTCTCACAATATAAATATTAACCACCAGTGATACTAGAAAGAATTTTCATGGAATGGTTCACAGATTAACATTTTCACAGCGTAAGTCTATGAGAAACAATCTAGAGGTAGTAAGTGATATGAACATATGTTATGTAAGGGACTAATATTCACTGAAGATAAGGAAGTATTTTTCAGCTGCATGTACCAGAGAACTGGGACTTGGAAATCTAGTTTGCTGAAGTTACAGGAGAAAAGAATTATAGGACAAATAAATAAAAACCCTAAACCCCAACTAGTTTAACATTATTAAAAGTAGAGTTGGTAAGAAACTATGTTCTGAATCAGAATAAAACCCAAGTCTTTTTTCTCCTGTCACTCTTCTGCTAAAAAACATACTTTGCCCAAATCAGATGGTGGGGAAGTGTTTTGGCACCTGCTAGGATGTGGGATACCATGGTTCAAGATTCTCTCTGTTATGGTTTTACAAAGAAATTATGTATAAGACCATTCAGTTACTTCTTTTGGAATCAGTCATTTTGTGCTAATGGAAGAACTTGCCCAGTGTATCCCACAAAAATCAGGATTAAGACTCTGAAGTTCTTTTAATCAAGTGACTGAAATGTAACAAATTGAAACTTGCAGAAGTCTGGATTGTAAAAGTAATAGTGCTGTTGAACTGGCTTTCCTAAAATCATGAATTGTTTGGCCTATTTGTTTTCATGGCAAAGAGTGAATCTTGGTTGTCTATCAGCAGGTGTGCCATAAGTCAGGTAACAGAAGAGCAGGAGAACACTTCCCACAAAGCTCTTGTGATAGAGCTTGGGCATTATTGTTAGACCTCACAAGAAGCTGCATGGAAACAACATTGATCCTTTTGTAATAAAGCAAAACACACAGAGATCCAAATGTTAAAATGGAGTAAATGTGATCAGGACATACCTGGCTGTCATGGTATTTACTAACCTGGGAACAGTGAGCTCATGTGTGGTACACTAAGCAGTCACCCAGACTGTTAGGCAGCTGGTTATATGTACAGGGAAACTGAAGTATTGTCTATTAAGTGTCTTACAACTTGAGGTCAAATTATAGCTAGGATAAATTAGTATAACTCAGTTGAAGTCAGAAAAATTGTGACCATTAATTCATAGCTGCAGAGACACTAACAGGATGAAGGAAGATGCACATTTTTATTCTAAAGAAATAATGGACCCTCTAATTTACTGATTCAAAACCAGCTTATTCCATTTTAGAGAAGAATGCATTGGGTTGCACCTATCCACCACATTTGAGAAGATCTATTATTAATTTACTTTTATGTATTTTTATTGTAATGGCTGATAGCAAAACATAGGAAGAGTATATGGTCCCACACAAGCAGCTGTGAAAAGATCTCCTAGAATTCAGACAAACTGCATTGTTAATAGACTACTCTTAGTGAAGAGAGAAAACATAGTGTCAATCATGCATGCTGACAGGGTGCAATTAACCCAGCATCAAATTGTAGTGAGATGGATGGGACCAGATGGTCCTGTTATACTAACAAAGGATTATACAGCAAGTGTCCTTTGGAAGAAAGAGCATTTTTTAACACAGACCTTTGGAACAAAAAAAGATTATGTGAACTAAAGAAACATTACAGAAAAAGAGAAACTAGCAAATGATGTTTTAAATATGGATTCCAGTAGTTAATTATGTGCTTTAAATACATGTTATTTTTTTGATCAGAATGATGTCTACTGAAATTTACCCAAAAAGGTCTCTCAAGAGATTGACGTCAAACAGAATCACTGAAAACAAAGTCAGCAAGGAATGACTTGAAAATCATCATTCTTGCCATTCCTGAAAAAAATTATTTCATTCATTAACCTAAACCCAGCCAAACGCTGCTCCCCTGGTCTGCTGCACTTATGGGAAATGCATACTTTGAAACCTAATTAGAGAGCAGCAACTGTACAGCACTGAGCAGCACACCCAGAAACCCTTCCCAAAGCACTGCAGTGACTCATGTTTGGGATCATATGATTAGAACTAAAGCTCTCCCCCCTGATGAGATACACTATGAAGAGGGAAGATATAACAAATTTAAGCAAAGAAACCAGATAAAAAAAAGAGATAAATAGGAGGAATTTCTAACAAAGTAAAATTCTAGCTAAACATTAAAAACACATAATTTAAAACCAAAAACGTTTAATGTTACTGTGATGTGAAAAATGCATTGTAATAGTGAAACCCCAAAGCCTGTACCATTCCTGCCATTAGGATTACAGGTCTGAAACCTTAGAGCCTCCTGCCACCTCTAGGGTCATATGATGTTATTCATACACACATCACAAGAAAATGTTACGTTGCAAATTTCCAGGACTAGGAAAAGGCTGGAAAGAAATACAGAATGCTACAGAAACCAGCACAGTGCTAGTTATGTGGTAAAATACCAAATTATAGTAATGATGTTCAGATATAAAATTATACATTTGACTGTATTGACATAATTGTGGTAATAATTATGTTTACGATATTCCGAGGAAATCTCTGTATGCTTTCTAAGCTTTAAAGCTTTTCAGTTTAAAAAAAAAAATGTAGAAAGGGGACTTACAAAGGATGTAAGATACAATCACGGAAGAAAATACTCTCTTCAGATTCCCTCACTAATTGAAGACTGAATAACCTACGCCTTCAGTCAACAGTACTATTATATCTTCTATTCTTAAAATCAGAAAACCCCCCGAGGAAGCCGTGCAGTCATGCCTCAATTAACCAGCTACGTGACGTAGGTTTGTGCACTGATGGCTTAGCCAAGTACACTTATTTCTACATGTCTAAGAAACACAAAGTACATGGAAGGTTAGAAACCGATTCCTTCGTGCTTATTAAGTTCACTGAGAAAAAAAGCAAAGCCCCCAGTCACTGTGCAAGACCTGAAGCTTACACAACCTAAAGTATAAGGCAAATATTCTTTAATATAAATAGCTAGCTTTTTCATTTGTATGCCCAAACACCATTCTCTTCCAGGTGCACATGTATTCTCACTGAATTATTGATAAGATACAGACTTTCTACTTTCCTGGGTCCAGGGCTGGCTACAATGTCTCAGTCAAATTGGTTTTCACAAAAACAAAAAAGAAAAAAACAGCCCAGGTGTAAAGATGAATAACTTCTTAATAGAAAAAAAAAATGCTGTTATCAGAAATTTAATTTGTAATTGCGTAGATGAAAAAGAAACAAAACCTTAACTCTGAAAAAGATTTCCACTTTGGTATCTCACTGTGGTGCCTCTTAAGAGTTACAGTTCAGAAGTGTCAGGGTAGCACAACATCAGGAGACCCTTCCCCACATGTATAATGATTGCTCCTGTAAGACACTGCAGGTTGTCCTTCTCTAGGAAATTTTCCTTAGAACTGGACTGGGAAAATCAAGATACATGTGATCACTTTACTAGAGTATAAGACAAATTGTGTCTTGGCAAGCTCATGGAAGACTTATTTGCAGAAGGCAATGCCTCTGATGTATCCTGCAGACACAGCCACCTCACAGTGACTCCATTTCCCTTTTTATCTGCCCCTCTGTGATGTGTCACACTTTCCATTTGGATTTTTCTGGCGGAGGTGTGAAGAGGGTTCTATGATATTTCCCTGGCTTTTTGTGGGTTATGATTTTTCCTTTTTTCTAAATTCCACATGATCTAAACTTGTGTCAGTGGTCCAGGTTTGGCTTCCCTTTCATTTTATGACATCATTTTGCAAAAAGTTAAGGAAATGTTTTGTAATCCAAAACAATGCAACCACAATGAAAAAAAAGTGACCTGCTTGACTCTTTTTCAAATTATCCAGTCTGGAGAAGATCAGCTCTTTTCTGACTAAGGAAATTACAAAAGATCTAATCAGCAGATAGAAGATAGCCATAGAAAATGCACATCAGCATACCTTAAGGAAAATAAAATAAATCTTGGAAATTTAATATCCACCTTTCTTCGACCTAAATAGCCCCCTTTGGAAAACTATGTTATTGTTACTCATTAAATTAGAATTGTGCTGAGATGCCACTAACATTTTCTATTATTATTAATGTAAGAAAAAGAAAAAAAAAAATCACTGCATCTTCAGCATTTCCCCAGTTAAAACTAGACAAAAAATTTAGTTGTTTTTTTCTTAATTCATGCTAATTTAAATAGAGAAAGTTCTTTACTTTTTCCCCCAGTTTCCATCTCTGCATTTAAAGATAGCAATATTTTCTAATGATAATTAAGAACCTTTAATTTATTGGTTTACTACTTCTGTCCTACATTAACAGCTCTTGCAGAAATAGCTCAGAGATACCACGTGTGATTGCATTTACTTCCTCTCTCATTAACCTCAGAAACACACAGTAATTTCTGGCCAACACAGACCACACATCACTGGATTTTCTTTGCTTTTTAAGTTGTTAGTAAAAGTAGTAGTTTACAGTACAATCATGTGTCCCAAGGCTGTTGCTCAACAAAATTTCAGCTTTTGTGACCCTCTTGCATTTGGCAATTACTGCTTTAAAGAGGGGCTTGTCATGTATCATCATTTACATATCAGGGTACGTTCTATTAATGAAATGTTAATATTTTTGTATAGTTTGCTAAAGGCAGAACACTTGAATCAGGTTGGTATTTTTATCAAGAAAACAGAAAGCAACAGAGCCATACATATGGATAAGATGAAATTCTCCCAGAATACACAGAATACTCTTAATAATGCAGTAGCAGGAATCAATGTTCCTAATTTACCCAAAGACTCTTCTTTTATTTTCTACCAAAACACAGGCACTTACATTGTTCAGACATTTTTGGGTTTTGCTTAATTAACATTCACTGAAGTGAGCATTAGTCAAGTAAGGGCATGAAGAAGAGCAGGAGAAAGAGGAGAAAGGAGTGACAGTGGGCAGTGGATCAACCCGGGAGCAGGGCAAGGACCACAGTTCAGTTTATGTCTTTGGATTAATTCTGTGTTCTGTTCAACCAAAAAATGTCTTACTTATTGGGAATTGAGGATTAGTTTTGGAAGCACTGGCTTTTGTCCCAGTCCTGGGACAAAAGGGAGGAACAGCGAGTGTCTGTAGGAACTGTTGTGAGCGATGGACCCTCCTGAGCAGTCAAGAGTGTGGAATGAAATCTCAAGATCAGAGAATAAAAGAACCCCAGTCTCAACTCCTGTAGGATGTCATGATGATAACCAAAACATTCAGTGATTCATACCAAAGGTTTAGTATGATTGCACATGGCATAAAAGTGGAGTAGCAAAAAGCAGCAGCAGCGAGTGGTGATGGCTGCACACTGGAAGGAAGGTAAGGCTGACATAAGAGGTCTCTCCCAGTTCAGCAAGTCCCAGTGCCATTCCCCACTAGCTCCCAGGATTTCACACTGCAAAAGAAGATGCAGCATTTGATATTTGTGTAAGAATTTCCCAGCAAATAGCACAACCCTCTGCAAAACTTCCAAGCTGCTGCACAAACTGCTCCAGTCACTGAGGAGCAGCGGTTCTGTTTCCAAATTCTGTATTTAGGTGGCCACAGAGACAATGTCATCATTAATAAAAAAATCTCAGCCTAGCAAAATTCACTCAGGCTGATGAAGAAATATGCAGCCACTCTTATTTTGACTATTAATTCTTACAAATTCCTATCTCTGTTCCATAGGGAAAGGGTGGCTCTGGCTGTGCTTATCTCAAGCAGATCTAAGCTTTTTATAGCTGCTATTTTCTGCTCTGACAGAATCTGTCCTTGGGGATTCTGTGGCCTCCTTGCAAAATTTGATGTCTCCTCCAGTCCCTTCATTAGAAAAAACTTCAGAAGAGATAAACACCCTTTGTCACCCCCTTCTTTTCGGGCTGATAGAGAACTTGGGAACATTTGCAAGCTTCAAAGGTAATGGGGCTGATCACACAAGTTCATTAGTGCCAAATGCAGAGTTCTCAGTGGCTGAGTGCCACTGAGTTTCTGCTTCAGCGACCTCGACAGGCAGCAGTGTAGTCATATGGAGTTTTTTAATAAGTGTCAGAAAACCTGAAGTACTAACGTATCCCTAATGTTACTTTTTGGCATCCTTATCCGCTAGAGATGAAAGAATGAAATTGAAATGTCTGTTTCCAGAAAAAAGGAAATCTCACCTGGATTGAGTGTGAGGGAATGAATGGCTCAAGAAACCTGCATTAGGATGAGGTTAAATCCCTTTCAACTCACTTGCTCGAATCCAGCAGGGGTCAATTGGAAATTATCACTATTTGACATCACAAAGGCATATGTTTCAAAATAGGCTTTTTAGTTGCCTTTTGGGATGAGTTACCAATGAAATTAGTTGTTGGCTTGACTGCATTAGTGTTTATTATGTCGAGTGTTGACACTGTGCCCTGTGCAATCGGACATGAAAAACTAAAGAGAGACTCTGCTGCTCTCAGCTGCAGGCACTGAGGAGGAGATGCAGGGGCAGCATGGATCAGAGAGACCCTCAGGAGCAACTGAGAGCCCCATCTTTTATACACACAACAGGGAAGAAAATGTGTTGATCCATATATGACTGAAACAAGCTTGCCAGACATTTGGAAGAAAGCTTTATGCTGCTGCCCCACCACTTCATATTCTGTGCACAAGTCAGCAAAGTTTTAGCCTCAGGATGAAGCCAATATTCCACAATTTAAGTTTTTAGAGATGCTTTAGTTAATAGCGTCGAAAACTTAGAGTATGGAGTAAATTATGCTTTAATTACCTTCTTCTATTCTAGTGTAACCAGCTTGACTGTCTTCACTAAAAATCAAATTTCAGTTGTCTAAGGAAAGTTCAGTTTGACCCTATATTGTATGGTCATGCATGTATTTACAAATACATTCTTAAGCTATTCCTAGTGTGATTTTGATGGGATGGTTTCTAAATATATATTTTTAAAGACTATCTTGTCTGAAGTATAAACATTTTTTAAAAAATGAAAATATATTTTATGAAATGCATGTGATAATTTTTGGGAAGGCAGTGTAGCTTATTTTTTACTATTATGCTTCTCAGAATAATTTGTATTAAGCTATGCTTTAAATCAGCTCTTTCTTAAACTGATGCTACAGTATATGGTCGATTATAATACTTGTAATTTACATTAAAATTAAAAAACCCAAACAATTTATCACCAGTGCTCTTTCTAGCAAGGATTTCTAAAACCAGTGGCTAGAAAATATTGCTGGTTTTCAGACCACACTTCATCTAATTATACAAAAGCATATCCACAGAATTGCAAGGGTTCATGGAAGCAGTAATCAAATCACAGCCATTCAGAATGAGACACTCAATGTGGAACTGCTGAAACAGCAATTTAATTACAGCTGGGTAGCATCAGCAGAGTAAAGTTCTTTAACATATTCCACAGGTTTAGCACTTCTGAGTACAATAAGGGATACAGAAAACAAACAAACCAACCCCACAACAGAATACTCAAGTCAGCTCTTCAGGATGCACCGGCTGTTTTACACTTTATTATTTTTTTTTTTAAATATAACTTCCAAGTGCCCTGCACAAAGCAAACACCTGTCCTGAGTAAATTCAAAGAATACAACTAAAGGCAAACTAACAGTTCTAACAGTTTCATTTAGGAGAATATTAATGATCCCAAACATGTTTCTAGAGATATTTATGCAAAGAATTTTCAATTTATTTATGTTCAAGTAAAAGGAGGCTTTATTCTCAAAATTGGATCTTTATGACCTAAGCCATCATAAAGACTCATATTGATTCATAAGAGGTTTTGCTGATTCTCATGTTTGAAATAGAGCAGATTTTTTTTCACCTTTGTAATTTTCTACTTGTGGAGTGTTAAACAGTACAACCAATTATGTTGGAAATTAATCTGATACCTGTTCTTTTAAGATTGCATATATGCTGCTGCATATTTCATAACAGATTTCTATTGAAAATTTGCCCCCAGATCTTAAAAGCTGGCAGAGATGAAGCACTGAGTTCTACATAGAAGATATTTGGAAGTTATACTAATATCAATATGCAGCACTTCAGTGCTGCTTTTTGTTATGGAAAACATGGCAAAAAATCTTATTTTATTCCCGTGTTCTTTTTCTTTTAAAAAGATATATTTAATTATTACACAATATAACTTTTAAACAATACTACTAATTTCCCTTGTTGACTGTCAATTCTGCATGGACTGAAGCCCTCCTAGAAATCAGGTCATCTACACATAAATTAAATACTAAAAACTCTGGCTTTAGTTATATTATCCAGAGCATCACTGAAACATCAGTTTAAAAACCTGTGGAAATACAGAGGTCAGGCCCACATGATGCTGTGGATGGTGGTGCCTGCAGCACCGGATTAATCCTGTGCAGGCTGGGGGCAGAAGTGGGAGCTACAGATGCTGCCACTGTGCAAAAATATGGACTGAAAAACTGTCTAAGCCTTGTTCTAGCTCAGTTTACTTGCACTGTGTCTTGGCAGAGACCCTGGGCTCGGGGCTAAGCAGGTTTGCAATATAGAATTTTGGGTTAACTGCTTTTTTTTCTGCCTCAGCTGTCTCTGAACTTTGCTCCATTGGTAGAGATGTGAGTGCCAAGAGCCATGGGATTTCTAACACATCCTGTGCTTCAAATTTTGGTGCTTAACTGGGAACAGTTTAAAGAGATCTGATTTTGAGAAGAACTGTATTTAGTATTTTCCAAAAATCATATCCTCGTAATGGGTCTCTAGGTGATTGTTCCAAACTGGGAACATTCACAATTGTTAATCCCTTTGGAAATTTGAGTCCATGGGGGCTTGCACAGAAAACATGCAGCAGAACAGGGATTTGCATTTAAATATCCTCTGGGCTTAGGCTACCATCATTAATATTGGGCCATCCCATATAATAGTGGTGCCTAAATCAGAAAAGCAGAGAAGGCAGAAGAGATGCACTAGGACAATTAGTATAAATCTAACCAATGAGAAATGTTAGGATGAAATTATTTTTTTTAACTTATATTGAACTTATCTTTTTTTAAACCAAAATTCCATTAAAACAAGCTAAGCTTTTTTCTC
The DNA here is from genome assembly GCF_036169615.1 of Heliangelus exortis. NCBI lineage: Eukaryota > Metazoa > Chordata > Aves > Apodiformes > Trochilidae > Heliangelus > Heliangelus exortis. The sequence continues at coordinate 8,134,708 of NC_092437.1, read as the reverse complement.
TCCCCAAAAAATCAGAGATTGTTAGTGATATTATCCACGACAGACAAGTTAGAGGGAGCAATTCCCACATGAGACTGTGGAATGTTTGCTTTTTTTCTCCCACTATTTTTATCAGTCCTGAACCTAATGTTTCATTTACACAGGTTTCTTACATCAATGGCATATATAAATATGCTGTCACCAAAAATATATCAGCACTACACACGAAGGCTATTTTTCCTTCTATTATTCCATATTAAGCTCTGTTAAATCCAGCTGGTCTCATTTTACAGCTAGCTTCACCTTAAGCTCAGACTTGTACACTGGATCTTTTAAAAGTTGTCATGCAACTTTCAATTAAAAAGTTTTGGTGGTGAAAGTGGTTGTTCACCAGTGCTTACTTTCTTGCACATTGAAGATGACTTTGTGCCTATCTGAGAGCAAAATCTGGTCCTCTAACATCTGATTTGCACAGCTGCAAAAACCAGCCACAAACCAGAAACTCTACAGATTGGGGTTAAAAGTAGGTTCCTTGTTGAATGTTGTCAATAGATTCCTTGTTGCTAAGGAAACTATTTCCTTGGTAGCTGTGTGTTTGCCACATCTTACTAAATTGGTGTCAATCTCAAGCAAAGAACAATATGTTGTGGCATCACAAGAAATAAAAACCCAAATAGGCTTAAAGTTTATTAAATAATAATTAAAAAAAAAAAAAAAGAAAAAGGGAATCAAACAGAAAACACTATACAGTAACTCACTGAGAAGCTTTGATTGTGTAAGACTCATTAGGTGTCCCTAAAGTTAAAACTGTTTATATAGTAAATAAAAATCTTTTGCCTTTTAAAATTCTGAAAGGCATCTTTTCACAAAAATGTACTTTTTAGCTGTTGAAAATCTCAGGTGACACACTCATATTGCAGCCAGTGTTGTGCACAGGAATATATGGGGTACCATAGCATTATTTTTAAATTTGTATTAGTGTACATATGCAATGATAATTCTACCATCTAATATTATGTTATACAGCAATTTACAACTCTAAAGAGGGTACAGCAAGTTGTAAGAGTGCTTGTAGAAACCCAGAGGTATAAAAATATACTGTACACTTTTTTGTACACAGTTACAAGAACAGTTTGAGAGGAAATGACCAAGCATACCAATCTTTTCATCCCATTGTACCTCCCTTCCTCTCTTCTTCACAAGTACACATATATTTACATTACCAAGAATTTTCTTGGATTTTTTTTTTAAATGGTATTTTCCAAATATTCCAGTTTTAAAGCCATGGTATTCAATACATACTGTTAACTGTGGTATCTATCTCAGAGTTGGATTATGAGCCAACAAAATCATGTCCCCAGAATTATGAAATAGATTCAATGAACAAAGCTGAAGAATAAGATCAGTTTGATAGCATGAACCTCACTCAGGAATGCCAACATTGTTTCTGTAACTACTCACAATCTTACTCCACTTCTATAGAAGCCAAACCCCTACTTTATTTCAGTATTTGTGCTTTTTCCCAAATGACCCAATGAGTCATTATTTTGTCACACTCAGGCTGTTTTGTCCATATTCAACGCACCCAGACTACAGCAAATTACCTTTTTGTGCAATGTTTTTATAACCCTGTAATTCATAAAAAAAGAGGAGGCATTTTTCTTCACGTCATAACTGAAACCAGGAATAACAAAATAGGAAAAGAAAAACACCATACAACAGACTTCTCCAAAAGTGAGATCCTGAAATGGAACCAGTGCAAGAAAAGTCCTGTGAAATGTGCCACGAGCAAAGCCTTCTAATTTTCTGCTTCTTAGATAAGACTCAATGCTAACATTGGTTATTTGCATATCCCCAAGTTCAAAATTCTAAAGATGCCCAGACTATATAGAAACAGACAATAGAGAAAAAAAGCTCAAGAGAAAATGACTGTATTGAAAGCAAACTGAAGCTGTGTGGACTGTGGTAGTAGAACTTTTTTCTACTATATGGACCTTTCATCTACTAATATGATTTTTTAAAAAATATTTTTAATAGTACTTAAGCCTCTTGTACATCACATCTATAAATGCCAGGAAAACTTTTCCAAAAGTGCCATAAGCATGTTATAAGGATGTAGAAAATGAGCAAAGGAAGAGAAATGAAAGACAAGAAGCAATCCATGCAAAATGAGTTTGATTTACAGCACTCCCATTTCCCAATGCATTCCAGTTACCAAATCTGATGCAGCAGAATTCATGCACTCTCTACTCCTTGGAAAAGTGAAGCATATTTTGCAAGTCTATATAAAGTCAGCACTCAATCTACCTGATTTTTGCAAGTTTACTAGGAGCATCAGTGGGTATTTTGGGGGTTTCACTAAGAACTGCAAAGAAAACCCTAAACTCCATAATCCTAGACTCCCCATAAGCAGGCAGATTCACTGGATTTATCAGACCACTGCAAAATCCATAATGAAGTTAATGCCCATATATAGGAACTCTGCCTAGGAACCAAGACAACGTTGTGCATTGGTGCTGCACATCACTCGGATCTAGGAGAGGGATCTTATGTAGCTGTTACTGATAGAAATAACAATGCCACTAGAGTTCTTTCCCTTTTCAGTGAGTTTAAGAAAACAAAAGCCATAATTGATGTAAATATGGTCTGAGCAATGTTTGATCCCTCTCCTGTTTTCACTAAGGTGAGAAAAGAAATCCAAGTAGGACAGGAAATTTAAGAACTAACTATGCAGGAGAAAAAAAAAATCATGTGTACATGTTTAATTAGATTGTGAAGGGCAAAGCTATGAGTAGAAACTGGCTGTGATTCTCAGTGCAGATGAGGTAAAGAGCACACAGCTGTTTCAACATACACTTCTCCAGACCACCTCTGTTCAACAAGAATTTGCTGTATAGAATTAGAGAGAGATTTGATGGTGGAATGTAAAATTACAAGCAGAGATGTGCTTTGCCATATGTGAACAGTTCCTCAAAATGCTTCTTGCAGTTGGGTGCATGTGGGATGTAACTGAGCCAGCAGGAGTGATCCTAAACCAGCCCTTCTTCATGTAAGAGCACTTTTGATTTAGGAACTCCTCTAGGGACATGGTCACAAGAAACAAACTTGAATGAACTTCTGTGTATAACTGACAGCATGCTCGGTTCAACAGAACTAAAACACAAAACCCCATAACAGCTCATCTCTTGGTAAACTGGTCTTTTGGATCTTTTTTTCAAAGCATATTTTAACATTTGAAATTACTGAGGCTGTCATAGAGGGCTCCACCTTTTTCTCCATCCTCAGGAAGAAGTCAGATGCATCTCAGTTAAAGACAACACTGATTTATTAATTAGGTGAGTCTAACAGCAGTCACTTTGCATATCTGGATACTGTTTGTGGCTAAATTAATAATGAAAATGTATTGTTCTTAAAGGTGTTTTGGTTTTCAAGTGCTTCTGTTTGTGTCTGTAGAGTTTTTGTGGGCTGTACCTTCAATTATATCCTTGCCTTTCTTCTGCTAATTTAACAATCTGCTATTTAACACTGGAGATCAGAAATTCTATGAGATATGGGAAATAAATAGTGTATCAGAGGACTTTAATGGGGACATCAAGGTTAATATCTGTCTACACTCTTTCTTGAGAAACTGCAAGCAAGACAATTTATTGGACTGGACCCGAGTTTTATGTTTAATTATCTAAAGCATGGTTTCTGTTGCAGCACAGCTCTCTGTTGCCTGCCATGTAGAGAGGCAGCAGACAGAGTTGCTGTGAAATCCATCAGCTGGGACCTGAACCAAAGGTTACACTATGAACAACAAAGTCAGGAACACAATGCGGAGGGCCAGTATGGAAGATCCTAACAAAAAGACTTCACACCAGGCTAACATTAATATGAAACCTCTAAATATTCATTAAGCCACTCTGAAATAGTAGTATTTTAGCTATTGCAAAATCAAATGACACAGAAGATCAAATAATGAAAAATAATTTCTTGGCACAGGTTCTTCTGACGCTTCATTTCCTTACAGCCTGAAACTACAGGGACACAAGAAGTTTCCTGCAACTTCAAAATAAAGGCATTGCAGATAGCTGGTTGAATAAGTGGAATATCACAGTGGCATTTTGGTATCATTGTCAGCCTTCCTTGATTATTGACACCACTGCTCCTGTAACAGCCTGCAGAGCTGCAGCCAGCATCTCCAGTATTTGTCACTGTCACTTCACAAGTGCTCGGCATTGTTCAGGAAATTGTATGTGTAAAGCAAAACTGCCTGCGACCAACTTCGACAAGGGAGAGGGGATGTGAGGGTGCTTGAAACTGAAACAGAGGTTTTATGTGTCCTATTATGTGCCCCAGCAAGAGCCATAAATAATTGTGACAAGGATTTTTTTTGTGTGTTACATGTGAAAGTCCTTGAGTGTGCCTCCTGCTTCAGCTCCCCCCTCTCTCATGCACTGCAGCTGCCAAGCTGCATGATGATAGATGGCACTATGCAGCAAATGACAGCCGGATAGATTTTTTAGTTTGTGCTTTAGAGAGAATCAGATATGCTGTATAAAGCAATAAAAAAAGCATACTCACAAGGTGGGTTAAAAATAGCTAGCACAGCAGTAGATGAGTTTGCTGTTTATCAAAAAGTCAAATCTTTACATGTAAAGTCCAGGTGATGTGTTAATTCTTTTAAATCTTAGCAAGCAGTAATTTTAAGCAGACAAAGCTGGACAGTTGTTGGTTTTTTTTTTTTTTTCCTCTCCATCTTTTAATGTAGAATACACCGAAAGCCTGGATGGAAACTTTTCTGAATAAGGACAGCATACAAAATACAAGTGGAAATAGACTTGACCCTTATAATGAGATGAAGAAATACCTGAATCCACACAAGGTATGTTTGAAAAGTTTGATCTCAAACCAAACCTTGAAACATGAACCCAGACTCTTTGTAAACTTAAGTCATCAAGACTTTTTAGTATGAAATTTGACCAAGATTATTTAAAAACTGACATAGCAAGTTATTTTTATCCTTGATGGATCATTTCTGATGAAAGATACATTTTGAGTTTTAGAATACATGATGTTGTCTGTTATGTTGAAATCTACTAATTTTGTGATGATAAAACAGAAAACACTAATGAAAAGAATTTGGGTATGCCAGAGCACTCACAAAGTGTTTGTGGAACATGCATTGCAGAGCCATAGGTAGCAATTGTGAATGCACAGAAAAGCTAAAAGGAAAAGGGTGTGCTAATGTTTTTGTTCTATACACTGGTAAAATCTGACAACTACACATACATAAGGCAGTAGATTTTCCTCATGCTTAATAGTTTTCAGTAATAGACTATGATGTTCTGAGGAACAGGATGTTCCCCTGAAATGTGTACTGTGCACATCTGAGATGTGCAAACTTGGAAGTCGTTCTGTCCTTTCCACTGGATGTTAACTTGACTTCTTTTCCTCTGTGCTTTCTATTGATCCAGATTCTGTGTAACAAATGGCCTGGTTTCCCAGCCACCTTGGAAATGTCATGCAGGAGTCAACAAAAATACTTAGTGTATGTTTTATAAAGAATTACAGCTGGCTCTGAATTACTCTGCCTTTCATCTCTGTAAGCCCAGTCTGGTTGCTCTCGGTATCGATGGATGAGCAGAAGTACCAGGAAATGATTCAATGAGTCAGTGAGTTTCCCAGTTCACGGACATGACAGCCTGAGACATACTTATTCACTCTGCTTCTGTCTCCTCATACACTATACTTGAAGCTGCTATGTAATTTAAGAGTACTCAGTATATCAGATCTCAACTATTTTTCCCCCCTGATTTCTGATGAATCATGTTAGGAAAGCTGTGGTTTTGACGCTGGAGGATGTGACATAATGCAAAACAGCACAAGAAGTATATTAAAAAAATATGTCTGTCAGACTGTATATTGCTGGAAGGGGATAATTTGAATTATATGCTCATAATTCATATTTGGGGATAATTCAACACCCAAAAAGATACATTTCTAGCTGTACCCAGTCATCTGATATAATACTGGCTGTTGTTTATTACTTACTAGTATGTTGTTATAGCATCACCTCCCCATGTTATGCTTAGGGGACGGTTTACATTTCCATAATAAAATCCATTTTCTAGAGGTTTATAACTCAGTTTCCATTTCACAAGGCTGCCACCTGGCATATGAATTTTAGTTCGAGTCCTACTGGTTCAACTAAAAATAACTTTCGAAGATGCTTATTTATTTAAAAATAAACAATTAATGCAACAGAGAAGCTTTAAAGTATGTTACATTGTTTCCCATACTGAGCAGCTTTAGCTCCCAGTTAATCACAAGAAAAGGACCTATTAAAGTCCTTTTTAAAAGAACTCAATGGATTTAGGACCAAATGGGACTACTTAAATAAACAGATGTTCTGGCATCATTTTATTTAGAGATAAGTCTGAACAGGAAGAGAGCACAATGCTTTAAAACTGAAAGGGAGCATTTATTTGTTAAATGATATGACATCAGTGAGGCACAGCCACAAAGTCCAGTGTACCTGGCATGGCTACCACCGTGCCCTCACCAGGAGGGTCTCAGACTGGTTTCTGGGTGCTAAATTCCACTTGAGATCAAATCTCTGGAGGAATAAATGTTCCCACTCACTTCAGTGTTGCTGCCTCCTTAGGTCAGGCATAGAAAAACTGAAAAGCCTGGGGCAGAGGTGTACTTTATTGTTTGAAGTACAAAAACTCAGATCCTAAATCCCAGTCGCACCAAGAGGCAACACTAAACATTGTACTCTCTCCCAGGCATCTGTCCGATCCAACACAACACATACTTGCCTTTTTTATTTTCCACAAACTTCTAATTTCCACTACAATATTCCCCACTCTCACATTACAGTACCCTCGCTGCACAATTAGGATCTCATGTATTAACTTTTTATTTCTCTATCTCTCTTCATTTTCTCAGTTTTTTTGACTGAAGCAGGAACCAGGAGTGCTGACAAAAGCTGGAGGAATTGCCAGGGATCTGATCACAGCACCTGATTTAATGCTTGCCCACCAGAAGCAATGAACTAAAGATTGAATGTATGCTCTTGTTCAGAGGAAGAACCTCTTCCCGATTTCCCAAAGGTGTCTCTTTCATTTGCTGAAATACCCTAAAATAACAAAATATTCTCAGCCACATAAGCAGAAAATAACATAACTGTCCCCTCACACTGGCACCCTTTCCACCTGTGCCCAGGATTCTATTGGGCTAAACATGAGCTAAAGTAGTTATGTGCTACAATGGGGAAGCAAAAAGTCCAAGCCTTCTACCACAGCAAGATGCATGGTCTAGTACATACGTGAGAAAATGTGAAAGCTGTATCTGATATCTGTTCACCAGACCATATAATCATTCTTCCTGATTTTTCTGATTAGCCCTGGGAAAATAACTATTTTAAATTTGTGAGCCAATTTAATAGGAAACAGTCAGTATTGACAAATATATGCCCATCTCTTCAACACAGAGGTCTCCATCTCTGGGTGCAGCAACAACTCTTAACCTGTTCATATCCTTGTTTTTGCCCATTTGAGACAGGGTGTTGGCAGTATTGCCAAGCTGCTGGGACACTCCAGGGGTTATGTATGCAAGTAGCCAAAATCTGCTGAAGACCAAGGTAATGGAACGATATTCCCTGTTCTGGGACACGCCTCTCCCTGATCCTCCCCCCCAGCAGGAGGAAGGAGGGAGTGGGGTGCAATGTGGCTCCTTCCCAGGCAAATAGAAAGCTTTACTCTGTTGTGCTGAACTGGAGCAAGGGTTACAAAGCAGGTTTGTGAGTTTGGATGCAACTTTGGAATATCATGTTAAACTAATACTGGTGTTTTGATTATCATAGGGTTTGTAATCTCAGCCTTCCTGACAAGGGTTCATTTTAAACAGACATCCCAAATTTTGCACAGGTTGATACATGTGTCTCTAATCATCAGAGCCAAACTAGGGTTGCACCTCATAAACATTGTCTTTCTTGGAAGAAAATGTTTTCTTTTGGGTCAAACTGAATCATTGGGCAAGCAAGGAGGAGGAAAGGGGGAGTTTATTATTCATGTCTGGTCTGTCCAAGAAAAGACGGGATTAACAGTTAATTTCCTGCCATTATATTTCAGCCCCAAAGAAAGCTTTTTCAAAGAAATGACTTGCATCTCAAAATGACTTAACATCTGCAATGAACAAAGATGAGAAACTCACCAGGACACAGGGTGAATTCTAACTCCTTTGTAACTCTTTCTGCTGCAGTAGTATGAAGTTATAAATAGTTACAAGGAACAAAAAAGAGCAAGCAGTGCCTCTACCCAAGGCCAGTGCCCTCTGCTACAAGCAGACCCTTCAGTCCATGTTGCTGATCCCAGAAGGTTACAGGGATGTGCTCTGCTGTCAGAGGCTCTGAAGTTTGGAGTCAGGAGGTGTTTTGGTTCCACGAACCCGTGTGAGTCAGATCTCTTGTGATCACATTTTAAATGGCTGTGGAAACTGCTGCAATTTGAAAGGTGTATTTAATGCTGAAAATCAACTGAAGCCATTAGACTGTTTAAAACCCTAAACACGGTTCATAGAAGAAAAAAAAAGCAAAAGCCACCAACCCAAGCATAGATGTAAGACTACCTTCTACTTTCTGGAGGCCTGGGGACAGTTTCTGCACCACTAAGCATCCCTGCTAATCCTGGGCAATATAAACCACTGTGCCTATATCTGGTAGGTTCTATCAGTTAAGCAAGCAGCATGCAGAGTGATAAGTTATTGAGAGTCAATAACACTGTAAAACTCACTGGAACACATTCTCTGCTGGTGTAACTCTACTGAAGTCAAAGGAACAATCTTAGGAAATTTGGTCTGTTAAATTAAAACAACATGGATTAACAGAGCATTCTGGAAGCATTCTGTGTCAATATTGCCATTAAGTTGTGACTATCAGCAAATGAAATGAAAGGGGATGTTACGTACTGAAAAGGAAACAACCCATGGCTTGGCAGATCAAATAATTACACTTAAAAACTACACTGTCTTTAGGTGCTGTGTAGCCAGGTTAGTGCCACAGAAACAGAAAATAAAGCAGAATCTTGTCCCAGAGGTGGGTTTATAAAACTGCATCTGTGGTTAATCACATCTCTCTGCATACCCAGCCTCCACATTGCACAGGTGACGCTTTTTTTGCAGGGACAGGTTTTTCAATTGACAGACCTTTGTAGTGAGCCCTGTCCAATCCATAAAACCTGCACCCGAGAGCCTGGGGGTTATCTACTGGCCAGTCCCACTTGGTGGATGGGACTTTGTGTGCCAGTTTTACTGATATGAATTGGTCCTTTGTAAAACATCTCTCAGCACCTCACGCACACCCTGGGTCAACTCCCTCTGTGGTCAGTGGAGCTGAGCCAGCCCACATCAGAGCACACATCAGCCCCACAGTTTTGTCTCAGGCTTCAATAAGATAAATGAGTTTAATTCATCCTTTGTGTAAGTAGGGACAACTCCTAGAAATTAGACTGGAGTTGTATGCCTCAGCTTAATCCCTAAATTAATTCCTCTAAACAAAAGCCCACCCTAAAATCACTGTTCTTATGTCTGTCATTAGTAGGAGTCATTTGTGACACACATACTTTAAAAATCCCCATCTAACAGTCCTCACCATAAAAGATCTCACAAAGCGCTCGGTGGTACTGGGTCAGCCTCTGACTGCAACTCACCACTGCCAGTGTGAAAAACAGTCTGTAATGAATTTGTAACACAAACTGCAAATGTTCAGAGCCACATAACAAAAGAAGTCAGAATCTAGACTAATTATTGTGATTATACTCCGTCTCAGAAATCAGTCAGTCCTCAGTAACAGATTTCTTTTCAAAGGCTTGCACAATTACTTATGGGAGTTTGCAGCTTATGCACACAAGCCTCCAAATATACACAAAGGCCAATAAATAAATTTATAAAAAATCGTATAGCCAAAATTAATGGAAAAACAACATACTGAGAAATATGTATTTAACTCTTCCACACATACACAAAGTTGCTAGGGAACGAGTAAGCGCCTTGCAAACTGCCAGTACAATTACATTTACAAAGAACTGACAAGGATTGACCTTTGCCTACTCCTTCCTGTCTGCCTTTTACCAGGCATGGAAAAGCCTGGTGGCTTGACAAACAGATTTGATGGGCACATTTCCAGACAGTGTGCTGTCTGGATGGGTGAGGTAGCCCTCTTCCCCGAGTCTGCTAAGAACTAAAGAAGCTTTTAAGACGGCCACAACTGTCAGCGTTTAGCTCTTCTAGTAAAAGGTGGTCTTCCTTTTGCTAAGCTTTTGTAAGCTTTGGAAGCATGAAATTTGTTTAGCACTTTAATGCACAGCACTTCCAGACGACGGCCAGTCAAATAGTTCCGTCAACAACTATTAATGAAATTGCAGTATAATTCCTGCAAAAAAAAAAAAAAAAAAAAAAAAAAAGAATTAAATAGAGGCTCAAATTTCTGAAAGTACACAGGCAGAATGTGGTCATGCTTTTGCTAGTTGGAACTGTACATTTGTACCAAGGGCTGTGTCTGAATGTGCAGAGGTGATACCCCAACTTCCATGGAAAACGCTAGAAATATGTGTAAAAAAGGCATTTGCATTATTTAGTATAAGCAGTTAAGAAATTCTGTGCTATTATCTGTATGTTTTAATAATTGCAACTTTCAATGGTAGTGACATAAAAACAATTACTTTTTGAAATTCCTCTGTGTATATGCGTTTGAAACTACAGAGCCATTAAAAACAGTCTGTCGAATTAAAGGTTGTGCAATTAATTAAGTGCGAATCCTGTAAAACTGGACCAAGGAGAAAATTCATCAAGTTTGTGAAATATGACCTATCTTGTCCAAAAGACAAATATGTTTAAACAAAATATGAAAATTGATGACAAAATTACTGGTAGCAAAATGCACACAGAGCAAATATGAGACAGCTGTACTTTGATTCAGCATGGAAGGTTCACCCTTACAGAATTTGTGATTCATTATCTCCACTGTCTTGTAAAACTTTTCCTAGTTAATCTCTAAAGTACGGCCTTTGTGTCTATGATAGTAAAAATTCTCAATAAAATCACACATAACTGTTTAGCAATGATTTACTGTCCCTTTCCAGAATGAGATTAAATCTATTATAAATTGGATGTGGGTATCCAGCAGGAAACTTTGCTCTGGCACCTGAAATCTTTGCCTTTTGTGGCTGCTTACAATCAATGCCCAGGTCTCATTGGTGTGACCCACCTGGGGACAAGCAGTCCTGGGGGCATGAGCCAGACTGCAGTGGTATAGGTGGGGTCTGTCTCTGCCCTGTCCTGAAGTTTAGACTGGGCATTAGATTTTGCAAGGGAAGCTACACATCTTAGCACCTGCTTGCTGCCAGGCAGGCACAGTCTTCTCTAATTTTGACAGCCATGAAACTGGATGTCTGGAAGCCTGTGGGGATCATGCTTGGCTTAGCTGTATTGGCTTAGCTGGTCACCATATTCTGGTTCACCTCTACACACAGGAATCACGTGCTGATGATTTTTACTGTCAAAAAAAATACAACCCCAAAATGAGACTTTTCCTATTTTACCCACAGGGACCCATTGACAAAGAAAGCTGTAGATACTGTGCCTCATGCAACTTGAAGGTACATTTTCATTATCTCAATAAATTATTCTACTCATAAGGCAACAGTTGTGCCCTGATGCCAGCTTTGGACAGAAATCTTCTCACATGAGTATAAACTACTTATTTGCTGATGGGGGGGCTGCAACTGGAAACCATTGGAGTCATACCTTGGGCAGGATTTTCTCATTCATGTTTACTTTGGTGTTTAATAATAATTAGATCAGACAAAAATAAGATGCAGAGGAGGAGTTGTTGGTCATTTAAGAATATGAAGACATGAAATTGAAGACATCCATAGAATACTTATATTTCACGAGGTAGAAAATGTCACAAAAAGATTTGGAGGATACTGGAGCTAGAATGGGCTCTGTCACAGGGACAGGAACACTTCAACGGTTTGTGACTCTCCCTTTCAAGCAGAGAAGTGTCTTCCTTCAGTGAACAGAAGAGTACAGATTGAATCACCTTTTCCTCTGCTTCATTTTCTAGCTTGCAGCCTAGTCAGACCCTGCTGTACCAGTGCATTGCTCCAGAGAAAGGAGCACGAGACAGGGAATTCTGTTAGGCAGCAGGGGCTCCAGATCTTCGAGAAAAATCACCCAAATGCACTTAAAATTAGCTGACTTATATTTACACATGAATATCATTTTCTTCCTGAAGGACATCTGCAAACTCAATGATTCTTGAAGAATACACCCTATCTGTCAGGAGCTATGACTTCAAACAACTGTATTTGTAAGGTGGGGATGTATAATGCTCTCTAGACATATTGTATCACATGTGCTTGACATTATAAGCAGGTTTAAGACTTCACAAATCAAAATCAAATTGTAAAGTGGATGGTAGAGAGGAGGCAGACTGCAGGGAATGCTAGGAATACAGCCTGTTATTTTCATATTAAAATGTAATGGTGCCATTAAACTTAAAACCACTGTTAAACTTGATTGAATAAATTAGTTAATTAACCATAGCATCTAATGCATTCCTCCAAGGCATACCTCAGTTCCTCAAGATACAGGCTTGATAGAGTTCCAGTTGTACATTATCCTAGCTGTGAATTTTAGTATGATTAGACTCGTGGAGTGGCTTTACTGTTTGTCAATGAAGAATGCAAGTTGTGTTTTGAATTTGAGCAAGGCAAGACTGATACCTTTTGGTTTTACTTTTTTGGCTTTTCAGAAATTTCTCATCTTAAATAAAGTATTAGGTTTTCTCTGCCCTTTCTTGGAAAATTTTACATTAAAACAAGCTAAAAGTGGGATATAACCTCCAGTTAAGATTAAAGAAGATTAAAGAAGGAGAATTTAGTTCCACCCTGTCACAGCAGAAAAGTCTCTAGGATCATGCTATACCAAAACCACTGCCCAATAAAACTCTGATTTGACACCCATTAGCTCCTACACATTGAGGCACTAGGAAGGCACACAACAAGCTCAAAACTTTTTCATCAAAATACAATTTTCCCAGAAACAAAATAAAATGCATGCTAATATTTCTGCACACATTTTTTCATGTTTTCCAGTCAGTCCCTTGTAACACCTGCACTGCAGTGACAGAGTAACATGACCATGTAATGAGATGCTCAAGAACACTCTCCTCATGGCAGGTTTGTTTACTTTGACTCATATAGCAGCACACAACCGAGCAGTCAACTTATTTCCTATTTTGTGAGTGTATTACTGGCTATTTTCTAATTTTTTAAGCATTGCACTGCTGCCGAGATATTTTCCCTCGTCTTCATTGCCCTGGGGAATGCTTAATTTGGAAAGCATTAGGCCACAATCATGACAATTCCCTTATGAAAATATCACTAATTTTCTGCTTTAAACAAACCTAAAATTGGTCTCCCAAGCTGTATTGCTGTTTCATGTAACCTCTTTGCAAGTCTCCCACCTTCTTCTCTTCTGCTACAACTGAGAGCAAAGCTTCCCTGAGGTCTGATTTCTTCTTTTCATTTTCCCTAACAGATACTACAGCTTGGAAAATCTCTCTCCTCATATGGATAACCTCAGTGCAAAGTGCAAACGTGACAGATTTCATCCTCTATCTCACAAATGTCCAAGAGGTCATAACCAATCTGAATGATAATTACTCAGATTTCCATATTTTTAAAACCATAAATTGCCTCCATTTACTAAGCAATACTTAAACTTAGCATACACTCCTTCTGTATCTTATATGTGATTAATATGCTATTGTTTCATTTATTGTTGTTTCATTGCCTATTTGATACAAACAAAGCATCTTTCTGAAGGTCAAGATATTGATCTAATTCAACCCAAGGGGCTCATTCACAGCTAGTGATAGATGCAAGGTACCTGTGGGATAAGAGACTCGTGGGAATAACCAGTGAAAAGGACATTGGGGTATGTCTTAAAAGAATTCTGCTAAAATGCAGCACTATTTTTCCTTTATCTCTTCTTGAACTTAAAAATGAAACCGTAAAGAGAACATGCAAAGAACTTGGGTGTATGGGGTCTTACCACACGGTACATGTGGCAGACCCCTGAATTCATATAGCAAAAATACTTGTGACCATTGTCTGTGACATGGACTCTGCAGTTTTACTGTTAAAAATTCTGACCTGGTATCCAAGGTCTACCAAAATTTAGAAGTCACATAATGACAGCATTTGGCTGAGCTGAGAGAGGAATTTGCTGAAAAGGAAATTCCCTCTTGAATAATTAAGTATCTTACTTTTCTGTTTTTCTCCTTTCCTCATCAGATTTCTGGTATATGGAAAGAAGCAGCATTCTGTTCCCACTGTTGATGAGATAATACTGATGATTCAAGTTATTTCTTGCTACTCTTATGGATTTAATACAGTATCTAAGCTTAGTGGTTAAAGTCAGATATTTTTACCAAACTATAGCACGTGGTTGATTTAGTGATAGGTCGGCATGACTCAACTTTCATGTAGATCTTTGATATAATTAAAGAATTATAAATGTATTATGTCATTGAAGAACAATTGTTGCATTTTTAACTAGTCAGTAGTAAAAATTAAGGCTTGGACATTTACACTTGTGATACTTTTCAGAAACATATTCCTACATTTCTGTTCCATAAGGTTTCAGAAAATATAAGAATATTTCAACTATCAGGAAGAACAATACAGATGGAACTGTGATCAGATAAGACGCAACAGGTATGTACATTAAAAAATGTCAAACTGGTCCTAATAATGGTGTATCATTGATAAAATTGGAACAAAGTTCATAGAGTAGCATTCCACTCTTACTTTTCATAGTCTTTCATCTCTATGTGAATTGTCTTCTCCACACAGAAATTTTTAGTGCTCTGTGGGAAACTGTCTGCTATCTTGCTTCTCTCAGTCACATTTTATGATTGCTTCCTCAGCACATCCTCCTTTTTGGACAATTTGGTTTCTCCAAGGGATCCTCTTTCTTTTTCCTCCCTCACTCTCCCTGCATCATCACTCTAGGCCAACATATTCAGGCAGATACCTTCAAACTAATAGGTCTGATGTTCTCAAATGCTGCACATGTCTCAGCTTTGACTCTTTTATTTTTGTTCCTATTTTTTTAACACAGACTCTGACAACAGTTCAGATATATCTTCTGAAGCAGCTTGTAAACAACTAGCTAAAACACAAATGTTTCCTGTTCTTTCCAAAGTGATTTATCCCTCTTTCATCACTGGCAACTCTTCCTCCTTCTCTGCCTCAGGGATATGATATCTTTTTCTACTCCTTTCTCACTGTCTCCTCCATACCAGTCCTACCACAGGGCTGGACCCCACCTAAAGGCACTGCTGCTAACCACTGATGCTCTATTATTCTTCTCACTGCTGTAGTGCTGATGGAAGTTTAGTCTGCTAAATGCAAGGGTCATTGCAAAGTCAGTAGCCAGGAAAACTATGCTAATCCATTAAAGTCTTCAGAGTTTACTATCTGAGAAATTCCATGCTCCCCAGCACACCTCAGAGAATTGCTCACCATGCATTATACCATCTAATAGCATCCTAAGTAGAAAATATATTTATCTCGACTTCATCTCTGAAACAAAGGTTTAGGAAAACACATAAACCTTGTCTGCTGATTTTCTTGGATTTTCCTTTGCATTTAAAAGTATAGAGCTCAATACTCTTCATGCCAGTTTTGTGCCAGCACTTGGGATTAGGTTTACATATCTAGTCCTATTTGTATTAGAGGACAGTTTTGTTACAGTAATATTTCAAAACCAATACTGCAGGGATATGAAGTCCATAATAAAGAGTTAATACTAAATAAAGTTTCATAGTGTTAATAGATATTTAACAACAGTTCAAAGAATTATTGTTTCCTTATTGAAAAATCTACTCTAGCTCTAAATACCAGTTGACTCTGGCTCAGTGAAATGCAAATTTTGTAAAATCCAATCCATCAAGCAGAAATTTTACTACAAAAGGGTTTCACAGAAATAATAGCTGTCAGCTAACAATTAATGCACCCAACATGCTTAAGTACTGCACTGAACTTTAATGAAAGGTTACTGAGTCTGTTAAATTGCTTCATACCTTGTAAGACTAAAGTTAAGCAAAAATTAACATCAGTATTCCGGGAAAAGAGCACGCAAACAAAATTCACCTCAATGATGGGGGAGTGCAATGTTTTCACTGAATATTTTGAACTATGATTCCATTAGAACATTGTCAAAAAACTAATAATGTCATTCCATTTAATGTTCAGAGCAAACATGTTTCGGGATTTCATCTGAAATAATTTTACAGCAGAGTTGAACATATGTGTATATTTAACAGCACACCCACTCCTCACTGATAAAAGCACAGAGATACCCCAGAATGATGGTCTTCAGTATTTATATTGCCACTGACCCTTGCATTCAGGCTAATTTCACCATCTGGAAAAGGTCATTTCAAAGCAAGGTACTGCAGCAAGCACCACAGCACACCATGTTGCTGGATGTTTGATAGTGTTTCTTGTACTGTTAGTACTCTGGATACTAGGCACTCTCCTTTACTGAATTCTTATAAACATTCCCACACTTTAAGTATTACTTGGCAGCTTTACTACTGTTGTCAGGAACTAAAAGGTGCAATAACCTCATACACAATACAACAAGATCAAACCATCAGATCATAACTCATTCCCAAAGGGCAGTCCAGTAAAAGTGATAAAGAAAACCACACTCCAAGGACTTCCTCAGGCCACTGCCCTGGATCATTAGGGCTACTGATAGTGCTCAGCTATTGCCAGAAGCACACAGCAAGCTCCTTCCCTGATTATTGTTCAGTCTTGACTCCCCAGCTGCTCCTTACTTGGGAGCCTCTCCGAGCTCTCCCCTCTCTTATCTGCATGGGTAGAAGTTCCTTGAATGTGCAGCCTTCTGAATATCACTATGCAGCCTTTGAATCATTTAACAGGAATATTTAAAAACAAACCAACAAAACAGTGTTGAATATGACTGAGTGGGCTGCTTACCACGACCACAATTTGGGTCCCTTCTGCCAACTGAGGGCTTGGACAAGAATAGTGATAAACACACACATGTACTTAAGTATACACATATATATTAGAGATGGCTTGAGGATCAAAAGGATTTTGAGGATCCAGACCTAGGCAAATATATTCACAATGTTATCCTGCCTGTCTGATGAGCCCACAGTGCTCACCTTTACTACATCACCAACTTATCAGAAGTGCAGCTAATCTTTGCTTGAGAATGTATGTAGGAAAAAATCAAATACAGAATTAACAGAGACCAGAAGCTCTTCCCCACATTATAGGCCAGATGAAGGCTCAGACAGACATCTGAACCTGACAAGCAGAGGCATTTCCAGTGCACGCATGGAGAGGTGAGAGCACTGAACACTGGAATGAAGCTGTATTGTATATACATGCACTGTGAGTAAAAGAGGAAAATACAGCAAGTGTTATATAACTAGGAGATCCGTTCCTGTTTGAAGCCAAGCAGCCATACTTGCATGGTGTGAAGCTGTTTTCCATCAGTATTTATAGTTCTATGCTATGGCTACACAGTTATAAATCAACTTGGACAGGATTTGTATTTGCCCCATGCAGATGTAGGATAGCTCATATCTGCACAAGGCACATATTCTTATTTCTAAACAAAACCAAAGCAATTCACTAAGTTTTTCTCTTTTTTTTGAAGACATGCATCAAAGCATGTATTCAACAGGAAAAGAAAAATAATTTCCCCCTTATGTTCATTATCCATGCTGAGGAGAGTGCTCAGTGTTGGCCCTGGATGAGGCTCTGCAGGAAGGCAGCTGTCAGCACAGCAGCAAGACAAAAACATTCAGAATGCCAATGCTCAGAAATGGTGTCATGGAAATTTTCGTCTCTTTCCCTGTTTATCTATCAGTAGAACAATTAGTAGCTTCTAAAAACAAACAAAAGAAAGAAAAAAAGAGAAAAATCAAAGAGAGGCTACATCAAGCAGAGGGTTCCATGATGCAGCTTGGCAGTGAAGTCAGTACTACCTGTGCTGTGTCCCCCCCCCAGATAAACAGAAGGCTTCCTGCTCCAGAAGGGTAAATTTAGCATCTTTCACATAAACTAAATTCACTTAATTAGAAGTCTTTAGTTCACGGTTACCATCAGAGTAATGTTGATGTAGGTTTTTTCCCCAGATCTGCCCCAGTTTTTGGGCCCATTGAAGGTTCTCTTTAATGCAGATGTGTGATATATAAAATGCAATTGATACAGCAGCTCTCCCCCACTTACATATTTGCCTGAGATTCTCTAGACTATACTCATGAAAAATGATTTACAAAATACAAATAGATTTTGGCATGAAGTAAGTTTAAATTGACTGCTTTCTATCAGGAATTAATATTAACCAGAGCTTGTCAGTTACTAAATATTTATTTTAGGAATACATACAGCCTCTGCTTTCATGTAGGTTAAGCTGTAATCTTTGGCTTGTCAGTTCCAGGATATAGCAGTGGATAAATCATGCACTCTTGAACTGATAGATGTCAGAGCCGTTGTATACAAATGGAGGGATATGTCAATGAACACCCTAGTTTAGGTTACATTTACTATAAACATTGACATTCCTTTGCAATGAGACCATTTGCTGGCTAAGCAGTCACAGCTTCACAGGATTTGATGCTTTTGTGCTCAATCAGGTTCTAATGATTTCAGATGTTTGCAATTAATGAACCATTAGATTAATTGGTTGAGTATGGAAAGACTGGTTTAAGAACTGGGTCAGAACCACAGACAAGCTATTACCTGGAGCCGACAGCAATCACCAGAAGCAAAACAGTGAGAAATTGAATTAATGATTTTTCACTCTCTCTTCCACTTTGGGCAAAAATTAGCACCGTACTGGTGTTTAAACTGAGAGAATACCATAAGCTTTAGGAGCAAGGGGTGAAAAAGAAACATTCTTATAGTCCCTCATCTTTCTCAGTGGAGGAGCTCATTCTCTGCCTCACGGACTCTCTGTTGAATATAAAGAAGTCACCATATTTCTTTTGGATCATCCAAATCCTCCCCAAAGCTTTCTTCCAAAGTCAATGTATAATATTAATTATGTACCACATAGGGCACCTTAGTAAGATGATTAAGTGTACTTCAGGACCACTGAAATAAATAAGCCCAGCATCAATATATGATCATGTAGGCTTGGTGGAAACCCCTGGGCAGCCATCCTTTAGATAATGTACGTAAGGACGTTTACTCCCAGTAGATTGCTGGTGCTTAAATTCCACAGTGTGACAAGTTATCACAATGAGGTGATGGCAGTTTAGCTGAATCTGTAATTTCAGAGAGTAAAATTAACCCTGGATGTACAATATAGATTTTGGACCATTTTCTTTTCAGGAAAGGGTATATTCTACTGAACTTTGTTCTCGCTCCATGATGCTGTGTTTCCAAAATCAAGAGCAAACAAGGTTGCTGTGACTGCCTCCTGTGCACTTCGTGTGAGAGTATTAATACATTTTAGAGAGAAAGGAACACAACGTGGCAATCCTGTGTAATAGCTCACATGAACTTTGGCTCATAGGAAGCAAGAACATGCTGCACATTAGCAATAACAGGGGGTGTTGTTTTCTTAATCTTGTGTTACATGGATTCAGCATTACAGTTCATGGTTGGAATGAAGGCTACAGCATAGGAGTGACCATTTTCCTGCTCTTCCACTGACTCTCCATAGGCTTGATCTATTTATGGATCTGATCCATTGCAGAAGGTGTTTGTTATAGTCAGTGGGTTTGGGATATGGCTTTAAATTCCCTTGAATAAGTTATCTGTCACTTCATGGGGCACTTTTATTCTTGGTATAATGAAATCGTCAATAGGCACTCCCTCAGATAAACAGATTTTTAGCTTTATTATTAGTCCATAAGGAAATGAAATTATTCTAGATCTTCTAGTCCTTTTACTTCCCCAAATTCTATTTTTTTGCAAGGAAACTGAAATGTGCTGTGTTGTTTTTGATTTTTACAGCAAGTGACTTTGTTGCTGCTGAAGGGAAAAATAAATTTTGAATTTAAGGCATTTTTAAAGTTAACTATGAATTTATATATATTCCATGTGCTCAATGCAGATCTCCTTTTGAGCATGAAAGGAAGCTCAGAACTTGCAATTTTTACAAATGAAATGTCCCACTGATTTCTGAATAATAGCTAGGATTAGAGCCATAACTTCAATGTCATATATTAACACCCATTTCCATATTTTTTTCCCTGTGCCCTATTTAAGTGATTAAAGTTGGGTATATAAAATTTTCACATCTTTCTACCTGAATTTGAAATCTAACCTATTGTAAATAAATCTGGAAAAACAAGATGACAAAAAGAGCTTTTTCAGGTTTCACTGTCTTACAATAAAAGAGAGCCCACTGAGTCAGTGGCAGAGCTTTGAGACAACAGAAAACAAAGTTACTGTATTTTCATATATATAAGCCATGGCAACTCTAAATAAAAGACATCTGTGATTCACCAAAAGCTTCAGAAATTGCTGAAATCACAGCTATTTGGGAAGAAAAGTGGGTAACAGTCAAGAATGTGAGCAATGCAATTGACAATGTGGTAAACAACCTTAACAACCCTCAGTTAAGAGATATTTAAGACCTACAAAGCAGCTCTTCCCTTCTACTGTTTTCTATCCATATATCATATTTATGAGACAGACAAGGCCAAGAAGAGTTAATGAGACACTCTGTTGGCTTGAACATAGACTGGAAGAGTCTACTAGGACAAATACATAATCCTATTTACCCAAGTATTCCCCATTAATATCAGTCAGATTACACAAGCATACAAGAGCTTGCAGAATGTGGATCACTTGGCTGAAGAACAGCTTCTTACTTATATCTTAAGTGTAATACACATTCATTTCATTGGGGGGTGGGGAGGTTCTGTGTTGGGAGGAGAAAAATGCAAAACATCCAGAGATAGAATCTTATCCCTTACATGAAGAACAAAGGATATAAATGTGAATCATTAAAAGGCAAAAACAAAAACAAAACCTCTAAAGGCACTGTAAATAAACCCCTGTAATTATGCATCACAAAAAAGTCAACTGCAAATGGTTCAGTAATCTCATTACCAAGCTTACTAATAATCATTGCAATATTCATCTCCCCTAAGATAATGAGCAGCACGGTGGATGTTGTAAAAATAAATAAATAAACACACAAGCAACAATTTCTCATCTAAATATTTAACAAAATGAATGGGCTTGCCTAAAGGTTTGAGATTGAACCCTAGTGTAGCAAATTTTTAATTTGCAACATATTCCCAGTTTTAAAAGGGGAGAAAGCTCAGCTCATCTGAGAATGAAGTTCAAACCAAGCGCTTTCATGACAACGAAAAAATAAAGAAATAAAACATTTTTAAATATTTCAATACTACAAAATTAGCCCAAGTAAAGGCAACAATTAGTAAACAACTTTGTCATATTCAGAACAGTATCTTTCCCATTAACATTTCTATAGTTCCACAATTACATTATAAATCAAAAGTAATACAAACAGACAATGTAATAATGAGAACACATAGACTGCATCAAAAATTAAGATACCAGCTTTTTCTTTACTCTTGGATCATTCTGTTAACTTGCCCTAGTTTACTTTCTTGGCAGCAAAATACAGTCAGAGAAATTAAATTTACACCTTGGTGAATAACTCCTAAAATTCAATCTGAAAATACTCTGAAAGGCTAACAACTTTTTTTCTGGAGTGTAGGGCATACAGATAAATGACAGGGAAATCAAGTCACAGAGGTATTCAGTGGTTTCTCTGGCAATGCACTATTGCCTCTTTGGTTAACCACCAAACCATATTTCTATGTTTTCCTTTCACCTTCGAGCTTCTGCCTGCTGCTATCTCCTCCTTCCCTGTCAGCGTGTGACTCAGGTGATGCTACTTCTGGCTATAAAAAAGAGCGTTCAAAAGTGGACTGGCACGATCCCAAATATTCCAGATTTTCTCCTGCAGATGGACAAGAAGGGAAACAAACTGTACCTCAGCACCGAGTCCTGCAGGGACGCAGGGCAAGACCAGAGGAACGCATCACTTTGCTGCACCTCGGAATTTGATGGCTTGGCATCCCAACTCAGCTCACTGCAAATGCACTCAGTATCTCTCAGCTCAAGTCCTCTGTTTTTTTGCTTATCTTCTACATTTCTGTCATATCCATTTACTACACTGGTGTCCTTTGACAAGGAAAAATTTAAAAAAATGACTGGAAGTGGCTATGGCAGTTGTAAATGCAAGCGATAGTACAAAAGGGGAAAGCAACTGATTAGAGAAGGAGAGCTACAGGGGAAGAATCAGAGGTCTTAGGTAAAGGGTAGGTATAAAAATACCTCTTTACAGTTTTTAAAACACATCAGCTCAATTAGAAACAGGCTTACACACCAGATGAAGGCACAGGGAAGCATGGTGATGTTACATGCAATTAACTATCAGTGTTTATCTTAATGGACACACTTCTTAAAACATCCCTGCTGCTAACATGAGATGAATTGTCCAGGGTAGAGAAGATTAAATTATGTATTGTTCCTTTAACACTTTCTTCAGTTAAATAACATAATATTTTCAAGGTTACTGTTAAAATAACAGGGTTGTCCAGTGGAATTTATCCCCACTGGTGTTTGTGTACTGTATATATTTATACCACATGAGCAGCCCATAAATTCTGCTCATAAATGCTGTTATCTCCACCGCTAGCAGTTTCTCATTTTTATGGTAGTATAACTTTAAGGTGTGGTGTAAGTACTGTTACACCTCATTGCATGCAGCTTCTGCTGCCCCATTAGGCTCTGATTCTGGAGGGGTGCAGAGCTCCTCATCCTTCCTGACGTCATTTGTCCCCGTTCACACTGCAATAAAGCAGCCCTGGGAGCATGGCCACCAGGCAATAAACTACAGCTTCCAGCTCAATCCACCCACAGTCCCCCAGCTCTGTGAAGTTTCTGACTAATCCCCTGGCCACGGTTAGGCAACCAATCTCCCTCTCCTGATTAGGAGCTTCTCTACCAGACCAAGAAAAAGTCAGACTTCCAAGAAAAGCACATCATGATGCCATTTTTTAAGAGGTGACTAGCATGATTAATAGGAGCACATTTTTTTCTCTGATTAAAAAAAAAAAAAAAAAAAAAAAAAAAAACACAGAGAAAGATACAGATTATAGAAAAGTTGTTCAAAAGGACATCTGAATTGGAAATTGCTTAGGAGAGAGAACAAGGCTAAGATAACTTTAGAGGGGGGGAGAAGTGGTCTTGGACAGAGTTGCAATAAACTGTGTACACCATAATAGGCCTACGAGTAATGAAAGTTCATCCATGCATCAATCTCAGTGCATACCCACCTGTACAAAATCATTAGGATCAGTGGAACACTGAGTTTGCTTGCTGCTCACATCCATCTGTCCTGAAGTTTGGTGCTGCTAACTCCAGACTTCTGAATCTGAACTCAAATGTTGTTTTCTCCAATTTTCTTTCCTTTTATGACCTTTTTCTGTTGCTACCTTGATTTATGGTCATTTGTGTGATTGCATTGCTTTGCTTTATGGCAGTTTATGTCATTCTGGTCTTGTCATAAATGACTACCATAAAGTGAGGTAAAATATCATAAAACATTAGTGAGTCACTGATATTCAAGGTTCTTGAGTACAAGTGCTGACAGGTAGCAACCACAGAAGAACTGTGCCATTCGAAGGCTGTATCATTATGAATCCATGTGTGTACTGGGATCTGGATGAACAAATGCCACTATGACTTCGGTTGTCAGTGGAAACAATTTAAAAGGGCAACATTGAGTTATTTTTGTAAGCTTAAAAGTCTTATATTCCTACAGTGATTTCTTTCACAATAAAAAGCTTGGGAAATGGAAGCTGATCTGTTCCACTGTAAAATTTCTCATTGCATTTCATGTATATGTAAAAAAGTTATTTAGGACCGGGCTACCAGAACTGCTAATAACATTTACAGAAATCAGATTACTTTTGTAGAATGGTTTTTCTTGCTTGTTTGCCCATCTTTGTTCATCTCTGATTATTAGCACTGAGTTTTGTGTGATATTTTGGCTTTCCTGCAGTTGCTGGAAGGTATACGTTCTTGAGTTATAGCAGATATGCTCAGAAATCCTAAACTGATTACTTTGATGCCTTTTATTTAAAGAAAAATACACTTTATCCAATAATCTAAGCACTTATTATTTTCACCTATTTAGCTAAGAGTATTCTAAAGCATTTTATACTTTTTATGTTTATAAAAATAAACCATTGTGGTTACATCCTTTCTAAATAAATATAAAAATAAAATACAGAAATCTTTTGCCACTGATGGTTGTATTATGAATCCTTTATGCATTAAAAATCAATAATCACCGTTTCCACTATAAATTCTTACTATCAGCTGCTCTCACTTTATAGGATAACTTAATTCTAGAATGAAAATGGGTATTTGCTGGATTTAAAACTGGGAATGCATTACCATTAAAAAATATGGAGATAAGAGTTTGGATAATTTATATTTTTATTTGAACATAAAAACATTGTTCAGATCTTTAAAATATCTTTTTTTACTTTAGCTATTACTGCAAAAATAAAAGACCTATCATATCAAAATCTATTTAGTCTATAGTGACATTCTATTATTTATTGGGCTAGTTTTCTGGATACTTCAGGGGAGAAAATTATTTTTAACACAAGATCTTTTTTTCTTCCTGTGAAAGACTGCACTTGTACAGCATTTTCATTATGCATATTGTTGCATCTAACCTCCAACACTGAGGCTTTTATTGAGTTCACCCACAAAGGAAAACATAAAAATTAAAAATATATTTCACCCCAATATACCTGACCCTATTGCATTTAATGCCACACTGCTCCCATTTTGGAGGATTGTAGAAATTTCTTTGCTGCTTTTTAAAGCAGTCACTTAAGATAGAACCACTCGATATCCATGATACCCAGAGAACTGATTCCACTCTCCACCAATCTATTTTATTCCAGTCTGAATGGTCTTGGCCTTTTACAAACATATTCAGCTTAGATTTGCCACTTCATTTCAATCTCTTTGTGCTGACCAGGTAAGTGAGTGAATCTGACTGACCAGAAATCCCCTCTGGAAATGGAAGCCCCTGGTGCAGTAAGACTGGGCTGCAACCCACCACCAACTGATGGTACCTGGTGCTGCTCTGAAGGTGCTGGGGCCAAGAATGCTCCAGGTACACAGAAATATAACAGGGACTAAATTTTGGCAATGTCAGGTGCTGTAGAGTCTCTGCCAAATTCCCTCCACCTGCCACAGTAACTCCATTTGGAGACATTCCTGATTTGTGTAAGTAGGAGGGGAACTAATGCCTTCTGGTGTTACACATCAGAAAAGCAAAAACACTTTTCTGAGAAAAGTGGAAAGGAAAATAAAATGTCTTTTAGCAACAATAGAGCAGGTGAATTGCAGAAATAAAAGATCCATCTGCTCTCTTTTTAGTAGGTAAGAAAAGGTAAATCTTAGTGGAAGTACACCGCAATCCTGAAGTTGGTAAATAAGAATAAAGTTAGAAAGTAATATTTAAGCCACCAAACAAATGACATGGGCCCTTGTTTATCACCTGAGATTCCATACCGCTTTTGGAAGCATCTGTTTGGGGTATTTTATCCCTTCTGTGTGCCTTCCATGCTAGTCAGTGTTGGAGATATTAGAAAATGAAAAGTCACCCTCTCAGCACAAAGCAGCAGCCAAGGGGATGGTTTCAAACAACTTTCTACAGGTAATGCTCCCATAGGAAATTCTCTGAAAAAAAGGTGCTGTATCCAATTCCATCTTTGCTGCATGGAGATCTGGCACTCATCAGTACTTGGGACAATTAATTTCATTGACACTAATGCCTATGAAACAGGGTTTGCATCCTGTTCCTTCTGAGTGTGAGGACAACATTTCTGCTACCTTCAAGGATGACAGGTTCAGGCTCCCTGTCCTTAATACTTCAGAACTGCTTCTCTCAGCACTGGAGCTCAGTTACCTCCTCAGTGATGAGCTGCACTTAGGAGGTTATTGTTCTGCAGGTAACAGAGAGCTGAAACAAAATATCACAGCCAGCAAAACTGCTGAGGAAATTTATTTGTGTAGGTATATTTTTGGCACTGCCTCCACATATGAGTATTGAGCAATATATGTGAAATAATCAATATAATTTGGGCCTCTGTGAGTTCAGGAATGACTGTTTCAGCATTGTGTACAATCAACTTTATAAGATCTCCAAATTACACAGGATGTCTAAGGCAGTTGATCAGAATTTACAATTTGGGGATGCTACCTGAGGACAAGATAATCCTATCTTCAGGGCAGGATGGAGGGGCATAGGACTTCCTTCCTTCTTTCCTCCCTTCCTTTCTCCATGCCTCCCTGCCTCCCTCCTTCCATGCCACCCTCCATCCCTGTTTTCTAGAAGCTTTGAAAATATTGCTTATTCTTTAAGAAATGAATGCACTAATCACTGCTGATTCCCAGGGGAATGTCTGAACTAGTGTATCTGAGTTGCTTAAGAAGAAAAATAGTTATTTGTTCTTAGTACTATGGGCTATTTGAGTTTTGAATTAATGTAAAAAAAAGATCTTTCCAAAGCAGGACTGTGCACGACAGAGGCACTTTAACCACAGCTTCATTTTGATAAGATGGATGTCCAACCTGAACCCATTGATGCAAGAATTACAAAAACTGCTTCTGTTTCAATAATAACATAATGCTCTTTCAAAAATGATAGAATGACATTTCCTATAGAGCAATAAAACTCCCATTTCAAATGATGTTTGAAAAGCAACATGCAGCTTCCCTCCCCTCAACCCCCCCACCAAAGCCTACAGGTTATCTGTAGTATGTAAACTCTATTCTATTATCATCTTCCACTGAGCATCGTCTGTTTTGCATTGATGTGTACATGAAAATATCTAAATTTTTCACCAGAAGTAATTGCTATTGAAGGGAAGTGAGTACATATTGAGGATATAAGATAAATAGTTGAGAAGTCAAGATTTGCTTGTAATATGGGAGTCCCTTGAACATGCTCTCAATATTTTTGAAGAAAAATTGCTGAGGTATTTCGCTTACTGAAAGTTCTTCACCTCTGCTTTCTTATTTTTGCAGAGTTTAAGATCTCAATGAAACAAAGTTTTGGGAAAGGATGCTCCTCAGAAATTTAGTTTTATTGAAAACATTCCCTTTATGTACAAATTTGCAAAGGAAATATGAGGTATTAGAATTACCATTTGTATAAAAAGGGTAAGACTAACAAAAACTATATTGATTTGAAAATTCTGGTGTAGGATTTTTAAAGATCACATTTTCTTCCTTTCCAATCAGCTAAGAAGTGATAAGATAGCTTAAACTGTGTACTGAAATCTCTTGATATAAACAAACTGTAGAGCAAGAAAAGGGACTCTGCATGAAAAATAAAGAGCACCATCTTTACCTGTGCAGTGATCTAGATCTCACATGAAAAGAATAAATTAGAAAAGTCTTCTATTTCTTTGCCTTGTTGTAATATAAGAGAGAATGCATGCTCACCCAAGCACAAAGAAGTCATTGGTTTAGCATTATGAGGACACTCTGCATGATCTATTCCAAGCTTCGTTACAATTATTCTGACTAAAGGATGAGAAATTTAGCACAACTGAGACTAAGTGATAAATAATGCTTAAGCATATCTACTTCTTGCATTAAGAAGACAGACTAAAGAGTTAATAATGCCTCTGATCATCTTTTAATAGCCTCTAGATGCTTTCACACAATAAATAGACCTGTTGTGAAAATACTTTGGAACGCACAGCGAAATACCACATGCATTGTGCCCTTTAAAATGCCTTAAATAGCACAATTATAGATTTAAATATTGTAATTGATTTAAATTGGTGGTGGAATGTAAAATTTTATATGATGCATGAAACCTCTTAAGGCTTTAAAACTGTTATTATCTTTGTCAGTCTCATATTGCGCCCCAAAGCTTTTCTTTTAATGATTTAAACATAGAAAATAAATGAAATGTTCATATGGATTGCCAAAAAAATGCAAAGAGAAAAACCATACAGTGCTGTACCTTTAGGAAGAAAAGGCAGTGTCAGGGTTTAGCTGAACTCCAAACTCCCAAACCCCAGAAAGCTGAGCACTACATAATGAGTAGGTATGCCCTATATTAATGATGTTCACCCTAATTTAAGTGCATTGCCTCCCAGATACCATTCTGAAACCTCAGCAGATACTCTGTGTACAACAAACCTTTGCAGCTTGTTTACACCAGAAAATGCAGCAGTGGGGATCCAAACTGGAGAAAAGACTTTAGACAGGAATTTAGAGAAGCTTCTCAATATCAGAGAAGCTAATTAAGTATTCACTTCTACATTGGCATAGAATAAGCTGCATATTTCAAGCATCTATCACATTTATACATAAGCCATCAGATATGTAAGATCTGCAAAATATATCTTGTCCCTGCTTCCTTATGGCCACTCTGTCATGTAGCTGTTTACATTTGAAGTTGGAATACTCTGCCTACCACACACATCTGTCTCTCCTCTTTGAAAATATTCCACATTTCCAACAGTTTGAGCACATCCAAAACTCAAAACAAATCTCAGCCACAGCAAAAGAAAAAAAGAGGCAAACACAACAGCAATTCCAAGACCCAAGAGCTGATGTGCAATGGGTAAAAATAAATTCCACGTTGTAGGGTTGACTGCTGGTTCTTGTGATATGAAAATTTGATCCTGTTTGAAGTCTCTAGATATTATTTAATGTCAAAAGAAACTGTAAGTAGCTAGAAAGAACAACATTACCTCTAGAAAGATTACTTCCATTTATCTGTCCCATAGTTGGAAATTGCAATCAATTTAACATGGTAGAGTAAATGAATAATAAAAAAATCTTATCAATCTGTTAGCGTTCCTGACAATGCCATTGCTGATACCACTGCAAAATAGTGCAGTAAACAGTAAAGAATTT
Source organism: Heliangelus exortis (assembly GCF_036169615.1). NCBI lineage: Eukaryota > Metazoa > Chordata > Aves > Apodiformes > Trochilidae > Heliangelus > Heliangelus exortis. The sequence goes on along the minus strand of NC_092437.1, from coordinate 8,105,663 downwards.
CTTTTAACTTCTGCTGTATTAGAAATCCAATGAAGAAAAACCTCAGTGAATCAACAAACTAAAACCAGAGAGATTAGCTAGGAAAAGAGATTGTGTTTTCAAGCTAAGAGGATATTACCAGCAATAGGTAGTTAAAAATGGAATTAACAACTAATAAAAGTGGTGAAGCATATCTCTTTAAAGACCAATTTGAAAGGCTTTCCATTAAAACAACAACTTTAGTCACAAACCTCTAGGCAACACAATGAATAGGAATATTTGTGGGCTTGTGGGGGCCAATTCCCTTTGACTGTATTTATGAGTTTCCAGTCCCAATGGGACAGGTACCAGAGTTTATTTTGGTGACGTGTGTGTTTCACAGAAAGTTATGCATCAAAGTAAATCCTTGATATATAATCTGATATTTTTTCCCAAATTGACAGAGGAAATGTGGCACATTTAACAGTCATTATGACCTCAGCAAAAGGACAGACACATTCAGGCTGTTAGGAAACAGCATCATTATAGCAGCAGAAAGATCAGCAATTAATGTGAGGTGAGAATGATTTGCTACAGAAATACTCTTAATGTTTTTGAATTTTTAGGGTATTAGAGGAAAACACTGATATTCTTATTCACAATAGGTGGCTGGCACAAATAAGGTAAAGTGTAATCTGCAGAGGGAATATAGGGCTTTCAAAAAGTATATGGAAAATACCCCAGCAAGTTGTGTATTCACAGCCCCACATGGAGCAGTGCTATGTTTGTATTTCAATGGGAAGCACCCATTGTATTTCAATGGGAAGCTGGGAAAGTGAAACAGTTCTGCTCATTTGAAAGAAATAAAAATGAATGTCACTGACATTAGCCAGATTGCAAAGTAAATTCACTGATTATTGAAATTTTCTCTCTCTTGATACATGTTTAAACTCCTGCTAGCTGAGGCTCCAAGGTAAGCTAAAGGCACTCTTTTTTTCTCTGTCTCACTTTTTTTTTTTTTTTTAAAAAAAACAGAACAATTACAGAGCAAAAGGGAATCTTGTAAAAGGTTACTGCTACAGTGTAAAAACTGAGATACTAATGATGAGAGTGCACGGGACAGTACAAGACAGCAACAAACAAAGCAGAAGGGTGTGCATACACATCAGCATGAGAAACAATAGCTTCAGTTCTGTGTTAGGGAAGAAGGCTGGGAAACAAGGAATGTAAATTAAAATAAAACTCGTCATTTTCACTGCTTATATGCTCTAAACTTGAGAAAAGCTTGCATTAAATTAAAAAAAAAGCATACCCTAATAAAAACATTGTGGCAGGAAATTATGTAAAAGCTTCTCTCACTACATTACTGGTGCCTTGATCTAACAGGAATCCTTGCTCTGTTTATGTATATAGTGAACAGATTTTTTTCCCTCCAGATTAAAATTATCAACATTCAACTCTTATTTGGGACTGATTCTGAAGCTACTTTAGTCAAAGCTATAATGAAGCCACAAAATACACAGTATGGTACAGTAAACCCAGATATTCAAGTCAAAAACTTCCACCTGAGAGGCCAGGCTTTTTCACAAGTAAAAAAAAAAAAGATTGAATCTGAATTAAAGTCAGTGAAGTTAACTTCCATACTTACAAAACCAGAATGTTGCTTTTAGGTGCTATTCCTGCTTTGCCTCACCTACCACAGAGGAACTCTGTATCCCTAGTTACAGGAGACTGAAGGCTGCACTGCCAGCTGGAAGGGAAGGTTTTCAAACTGCAATACAGGCATCTGAATACAGACTGTCATGGACAGTTTATAAATTGGGAGAAGAGATAAAAAGTAAATTTTAAACAATATCTTGACCAGCTGGATGTTTCAGTCTTGTCTGCAGTGCTGGGTCTGCTTGGTATTGCCAAGCACATGCAAACTGCAGTGACCTCATGGGCTGAGGCTGTGAAAAGTCCAGAGCTTTGAATAAGCAGAGGACAAAGTGGTTGAAAGCAAAACAGATTTGTAATAAAAGGGAGTTCAACCTGAGTATGAAATGAGCAAGGCAAGCAGGGCTTTTTACTGGTACATCTAACATGGTATTTGCTATGGGAAAATTGAAAATAAAATCTTTTTCAAGCCCTTTTGGATTTAAACATTTGGTCAAGGTTTTCAGAAAAATCTCCTGCAGCAGTTTCCTGATATTTTTTTCTACCCCCTACCATCCTGTCATCCTGCTCTGAGCACTGCACATGATTTACCAGATCCTACCTGTCTGAATGATGAAAATGAGAAAGCTTTTACCAAGTATGTATATCACAGAAATGTAACTATTACATATATTGTACTGAATGTTTTTTATCTGCCTAAATACAGTAAGACCATTAATATGAATGCTAAGTACAGGGGTCTGCTTAAAAATCCATGAGATGAATAACAAATCATAATACTGGCAAAGCAAAACTCACCCTTGTAAACCATTCTTTTTCAGAAGCCTTTGATGATACTAGTGGGTATTTGATAGTTGACTTGATAGTCCAGCATGAAGAAGAGCTATGTGGTTGTGGAATAATATATTGTGGACAGTAATGGAAACCCCCTGTTTAAAAGTAACGGGAAAATAAACTCCAGAAAATATATGGTAAGAAACAATCCTGTACTAGCTTGGGGAGTATGTAGGTGAAACCTGTAATGTCTTTTCTTTTTCCTAAATATATCTGAAATCTTGGCCTCATTAAAATGAATGGGAGTTTTGCCATTTATTTAATCATGGCTAGGATTTAAAGTCTGTAATTTAGAGCTGTCCTAATGAAAGGACTTGGTAACACAGCTGACTTCAAAGAATAAATGTGTTTTTACAAGTTATATCTTATTTTAACTGAGTGTTTTAGAGGAGCATTTTGAAACTATTTGCAGTGTCTATCAGCTGCCACTGATGTCTGCATAGAAGCTGAACTTCCTGTAATATGTGTTCTAAGTTTTCTTTTTTTGTCACTTCATACATGAACTAAAAGAAAATGCTAATCAACTCTTCCCTTGTAATGACAAATTATCAAAGATCCCTATGATCTAGACTCTGCAGTTGGAGGAAAAGACCGGACAGGAATAAAAAAAGTCTTTTGAAAAGGTGGAAACCAGGACAACAGAACAAAAAGATATTTATGAAGTATCCTGTAAAGTGTGATATAATGCAGTTCAGCATTTGTTATCATAAAATTCACATTATCACTAGGAAATAATATTACTGCCATCCTGCAGTACGGTAAAAGTTTATGCTTTCCAGGTAGGGGAAAAGTGGCCTTATTACTTCTGTATGATAACAACATTTGAAGCAAAATTACCATACACTGTCTCACTTTGTTTCCTAGCAGTATAATGGGCTACATGCCCATTCCAGATGAAGGATATACATGCAGGTAAAATTTGGAAGAAGGAAGCAGAAATGTATTTGCAAATCCCTTGCATTTAAACAAACACACACAAATGTGCTGTATATGTAAATATAATTTTTGCAATGCCACTGTTTTAGATGTGCTATAGATGTATCTTCACCGATGCAACAAAAGGAGTTTAAAATTAGACTTATGCAGGTTTATCAGTTTGATAATTTTAAATTAGAATGCATAATCAGATTATTTCTCGGTACTTAAACTACAAGGGACTCTTCATTGCACTGGAAATACAGTTGGTACAGATAAGACCTATTAGAATTAACTAAGAAAGAAATAAAAGGAAAACTGCTAAGAGAAGAGACTATCACGTGGGTTACAGCTAAAATCCAACACCCCTGTTGGGCTGGTAAAGGCCAAAGCCAGCAAAGGGTGAGATAAAATCTCTACCCACTGTTGTTAACAATCAGGGAAGAGCTCTGCTCCTTTATTTTAAATAACATATTTGAGTACCTGCTTTTCAGTTCCCATCATTTAGGTAGGTGCAGCACTGGCCGGTCTGCATTTTGGTAAAAATGGCTGGTAAAAGATATTTTCTTGTTCTATCACTTTAAAGAACCTGAATGTTGGACAAAGAAACCAATTCTAAATTTAGCTATTTATTTGGCACAAAATATCTCCCTCTGTTCCTTTTATTTATCTGGTTTTTTTCAGTGTATACAGGGGGTAGGAACTTTCCTAGGTTGCAGACCCATGCACTTCATAGCTAGCACTGCTTACAAGATACAGTATTTTGACTGTATTTGTCATTTCCCACGTTAAATTCTTCCAAGAAAGGAACAACTGTCCTAAAAGTTCATGGCTTGTTCACTGTAGACCATCAGTGACCCCAGCTCATCTATTACACTGCTCTAGGAAGAATCAGACTTCAAACCCATTTGTCTCCTTCAATACTAGGTCTCCTAGGTTGCAAATGGAACAGATTTTTATTTAAACCCTCATCTAAGAGTGTCATTATCCACAAATCTGCTCATAAATGTTTTGGCAACTGACAAAAAAAATTAACTTCAGAAGAGGAAGCCATTAGGATGAAAACATTTCAAATCATGTCATTCATCAGATCTCTGCTCATCCAACAAAACTTGCTTTTGTTACAAGCAATTGTGGTGCTTAATCTCTGTACTTTTCAGCAACACATTTTTCTGATTAAAAAAACATAATCATACTGGCAGTAGTTAGAGATGGAAAAAGACCTATTAGTTCACTAAGCCCAGCTCCCTTCCATAGCAAGATATAATCCCTGGCAGGAAGTATTTCAGATATTAAATTGATCCAGAGCTTAGTTTTAGCCAAGGGACTGAATATGGAAATCTGTATGTAGGTGTCACACCACTTTGAATTTAAAGAGCCAAAATAGCTGCTCTATTTTTAATGCATTTGTATAGTCTTCCCCCTTTTCTGACCTTTGCAATTCCAGACTGAAGGTCAGAAGTTGTGTATTAAGAAGTGAAAAATGCTGTGGGAAACTCCATGCCAGGTCTGCAAGCAGGAAGGATGTGGCAACGTAATCCTAAAGCTGTGTAAGAGCCAAGTTCCATCCATGGCTTTGGATGGAACTGCAGGTGGGGATGAGCTGGGGACAGAGGAATCTCCTGGGAGAGGGTTCCCCCAGCCTGACTTCCCTATTATCTTCCATGATGGGGCCAGAGAAGAGACCATGAGAAGCTACCAGGGCTGCCTGAAGGACGATGAAGTGCAGCACACAGAGTGTAAAATGGCAGAGAGTAAGGTGAAGGAAAGAGCAGGTTCTTCTCAACAGAGCTACTGCATGGTGCTACAGGGACTGAAGGACTCCTGGGCAGAGCTTTGCTGGAGCTTGAAGGTGACACTGACACTTCACACAGGTTTAGTCTCAATCTTTGCCCCTCTTCCTTCTCAGTCTTCATCCCTCTCCAATATTATCTTTCCAGCTCTGCAGCCAGCTCCAAAATAACACAGTTCTTGGTCATTTCTCTTCCCTGGTTTTTAAAGGCATGGTTTGCTTTGATCTGTAAAGGATTCCTTTTCCTAGCCTCACCCTGTTCTATGCAAAGAAGACCTCACCTAAAGGCTATGAAGCACCCAGGCTGTGTCTGACTTTCTGTTCACTCCCTCCAATCATGTCACAGTGACAGACAGAGCATCCATCTCCTCCTCACTCAGCACAGAACTACTGCAGTGCAACAATAAAATACCCTGCTGCTATCAAAACATCAGCTCAGCTGAATGAGAGAGGGGGGTAGAGAAGAAATCTTTTCTTAATTACATTAAGAACTGAAAAATTAAAGAGGGAAAAATAAAGAAAATCCCTTTCGCTTGCAGTACTGATAGTTGAAGTAATTTATAAGGCACCTGTAGTCACCTGTAAGTCACCCCCATTTCAGTAAATTCATCAGCAATTAAATAGTTCATGACCTCCACTCACCCTTTTTAATTTAGGCATCTCAACGTGGACATGCTCCTTTAAACACCTACAGGAGCTTCTTCATCCCTTTAACATTCTTATATAGTGGTTTCTGGTCAACCAAGGAATTCTGAAGGCTCACATGACTGTGTTGTTGAATTTATTTATATCTATATCCACTCAAACCATTTAGCCCTGAGTTTCATTCTGAATACATCACTGTTTATGTGTAGCTAAAAAAGATCTTTAAATACTGCTTACAGATAATAATGTCTTAAGAAAAACCAAAACCCAGGGAAATGGGAAAAAATACAAACAACCAAACTTTGAAGCCCACTTACAGAATTTTTTTTTTCTTTTTTAGTTTCATTAGAGTATTATTATATAAAAACATACATTCATGCTATGTGAAAATTAGTTGTACTCATTTTAATAGATATAGTGCAACTAAAAAACTGGAACCTGACTCTTTCCTTCTGCCACCAATTTTATTTCCAGTGTTACCTCCTCCAGTTTTGTTTTCTGGATGGAAGAACAACAGAAATAATTCAGCCTATCAGCTTCTTGCATACAGGTCACCCCCTCATAGGACATCACTGAACTCAATAAGCCTCCCAAAAAGTGGGGGCATTTGTCCCTGCATATTAATGTACAGGATTAGAGGAAACCCTCTCATCATTTGCCACCCTCTGAAACCAACAGAAAAACTCCCATTGACTTCAGTGTGTGTATGTTTAGGTCTCAAATATTAGAGAAAAAATACAAGGTGGTTTTATGAGCCCAAATGAATCATTCAGCAAAAAAAAATGTTTAAAATTCAGTGCTATGAAATTTATTACATTTATAAATTACATAGTAAATAGAGAGAAGTTTTCTTTTAGGTTCTAAAACCTGTTTAGAGTAAGTGCTTTATCACATAATAATAATTAGAATAATAAGGTAACGTGATATTAATATACCTAGCTAGCTATATGTTTTTAATTTGGAAAATTGCAATCAGAAATGGAAAGAAGAAATTTTAACAGCTCTGTTGAAGATGATCAGAAGGGTTCTTTCCATAAAGGTTAACAACAGATAATTACTTTCTCTGGAAATCACTAAAAGGACTTGATTTTTCTGCTTTGTTTTCACTGAAATTTTATGATGCTCCCTTCTTGCCACTTAGCAATGAAACAAATGAGGTTAGATGGCAAAGATTATGAAAGAAATTAGCAATAATGAGTCCAGTAACTAAAAACATTAGTAGAGAAAATTGAGTTGACCTTACTTTTATAATTATTCATTTTCTTAATTGTTTTTTTTTCTGGAATAATTGGAATGAAATTAAATAATACAAAGTACAAACCTCACATGTGATCATGTATTTGGCATAGATTAATAACCTTCCCAAATACACAATACATTGCCCATTCTGGAGGTCACCTCTGGGCAAATACCTGTTCTGACCTGTGCCCTAGCTACACATACTCTGTAACAGTGATCCTTTCTTTTCTAATCCTTCCCTTCAGGATTAATACCCACTTGCTTCCCACCAGCCATCAAAAGCTTCCAAAGTTTAAAATTTTCTAGGTGCAGTTGCCAATCAGAAGATAAGAAAGTGGATTTAGATGCTAATCATTATATTATCTTTCCAGTTCTGCAGCCAGCTCCAAAACAACATGTTTCTTGGTCATTTCTTTTCAGCTACATCAATGGAACAGAGCTGAAATCTATCAGCTTATCACAACTACTATGGAGTGGACTCCTTAGGCAAATGTGGGGAGCATTTTCCTCTCCTTCAGGCAAATAATCCATCTGTCTGTCTGCAGCCTGGGGAGAGGCTGAAGGAGAGCAAGTGCTACCCTATACCCACTGCTGTTTGCAGAATCCATTCTTGTGTTATCAAGTGAAACAGTACAATTAGTTCAGTCAGTTAATAAAAGATAAAAACTGAATACTTCTCAAATTCAGGGTTACAGCCCTTAATATTTATACAGCAGACAACTCTGACATTGCAAAGCTCAGCCTAAATGCTACGTGACATGCAATCCCTCCCACCTCGTGCAAATTTGAGAACTGCATTCTCTGAGATGACTATCAGACCACCCACCATTCCATGGCACAAAACTTCATAATAAAAGGACCAAAGGCTCCTGTGAAATTGGCTAAAATCTCAGAGAAGATTAAAGCACTGAAAGCAAAACTTAAGGGAACTTTCCCTTCAGAACTGTATGAATCTTCTCCCCTTTGTTCTTTAGTTTCATCTGTCTATGACACAGAGTACTTTAGAGATGACAAATATTAAGGTCTCCCAATACTTGTATAAATTAGAGAAGCATTATCAGTCTTGTAAATAGGAACCCAGAGCACAGCAGCTGAAGGTTACCCTCAGGTTGCACACAAATTTATGACTGAGAAACCAAATCTAGAGCTCGCAGATCTATCCTGTAGCTATAGGATAGCCCCAAACCAACTTAAAGAGGTTTAAGGGCTTTTTTTCTGAGCTAATGGATCAAACTTGGAGCCAACCCGGATTAAAACTCAAGAGGGTACCAGTCTTGGGGAATTGTCCTGGGTGCTTTTGCTGAGTTTTATTGGGAACTTCAGTGCTGATGCAGATTCAGCATCAAAAAAGCAGATCCCAACACATATTCGTGAATCAAATGCCAAACGATTTCACCCAGCCCTTGTTCCATGTTTAAATTCAACTGTAAAAAGTAGCACTAAGAAGTAAAATGATTGCTGCTGATACATCGTGTGCTGTGTTTGATAGAGTAGCTCACACTAAATTTCAAAAGGGGAGGTGGGAATTAGTGGACTCCCTCTCCAATTATTAAATCTGCAGAAACACACAGAGCTCAGCAAAGTGACACAATCCCAAGCTTGTCAGAGACAAACAAACTTAACACTTGAGAGGATGTGAGGGTAAAACGTGGCCTTCTACATTCTCACTTCCCCCTACACTCTTAGGTTCTTTATTTTCTTTGTCAAAAGACTTAAAAACTGATTTTCTTTTTACAGCATAAAGAACAATGTCTGATTTACACCGATATAACTTGTAGCACAATTTGTACAAAATAATGAAACCAGCATCCCATTGGACAAACATGCTATCTGCTGTTCCCAGCTCAAAAGTTCCTGAACCAATACAAAGAAGTAGCCAGGTGCCCCTGAGTGTGCTGCCTCTGGGGCTCTGTGCAGCCTACAGACCAGCAGCTGCCACGTGGTCCCCATGAGCTCCATCCTGGGGACCTCATGGCATGGCTGTTACAGGCAAAGCAAGCCCAGATTGCAGTGCACCAAAGCACTCCTCTCACTTTCCTCTTACTAGCTAGAAGACACATCCAAGTTACTTGTCCCAGGCCCCCTGTAGTGATTAAAGATATGTAGGTGCTTAAAATGGGAAGGACATCTCCTCAGATTGTCCACTTCAGACCAGATGCTGCTCATCCCCTGCTTATGCATTTACTTGTGGGCAGCAGGTAACCTAGGAATAGTAAGCAACCTTTCCAGCCTATATCCACAAAGCAAAAGAAAGACATCACCCACATTAAAAAGACAAATACTAAATAAAGACAAATGCTAAAGAAACTCCAAGTTAAAAAAAAAAAGGTTTTAATTTCTTAAATAAGGGTTTAATTGTAAAATGGTATACATCTATATCCGTATATGTAATTCCAAGGGCAGCCCTTGATCTTTCTGGAGTTATTTCCTATTATGCATTTATAATTACATGGAAGTTTAAAAAATATAAACCAGCTTATTTAATCAAGGCATTCCACACTGCCTGCTGATAACAGACCAATAAAATCTCATTCAGAAATGTGTCTTTAAGGCTGTATTTGTCTATTGGTATTTATTATCACTAAAAAGAAAAGGGAAAAAAAAACTAAGTCACATTTCCTGTGAGTTCATCATACCCTGGCACATAACATTTGTGAATTTTATTAAATTCACTTAAAATTATTTCTAACACACAGGCAGAAAGTTAAGGACTGCAAGAAATTCAAATGATCACTAGGCATGCAAGATTTCTCAAGGGACAGCTTTCAAACCACAAGTGAGGTATATTTTCCTGTAGGAATTGTACATAAAAAGAATTAAATCTAACGACTAGATATTTCTCAAAGGAAGACAGGCTTATTCATGTTGGGAATCAGTTGACTCATATTCTTAAAAGGGCAGGTACTCTTCTCTACAGAAATTCTATCTGAGATAGGCCTGTATAAAACAGTTCCACAAATTTCAGTAGTTTCAAGCCTAGCAGGATGAGAGGCAGAACTGTTTGGGGTTTTTTTTTCTGGCATTGCTCTAACCTCCCTCTGACATATTTAGTGTGCCCCTTCCTTTGTTTCCCCCTAGTGTGCCATCCTGGCTCTTCTCTTGCACAGGATGGCACAGACTCTGGAGAGCTGCTGCCCATCATCCTGGCACAAATATTGGGAAGGAATGAGGCAGAGGAAAAACTGTGTGTGCAGCAGCAGAGAGATGTAGTGCACTGCAGAGTGCTGGTGAGGCTGAAATTGTTCTTAAAACACATAGTGAAGCCTCCAGATTTTAAAAATAATATTCTGTTGTCCATTTACCTTTGCTCAACACATGACTTCCTAATTATCTGTAGTCCTCCATGCCAGCTCCTTTTTGGTTCCCCATTTTTGAATTTCATAGTTTTCCTCCCTTTCTGGCTGGCTTTGCCTTTGACTGCTCCCATCATCAGCTCCACTTACTTTTCTACCCTTCTTTCATCCACTCTTCCCTAAAGCACAAAACCAGGTCTCACAAATCCACTCTCTCTGCTGCTGCTTCTTCAAATCTAATGATAATAATTTCCTTTAACCATTTCTTGTTCCCCAGCAACACGAGGCTCTTACCCAGTTCCACTCATGAACACATTAGTCCTTCCACTTTATTCTTTAGTGTTCCTTCTAGTCACAGTTTCAGTGGTTCCACTTCTCCTCCCCCCAGCATTCAGTTTACAACTTTTGACAATCAGCTTAGTGTGTAAGAAAACTGCTGTTATCCGGGGGCTGTAACAGAAGCTGAAGAGAACTGATAGAGCTGGTTTTGTTTTTAGTAAATCAGAATTACCCAGCAAGCTTTATTACCTGGGATCACAATTAACCTTTTATCAAATCAGTCTTTATAAAGAATGCATCTTCATTTTCCAAATGAAGGAAAATGCTTCAGTCAGTCCTCAGCTTTGATTTACAATCAGTAACATTGTGGACGCAACAAACAGAGATTGCTGACTACTGAGAACAATGAACTTGTTAGTTAACAGAATTAACAGTGCGTTGTTTAACCATAATGACAGCAATAAAACAGGAGATGTGAAGTTGATACAGTCACAACTGAATCGTAATGGATGAGATATTTACGGCAAAGCTGTTAAAACATTGAATAAAATATGGGAAGAGCAAAAGCAGATGTGATTTTATTCTTCAGAGTTGAAGCTTGTAAAGTATGAGATAGCATGAGTAATAATCACAGGTTCTAGTTCACAATGCATTAATAAATATTGATATGATGCCAGTGCTGAAACTTTCCAGATACCGAAATAAAGTGAGAAAGCATGTTCCTGCATTATGTATTGCTAAGTTTAAATTTTTCGGCACACATGGCAATATATTCATCCTGGTATTACACCCCCCTACACTATCTCACACACACACACCTCGCTTTATTTAGGACCTGAACAAGCATTCAATTTGCCAGTCACCAGTGTTAGAGCCCCCACTGCTGCAGGTACATCCCCCAGAGCAGAGCTGGCAGGATGGATCCCACAAGAACTCTTCATCTATTTTAATGCAGAATTATCCACCCAGGTTTCAGTGGTTTGGGAGGAGAGTTTGGATAGATCCAGAGGAATTGCTCTGCAGCCTGCCAGGCTCCACAGATGGGGCTCCCTATGACAGGGGAATGCCAGGGGAAAGGGTTGATGAGCTATCCTGGGTAGTAACACTTCCAGCTCCTCCAGCCAGGCCCTATCAGCATCTCCTTCCATGATCTCACAGAGCTCCTGACCCCACAGGTTTATTGTAGAGATTTTTTTTTCTTTCCTCAGGGATGGTATTTCTAGCTAGAAAAATGATTGCAAGCTGATCAGACACCAGGTTTTATGGCTTCAGTTTCATACACAAATTAAGATAGTGTAAAACCAATATAAAGATAAACAAGAAAACAAAAATTATTGCAAATCTAAATGAGTTTTCTTCATACCTGCTCAAACATATTTGTGCTGGCATGTCTGTGCTGCCAGTTAATGTGTGCTTGCATACACAGAATGTTTCAAAAGCCAGTGCAGAACCTTTTGTTTTACTTCAAATACATTAATCAGCCTAAATGACTACTTCTGCATGATTAAAGGACAGGCACAAAACAACATTTTCTTCTTCCCACTGATTCCAACAAAGTTACTTGTGTCCTTCCTCCTCTCTGTTCTCAGAGAACATGAGATGTGCTGCAATGAGTTTGCATCCCAAATGGATATTGCCCCTGCATGTGCTTCCCAACCTCCAACAAGAAGAGGCTAAACAAATTACCTGATATTGTACACCACATATTGTACAAGCATGGAACACTGAAATTTCTTCATTCTTTGATTAGAACTCTGAAAGTCGATGGCAAGCATTTACTACTGGGCATGCCACCATCTCTTACCATATGAGATTGCACAACTACACAGTATTTCATTATTTTTCTAAAAATTACCATTTTAAACCCCTGAGAAAGTGGATATATATATATACACGCGCGGGCTTCAATTCTTTCTTAAAATGGATATAATTTCCCTCTAATTTACTACTATGTACTGTTCTTCATTAATCATCAATCTAAATCTCAAAAGGAAGAAAGTATAACACCAATTCTCACTTCCTTGAATTAAAATCTCTCTCAAAGGGTCTCTTTTTCTGATTTCAAACCACAAAGCAGATTTAAGCTGGAACAACTTTATTTTGGCTGGTCACATATACATAACTCTATACTCTACATGAAGAGCTAACAGTTCACATCTGGTCTGGGACTCTCCTGCAGTTATTACCAGTCTGATTAAAAGCTGGGAGAGGAATGGAATGAGCCTCCAAACAGAGCTCTCTTCTAATTTCTGTACTTTTTAATGTACTTTGTTATCTACCTGTTGTTACTTAAGTGTGGGACCATCAGATACAGGTTCTGAGAATGGCTCTGCAACAGAATCCCCCAGGTTTCAATTTCATGCTTTTCAATTTCTCTGTAATTCATATCTTCAGGATATGGCTCCCTACCACACTTTTTTGTGTGGTTTACACTTTCTTTGCACTATTTTGGGCCAGCACTGAAGGGGCCAGACCAGCAGGGTGCCACACACCCAGAACCCTGCACATGTATAGAACCTCCACACACACCTATTATCTCCCATGCATATTTAGAACACCCCCACCACTCTTTTCCTTAAGGTCAAGAGATAGCTTTTATTTCCCCCTGAGACCTGAGCTCTCTCCATAAATATCAAGTCAGGTTTGCATGGTTCATGTTGATGGTCCTTGAGGACTGTTGGATCCACTGTTTGTCAGCCAGTCCTTCTCTCAAGCTTCTCCAGACCCAGATACTGTAGGAGCAACTCTCTTATTCTCTATATACAATACAAGTGATTCTTCATTTCAGAATCCCACCTAACCCTGGCCAGAAAATCTCTCCTGGGATAGATGTTAGCTCTTAGTTGCAAAGTTTTCTATGAGGGAACCCATCTAACATTCAATGTAGGTTTCTCAGAACATAAGTAATAGTAAATATTTCCCAGATAGCTTCTTTACTCAGGTACTGTAAATTTTCTTACAGCCTTTCATGAATGTAGCCCTAAAAGACATTCCACTGCAGGCAGAGCAAGATTCATACTAAAGCAATGAAATAGGAAACTAATTGTACAAGTGGGCATCTGATGTAAACAGGCATCAGTCCACTGCAACCAACACACCTTTGATTTCCATGAGCTAAGGGTGTAGCCCTGCAACTTTTAGTCTAGCTTCAAGAGAAAGTGTCACCCTGGTGTTTCTGCAGTACAAAGGGAAATTGCAAGAGTGGAATAGGACCTGACATTCACAGATTCTGCAATGGGACATGCAGTTCAAGAAACTACATTTAAATGTCATTGCCAGAAACCCATAGCAGAGAATCCAAATCCAGAGAATCCAATGGTACCTGCTGGATTATTTCACCCCCATGTGTGAGCAGATTTTGAAAAGAAAATAGTAGGACCTACAGTAGGAACATCCAGATTGCTTTCCCAAATCTTCCTTGAGGCTCTTAACATCCTTAATGTTATTATCCATTAGTCTGACCCATACCTCTTCAGAATCAATGCTGTTATTGATGTTAAACTGCACCATCTGATTTAGATTTCTATGACATATGGACTCCTGTCCACTAGGTATTCAGCTGCAACCACTAAACTCATTTCACTTAGATCTCAACTCCAAATAGAGTATTAGGGATAAACGGTCAGTGCTTTAATGGTCATTTCACACTTCATCATCAAGTCATCCATTCTCTGCATGTGCCACTTAAGTCATCCATTCTGTTGCCTCCAATATATCACAGCAAAAAAGAACATGACAAAACAAATGTTGAAAAAAGCAACCTTTGCTTGTTGTTTGCGGTTTTTTTCCCCTCTAACTAAATGGCGAATTGTCCCATTATACTCATTTCCTGCAAAATATGTATCTCCAGGACCTTCAGTGCAGCAAAGCAAAGCACTGCTACAGTCATCTTCTGTGTGGAGTGCTTCTGTTTTACATACTGACATGCATTTTAACATGAAAAAGGTCAGAGATGGAAACAGCACAGCTTGTTGCTGTGACAGCAGACATTTAACAGAAAGACTTCTGGACACACTACAGTTTAAAATAATTTAGTAAAATAATTGCCATGATTGATTTTTTAGGTCCCTGAGTTCATACCACACACTTTTGTGTGACAACTCCCTTCAGTGGCATTTTTTCTTTCTTATTTTTTTTTTTCTCCAGCAATGACAAGAAATGCATTTCAATAAGTTCTGGGTTGTTGTCAAAGTTTGATCAGATTCACAAACTCCATCATAATTTGTTGGCTAAGACCAGCCTACAGAGCTCTTGCCAACCCAAACAGCTGGTAGCAGAAGGCTAGCAGAAAAGTGTCTTGTTCAAATGAACTTTTGGTAGCCTGCCCTTACAACAAGCTAAGCCCTATTTGTAAGAAATGAAGCTCTTGCTTTTGTTGCAAACACAGACACTGCTACAGCAATGGCCATTTCAGGACTGCACAATACATCTGCCCCTGAAAATAATTAGTATCATTATTACAAATGAAAGCCAGAAAGGATTATGTTTGAGGAAGAAAGGAACTGTGAGATACCAGAGATATGAGCAGAGCTGTTGAACTTGAAAGAAGCTCAAAGTCCATTACATAGAATACCACACAACCCCAGATTCACTTCATTTTAGCTATCCAATTTAAGCACAATGTCTACAAAATTAAACCCCCCAGAGTTTGTAAGCTAGATTTCCTCCATGGTCACTGAAAAAAACCAAGTAGATCCAAATATAGCTTCAGGTTGCTTGTAAATAACACTCAGCTAATCTTTGGAGACTGATCTGGTACAATCCCATAAGAAAGCCACCTAAATTTACTCAGGAAATACCAGTACAGGTATTCTAAATAGTATATAATATCAGTATATGTAATCAGTAGTACATATATAGATTTAAAGCTGCAAAGTAGATTTCACAATGTCAGTTCAGAAAGCCAAGTCATTTCCAAAGAGAGAAAATATTCTAGTTACAAGTTTCATTTCTCTCAAGCAGCACACGTTGGCTTACAGTGGCAAAATGCTCTTGGTGTATATCCATAAAAATAAAATGTTACAGATATCCCAACAATGGCCTAAGCTTTCTCTCAATCCTCATATGGTGTTTTTAGAGGGAAAAAACTTTAAAATTAGATTTTTAATGAATAGCTCAACCTGCTATTTTAAAAACAACTTTAACAATAGATCAATTAGATTAATAATCAATTAATTTTTGAGATATATCTAAATTAAAATCCCAGGTCCTCCAATTTTGACTTTAGGACTTCCAAGGACGCGAACACCAGCTCTGGAACTTGCAGATCTCTCATTTATACCCTGAGCCTGCAAAAGTCAGGCTTCAAAATAACACAGGAAGAGCAGTTGCATGGAGACCTTTCCTCTATCTATGAGATCACTGACTAAACCAAGACATCACTTTGCTTTAAAAGATAAGGCTCAGTTGTGGAAAGCATTAACACTTGTGTGTGTAAAGGAAAGCAGGAGCTTTCAGGGTGCTTCCCTGAATAAAGAGGATACCTCAGCAAGGGGAAACACAAGGGTCTAGACCAATAGTGAGATTTTGTTTTACCTTTTATACCTTACAAGCTCATCAGCTGTGGTGGGAGTAATACTTTAGCCTGTCCAGCCACAGCCCCAGACCTGGATTTGGATCCCTGACACAAGGGCAATATATCCCTCCCCTTCTTCCTTGCTCTGAGTCTGCTTTTTGCTGTATGTGGAACATCTGTCCCAGAAACTCAAAATTAAATTCTAATTTGTTCACTTCAAAGACATAAAAGAGTTCGCGATAGCATTGCTAGTGCAAAGCATTACTGATATGAAATGCAATACTTAAATATATGTTGAAGCATTTTACTTCTCTCCTATTCTTAGTATACTTAATTTTGACAGTTCTAAACAAATGTCAAGCTAGCTTTCAATTTCCTCCCTCCTCCTCCCCACATTTTGTGCTGGTGCATTACTAACAGAATTAAAACTTGAAAATAGCCCTAGGCTTTCTAACCACTTTTGAAGGGCATCAGAGGCTTTTGTCTATTTCAGAATATAAACTTAAAGACACTAATTTTGCCATATTTTTAAATAATAAGCTAACAAATGTTCATAGCTAAAATAACAAAAATGGGCTCTAAAGTACAAAGAACAAAAAAAAAAAGAAAAATAGATACCATATTGCGAAGGAAAAAGAGTTGGATTGTCATGAATCTGAAAGGAAATCAATAGGACAACTTTGGAGACCCATTTCAATCTGTTGTTGACATTGTTTTCTAGTAGTAATTTTCTCAAAATGTTAACAGTATTGAGTTTGCTTATTGATTCTATTATTTTTGACCTTGCATTAGTGTGGGCTAATCTTACACGCCATAAAATTTCCTTTCGCAGCTAAAATTATTGTATGGCTCTAGGGAAAAAGTTACAATCAGGTCACAGCCCCCTTAGGATTTTGATGAGCATATAACTGGCAATAATGAGTTATTTTAGCTTTCTATATACCTTTCTGTTGTTTACATTATATTGCAGAGTTTAGTCAGGATCGTCATAGAAGCAATCACTGTATGGAAAAAAATACTAGAATCATAATAAACTGAAAAGCAAAGAGCAGCTCCATAGGTCAACTTCTGGGAGAGTCAAGGTTATAAACAGACAGACAGGAGTGAGCTGAAGCCAATGGGCTCCTCATTTGCCTGGGGATGTGGGTGCAGAGCACTGTACAACAGGCCCAGCTGTCGCAACATTTATGATTCCCCAGCAAAAAGAGAA
Organism: Heliangelus exortis; assembly: GCF_036169615.1. Taxonomy (NCBI): domain Eukaryota; kingdom Metazoa; phylum Chordata; class Aves; order Apodiformes; family Trochilidae; genus Heliangelus; species Heliangelus exortis. Next base: position 8,088,327 of record NC_092437.1, on the reverse strand, counting down.
TCCACAGTGAGAAACACAACATAAAGAGGCTGATGAGACCCTCCTCAGAACAGAAATTTACAGCACAGATTTGAACACCTCTACCTGTGAAACATTCTTTTCATTCTCTTGTACTTATGCATTAGTTACACAGCTATTATTTTTACGCGTTCAGAATGGACAGTGCTAAATTAATCAGCAGCTACTCCTTGGTTCAGTGGTTTAACACCATTACCAGTACTTAAACATTTCTCAGAAGACAAAACCACTTGTTTCAGGGAGGATCTTCTGAGCCTCCTTTATGTTGAGTGTCTGAATACCTCACAAGAAATGGAAATTTCAAGTAAGACTGAACTGAACATCTAATGTGCTATGCTGGACAGACATCTTTGCTAAAAACCCAGGTTTATATTCAAACCGTGTATACATTTGGGGCTAAACAGTTATTTTCAGAACAGCAGAAATAGTCTGACATTTTGAGTGCCTAATAGCTACAGAGGCTGTTTAGAGAACATCCCAGCAGCCAACAGCCAACCCTATATCAAAAGGAAGATATTTTGGATTCTGAAAACTCATAAAGGTCTAGACATACCCAGATGCTCCTTATAAAAGAACTTTTAACACCAGAGAAAAGACACCCAAAGATAGGCTAAGTGCCCTTCTTGAAGGCTGCATAGTATATATGTCCCCAGAGAAGAGAGCTGGAGGGAGATTTATTGTTTGAGGCTTTTAGCCTCCAGCTTAATTTTTAAAGGTATGTATTTCCCTAGAAACAGAATAGTTCCATTTAAAAGTCACAGGTGCCCTGAAGCTCCGCTTAGAAGATTACCTCAAGTTTCATTTAATAACAAGCTTGAAACTTGAGTCAAATTATTTATTACAATGGGCAATATTTTTGTCTGTTTTTCCCTTATGGTCATCTTTGGTGCTAAAAGGGCTCAATAAAAATTAAAAATTATAGCAGCTCATACTGTTCTGCCGATGAAGGATTTTTCTTTGAACAATCTTTAAACCTGATATATAGATCAAACCAAACCTTCCATGTAATCCTAAAATAAAACAAGTGGCCTTTCATCCCAGTTTATCCCAGGCTAATTTATCCCAATTTAATGTTTTGTTTTTACAGTTCTGAAGAACAAATTCTGACTGCAGTAATCACTATGGGAACACAAATATGAGTTTGCACAAAAGTGCAGTGATTAGGATTGGACAGACTTTTACAAAACGGTTAAAAAATTAATTTCTGTACAGATAACTTTTGGGAAGTTGACCACAGAAGTTTAAAAAAACAGTTGAGAAGAGAGATTTTTTTGCTTGCTGAGCACCTCCTAACTGCATCTTGTTTAGCAATAAAAATCTTTGTTTTAAGGAAAATGTTTGCACACAAGAAAAATATGGCAAATGAGAAGTTGGGGGGTTTTTGTGTGTAAAACTAATGGTTTGAAAAAATTAAAAAATATGAAAATATATTTTAAAAATAATAAAGCAAAATGTTGTGCAGTAAAAAATCCTGTTTTGCTGTAGTTATCCCTACAACTTCAGAAAAGAGCATCCATCCAACAAGCTGAAAATGCCATACACACTAGAGCACAGTACTTAAGCCCACTAAGAAAATACTTGAGCACATGCTTAAACATTATCCAGGTTGTCTAATCTGTATTGTCTACTTTTGCTGTTATTACATTTTTGTGGTATTGGATAAAGAACAAAGGAAGAAAAGATTGGAGAAGATTTAAAGAACCATGAATTCAAAATAACTTAAAATAGTTGAATTTTTTTCTTGACCTCAAGGGGTAAAGCATTTTCCAAGCCTTGATTTGATAAACAATCCGTTTTGTTTCTCTGTAGTCCACTTAAAAGGAATTTAAGAAATCAAAATATACAGAGAGATTTGCTCTATTAAAATTACATAGGCATGAGTATATCTTGATTATTTTAAGAGCTCTCAAATGCAGAGACTCAGAGATGAGATGAGCCCAAGCCCATTATTACAAAACCCATCTATAGAAACTTACAGAAGCTCTTACTTGCAAGAATAATCATCATGTATGGGTTCCTAACATGGGATTTTGAAAGGAGACTTGATATGGTCAGCAGTTTTACAGGCACCATTAAGTCTAAGTAGAAGTTGACAGAATTTAAGGGATGAGTCTCATTTGAGCTATGGCTGTCTTGTCTGTTGTTAACAGTGCAAAAGCACCTTAAAGCAAGCATAAATTACTTTCAGTAACAGCTAAAATATTTCCAAAAAATATCAACGAGAAGCAATGAAACTTGAGCTTCAAAGTCACTTAGGAGCTGTTTGATACTGTTGCAGGAATCTTTCAAAGCCCTCTAAAAGTCAGGAGAAACCAAGACACCAGCCTGAGGAACACACACAGATTTAATTACAATTATTCTTGTGGATATGTACTGACACATCTCACTGCTCCCTGCAAACACCATTGCTCAGGTTGGTAACTATGGTCACACTGTAATGGGCACCTGGACACCTGGGTGTTCCATATGAGTAAGTAAAAACATTCAGTAAGTTTCTGACACCTTTTTGTGGCTCAGTTCCAGCTAGATTTAAGGATTGTGGTACCAAAAAGAGACTCCCCTTCCTGTAGAGAGCCTGGCCTATTGCATGAGCTGTAGGAAAATGAGCAAATGCCCCAAGTTCCACCTGTTATCCCCCAGGTTCATTTCCCCCTCTACATTACAGCCACTACTACATAAAGTGATCTTAGGTCACAATAGGATACTGAAAATATGTGGAAATCAGTTTTCAGGTACTGTGGAAGCTTTTTACTTCTCCTGTCCTGAGCAAAACCACTCCTATCCTGCTGGGTGAGGGACTGCACCTTACATGACATGGGTACGTTTAGGAAGTCACTGCAGGTTGTGATTGCAAGAGAAAGGAGACATCTCCTTCATTCCATAGGAGACTGGAAACGAGCCACTTCTCAATTCCTTCTCCCATCACCTAGCATCTGCTCAGATTTTGCTAGTTTCCTGCTGAAAAGGCTATTTAAAGACCCCAGCCCTTTTTTCCTTTGCTCCTTTCTGTTCCACAGCTCTAAAATGGAAACATCAGGGCTTTCCCACTCTTGCAAATCAAAAGCAAAAGCACAGGGATGGGCTTGGGTGCTTTTGCAGCAATGGAGTTGTAAAAGTTGCAGCTTAGGACACAGAACAGACAAGAGAGACTTTTATTGCCCACTTCTTTCCCATCCACCAAATGCTTGTTTTCTGCTGCATCTGTCTTTCAATCAGCTCTGAGCTGCTCATTTCTGTCTGTTATCTCAGATTTTGAAAGAATTAAAATAATTTAGTCTACGTTTCAGAAAGACAGAAAAGACCAGAGAGAAAATGATGTACGTTTTGTGGAGAAGAACTGGCACATTAAGTCATGGCCTTAGTTTACTCTCTTTTGGAATTTATGTCTCCAAAATCCCTTCCTGATCTGTTTTCTCCCATTTTTTCAGGTTTATGAATGAATTTCATTTGGAGTCAAATTTAGTTCAGTGCTCCTCAGTTCTGCCACCAATCACTTATCTGTGCTCACAGTGATATATATTTAGATTTATAAAATGTATTATGAAAGCATCTATCCCAGGCCTCCAAGGAGCCTTTGCCATGTATCAGTCAGTATGCCAATACAGCATAACCCATGCATTAGTCCCCCAAACTGGTAAAGAGCTATTTATTAAAGAAAGAGATGTCAGGCTTGGATCCACCAGTGTCTATTCTCTACTCCCTTCTCCTAAAGTGATTTTCAACTTGCTGTCCCTGAGCCCTATAGATTACAATCCATAATGGATTTGCAAAAGCAGCAAAGAAAAATCAGGGTATCCCATTGCAGAGAAGTGCCAAGGGCAGCAGCATCTTACTTCTGTTCACTTTGGTTTTATAATAGTGCAGTCCTGATGACTGATAACATTCACTGTGGCTTTAACCCAACGGTAAAACATTTTTCCTTGCAAGTTTGGGGACAGAGAGAGGCACGACAGAACAAGTCAGTTTGTACAAGCTGTATCCCACTATTCTACCCAGGGTTGATCTGTCTGAACATTCTCATTTGCATAAGAAATTACCCAACCTGACAATTACTTGAATGCACAGTTGAATGAACCACAGACAGAGATGAAGTAACTGTGCTTTTTTTTCTTGTACATGTATTTACATCACCAAGTTTTCCCTAAATCTGGGACTGTTATAAGAATCACAACTTCTTAACACACCTTTCTTTGTCTGCAACCTCAGTCTCTTCTGTTTCTGGAAATAGCTACTAATTCATTACCATCACTGACATTTCTTGCAATTTCATGTGTTTCCCTAGCAGTGCCTGTTTCCCCAGTTTCATTATTATCAAACATCTCTGCTGTGATAGACTGCTGATCCTCATCTTCATATTGATTAATTTCATTTTCACATGCATCATCCTGATTTTCAACATCTTCAGCACAGTCTTCTTACAATGAGTCATTTGCAAGACAGATTTTCATTATTGGAGTCATCTTCAGCGTAGGAATGTGCTGGACCAGTTTCAGGTACAAGGCCATATTCTGCTCAGCTAGATTAATATAAATTAGAAATGCATGTACAAAGCTTCATGGAATTGTTCAAAACTCTCCAGTGACGTAAGGAGTAAACTGAATCTGGCCCACAGTGTTTGCTTCTCTCTGCCTTTTGGCTGTCTCAGGGAAGAAATATGCCAATCATACTGGGTCTTGATCCTTATCAATGTAATTAAAATGCAATTATTTTTTTTTTTATTAATTTGTAGATTAAACAGAGTCATTTTATTATGTTTATCTCGGACATCTGAAATATTTAAGCTTTTAACATTACCAACTTAGCTAAATAAATCTTTCATTTAGTATAATTAGATTTGTTTAAATTTTAAAAAAATGCATTGGTATTCCAAAATAGTTTCATATTAATTTGGAACTCTAAATTAGAACTTAAAATAACTGGTAGTTGTCCCTGCTTTTTCAGTATACAAGTCATGAAATACTGTTATCTAATATGATGCATGCTCTTCTATACATATTAATCCACACCTGCTGGCAAGAAGAGAAAGGAACCTGTTGTGTTTAGTGGCTGGAGTTCCAAAATGCTCTAGAAGGGTTCAAAAGCAAGTGGACAAGTTCACAGAAGGCAAATCCATCACAGCAGCTTTGGCTAAGGCAGGCTGAGCTGTGGCCAAGGGATGCTCTGGGCAGTGTGTGATGGTGTCTGTGGCCACCACTGGCCCTGCAGACAGGGTGCTGGCCCAGGCCTCTGGTGTCAGCCTTGACATGAGAACATAATGGCTGTAACAGAAAGATTATTGCTCTCCAATGTCCTTCTAAAACCTAGAAGCATGAGATGAGGTTGCCATCCATTTAGTGCGTGCAATTACAAGTGTTATTGTAGATCATAAAATTAGCAGCTATTATATTAAAATACAGTTCTAGAGCCAAAATTCAGGTGGTGAGAGGACTTGGAAAGCAACATAGGCAATGGAAACAACCTATGATACACACAACCAGAAGCAATGGCTTGCCTTACATTTCAAAAAATGCACTCTCTACATTCTACAGAAGGGCCATTTCCCCTATTCCATTTTTCTGAACTTTTTTTTCACTAGGGACAAACTCCAGCTTTCCCTGCAAACTGCCAACTGTCAACTTTTCTTTGGAAAAGAGAATAGAGGAGAAAGAGAGTGGTGGGGAAAGGAGGTGGGCGAGGGTAACAGGCATAGAGGGAACAGCAAGCAGGCATTGTGAAAAAGGACCATACCAATGCTGCATTTCTGGCACAGCCATACCAATTTATTTAAACTTTCCCCATCCTCCAGAGTTCTCCAAGTCTTTCTTCTTGAAATTTTTTTGGAACTCTTTAAGCTGTTTTCCACATTGCACAAACTGCAGTACCCCAAAAGACATGTAATGGAGCATCACCAGACAAAATGGATGAATTGTGTCCCATGTCTGGAAGGTCATGGTCTCCATATGTTCCAGCTGCTTGCCACAGAATGGCACTGGTGACTCACACTCACCTTATGCTTTATCTGTTGACTTGCAGAACCTGTTACTAAGTGGTTGGTTCCCCATATTCCTTTTGCCCAACTGTTATTCTTGCTGAGGCACAGGACCTTGAATTTGTCTTTCCTGAACTGCATCCTTTCTCTTCAGGTTATTTCCCCTGCTCATATCACTTTGAATTCTAATCCCTTTTTCCAGCATAATCACAACCCTTCTCAGTTTGTGTCATTTGGGACAGTAATAAGCACTTTCTCTGGTCCATCATAAAGATGTTTGATGAAATATTGGTAGACCTACAGATACCCACTTTATTTCTACAGCAGGCCATGGATAAGTATTTTTGAAGTTGTTTTTTCAAGTAATTAGTATTGTCACAGCTGGGTTACACTGTTTACTGAGATGTCCTGTGATATCTGCCAGAATCCACTGTTGAAGAAATGGACACATGGGTATGGGCACCATCCACAGGGAATGGCCAGTTTTAGTTTGACAGACAGTAACTCAGAGTTTTGATATACCAACAATAGTATTTTCACCTGCTCATTTTATGTCTTCCAGATGCAACAAAGCAATATAAAAATCAGGATCTATGAGTTGTCAATTTTCTTCAATCCTCACACAAAATAGACTGAAATTACATTCCAGAGTTCTTTTCAACTCAGCCTTAAGATGGGTACATGTATGACATATATACTGACTTTTTTTTTTTTCTTCTGCTAAATTCTGCTGCTACATTAAAGCGTGCATATGCATTAACAAGCTGATGTCCAGTTTTTCAGATTATGTGATGGTGACTACAAATTCTCTCTTTGCTTCCACAGCTAAACTGAAGTACAACAAAGTTTTCCAGAGACTTTTTACCTATATGGAGAAGAATACAAGCTAGATTTATCTATGGACCATATAATCACACTGGAATCAAAAGATCCTTGCTTTGGTTAGTCATTTTTAATACAGTTATTTTTAACTTCTCTAGCAGGGAAGGTCTAACAGGAGGGTTAAGATGGTATAGGATACTTTAAGATTATTATTTTACTACTCTGCTATGACCAAACCTCTCTACACATTTCTATCTGCACTACAGCTGCATCTCCAGGTGTGGCTGCATCCACATTTTTCACTTGTACTCTGAGATTCCTTTTGCTGCCAGTTATAATGGTCAGCCCCTAATTTTAGGAAACTCTATTTGTTTGGTGAACCAGCTCTTAAAAACCTGGCTTTAAAAATCCATTCCATGAGTGCTTGCATTTTTAATGAACTTGGGGTGCATCTGGTCTCACGGATGGTATATTCTCTATTTCAACATTAGGAAAAAAGCCTAACATCAAAAATCCTGTGCTATTAACAGACCATTTTGCTCAAAGAGCAAGACACCAAAGTAGCACATTAACCCTAATTCTAGAGCTTCTCTATGCAGCAACCAGCAGACCATTTTCTTGGGGGACACTGTACCTGTCTTGACTTTACTGAGCTAACTCGTGGGGAGGACAGGTTTATGAAAAACAGAGATCCCCAGAGAAGGGCATCAAACTTTGTGCAGAGGAAAAGTTGGCAATCCTCTGCACATATCCTTCTGCACATCATAAAGAGGTGACAGTTACAATAGTGTTTATTAGAGTGGAAATTTTTCATGCTCCTGTGGCATCTGATAACTGTTACACGCACTAATGAATGACTCATGAATGGCTATCAAAAGTAAGCTGGAGCATAAAGTAAAACATTCAAAATTCAAAGGGACCTTCAGATTTGCAGGAAGCAAAGACTTCCATCTCTCACACACCCACTGAACTTGCAGCATCCCAGTAAAGGGCCAAATGCACTCTGCTTCACAATTAAACGAAGGAAATGGTACAAAACAATAATTACACAGAGAACTCTGCCAGCTGCCTGTATTCTTCCTTTTCAGACAGGCATTTCATACACTACAAAATAATGGTCATAATGGGCCATTTGAAGCAAGTTTCCATCTAGCATTAACTCCTCAGGCATAAAATTGCAGATTTGCAAAATACCGCTTGAATCTTATAAAATAAAGGTTTGAGTATCTGAAGGAGGTTGTTTCCAAATCTCCGTTTTTTTCCCCAGCACAGTCCTGTTCAGCTGAGTCTCTCATGGGGACACCAGCAAACCTGGTACATGAGTGAATATGTGCACACCTGCCAGGATCCCCACAGGACAGGCTGCCTGGAGGGGACACAGGTTTTCATCTGTGTAACACCCTTTATTGTTGTAACGAATTGTTTTCTTCCTAAAAAAGGGGTTCACATTGCATTGCCAATTCTCTGACTCTTGTGTTTAAGAGCTTGGTAAAACAAGCAAGAAAATACTCAAAATTTGCCCTCAACCTCAGCATTGCAGTCACTGCTGAGGAGCAGGGTTTGCCAGGGCCCTGACTTCTGCATCAAGACATTCCCCTCTTAAGCCAGCTGCTCACACATAAAGCCTTACTGAACTTCCCCATTACAGCATTTTTACTCTAGGATAGGAGGGTCTTAGAACAGGGAATGCTATCAGGGAAGTGAGAATCTGTACATTTCATACAGCCCATAAAATGACTGTAGTAAACACACACAGTTCTGTTTGTCACAGAAAACCAGGACAGTATTGCCCCCTCTCCAGCAGTTGGCCACAGTCCCCTTTCTTCTCTGTACCTAATTTATCCACCCTCCATATGAGTGAAATAACAGATGAGCTTCTCTTCCCCTTTGGATTTTCTCTAGGTAATATAAAATTCAGCATCCAAGGTGCTCTTTTAAAAGTAGGTTACCTCCCAATGAACATATGAGTTCATATTTGTGCTGACAACAGTGGATGATGTTAGTACTGTACTGTCTCTATTAAAAAAAACCAAAACACCAAGAACAAAAGATACCTTTACTTCCTCACTAAAATCATTGCAGTCTGAGTCAAGGACATTTTTCACCACTTCAACAACAAAAGCAAAAGCTATCAAACTCCAACTGAATTGTGAATTGCAGGACAACACTCTCACTAGTTTCACAAGTGATGGAGACTTTCATAATGGGGAAGACTTAAAAGGATGTTTTTTTCTTTCCTTAAAAGAATAAAAAAAAAAAAAGAGAAAGCTTGGATTTTTACAGGAAAGATCCATCCCCTGTATGTCGTACCCCCTGTGCCTCAGAGCTGTAATTCCTTCAGTACTCCCTGTAAGATCTCTAATCTTTACAGCCAAGCACAAAAGCTGCTAATATAAATATTTGCAATACTATCATATGCTGGAGAGTCTTGAGTGATGAACTGTTCTGCAATTTGCAGCCCACTAGCTGTGGGTGCTGTTTCCATTATGCAGAAGGAATGCAGTAGTCTGACAGAAAGTATTAAACATTGGGAAGGTTTTACACAATGCTAAGTACGTGGTTTTGCCACTTCAGAACAAAATACTACAATGTATTTGTACTACTTCTAATAAGACAAGGATAAGTAAATCAGGGTCACCAAGTGGACTGTTCCAGTGAGTTATGAAAGTGAGAGTAACAAACTTGAATTTACAATGCATGCCCTTTAGCTAAATCTGAGATTTGTTGCAGTTATTTTGGCCTTATTAAAGTATAATATTAACGTCCATAACAGAAAATTTGTTATTCCAAAGACACTTCTATACCAAACAATGCTATATTTAGAGACAATAACTATCCTGCATTGCATAATCTGGCATTTGTACCACAAGGGAGTCATGTGGCATTTTTCACTAATGACAGAGAGGCTTCTGGCTCCTTTTCCTGATGTAATAAATATCTCTCTAGAGCAAGCAAACCAGAGGGAGTGTACTGTGGAACTGGAAGTATTGTGTGTGTTCGTTTTTTGGAGGTTTTTTTGTTTGGGTTTGTTTGGTTTTTTTCCTGTCTCTCTTCTAAATTGCAAAGTAGTGAGAATTGTTTTCAGTCCTTACCATGACACGCATTATTAGTACTGTGGTAGTAGTACCAAGCCTTTAAAAACAAGAATAAACCAAACAGAACTCCCAGATCACTGCTGAAAACTTAACTCAGGCATAATCAAGAGGGACCTGTTAAGGCTTGGTGCCCTACACGAGTTTGGCAAAGTTGGGCTAAGGGGATGGGGTACCTGCAAGACAGAAAACATCACCATAGACTGCAAGTACAGTATGGATTTTGGCTACTGCTTCTTCAGCTAGGATGGGATTTTATGACTATTCCTTGACTGGACTGGTCTTGGGCTACAGCACACAATGAATCAACTGTTCTTGGCAAACTAACTTAAGTTTTATCTTTTCAGGAGATTTTGGCAAACTGTAATTCTAAAGCACCATTCTTAGAAGAATAACATTGGTTAAACAAAAGAAACTAAGCACTTGGGAGGAAAAAAAAAATTTAAACCAGTAAGTTGTACATACACCTATAGTACCTAAATCCCCCAGTGGGGATGGGAAGGGAAGCAGAATCTGTCAGTTTTCTTCAAACTTTGCAGAAGTGTCATCTTCTGATTTTTCTTCCCTTTGTGAGAGACTTGGCCTTTTCCTAACTTGCCACTGTAGATCTGATTGCCTGTGTTTTTTTTCCTGTCCTAGTTAAAAGTAGTTGTGTCAGTTTGATGATTTTTCCTCACCCTCACTTAGGCCAATGCTTTGGCACTTGTCCTTACCAACTAAATGGTTTGCAATAAGATGGTCTGGTCTGTCACAGACTTCTCTGGCATGAGCTTTTTCTTTCTTCATGCAAGATCCTCTGTTGTGTTAAATCAATTTGATTGTATCAAACAGAAGACAAAAAAATCTAAACCCCCATAAAAAGCCCAGCCCAGCATGCAGTTATTGTAGAACACTTTCAAATCCATCAGTGTCACCAGGGAGTTGATTTTTCCAGTAGGTTGATTCACAAAGTAAAAGCAATTGGTGTCTCTGGGAGAACACCAGCCCAGTTCAGTGTTGTTTGCTGCAGGAGGGGGTGAGCAGCACAAGAGCAAGAATCCCTCAAAATCTCCAAACTGCAAAAAAACATCCTCTATAACAGTTGTACTGGAAAAACAGGCTGTAGGTATCTATGAAGTTAACAGTTTTCTGCTTTGAGTCTATTTTTCTCTCTCTGACTTGGATAGCACTCCCAATTCCCCCCTTTCTACCATTGTTACTCCACCCCACTTTATCCCCCAGAGCTCTGGGTAAGCTTCCTTTTCAACCTATGAGATGTTTTGAGGTGTGCTGCTGGGTGATATTAGGGTAACCAGATTACCAGCATCAGTGACTCATTAATTCCTCCCACTCAGAAAGCTTTGGGCATCCTTATCCGGCATTCATGTACCTTGTTAATGTGTTATTTATCCTTAGAGATGGCATTTTCTGCTGAATGAGCCTGAGAGATTTGAATTGATATTATTTGTAGTGAATGAAAAGAAGGCCACACCTGATAGCAGCTGGCCATTGGCTGTAGGAGTTTTGCACAAATGGGAATACCTGATCCCAAAAGTGGAGCTTAGCAAAGCCTGTATTTAAAAACTCATGGGGCTGGGAAGATAACCTGTGAAGCTGCTTCTCATTAAGATACAAGTGTGCAATAAAATGGAATGCAGAAAATTAAATCTCCATGGTTTATGGCATTTTGCCATATACCTTCAAGTTAAAAACCCCACAAAACCGTAAAGAGAAGAAACATAACCAAAAGACTGAGTGAAATACTCTGGCAGTGGGGGTAGGAAAGCCAAATATTTCAGATCACTGAGCAGTGTCCACAACCTCCTGAAAAGGCAGAGAAGACACCCCACACCACAAACCAGAATTGAAAGTCACTTATCTCTGAATTTTGTGGAGTTTGGGTTAGAAAAATGCAACCCAGACTTTCCCCTCCCCTAAAAAAAGGGCCTGTTACCCATTTTTAAAATAAAATATCTCTAGAACACTGTAAAAAGTATATTGCTTCCTTTTATAGAGCAAAACTGCTCTGCAACAGGTAAATACATATGTTCTTTATATTTTTCATGCTCTGGATAACACATCAAGGCATTTTATAGACATCAGGGCAGCACTGACACGTAACCATCGAAACCGGCAGCATCACAGAACGCAGCCCATCCCCACTCTATCCAAACATAGGAAGTGAAGACGGATTCTGCATCACATTGAAAGTTCACCAACCCTTTTAATAGGCAGGTTACACAATTATTTATATTGGATACTACTGAATCAACTAGAAATAACTGAAGTACAGGATCTGCTAACCATCCAAACTGAGATCTATGACCATATTGTCTGTTCCGTGGTGACGCTGGGGAGAAAAGCAAGGAAGTCCACAAACATACAAGTATCTCTGCCTTAGAACTCTTTCCATTCCAGTTGTGAGAAGGCAGGGTGAGTTCAGTAAACACTGGACCAGAAAATGAAACCTGCCACAACCATTGTGTGAGATAGCTTCAGGCACAGTTTATTTCTCTCATCATTAACAATGCGTATTTTGATGAGACACTACCATCGCAATCTGCTCTAAAAGCCCAAAATATGATTCCAAAAATTTTATGTGTATTGGCAGACACGTATTTTATACAAACATGATTTTCCAGTCGGGTCATAATGCCATCTTAAACTTGAGTAAATTTTTTCAGCTAAGTTATAAACCCCTGAAAGCAGCATTTTATAATGGAAATGCTGATACAAGCTTAAACAGAGCAGCAAGAAGAGTGCCATACACTATAAAAATAAAAGTGAATCATAAAACAGTTAAGGTTTGATTACTATAAAATACCTGGGCTTGAAATTTTGATTTTGACTTTTTTTTTTAATTACTTCTCATGACCTAGAGATACTTCCTGGACAGATAATGTCTAGAGAATTAGATCAAAGACCCTTTTTGTAACTTCAGAATACAACACTAATGTGTTCAATAGTCTCCAAGCATAAAACATGAGACTTTGAAAGTTATTTGGTCTGCTTATAAATAACAGTGTGAAGTGGAGCTTGCAATTAAAGAGAAACTCCTTCTCTCAACTCCAGCCAACCAAATCTGAGATTTGTAGCGGTAAACAAAAAAAAAAAAAAAAAAAGTCAAAAAAGAAAAAAGGAAAAACCTCCCAAGATTTCAAAGATGCCTGGTAGGAATATTTCTTAATTGAGCCATGCTTTAGAGCTGCATGGAATTGTTCTTATTAAAAATTAAATAAGAACAGAGGAGAAGAACATGGGAGCTTTTGAGAGATTAGAGCTTTGTAAGATTTACTTAAAAGGTTTCTATTAGACTTCAGGGGTTCTCTCACATGTGAAAAACTCACCTACACAAAACAGTCTGAGAATCTCAAGTTCCAGCTATAAAAACCACAATCATCTGATTGGAAAAGCTGAAAAAAAGTTTTCCTTTCCTATACAATAGTAACACTCATGTTGAATCCATGTGTTTTCTATATTTAGTAAATAATAACTTTTTTTTTTGGTTTAAAGAATTTTTTTTTTTTAAACAGCATGTTAATTTTCAACCTACATTTCTTTCCAATATTTTCAATTTAACTAATTGAGAACTGGCTCTGCCCAGGGTGCTCACAATTGTCTTGTTTCCTATCTAATGCATAGTTTGCAGTGGTTTGGATATATTTCAAGAAGTGCACAAACAAAAGTTTCTTTACAGTGTCTACGTCCTGTGAATAGCAGCATCCACAGGGACCAGAGATACTGTAACTCTGGTTAAAATATCTTCCGTAGAGTGAACATGATATAGAACGTGGCCTAAAGATCTTGCTGCAAATACAGGCCCTTCTGGAATTTTATCACCTGTCTTCAGTGAAACCACAGGTTTTCTTTCAATTCCTTAAATATGCCACCTGCTATCTTATTTTGGAATCCACCTGCAAAAATGGAGCCTTAAGATTCATCAGATGGAGACAAAAAATGTTCTCAGTTCTTTGGCTCCCATCTGTGCTAACCCTGTCTTAGCAAGTACACCTTCTGCATCATGCCAAGCTTTCAAGTATTGGCAGACTTTGGGGATTTCACAAATGAAACACTTAATACTTCTGGGCAACCTGAGGAGCTTTGCTGATCTTTGTTCATATTGCGTTTCGAGCTCATTCAGAAGTTGGCTCACCGACCAATTTCCCATTAGGTTTTTATCAAAATCTCAAATGACATATTCTCAACCTCTTCCCCTCTTTGCAAATCTACCACATGTTTTAAAAAGAGCTAATTCTGACTCATATATAACTATCAATGAGCACAGGAACTTTCAAAATGCTACTGAATGTGGCTTGGGCTGATATTACAGATACATAGAAATAAAAAGGCTGCAAACAGACTGGATATATACTAATGTATTAGTAATGTAAGCTTTGCTGCTTGATTTAGTTTAAAAGGATAAAGGATGCAACTCAATGATCAATCATAAATCTGCAGAATATTACTCAGGGAAAAAAAAAAACAAAACAAAACAAAAAAAACCCAATATGATGGATTTCCTTGTCTGGAAAACTTGAGCACACTGGGTTTCTGGGGTGCCCAGCCTGCTTCACTTAAGCAAACACAGCTGCCTGGCTGAGGCAGCATCAGAGGCTGCAGAACTTTTCCCTATCCCACATTTTGGTATTAAAATGCATTATTAGTGAGCTATTAGCAAACACTGTAAAAGCTCAGTCTTTTAAAGCTGTGTTCCAGTTTCTGCTGTGGCAGCTTGAAACTTCCCCCCCATGTGAGACTGACAGGATATTAAGTTCCTTCCAGAACTGCAGAAGTGCTTTTTGGCCAGAACAGAGGACACAGAGGCTGCAAGACCAGGTATTTTCAGCTCTGCAAGGATTTACTACTTGATCTTTATAACCCCCATCCCTAAAATGCAGAAATGATTAAAAGCAAGAGGGAATAAAAGGATGCTACTTCTGTGCCCAGTTCTTCTGGGAACTGTGTTACTTCTGCAGTAAGTCCTTCTGGGAACAGCATTTCAGAACTGTTGGTGTGTCTGTGCTTCCAGAGACTAAAAGCTGAAGAAGAAACTAGAATGTATAATTTAATCTGGGAGTTTAAGCTTTTTTTACGTATGTAACATTTATCTACAAATTATGGTTTGACTTAAATGTCTTTTAATCCATTACAAGAAATGCTCTGAATCTTAAATCAGGGAAAAAGAAAAAAAAAAAAAAAAGAAAAAAAAAAAGAAAAAAGAAAAAAAAAAAAAAAAAAAAAAAAAAAGAAAAATAGGATATAAATTAGAATACAAAATAATTAAAAGATAGGACATGGTTAACAGCACAAGAGAGCTAAAGTTAAGCAAGTTAGACAAAGGCTGATTCCGTAAAAAGGGCAGAAGATACCAGGATGAGTTACATAAACAGAGACAAAACCAGACCCTGCCAGCTCAGCTGTGCAATCCAGGGCAGTGCAGCCCGAGGCTGAGGTTTGCACAATAACTATCAACATGCTTCACAGGTGAAAAGAACAAAATGAATGTATGTAGAAAGATTTTTGAGCACACGGCAAGTACAGCCCAGGGATGCGTAAGAGAGGGAGGGTGAGAAATCTCCTGCAACTATTTCCTATAGAAAGCTGTAAAGAAAAAGAAAAAATAAGAGCAGCCTAAAAGATTTAACTGGGTATAATGGAAACTTCAAGATTAATATTAGGAATTAGAATTAGTATTGCTGTGAATTCTACCAGCCCAAAAATCACATCACAAATTAAGATGATCGTTACTACCTGCTAAAGAAACTGTGTCTAGCCTGGAGAATTGTGGTCCTTGTGATACAGAAGGAGGAAAATAAAGACAAAATAAAATAAACCCCAGATCCCCCTCTTTTACTACTATACATGTTAACTCTTAACATCATCAAATACATATTCTTCATATAAAATACTCACTGCTGTATTTCTGCCTTCAACATAGCTGACATAATTATTGTTTTTGATAAAATTCAATATTTTCTTCATGTACACTATTTTTAAAGGGAAATTATGCATACTTAGAAAATGAAAACAATGAAAGTTAGTGGTGTTTTGGGAAGTTACCCAAAAGGTAAGCTGCTGTGAACTTAAATGTTTAGCACCTATTATAAGGGCTATGCTAATGCAAACCTCCTTTTCCCTTAAACATTGTGCTCCCTATTTAGGGTCATCAGCTTCTCAGTCAGTGATATTTAATTGTTTACTGACATGGCATTAGCCTCAAATCACTTCCATTCTAAATGTGCACCAGAATAGCACACATGAAGTGAAGATATCAACATTTTGTATATAACAGATATAAGTCTAATGGGCTAAGTCTCCAGCTGCTACTGCCATTCATCTTGATAAAATACTAGCCATGAATAATTAGTATTCATTTGCTCTAATTAAGGAATATAGATAATGGAAGCTAGATTTAGAATAGTGTGAAGCAGTTTTCTGGGGTGAGTGACACTCAGGTCTGGCTGGATCCAAGCAAAGCCTGGGGTGCTGCCTGCAGGAGGCTGCCTGCCCGCCCTCCTTGGCAGGACAGGACTAGGGACAAGCAGCTTTGCAAGCAGCTACCAAGAGGTTTCCAACAGCAGACATGGACTGCAGAATTTCTCAGGTCCTACACTTCCCCAGCACCAGATTCTGTGAATTCTGCCTAAGGCAGAACTACAGTACTAGAAGTACAAGTCAGCACAGCAGATGCACAGATGCTTTTCTTTATATATTATTCTGCAGCAAACTTGTATATGAATGAACAAGTAATCTGTGTACCAGGTAGAGAGCTTTTACAGCTCAGTTTGGTAGCTGACTGGGTGCACACGAGCTTTGCCCCGTGGCTGGAGCTGCACCAAGGTGGACATCTGCCTCCTTGTCTGTCACTGCATCAGTCCATGGCCATGGCTGGATTTGCTCAATGTGTTTTTTCACTGTGTACAAGGCACAGAGGAACCATCACACAGACACCCCTGAAATTCAGTTTCAAAATCACTTGCAGATATTCTCTTTAGGAAAGGCTAAATGTAAGTACTACATTATTTCAGGTTAAGCCCACCAGCCTATTACAACCAGACTGGCTAGCAGGGGCAGCCACTGGAAATTTTCAGGCAGAATACACACACCTATCTGGCCAATTGCATTCTCCATCCTTTCCAGGACTTAAGACAAGATGCTTGATTTCCTTTAACCACTGGAAGAGCACACACAGGCACCCATCTCAACCAAGGGGCTCTGGCTCCTGTTACCTGCCAGCTTAATTATTGCCTAAAGCATTTCTTTGTTAAACTTCATCATGTTTAAGCTTTTTACTGCAGGCACTAGTAGAACAACAGCCCTTGTGATTTTTTAGCCTTGAGTAGGTAAAGAGCAATGCTGTTTTTCATTACAGACACAAGGCCAAATTTTAAAATACAGTTTCTGCTTGGTTTCTAAGAAGCAAGTCCCGGTTCTGTCCGGGAAGGGTGCTGTTAACTGAGACTTCTCAGGAGCAAAGCAGAAGAAAAACACTCACCCAGTTAGTCTCCAGGTTCAGCTGAGGAGTGATACTGTTAGTAGCTGCTTCCAAAAATCATTCTGCATGAGAGCCCCTTTGCTGCAGCTCCCTGGGAGCCTGGCAGCAGCGCATTGGTCCTGCCTGCCTGCAGGGTGAGCATTTGGGCAGCTGAGCTCCAGCCTTGCTGGGGGCACAACAGCTGGTGGTGGAGCCAGCAAGGAGCAGGAGGAAGAGCCTCTTTCTCAGCACTGTTGAGCCCCTCTGCCCAGGATGCTGCAGTGGCTACAAGGGCTTCAAGACCCAAGCCAAGGCTTGCAGGTTTAACTATGCGCACTAAGAGAAACCAGGAATCAGATGTGAGGTAAGAGCTAGAAAATAGAAACAGCCCCTGTATCTAATTTCATGTTTCCTCTAGAGAGAAAACATGATTTTATTTTTGGCTGCTACAAAACAAGGAGAGAGAAAAAATAATATGGAATTGAAGATCAGAGTATATGAAAATAGCCATATGATCTGGGTATGTAAACCAAGCTTCAAATTAATGCTGGTAGACATGGGTCATATGCACCTCACTGATAAATGAAGTTCTGCTGGGGACAAGCAAAATGTGTTATATCTTTTGCATTAGAAGTTTTGATTTTTCTACACTTTGAAAATGCAAAGTCGTTGACACTTTAAAAAAAAAAAAAAAATCCCACCTAGATTCATCTTCAGTGCTGCCTGTTCACTAATTCCTATGTTTTCTGTTAATTAAAAACTATTGTGCTTGTTAGATAGGTGGAATTTACAGTGCAACAGAACAGTGCCCCACCTCTAGCTTTAAAATTGTAAAATAATTTCATTTTAAAAATACACCACAACACAAAATGAGTACAGCTTACCCCAGATCCCACTTTTTTGTTACCCTCTATAAAATGCCTCTTGGGAGGAGGCCAAATTACATATGAAGCATTTCTAAAGGGCTTAATAACACAATCAGATCTGATGTAAAAATGGTTATAGATTCTGCTCTACAGTAGCGTTAGTTGGCTCAGCTATAAAATATCTGTATCTCTGTATCAATGATAGATGACCCAGTATAATAAAAGATCTTGACTTGCGTGTATGTTAACAATTAATGGGATGTATAATGTATCACATACTGTGTGTGGAAGGTAATAAAGAGGTGTAAATGAGAATTACACTGGTTAATTGGTGTCATTAATGGTTCTTTTGTTCTGCTAGAAAAGCAGTATCTTACTCTGAAGATGATGTTGTAGGGCTGACTGCAGACTTCAAGTCAAGAGTTGAGTTAAAACTGCCAACTCAGCTATGAAATTGCTGCTTCAGGGATGTGTCCTGACATGAAACCTGCTTAGAAACCCAGATTCAGTCCTATCAAATAGACTGATCTCCTTCTTCTCATGACTACCTTCAGACCTCAGCCATACTTTGCAAAGCAGATCACTGGCTCTGTCTAAAACATCTGCAACAGATCAGGTAACTGCTAGTCCTGGCTGGGTTCTTGTTTCAAATGAGCTTAGTTGTCTCCCTTTATATCTCATCCTATCTCCATCCATACACTAATAATACTGTAGTAGTTTTGGTTTGGTTTTTTTTCCCTAATGTTTTTTTGTGTCTGTGTCACAGTATCTTGCTGAGGAGGGTGCCATTTACATCTGAGCAGATCCTCTAGGAAAAGATTTTGGATCCTAAAGAATTCGGTAATTCATGGGACATATGTAGACTCAAGAAGAAAATCTGGACTAAGAGTTAGCTTCTTTCCATGTATCTAGCTGCAAACTGAAGAACACAGCACAAAACCACCAATACTTTGAGGAATAAAGATGTAGAGGAAGAAAAAAAGCTTCCAAGATCACCCCAGAAGGCAGGCACGGAAAGAAAGAGCAAGTGCACCATTACAACATCATTTAATTTTTCTGAGAAAAGAATTATCACTCTTCACAGTGCTCACTGAATTAAGTCCTGTAATCAACAACTAGTTGGAAACTGTGTAATGCTTTTTATACAGCAATCTTGGAATATTTTATGGCAGATAGGTCCGAGTCTAGCTCTTGTAAAGGGGAAGAGGATGAGTTAAATAGCTTCTTCCAGTTCAGAGAGGAAACTGGTACCTTGGACTGATAGCCAGTTTTTTAGTTTCTGCCCTACCCAGAACAATAAGCTAGACATTCCTCTTCTTGAGAAAAGAAAACATGAACATGCAAAGCACTGCAAGTCCTCTGCCACTTCAGTGCAAATCTAAGAACCAGTGGCTCTGACTCGACAGCTTGGGAGAAGAGCCAGCATTCATACATCATTTTAAAGGTGAAACCTACTAACCACCCCAAAAAATATTTAGCAATTATAATAAAAGATACCTTTTTAACGAGTGACTTTTTAATCAGCTCTACAGTGCTGTAAATCAAACTCTGCAGGATGTGTTCCAAAAGACGAAGTGCTAAGGCACGGAGATTAAATGGTCTGACAAACGAGGGGCCATATAGTGCCCACTGACATGATCAGGAGCTCTGTAGTGAATTTAAGGCAATGCAGAATTCCATAAACTCACAGTATTATATTCAGAGTTTTGATTTTTACATCTTTCTTCAGTATTTGTGTGGTAATTTAGTGCTCATGGAAGATGCCAGGTATATCGAGACCTTTTCAAGGCAAAGCAGAGGCTCAGCACAGAAAAAAATAATGTAAGCCTCCAGATACACAGCTATATTTGGCTTTTAATGTTAAACATCAATATCAAATAGAGAGGTATAACTACATTGGCAAGCTCAGAATGAGTAAAAAAATCTGTGCTCTTGGGTTGGCAGACATGAATGTACCATTTGAAAAGCAGACAGAGATGTCTTCTGAAGTCTGCCCGACCTGCACCTCCAGATACAGCAGGAGCTGCTCTCACTTTAATTCTTGTGAGTCTGCTGTATTGACAGCTGTGAAAGACAAGTGTGAAGGTCAAATACACAAGATCTTGACTGATAGCTTCATGCCTAATCTTAAGGGCTCTAAGCCTAACAAGATTTTTTCCAAGATATATATGTCCTGAACAGTGACAGACCATACAACAATCTTTTCTTTTTCAAGTATAGTTTTGTTCATACTGTGTGTCTGAAGCCAAAACTAGGATAACCACCCCAGGGTGCTGGCTGCTTGCTAGATGCCCAAGCACTGAAAGCCAACACTTACTCACAGAAGGATGGTCCAGATTTTCCAAAGCTGTTTAATCATTGCTTTGGCCACCAAAGTTATTCAGAGGGTTAATTCACCTTTTCTTAAAGTGACTCAGGCACACTGGGAAGCTAATTTCAATTTCCCATAATTTTTAAGAAATTAATTGAATAACAATAAAAACCAGCAAAAAATTGCAGAGATGAAACCAGTCTTCAGTCAATCTAACACTTCATTTCTATAATAAGCTAGGGTTGAAATGGGGTGCCTGAAGAATACCATAAAGACACAACATAATACTGTCATTCTCCCTAAACCCTGTTATTTCCCTGACCAAAGCCCTGTTTTACTTATACCTGGAACCAGCCTTGAAACTTGTCTTTTTTGATTTTTTTTTTTACATTCTCTCATACCACAGACATCTTTAGGTTTTAAAAATTTTAGAACCTTCTGAGTACATTGTTTCTCTTGAACAAATTTGCATAAGTAAAAGCAAACAGGCGATATAAAAATGCATTTGTGAGATCTTCATTTCAAGGGGTTGACTAAAACCTTTTTAGGGAGACAATTAGAAATGCAGAGGGAGTGTGGCTGATTTATGTGTATGACAGATTCACTAACTACTCTGTCTTGGCATATTCTGAGCTCTCTGTTCCCATCACTGACTGGTAAACAGCCCCATTAAATATTTCTCTTTTGACCTGTTCACTTATATTTCAATAGCATCTATTAGACATGGGCCAATATCAGAGTAATTTATCCCAATTCAGGTTCTGTTGGTGCAGTAGGTTTTGAGGGTGGAAAGTTGCATGCTAAATTAGAAGCCAGACAGAAATAAGGTCCTCAGAACACAGTTGTGGTTTCAAAGTAATTCAAAGGTTACTTAACCTTAAACTATTCACCTTAATTTTTTGCACATGCTGATATATTTATTATATAATGAAAAAGAAAGCAGAAGAGCAAACTATTTGTTAGTTGGCTAGAACCCATAACAGCAAAGGAATCTGAGCATGTGTACATTGTCTGCCCTTCCCTGTAGTGATCTCTCTCTCTCCAGCTTTCCTTCCTAGCTCAAATGTTTCCAACAAGATACCTAATTTTACCTAGTTGCCTCCTTTCTAGAACTACCCTCTTCTCCTGAGCTGAATGAAAACATTCATCAGCTCTTCTGAAATGTGCACCATCTTGTTCCAGAGGCATCATAAGCCCTGTGAACTTGTCAGTCTCTTAGAAACAATGTGGAATAACAGCAAGGCACTTCCAAGAGGAGCCACAGCATTTTTCTTACTTGGTGAAGAATGTGCTGCTAAAACAAGATAAGGCTTTACCATCAGACACCATGCAGCACTCTCTATTGAGTCAGCAGACCAACTTCAGGAGATGTTTTGGATCCAAGCTGGCAAAAAGATCAAATCTCAGGAGAATTCATATATATAGTTGCAAACATCATCACTTTGACAGTGGCTAATCATTTTTGAAAGATTTAATGGAAAAAGGTGCCTTGTATAAAGTAAGAATGAAACAGCTAACTGACTAATGATTTTCATGACAGGAGAAAGTATAAGCATAAAAACTATTCCTCCTCTCTACACCTACAACAACTCCTGCATAGGGACAAGCCCCCACACTTTACACTTACACACTCTTATAAATTAAGTGGGAGCTCACGTGGGCAGACACTGCTGAGCACACTTATCCTGAGCAGCTCATGGGTCTATTTGTATGGGCCCTGAGAACAGTTACCTCTGACACTGCTAAAGGTAAACCACATTTAGAGGACAGGAATAACAATTGTAACATTCAGTATGTCACCAGAGTCTTTTATCCTTTTATTATTCCTAGTTAGCCTGTCAGGAAACATTTGCTACATACAATAGTGAAGAAGCATGGCACCAAGTGAATAACCAGAGACTAATCCTAACCAACCTCAATTCATTATTTCACCCTGGTTCTTAGAGAATGAGTCTCTAACAGAAGGAGCAAAAGGATATTTTGATATTCTTTCATCCTTCATTGTGGTGAGGTTCTCTCTGCTACAATCCTATTATCAACAATCCTGATGAAAGCGAATTTGTACTCCTCCAGTTTAAGGATGTGGTCCAAGACAGCTCAGTCTAAACTGTCACCTTGCATCAACTGCAGTTTCTTCACAGGCTTTTGGATTCAGTGTGGGGATTTTTATTTTAGTTGCTATACTCTGATCTTGATCTAGATTAGGTTTAAAAGCTAATGATCAACAATGACTCAAGTTTACTTCAAATTATAAATCTGACTGTACTCAGTGTACAGCAGCTCTTAAGGAAAATGGGCTTTCAGAGAAGATCCTTTTTTTTTTCTTTCCTAAACACATTAAGACAGAGCAGTCTAAAATTCCAGTTTCTTTTAGTTAGCATTGACTTCTTCACAGATCTCTGTGCTGAAAAGCACACATCCACTTGCCTCAGAAATTAGAGAATGATTTAAAAGTAAATCTACAGAGTAAAGCTACAAGGCACATAGTAGAGGGTTGCAGATGATAGGTGTATTACAGGGTATTTTGATTTCTGTGCAAAGGAATATTCCCACTAATATTGATAAGAATTGATAATAATATTGATAAGAATTGTATTTACACACACAGAGGAGAAGCACACTTTAATCTTTTTTTTTTTCCTATAAATAATTTTAAAACCAGGAAATAAATGTGGTATTATTTCCACAAACCTCTTAGATTCAGGTGATGTTATGAAGACCAGAGTGCCCTGACTAAGAAATAATTTGTTTCAGGAAGCTAATTTCTTTAAAGCAAAGAACCTGGAAGTTTATAATGCTCACTAGAAATGAGTAATTTATAACTTATAGATATGTCTGCGCTCTGGTGCACAGGACATGGGATGAAATCCTGGACCTCTCCAGGATAATAACAGAACTGCCACACTTTAAAAGGGTGTTAGCCTCTATAATTTACAGTCTAAGAGCAGATATTAGACCTCGGAAAAGTTTAATTTGAACTCCAGTGAAGAATCAAACAGTATCAGACTAGAAACCTTTCACTGATTACAGGAATCAGTTGACTGAGCTGAAGCAACTGCATTACAACACATCTCCAGAGATGTCAGTGAATAATATTTATTGAAACAATGAATGAAAAATAATAAAATAACCCTAACCACTCAGATGCAGCAATCAAGCTCACATGGACAGACAACAAACAGCAACACGAAAAAAAATGGAACGTTTAAAAATCTTCAGGAAAATTGAAATCAGGTCTTCGCTTTTGCTTTTAGGAGCTCATGATTAAAGAAAAATAAAAAAAAAAAAAAAAAAAAAAGAAAAAAGCATACTGCCAGTGGCCTTTTAAGTGTACAAGCTTTCTACACTGAAGAATATAGTCTGGTTGAAATTAGTATAAATCTCACAGTGTATTAAAGCATCAGCAGATGAGGGTAGCTATGGTAATTCTAGCACTTTATTAAACACCAGACAAATTGAAGAGTACATTTCCTGCTTTTTGAAAGAAATGAATGATATCTTCTGATTGGGGAATGCTAAGGGCAAAGGAAGCTGGCTGAAATGGTTTAAAACAGTACTGCAGTACATTTATCAGGACATTTAGTGTGGCATTTCATGAGAAAACAGTGGAAGAAAGGGGGGGGGGAGTGATTTTTATTGCCAAAATTAATTTTATTGCAGTGCTAACTAACCCTCTTCCCCCCTGGAATCACCCACAAATAAAGAAAAATGACTGGGAATGCTCTTCCTCTCTGTGGTTTTTCAGTATGCCTTTGTGCTTTCAGCATTGTGGTGCAAGGTCTGGGCTGTGCACTGCACCATTCTCCTGCCCAAACCACAGCCCAGAAAACAGATACATAAAGAATGAAGAATCTGATTAAGAAAAGTACATTTATATTTTGACTGTGTTTTATTTTTAACATAAAACATCTTGAAAAAAGTTTTATGATTTAGCATTTATGAATGACTAGATTTTAAGAGAATTGTAATATTTTTTTAGGCTATTTCAGCTCTATGAGTTATTTCTTGTAGATTCGGATAATGACATTATAAATCTTTCTGTGGAGGCAATTACTAAGGCAGAAATGGCCTATTCCCCATTGGCTTTTAGGCTCAGCTTACTGACATACTACAAGCAGGCTTACCATGGTCATTAAAAACTGATCTGGGATTTATTGTACCTCTTTAAACTCTCAGTACTTGGAAAAGTATTGAACAGAAAGGAGTACAAGGTGAAGTTACAAAGGGATCCAGAGAAGCAATCAGGGGAAAAATAGGCTTAATTTATCCCAGCAAGGCCCACCAGAAGCACCACAAAAAATATTTGAAATTGAGCTTTGGGTCCTTAATAATAGAGATCACTCACAAGAACTATTAATCATATCAACTGGAAACACTTTTAAACAGAGGGTTTGGGACTAAAGGACATCAACACAAGATTACTGGGCAGAAAACAAAGCCAAGATTTTAAGACTGCCAATAATGACAAAACAGCTGCCCGGTGCAGTAGACGAGATGAAAAAAGTTCAGCTACAGCAACTTTTCTTGCCTAGATCCCAGTCACCTGCAGTGCAAGCAGGAATTTTATCTATACCTTGTGTAAACATCAGATCCCAGGTCATTGCACCGTAGTCACTTTTCAGGGTAATCTCTGCTGGGCAGCAGTAGGGCAGGCAGGTGAACAAATGCCTGGGAGCACAAATGCATCATCACCTTGTGCAAATGGATCTAAAATGCAGCCGGAATAAAAGAAACCAAACTACCCCTGGATCTGAGCAGGACTGGTGTACTCATCAGGCAAAGGTCAGTGACAAAATTTCTTTTTCATCATCTGCCAGTTAGCCCTCAGTTCTAGGTTGCCCAGGACAGAAGCTGCATCTTCAGAGCAGCTACAGACCCAGAGTGCTTTCTCCTTCAGATAAACCCCAGGGCAGAGGGTTCTGAGCACTGGGGAGATTGCCTGATGGAGTAGTGCTCACCTTCCACTTGTGCCTTTTGTCCCAAGCTTAAAGCTGCCTTCACAGGTATGAGTTGCTGCTCAGGGATGCTACTTGGTGGTTGTCTTATATATTCTGTTGTCATCTTTGAGTATCCCATTCATTTCTGGGAACAAACCCACCAAGGGTGACTCGAGTGCCTCAGGGTGTTACACAGCTTTAAAAAATACAATCACTATCTGTACATTGCTGTAAGTAAACAGCCAAACCTTCAGTTTTATCAATATTTCTCTATCTGACAGCAGAACTATTGCCTGAAAAAGAAAACAGCTTCACTGTCTCTGGTTTTTCAGAGCACCATCTTTGGATATAATTGTCAAAAATAGGTATCAGTTTGGTTATCTTTTCAGAAAACTGAAAAAGGGAAACAGATTTGCCATGGATAATGGTTCAGTACCTTTCCGAAAAGCACACTACAGATGTTTGAAGACTACTGTTTGAAGAACTAAATGTCACTTCTGCCTTGTAAGTAAACTTTTTTCTTTCTCAAGGTGATTCTGACATGTTCCTATGTTGTTCAGTATGTTAGGTTGGTCAACACTCATTTTAAAGAACATATTTTAACATAATATTCATTTCAAACCTGAAGCTGAATTATTACAGGTAGTCTAAAACCACAGCCTTTTTGTCAAGTTTGCATTTTCCAGAGAGATTTGTCACTCTAAAATTCTCTTTACTTTCCACCAGAAATAAACTGAACCGTATTTGAAAATAATGGCTTTAATTATAATTGGCATATCTGAGCCTACAGCTAGTGCCAGTCACTTTACTAAGTGACATTAC
Organism: Heliangelus exortis; assembly: GCF_036169615.1. Lineage (NCBI taxonomy): Eukaryota > Metazoa > Chordata > Aves > Apodiformes > Trochilidae > Heliangelus > Heliangelus exortis. Next base: position 8,062,038 of record NC_092437.1, on the reverse strand, counting down.
TTATGACACTGGCAAGATCAGAGTCTTTCATCACTTTTTTTTTTTTTTAATTATTAATAAAAGACCAATTTTCAACCTTCTCTAATATCTGATTATCTCTGGATAACTGCAGATGGGTAAAGATAGAGGATCACATCCAGAACTGGGCCTCCACTACTAATCCCTAAAAATCCATGGTATTCAGAGTACAGAACCTTCTCAAGATGAGCAGAAATTAAGATATTTACATCCCTTTTGACTAAAGTGCCTGTCATAAGATTGCTGTATATAAATCAGGGGTGAGAAAACCTACAGCCCATAACTAGGCACAGCCCATGACCTCAACTCATATTTTTGGTGTGTATTAGCATACAATCCACCAAAAGTGCCAACAGACCTATTAATCACTGCTAAAATGATGAAATATTTGCTAGAAGAAACAGCACAGTGAGCCAAGGGGTAGGAGGTAAGGGTTACCAAGAGAGAGAAAGGGTAAGATTGGCAGGGGCTGGGTGCCACCACTCTGCACCAGCCTGGGCACAACACCCAGAGGACAGATGAGATGAAGAATGCAGCATTGCATTATTCTTCCTATCCTTTTGCCCCTCATTTATTTGCCTTCTATTTACAACCCAGCTTAGGGTCATATTCAGTGCTTATCCAGCAATACTAACAAGGTTAATGTAATCATTAAGAAAAAGTAGCAACAGTGCAGGTTTGTTCTAAGCTAAGAAAATTCACCTCACACTACAGAAAAGGGGAGGCCAATAGACCTGACTGCAGGATATGGTGCCATACATGTAGAATCAGCTTCCACACATGTAGAATTTGCCTAAAATACTCTTTCCATTAAGACAAAGCTCATTCAGACCCACTCTTCCTCCTTGGAACATACACGGCATTGATTTACACTTTAGTAGTAATAACTTCAGCTATTAGAGTGCTCTTAGAATCCTTTTTAAATTGGCTTTAGGCATTTGGGGAGTCATTGTCAGGCCATCTAGAATGCAGATAAAGGGATCCCATAGCAGAGTAATATTCTGTATAAACTCCAGTCTAGGGATGATGATATATTTCCCATAACTCTCGCTTTGCGGGCATTCCCATAACATGTGGACAAAGTGTTCCAGAATATATATTGCATCACCAGCTCCCTTAGTATTCAAAACATAGGCAGAGTGAATCCCCTTCAGAGTTTAGGAGATCTGCAATGTAATTTTGTTGTTAGAGAAGACCTTAATCATCCAGTGATTATTTTCACTGCTAGTACAAACATTATCCCTGGCTTAGCCTGACATTTGAGTGTTTGTACCCAAATCTCCAAGTTCCCTCAGCATCCTTAGCTGGGTAACATTGCTGCAAAATGATTTTTTTAAAAAAATTTTTAAAAAATTCCATAAAATCTAGGAGCATCAGCTATATCAGAGGAGTCATTCTGGTTTAAGAAAACATACTTTACAGACACATCTAATTCTTGATGTTCCAGAAATTAGCAAATAGCCCTCTAACATGCTTAAGTTTATAACCAAACTGTGTGAGAGTCTGATAGCTGTTGAAACACTCTGGCTGACTGGCAAAGTCAAAATGGCAGGGATTATATCAATATTAAAATAGATTATAGCTTTGATTTTTAAATTTGCTTAAACTTAATGATGTAGCATCAGCTGCAAAGTATGACAATGAGACCAAACTTAATTCGAAACCTTGTGAAATCAAGAGTAGCTAAAATTCTAGATGGTTTCTTATAAGTCCTTTCAAATGAGTATTTCAAGGATTTCCTCTGAAGGGAATTATTTTATGCTTTTCAAGATGGAAACAACAGCTTAACACACAAGATTATTTCATGACAACTGCTGAAGTTTCTCAGACTAGCAGAAAGAATAAAGACAGGCCCTCAAATGTGCAACTTGAGAATATTGATTTGTATTTTATATTTTAGACAAAAGGATGACTATAAAAGATAACTAAGATGCTGAATTTCTCTGAATGTTGACTGCTTAATATAAATTGGTGTTATTTTTTTCATCTGGGCAGTTTATTAGACATATATACATAATTTAAAATAATAGTAACCAGAAATGCAGTGCAGCTGGAAGTCAAGGGTAACGAGACCATGCAACATGACAAGTTTGTGCATACACAGAGATATAAGGAATGAGGGTGAGGCACTGCTGCAACACAGGAACCTACAAATGCACATGCATGTGTTCCAGCTGTGTGCACGCTTCATTTTTTCCTAATATTTGTTACTTAATTCCTAAATGTTTTAGCTCAAGGTGTCCTACCTGAGAGCTGGGCTAGGAAATCAGCAGCTGCACAAGCAGACAGAAGTGGTTTCTGTGGCACCATGAAGGGGTGCTCCTCCCCTTTCCAAGTCCCCTGAAGTCTTGGCTCTTCTCTGCTTGGCTTGCATGGAGAACCTGCAGAAAAAAAGGAATCCTGTTGCTTAGAGCTCAATATAAGTTAATGCCTCTGCCAGCCCTGCTCCCACAGAACAGCCTTTTGAAGTATAGCCTTGGAAAGTTGTGCAAAAGACACTCAAAGGATTAATCACACTTTTCTGGGATCAGGTGGATTACAATGCACAAGGTAGATGAGATAATTGGGCAGCTTCATAAGTAAAATCTCAAAAGTAAAAGCTTCAAACCTACAGACTGAAAGCACACCTAATTCATGTATTATTTTGCTTTGTCCATGTGAATTGTAGCCAGCAATTTTGCACTGTCTTCTATACAGCCATTATAATAACTGATATCAAGACTAAATTGAAAAATTCCCATGATAGAAATATGTTTGTTTGCTTTCATGCACTAACAACCTAAGACTGTGAAAAACACGCAATTTAGGATTTGGGAATTTCAGTTTGGAATGTTTATCTAAAGACTTTTTTTTTTTTTTTTTCTCAGAAGTGTACATGGAACAGAAGGAACTGAAACATCTGTAAGTTCCTTACTCTAAACTATATAGCTTACTGAATTTGGTGCTGTTCCAAAAGGGTTCTGGTACGTAAGCAGTCTCTAAAAAATCCTTACTAGCCCAATCTCTGAGGCATGTTTCAACTCTCAAGTGTCAACTGATACCTTCCCCAAGCGAACTGGATGACCTCCAGAAGTCTCTTCCAACAGAAATGATTCTATAATTCAATAAGTATTTTGAATCCTCCTTTTCTGTGCTGTATCACTGATGCTAAGAATGCCATTTAGCATGCTCAGAAATGAACTATGCAGCAGCCAAGATGCAGTTAGAAGAATGCAATTTAAAATACATTTTCTTCACAAATAATACAATATATGTTCTTCCCAGGAAGAACTCATGACCCATTCCAGTCACAGCCCTTATTTATAGGTGGTGATAGAATGAATGAAACCTGCTGCTCCATAGTGAGAAATTTTTGTGATGCAATAACTGAAGCAGCCATCACAGAAAATTAGATCCCTGTATGGTGGTGCATGAAAACAACTTGAGGATTCGCTCTGTACTAAGTGATTTAGAGTAGAGAAATATTTCTCACTGCTACAGAGAGGGCCCAAATTGAATCTTTGATGGAACAGCTGTAATTCTGAAGGAGTGCAATGTGTCAGCCCACCACCTGACAAGAGTTAAGGTGGAGGAAGGAACAACTACTGAGGATATACTCTTTTCCTCCAGACTGGCACAAGCACTACTGAATCAAATTCAGGTCCATCCAATCCCAGTACCTGTTTCCAACACTTATACCAGAAAGTCAGAGAAAATTAAACAAACAGCAGATAGTGAATGAGGATACTCAGCCTCCAGAGGCACCACATGTTCTGGGGTCTTTTAAAGGCAGTAGCTATAGCTAGGTCAGTGTTTATCTGTCCCTGGTGGAGTGAGCCTCCCCAGATTATGAAACCAGAAAGATCAGATGTACAAATCTTATGAGAAAAAATGAGAGACTCCAAAGCTAATGAGAGACACTAACTCTCCAGACAAGGTCCAAGGTACATCAGAAAATCCAAGGTGCAAACTGAGATTTGAATGACAAGCCATAAAACCAAAACTGCTATATTACTAATTTGGTGAAAGGAAGTCCAAGGGAAGTTGGACTGTACAAACTTGTCAATTAATTCAACTCAAACAGGTGGAGGAAGCCATTGGCCAGTGACATCAGTACAGGCTATTTAGTGATTGCTTCTCTGGGGCTAGGGTGCAGTACAAAGACAGTGTCACCACAGTGCTACACTCTTTGATAAGAAAGGTTAGAAAATATTGGGACAACTTAAGTATTTTTTTACCAATTACCCTACTTCACAGTGTTTTCTGCCTCATTCTCCATTATTTAAAAGGCTGAAGTTCAGAGGTATTAATAGATATTCCTGAGACATATTGAAAAATGTGTGAAGTGGGAAAACACAGAAAACAAGAGAATGAGAAAAAAAGTTAACTAGGAAATTATAGAGAAGTTCCTTCTACATTTCTGGAAAAACTCAAGTTATTCATATTCTGTAAAGATAACAAGCAGAAGAGTTTGATATTTTGTTCTTGAAGACTGTTGAACCAATCTAATTTTCTTCTTTCTTTCAAGGAAGGAGGTTTTGTGGACAGAAAACAATTGATGTAGTTAACTTTCAGAGAAATCTCTCATAGCTCTAAGATACCCTGTACTTAAGTTAAGGAAACATAGTTCAGAGAAAACAGTGCTCAGAAAGATACAAAATCAGTTTCAAAACTGTACTCAGAGTATTTATCAAAGGTTCAAAGGAATGGGAGTCTGTATGAAATGAGGTTCCACAGGGGACTGGGGTTGGTACTATTCAATATTTTCATTAGTGACCTCATTGATGGAACAGATTATACTTATTACATCTGCAGACAGCCTCAAATTGTGAGTATGCTGGAAGACAAGATTAGAATTCAAAATGAACATGACAAATCAGAGCAGTCTGAAAAACAAGATGCTGTTCAAAAAAGGATGGGTGAAAAATTTCAGGTAGGCAGCAACATGCAACAGTACATGATGAGGGAATAAATAAATAACAATTCTGTATAAAGGAATTCATGGTGGACCATGTGTTAAAGTTGGACCTCAGATGTGTAAGAACAGGGAAGAATCAGGCCCATGAACTTCTGTTGTCTGAAGCTTTAGCTGACAACATGTTACATTCAAATACTACTAGATTATTAAAATAACCTTTCATATTCTGCTTAAAAATCCTTTTAGGTACAGACATCCAAGACTTAATGTTACTCTAGAGGTGCAAAACTACTGGGGAGATACTTTTACTACCAAAGTCTTTTTAATTGCTGAGATGAATACTTGCTGACAGGACGAATTTTACCCCACTAATTTCAAAATATGAGTTACTTTGAGATGAGGGTGACATGATCAGTTGCTTTGATACACTTGAATGACAAGAGCTATGTGAGCATGCATTAAGTATCTGATACTCCATTAAGCTAGTGAGAGGCACAGAAATTCAAATAATTATGTCTTTTAGATGGTCATAAATAATGGACCTAAAAGTAAAAATTGGTTAACAGGCCTTGTGCCAAAAAATGTCTATCTATGCTGAATCCACTGGGAAAATTTGCCTAAAGAGAGTTTATTTATATGAAAATGACCACAGCACTGTTGTCAAGGTGAGGAAGACTTATGGTGATCCATTAAGTCCTATTCACACAAGACAGATCTGCAAAAGAGGTACCTTGAGTTTACCCAACAATCCCATCCTTCCATGAATTCTTAGAGAGATTAAGAATATTACTCTGGAATCATTCCCACACTCAGCTGTAACAACATCTTGAATTTTACTGTATTTCATATCTCAGGCATCTTTAATATTTATTTCATTCTTTTCAGATGCTGCTACAATGGTCTGATCAGACATCAGGCAAGAACAGAGTTCAACATTACAACACAGTGTTACTGGGGAAAGAAGCCACTCCTTACATTGTCTGTGGCATTCTCCATCTTTACCTTGTCTTTTTAAATCCATTTTCAAGCTGTCCACACCTAAGTTGAATTAGGTACCTGGCTCCAATTTGTACCCAGATGAATGACAAACAGCAGAAAAACTGATACCACATAACTTTCTGTAACACAAGTTACTAAAAGGGCATCAACAATCAAAATATGTAAAAACACTATCACAACCCAAACCATGGAGGAGGAGTAGTAACAATCAGATAAGGCTGCACAGTCTCTGACCCAGGCTCATTAGAGAAAAAGCAGTGATTTAAACTACCTAGCTAACCTCTTCCAGAGCTATAGTTTATAATCATAAATCAGACATGTGACTACCTGGAGGCATCAGGGAGTTTGCTGCTATACTATGTTACAGAGCTAGGAGAGAAAGAAAGTTCCTATTATTGGATCATGCAGTAGACATTGGTGCTTGAAATTTCCACTTACACTACATTAGCTCGAGGCAGTTCATTTGCTAAAATAAAAGAAACAAAGTGTAAAATATTCACTGACTTGTTCAACAAAGCAATCAACGAAAGGGAATAAGAGAAAGAGGGAGAGAGAGGGAGGGAGGGAGATCTTTTTTCCCTGCTATCACACTGTTGATAAATACCATTAGTGTTTTAAAATTATCTCACCCATTCAGTTGAAATTTAAAAGTGTTAGTGGTATTATCAGTCTGTCTATCCATCTCCCTTTATTTTGTCTGTCTACTGCTTCTATTTTGTGTGAAATTTCAAGAGATGAATCCCATTTTCTATTAATTCAATGGCTGTCATCTTGCATTGCATCACGTAGCCTAGATCACAACAATGAAATCTAAGGGTTTAAATTAATAATATTGCAACACATCACTTTGTAAAGCACTGTACTCATCCATATCTAGCCAAGCTCAGGCACCTTGCCTCCAGTTTGATGCCTTTCACTGGTAGCTCAAGGTGGGATTACACCTGTACAGTTGCAAACAATCTCTAATTGGTAACAGAATACTCAAACTTCATGGTGGATAGCATTACTTAAATAGGGTGTTAGACTTAACGAGATGTTTTTGCTTAAAAATAAAATAGTTGGGAAAAGCTTCAGGGAATATGAGAACTCTGTTCTCTGAGTGGCATTTTCCACACCTACAAATATATGCTGACAGGTAACTATATTGCATTACAATTGCCTTACATACAATGTCAGCTAAAGCTACATGGAAAGTCAGCATCTTAGAGCACCTATGCATCATGAAACAGCTGATAGATTTAGTTAACTATTAAAAGTCCAGATATAATTTGAATATAGACACTATTCCACAAAAAAGGAAAGGGGTGAAAAAGCCAAAATTATGTGCAAGTTAACCATCAGAACCACTATAAATTCAGGAAGGAATAAAACATTATGCCTAAAGGAAATAACACCCAAGATCAAAAATACTTCCTATCTAACATTTATTGTTGCTGTTCAGGCATGTCTCCTATTATGTTTTGTCATGTAGAAACAAATCCACAAATTCCAGTGGGAATCTACATTTTTAATTTGAGAATATTTCTAAAAGAAAGGATAAAAAAAGACATATGACTAAGTTTCTTCAGTGACCAACACCAACCATAAGGAAGAGATGTGCAGCTGGTAGTGCCTACCTTTCTCTCCCCTGTCCTCAGAGCACACTTGAAGCTATAAGAACATGCCCAGGACTTTATATACTGACAAACCTATGAAGCACTTGGTAAGCAGATAGACACAGAATTATATAGGATTCATTAGATAGCTGCTAATCATCAAATAAGTTCCAGCCCAACCTGCTGAGTGTAAATGCAAATTTACCACCTTTGGAGCTGCCTCATTGTACATCTATTGATTTATGTTTGAATGGGAGTTCAAAAAAAAGTTGTCTTTTGAAGCTTCACAATCTGAGCACGGCTCCTTTGTCCAGGTGTCTTGGGGATCTCTTGCTGCAATTTTGATCTTTGTATTCCAAAAGCCTCAGAGAGTCAATTCAGGTAACTTAAAAGTGAGATATAATCAGAAAGGATTTGGAAATAAAGTCTTTGCCTTGTCACATTAATGCGGCCCTATCAAGTGGCAGTTTATCAAGAGGCAGCTCACAAGGTTTTAATGAGCATGCTGCCTGTTCTTGTACAATACTAATTAATCCCATTTTTTCACACTGGTGTGATTGCTTCATGAAACCCGCATTGTTTTATGCTCAGCAGCAAAGCGGGCTCTCACTGATTAAATCTCCTTCCCAGAGCTGGAGCCTGACAACTGAATTATACCTTGCTCAAAATAATAATGGGTATCAGCTAATAAATACGGTTTAACACACACAAAACTATGCAGCCAAAATCACACCACAAAATAGGAGTTTGACTTATAGGCACAGCAGTGTTTCATTAAACATCTGTATTATAATTCACTGGTTTTCCAACTGATGTAATAACTTAATTGATGAGAACAAAGACAAGCTTATTTATTCACCCAATTGCTTGCTTCTTGACTAACGTTTTTCCTTGGTGTTATTGTGGAAATAAATATGCAATATTCTTTTTATAGAAGTCTAATTTAGGCCCTTTTTTTCCCCTATTGAGAAGTCAACATCACAATCTGTTTCTGACAAGTTCTTGCTGCAGTGAAGCAGACCGCATTATGATAAGACAGCAGTGTGTTGTTTACCCTAATGTTCAGACATTCCAGCAAAGGTGAGAGAGGTGTGATGCTTCAGGCAGTTAATAATGAATAATTGTCTGCAAATTTACATTACAGGGTTCAAAAAGCTTGTTTTCTCTCTTTTCCCTTCCCTATTCTCCCACATGATTTAAAGCTTCTTCCAGCTCAGCCAGGGAAAGGGTAACTGCAAAGTACTAATGAGAAGTGTAGCACTTTTCTCTGCAAGACCAAGTCACATTAGGAAAGTCAGAGATATAAAATAATTTTGAGGAAACAGTGATAATAAAAAAGTATGATTTACTCTATTTGCAATGTATTGATCTCATGTTGCAGAACAGGGTGGTCAAAATGTAATGTCTCATCTTGCTTAACAACCTCTGAAGAATGCTACTCTATCACTTTGACAGGATTTTCTTTGGAAAAGAAATTCTCCACAGAGAATTTTTTTATATCAGTTAAAAAAAAACCTTTCAAAATATTTTATTCTTTTTTACTAATTGCTGTCAATAGGTTTTTGCACTGGGAATTTTTGTAAAGAATATTGCTGCCACTAGTGCTTCTATAGATTTAAGAAACTACTCCAAATACTTAAGAAGACTTGGAACAACAAATTGAAGTATTCAATTAGGAAGGACTGATGAGAAAACATTATCACATAAGGCTTGAAAAAAATATAGAAATAGCACTTAATTGTGCTGCTTTTTGACAGAATTACCAAAATGAGGAACAAACCAGCTTAGGAAATACAAGAAAAATCATAATAAAAAGAGATCCTTTTCTTTTCAATTATTGCAGTTTCATTCCAGTTGTTACAGTATAAATAATTTAAATAGTCCTCTTTCAAATCTTCAGCCAATGCAAGCTGTAACTGTGCCCTGAGGATCTGGCCCCTGCAGTCTTCCAGATCTTCCACTCCAGACAAGATTGGCATTTCCATATTATTCACAGGAACACAAAACTGGCATGTTCACTGTGCATGGTTTTACCAGATCAGAATTCCTCACCTGCGTCTTCTAATGATGGCTCTAACTTCTTATCTCACTAGGCATGATTTTTAACCAGGGAATGAGCTATCACTTGTATTTCTACAAGAAGAGTAGAAGGGGACATAAAGGCTTGCAAAGCAGAACACTTCTTCCCCCAGTCCCTGGTCAGCCTGCAGAGGCAGAAGTTCCTGGGGAATCAGGCATTTACCTCTCCTCACAATTGTCATAACTCTATCAGGCTAGAATTAGATCATGACTTATGTCTGATATTAAATTTACATTGATAGAATTGATGTGCCATGTGAAATAAAAATATTAGAAAACCAGCATGAACCATCTGCAACAACTTGTCCACATGCAAGTGACACGTATGTCAGCATAAAGATGCCCAAAAAGACCTTATTTATACTTTTTAGATAAAAAAAAAACCCATGGAAGACAGTTTTGGTGCCCAGGTTCCAAATATTTTTGTAAAAATTGCTTTTCAGAGCAGAAGGATTTGAGCCTATCCTAAATAAAATAGCTACTACATTATTTCCTAATAATTTTGTTCAGAAAAAATCTTTCCCTTCTTCTAGAGAATCTAATTATTCAGTGACAGCAGTTGGCTGACTTGGGCACAACACAACATGTCAATTTTCAGTTGCTTACACAGTATCACAGAAACTGTTAGAAATTGTTTTGAAATCTGGCATACTTTTCAGTCATCCTAATTCCTCCAAGTGAGCCAAACCGGATTACATTTGGCTCACCCACAAAAGATCTGCAAGATGGGGAGAAGAATGAGTAGGAAAGAGGAATCAAAACCCAACAAGATTTCCTCCCCCTGCCTTCATCTGTCTCACCGTAACAGTAATCTCCTATAATACCTGAAACCATGGGGATTTTTCTAAACCAACCTGAAGTTCTGAAACTTTATTAGTATTAATGGTGCATCTACAGAAGATTATAATCTGTCCATGGGTCAATAAATCCCCCTCTTCAGAAGATATTTCACAGATTTATAGTCATTAAGTTTTTCTTGAAATTTCCATCTGAAACCACACTTCCCCACACTAATATACCTTCCTGGTACAGCATGAGACCAGTCACAAGAAAAACATCCTTACCAGATTTACCATTTTTGGATATTTTTGGAATAGCCAGGCTTGGAATGTGGTAGATGCAAGCAGGTAAAACCTTCCAAGTCTGATGCCACAGAAGAATTACACTGAATTACATCAGATGAGAACCTGGCTCTTTCCATGGGATCTTTTATGTACTTTTGAACATATTGCCACTCCATCAGTAATGTATGGCCTCCATCAGTAAAAGGCAAGTTGATTCAAATTCTTCCTTTGATATCAAATTAGATGGATTTCCTTTTGGGTTTGGGTAGAAGACTTCTATGTTTATTGTAAAATACTTGCACTTTTCCAGCTGTACAGACCTAAGTGAAGAAACTGATTCCAGTGTGAAATAAAACAGCTTGCTTTCCTTTAAAACCAGGAAATTTAAATGATTATCTCTATGCTATGATGACAGGATTTGAAGATTTTCGTTTGTTTGCTAGGGTTTTTTTTAGGAAATTTTTTGTTTGATAGACCAGTGGAAAAAATGGAAGGCCATTATTCAAATGTTGGACCCTTTTAGCTAATGGATTCAAATATATAATTCTGCAGTTGTCAACAAGATAATTCTTCAATCATATTAAGACTGCATAACTCAGTTCAGTCCAGATCTGCTAAGACTCCATTCTGCAAAGCAAATAACATTTCCCCAGAGGGGAAAATGTGTACTCATGATGTCTAATTCTCAAGTTCTCAATGTTTTCTTGATTATTATTTTTTTATTGGAATAGAGACAGATTTCTTGTAGGTGTGGCTCCATTTATATAAAACCCATTCCCCTCCATAACCACACACACTATAAGGTTCTCAAAATAGCACAATATTAGGGCAATTTTCTGTGTTCTCTAAGACAGCACCAGACTTTTTTACACTAGGTTTTCGTGGAAAGGCTATGCCCTTTTGTAAGTACTTTATACAAAAACTTACCTCTCCCTTCCCATATCCCATTATTGAATTAAAAGCTGAGCTAATCAGAAAAGATTTACAAAAATGAAATTAAAATTTAAACATTGACATTTTCAAGAAGTTTCATAACTGTCCTTTTCTTTGAATGCTCAGACTGCCAACCTGAAGAAATTATTAGTTGCACTTTTAGAAGCCAATGCACAACAAGTCCTGCACAAGGTCCATTACCCAACAAGTTCCTTAAAACGTTACTTTGGACAAATGTTTCAGTTCCCACTTGAATTATAATGCAATTTACAATATGTGTATCAGGAATAATAGACATGCATTTTAAATAAGATAATAAGGAATAGAAGTTGTATCACCAATTTACTTGAAATCTTCACCTCTGAAGAGAGTGCTGGAAACAATTGTAAGAATACATCCATCACTAAGGAGATTTAGATAACAGTGCTCATATAGGACATTTTAAAAAGCATTACCCACCATGGAAAGTAAAAACTAGCACTTAAAATTCAACATGAAAAACACCTCCAAACCTTCTCCATTGTGTTTAAGACACCACTTCTATGATCCTCAGTACTAGAGTTCTTTGCAGAGGTCAAACTGAGCTGATTAAATCAGGTGTTTCTTTAAAAATATATAATTATTCTTCTATAATATAAAATCTATTCATTTGTGTGCCTTGCCCCCCCTTTTTTTTTCTTAATTGTGCAGGCATAAAGAACATTCTTATTCTATCTACATTATGCACTTAAAGCACTTACAAGAATAAATGTGAAGAAGTTAACAACCTAGGTGTGCAACAGCAGCAAGTAACTGCTACTTCTGAAATATTTTAAGCAGTTGCAAACAGCAGATCACAAACTGCTGCTGTGTGAAGCCAAGCTCACCAGTAGCTGGTTGGAAACAGTGCTGGTTCCAGTACCACATGGCCATGTCCTACCAAGGTCAAAAATAGTATGAATATTTCCCTTTAGCAGCTCAATGAAATAATTCCATGTGACTGCACGCAGCTGAGTTACTGTAACTTGAGCCACCACTCACCTTCTGAGTGGAACTTGTTGCTACACACAGGACTTCTGAAGCTGGTTTGAACTAAGTTCATAACCTTAAACATTCACTAGTCTTTTGAGAACCCTCCAGCCTTATAGGTTGACTTCCATGATGTTTTGGTTAAATGAAAAATATTGAATAATTTCCTGGCTTCTAGAACCTGAAGGAGAAGTAGGAGATGCAGCTGTGCAAGCCTCTTTGTACCAGAGACTGACCATGATTGGCAGGTATTTAATAAGGATTCTTGGAGTGGTTCTTGTCTCTCTGTTCTCCATGGAGGGCTTGAGATATCCCCAGTATTCAGAAACTAAAGTACATTAAATTTGATGACCCTTTCTTCATTTTCTGCTGTGTACTTCAGAATTAGAGGTGGCGGCAGCCCCAGCTTTACCTGAAAAATATTAGCAGAAGAAGGGAGGAAAGACAAAAACTCTCCTTAATCCAGGTTGATATGTGACTTCACATAGCACTTTGAATGTTATTAAGTGTTTGAATTTCTTCCTGTGTCTCTTTAGCCTAGATGACTGTCTTTCTCTTTCACTGACAGCCTCTGCAGGACCAAATTGACAGCTCTTTAAAGCAGTCTGACAAAAAGCAGCATTAATTAAGTCATTGCCGGACTGTAATTGTGTTAAGAAGTAAAAATCTAATATGAGAAAAGGTTAGTGAGTCCTCTCTTGTGTCAGATTTTCTACTCTCTATGAATATTAATGTCCTTAATGAAGACAATCTTTGCCTCATCAAGCCGTTGTTCTGCATTCAGGTGCCAAATCCCTGCACCATTGATTTGTTTTTAAAGAACAAATATGTCAAGGGAGAGTGACTGTCCTGTTTCTTATCAACATCATAGAGAATGCTTTTGTATTCCTGGAAAGAGTTTATAGATTTTGTGTGCCATGTACAAGCAGTGTCTGTGATGGCAGAGGAGCAGCAGGGAGGGGAATAATGTCTTGCGAGGTAAACTAGTTTAAGTAATTTAATAGAAGCATTAGGTTTTATCATGTTAGCTTTTTTGCATGTGTTAGCAATATCCATATATTAACGAGGTTATGATCAGCAGTTTTAATGATAAAATATGAATTATCTCTCCAGAAAGAAACCTGCAGTTTAAGCACTGAAATGAAGAAGCTTGGTGATAAGACGCTGATCATCTCTTGCTGATTATCCCTCCCCTCCTCCTCCCGATCAAGCAGATAATGATGATGGTGCTGATGAATGATGATCCTTTTTAAATAGGTTGAAGGCCCTTAGGAGTCTAACTCTGGTGAGGAACGTTTCGTGCACTTCTCCATCTTCCTTGCTCAGCCCCCACGTTTCCTATCACTTCGCTCACTACCATCCTCAAAGCTTGTATTAGCTACAAAAAAACTTCTTCCTTATTAGTTACTACACTATTGCTAATACTTTTAGTTAGAAATTGTTGCATCTGCTCCAATGAACACATGACAGGCCTCTGACACCCAGTTATAGCTCAGCACACCACACTGAAAGGCAAAACTATTCTTCTGAGGGTGCTGGAAACCAGATCAATTGAGAATCCTACTGAGGGCATTAGAAGGTATGTGAATTTCTACAGAGGGTATTTAAAAGATTCATGCCCCTTCTGAGAGTAAAGAGGTAATTAATATTCTATTTTCCAAGTAGAAATCCTTGTAACAGCTCAATTTTATAGGAAATTCTACTATGTGGCATATGACAGAAAAGTAACAAAAATCTGAAGAGCAACAGTCTTTTTAAAGAAAATCTCAGCACGTGTTACACTGATAGAACAACATGAGAATTTTTCTATAAAAAATTAAATATTTTAGGTTTTTATTTGAGATAGTTTATGTCTGACAGATAAGATGGATGTGATAAATGTTCAGTGACATAGCACCAGCAGTTCCAGAGTGATCTCTGGAGCGGAGGAAGTTTCTGTCCTGGAAAGTGCAAGCACAGAACTGAGGAACTTCTATTAAAACAAGAGTCCAACAACACCAACAAGAAACAATGCCACCAAATAAGATGCATGAATTTAATACATAAGGCTGTGTGAAGGATCCACAACACTGGTTACAATGCATTGCACTCCAGACAGTGGGCACTAACTCACCCTTTGCCAGCACATCTTATTTCTGACTCCAAAGCAGTATCTCTAGGTAGTACATTATCTGTATGATTTTTTTTTTCCTTCAGTTGGTCAAGCTAGAGTCGTGCTTGAATGTCTGAAAAGGTACCAAAATTCAGTAATAACTCAGTTGCAATCACTAAATCTGAACTAGAGCAAAAGGAGTTGACTTCTGAATGCCAGACTGGTTGTCCAAAGTTCAACATTCTTAAAAGGCTACAGCACAAGACCTGAACTCCTGTGTTACAGAAGCATTCCCCATGGAGATAGGTGATGTGTTACAATTTGGCAATAGTTACTCCTCTCTTTTCTCACTGCCTCACTCTACACCTCACCAGGTTTCCAGGCACCAGCACACAAGTTCCTTTAATATTTTAAGCCACTACAGCTTTTGTAAATGGCCTGCTCTTGCTGCCCCAGTGTGTGCCACCTTTTCCTTGTCTCTACCCAAAAGCTTTTCTTACAATCCAAGTCAGTGTTTTTAATCTCCTGAGCTGCAAATCAGTTCTTTGCCCTACTTCCCCTGGATACTTTTGTTAAAACTAACTTCTAATCCACAAAATATTATGAAATGTAGGAAAGAGTATTTCAAACTAATTACTGAATTATCTGTTCTCTGCACAATGGTTCCAAAAAGGCAGCAATTCTGAAAATTCAGGTGAAAAATGGATTAAAACTAGTACCTTTTGGAGAAGCAACTAATTGGGATGTCAAATATTTTTTTCAATAGATGTAAGGCACTGACCCTTCAAACTTAAGATATGAAAAGCCATTTATTAATCAAGCATTGTCCCCAACCCCAAGTTCCTTGGCATTTAAATTTGTTGTTCATATTTCTAAGAGAAGAAGCAACCTTGGTTTTTAAAATACTGACACAGGATTAGATAGTGATACAGAAAGAGATGACATTTGATAGACTCAAGATAGGAAAGATTTTATATATCAAAATAAAGCCTTGCTGCAAATCTTTTCCTTGATGAAAAAATACATAATTACAGCAGTGTTTGGCAGTATAGCCAAATATATACATGAAGGTGACACAGGTTTGTGTTGGGTTTTTTAATTAAAAACAAAACAAAACCAAACACAGTCCGTCCGTCCCCCCCGTCCCCCCCCCCACAGTGTCTGCCTTCAGCCTCCTTAACAGGGGAAAAGAAATTAAATGCCACATTCTTATCTCAGGGGGGAATTCAACTTCATTGTCCTTAGACTGGTTCAATGGGAAATCACCACCTGGCTCCAGCACTAGTTTAAGCTACAGGACTGAAAACAAGTCTTATTCTTCTTCAAATTCAATTGCATCAATTTTTATAGAAGATTTTGCATAACTGGACATCAAATGAGTGATGTGTGATGAGCTTTGCAGTGCTTCCAAAGGTCAGAGACACCCTGCAGTCAGTCCCCCCAAAGCAAGTGATGCTGCAGCAGTGGTGTAGACACGGAGAAGAGTTCAAGAAAAACTAAATTAGTTTTGAGTCCACAGGAAAAACATTTTTCAGGAGCTGGAAGGGGATTGTTTGGAGACTGATTCAGAAGAAGCTGTTGAATGTTGCTTTACAGACAATTGGACTAATACTGAATTGTTTTGGTTTTTTATTCAGCTTGTCTCACCGTTTGAGCAGGATAGTCACCTTTAAGTAGGACCTCCCCTGCTTGAAAAACAACTTTCTGAGGGCCTTTCTGGAGGTATCCCCAATACTCTGGATTATCTGAACTCACACAAATAATAGGAAGCCAGCTTCCTTCAGATTAAATTCAAAATTTCTCTTATGCAGTGAAAGGAACTGCACAGATTTATGCTGTCAGTGACTTATACTGTAACTCTGAATCCAGGTGAGGGATTTAGAAATTCAGAACTGTAGCATAAGAGTTTCTGACATACCATGTGGGAGTTGTATTTTTCACACTAATTTTCCTCCCAGATTTCATCTTCCTTTTTTTTTTTTTTTTTTTTTTTGACTGGTCCATCTTATCTTACTAACCCAAAAGACCCTTCTCTTGGAACAGCATTCCCTAATTTAGCTTTTCTATTGTCCAGCTGACACACCTGTAAAGCAGACTGACAATACAGAGGATATTTAGAGAACCTGTGTAGTGACTTTTGTGACCAACCGGTCAGCTTTCAATCACTTATTAAAATAATTCATCATATTTTTAATTGTGACAAAACTTCTCCTGCACTTCTTTTTCCTTCCTCCAAGTGTAACTCTCTTTAGAAAGACAAGGCTGTTGTCCCACTAGGTTTATAGTCCTTGAGTCACACCTCATGCTCACGCCCCTGTATTTGGTCACTGTTTTTCTGACATTCCACTTCCACCCCTGCCAGCACAGCTAACAAAGTGTTGCTAAAACACCTCATATTATAGGAACACATTATTTAAAATTGTGTGAACATTAAATATAATTACTTTCTGTCAATCAAAACATACACACAAGTAAAACAGCTATATTCCAGGCTGCTTCCTCTTTGTCTTAAAATTTATGGAGAAGTCAAACCAGTCAAAAATAGTCCAGCACTTAGCATCTTTCTCATGGTACTGCCCTGCATTTTGGATTTCTTAGCCAAAATGCCAAATATCTAAGGTGCTCCTCTCTACACTTACAGCCTCCACACAAAGCTGCAGATGACAAGGACAACACTGGCTAGACTTCAAAGACCTGGTTTTCCCCTCCCTATACATTGAAATTTATAGCCTAAGTTTCACTGAGAAACTTCCATGAACACCTGCCCAACTGTAGTTTCAGGGTGTCTGTCCTACTTTCTTTGTTCTCTGAATTCTAACTCCCCTTTGCACACAGTGTGAGCCAAGCACATATCTGATATTTGGTGCTGTATTCTACTGAGTTACAGCTATAGGCAGTCTGGCAGATTAAGTTCAAGCTTTGTGAATAGAAGAGAGATAATTCAGAGGCTTCTTATTACTTCTGATCTCTGAGCTGTGCAGGGATCACAGCTCCCGGATTGCAGCTGTTCCCAAAATTTTCAAAACAGAAGCAGCTTCTATGCATAATCTATTTTCTTACTATTATGAAGTAAGACATTCGAGAATCACTTAAGAAAATATCTCCTAGAAGAACACAACAACCTTCAGGTGATTAAAATAACCACTGCCAAGATGAATATCACAGTATTTTTCAATATATATTTCCCTGCTAGAACAACTGCACATAAATGGTGGCCTTCAGATGAGAGTTTCAAGACAAACCACATGCACCAGGGGTAAATTTAAAATATGGACTTTTTTTGCAGATGCAACACGGTTTATTCTGTAGTTAAAATGAGATTGTTTGACACAAATCCACCTCCTCTCTAATTATGATCTTGAATGACCACTAAGAGACTAACACTTAAAATTTCCTTACCCACCAGCAAAGGTCAAGCATTCACTTATGTATGAGCTTCATAATTTATTTTCTGAGTGTGTAATCTGCCACAATGCCAGAGTTATTTCTATGTATTTTATATATATATATATATATATATATATATATATGTATTTTTAATGGTGAAGGGTGATACACCTATGTGAGAGCTTTGTACCATGAACACATGGGACTGGGTGCTCTTAGTCCATCTCATATCTGTTCAGGAAAAAGTATAAACTTCTTTTCTATCATATAAGTATGCTTGATATTTGTCCCAATATTCCTACAGGCATAAGGATATACATAATATACAATATTTCTACAGGTATAAGGATATAGTAGCAATTCCAACTATAAATAGGGTTTAAGACATGAGACAAAAGAAATTAAGAGGTGTATAAATGAACCTTGCTATAACACTGACCTAGCTCCTTCTGTCCAATTAATTTAATTGAGAGTTTTGGTTTACTTAGCACTTTCCATCCATAGATCTAAAAGCACTTTATAAAGAAATGTAAATGTCAATATCCTCATTCTACAGATGAGGATAAAAGGGCACAGGGAACTTATGTGAATCACCCCAGGTCAACGAGTAGGTGGTGAAACCAGGAATAGAAACCAGTCTGGTTCCTGTCTGCTGTGTCCCCATCTATTGGGAACTGGGAATTCCAGGTCATTCAACAAAGAGAAAATACTCTACAAAACTGAGACCTGTCCCTTCTACATATAGAGGTGCAAGCATCCCATCTGTAAAGCACTTAAATCTTAATCTTTGTAAAAAGAGCTGCATAAAATGCCAGAGTTTCTTCTTTAAAAAAAAACAACAAAACCCCAAACATCTTCTACAGCTAATATTATAAAAAAATTATACTTCCCCACAGAAAAAAATTAGGTTTTACCACATGAGCGTGGAATTATTCTCTAGGTAGCTCAACTACCTGGGTGTAGCTATTCCTGATTTTGTCTCACTGAAAACAGATATTCTCAGTTTTAACTTGTTTTCTGCCACAGTAAAAGCATTAGGAGGTGACCAGGGAGGAAGAAAGACACCCTTCTGAAACATGGGTAATAATCAGTGGAACTGATAAATCTCAGAGCACCCCCAGGTCTGGTTGGTGTTTATACAAACTGCTGAACTACCCAAAAAGTTAACTTATCCATTGTTTTCCACAGAATATATTAGAGTACTTCTGAACTATTTGAGGTTCAGTTAAATACTTTACAAAGTTTCCCCATGCTCTGCTTTATAGTGACATGCAATGACAACCAATGATTTTCAAGAATCTTAAGAGTGTTTTAGCTACAAAGATAAATAAAGGATAATATGATATGAAACAGAGCTTCATATATCATACTGAAAGTTTCAGCTGCAGAATAAAGTGAATTTAAATTGATTCATCTGCAAACCCACAGTAGAGAAGCCAGTTTACAGAGAACTCGTGTTACTCCTGCAATGGCAAGCTCTATTTGATCATATTCCAGTGAAGATTCATGGGCTGAACCATCAAAACCAGCTATGTGGTGAAGTCAGAGTCTGCATATCCCATTGCTGCCTTTCACATTGAGATTTCATCTGAAGGACTACAGACATTAAGGATATTTGAGACATTCCGTCAGTATTTTATGTCACTTAGGGTTGGAGAAAAGAAGAGAAATTGAGATCTGGAGAAACAATCACTTCTTTATATAAATATAGCACCAAAATTGGAAAGCAAACTGGGCTTTCTGATACAAACAACATTCATGTACCATTTCCTTAGGAAGGACTCGCTCTCCTACTGAGAACAAGATATAAGTTGTTTTACAAATAAGAGGCTTATAGCAATTTTCTTGTGTCTTTTCTGAAAGCAAAATCTTGATGACCAGCTACCCTAAAGCACCTGGCTTTTGAATCTGAAGCCTTGAAGGGCAGGTTTTGCCATTCTTTGGTTGAGCAATCTGTGAAAGATACCTCTGTGATATTTCAAGACTTCAGTATAGTGCATGACTCATGAATTCTATAGTAAATAGGCCAGACTCCAGGTATTTTTAACCTCCTAAGCAGAAAAAGGGAATATTTAGGATAAGAAATGAGCATGAATTTAACAATAAAAATAGAAAGACCACTTGGTATACAGCACTTGGGTAACCCTCTGGGACAGCACTATACAGATTACCATATGTTCTGTTCCAAGTAATGTAAAAAAAACGAAGGCAAAATATGCTTTATGAAATTCTTTACAGTGTGATAGCACTGATGCAAAGCTGCAGCTAAAATAAATATGATACCTTCCTTGTGGTACTCTAAGGCACTGGTGACCTATCAATTTCTCAATCTGAGCAAAAGAGAGCTAAAAGATGACAGGCCTTTCCCAGCAGAACGGTTGATATACAGCAAGCAGCTACATCTCTGTCCCTGATTATTAGTTGTGACTAATATAAAGTAAGCAGATGCTGAGAATGCCTGGGGCTATCTTGGAAACAGAGGTCTCATCTTACACTTCTTCTAGTACATGTGCTGGATAAGACAACTACCTGCAGGAGGGTGAGCTGATGGCTAGAGATGGTCCTCACCTCACTCTTACTTTTCTATGTTGATTCTCTGTGCAGCAAGCAAACCAATCCACCTTCATTTAATTCTTATTCCTGTATGTCCCCTCCATACTGAGAGATCTGCTGTGAGCAGGGTCTGAGCTGAAGCATTCAGAACCTCATGAAAAGCCTGGAGGGCCAAAGCTCTGCCTCACAACCTTGGGCAGAGCACTACAAATCAGGCTGGAAGGGGACAAAGAGCCAACCAAGGTGGCAAAACTCCTCACACACACTCAGGACTGGCTTTCACATTGGATGCTTATTGGATGCTTCCACTTGTATTTCAAGCTAAAATTTTCAGATGTCTGTTAGATTTGAGTGCTTAACTCCCATTGAATTTTCTGGGTTTTGGGCAACTAAGTCCCTCAGGGATTTTCAAAAACTCCATCCATAGTCATTTTCCTGTCCTTGTTCTCTCTAATTAGTACGATGATCCTGCCTGTGACTTTACAACACTGTAGAGGATTCTCCTGAATATGTGTGGAGGGTGAGGAGGGTTATCTTATTGAAATTTGATTCAAAAGAGGGGGAAAAAAAAATATTTCTATTCACATTACATTTTGTAAAACCATTTAGTGTTATGAAAAGCCTAATGTTTAAGCCTAAACTAAGTAGACAGTGATCCTTTAAGTCCCTGTCTTCCAGTACATTTCACCATTCTGTTCTTTCAGGGAAAGTTAGGTTTGTTATTCTTTCACCTTCCAAAGTCCTTGATAGGTTATTTCTAAAGAATATTTTAATCTGTACCATATTTTTGTCGGCCAGGATGTCTGTAGAAATTTCTTCAAACTCCAGTGTGTATTTACCCACTTCTCAGAAATTCTTCTTCCATTTTCTATTAATATTATTTCACTGGGATCAGTCTCTGTTGAGAAATTTAGTTTAAGCTGCCTAGAAGTCTTAAAAGAGGAAGATCTATTAATTTAATCATTTATATGAATCATGTCTAAATGATCTCAGCAGAGAAAATGTGTTAGCCATTTAAATCCCATCATTACATATTATATAATAATTACCACTAATTCTAGTTTGGATGGGCCACAATATTGCTTTACATACCTAATATATTCAGAACATCTACCTTACCAAGCTCAGTCTTTTTGTGACCTTTGAGTTTATGCTTGTCTCCTGATTATGAACATAGGACAGGCTCTCCAAGAAATTAGATATGCAACACACATACACAGTAGCACATCTCTTTGGCATGTACAACTACTACCACTTTTTTTTAATATCTCAAGTTCTTTTTGTCTCTGGGAGATATCGAGAATGCTATTGATACTGTTATAATCAAAATAATATTTATTTGTTAAGTATTCTCACTGCTGTTCATGACACTAATTCACACTCTGTATGAAGCTGAGTTTACAGCATAAGATGGGGTTATTCACAGGAGAATACAGGGTGTAACTTCCACTGGTTTTCCAAATCCCTTTCCCTGAAGGCACTGCTTAAACATTGTGTGTGCAAGCAGAAAACTTTACACATATGAACTGCACATGCATTTTTGTCTACAGTTCAGACTGATAGAACTTGCACAGATTTTTTTCCAATGAAAAAAGTACTAATTACTCAGAAGAGATATCTTCCCAGACCTGGGTATAGTTTTCACCATATACTATTACAGAGCACTCATGCATGTCAGGCCTAGGGAGGGAATAAAAACCATAAAGCAATGAATGCACAAGCTACCAAATTGCTCCTCTGTTAGGCTGGCTCAGTAAAGGCCATCAACACCCAATTCTTCACTGGGAGCCAATCCATTTCCATACGAACATGACAATTCAGCATCACTCAGTAAGCCAAAAGTGGGTCCAGGCACTTTCCATGCACTGTTGATTTTCAGAACACCCGGTTCTGTGCACTCACTGGGAGCTCATTGCTCCAGTACTGCTTTAGACCTGGGTATCTGTTTGCCCTTGAGAAAGGTGGAACTGTGTCTTTGCCATGCTAAAACAACACAAATAACTTCATCTACTGTGGACACCATTTTATTTCTTTTCTTTTTATTATTCTTTATTCTTTTTCACCAGCTCTGCATGAATGCATCTACCAGCAACCTTTCCTTTGTCAAAACTGTAACACAAGATGCACCCCTGATTAATTACAGCAGAGTGAAACTTCCTACTCTTGTATCCCAAGGGTCAACTTTATCCCTGGTGTAAGCCAGAACTCGGTAGTGAGACAAACGTGGCCCTAGGTGACTTTTTTCCCCCCCAACTAACTCATTACACCATTCTTTCTATAACTGATGAATCGAGCCCCTTGTGTTCTGTTTGTAACCATAATTAGTATTCATTTTGCAAGCTTAAAGTTCACCCTTGCTACAGGACTGAGCCTAATGTTAATCACTGCGGTGTCTTCCCGCCTTTGACTCTGATCTGTCAGGTTTGCATTACTTGTCCCATACCTAATTTTTTGCCCTTACCAGCCAACTAGCACCTCGACATCACACTGTGTCAGAATTAGAAACTTTTGACAGATCTGTAATCATCTAGTTCTCATCAGCTCTATGCATGTTAGTCACTTCATTTCCACATTCTAACAGTTAATATGCCTTAATTTCTCTCACTTTGTGAATATTTAATTCCTCCCTTTTCAACATCATTTTTAGGTTGTGTGAATCATTTTCAAAGCCTTTGCTATTCTCCCTCCACTATCATCTGCATATTTTATGAAATGGCACAGTTGAATCTCTGAGGGCTCTTGATAAAAATGAAACTGGCAGGCTGCTCATTAGTTGTTTACCTGGAGCTGTGTGAATCCCCTAGAAGGGTGGATTCCCATTTGGATTTGAATTAGGATATTCTGACACATAAGAATTGAAAGCCTTTCCAAGCTAAGTGTGATTCTTCCCCACTCCCCTTCTACCCCAATTAATAGCTCTTCTAGAAAGTTTGCATTCTTTTGACCAATCTATTAGTAGTACAGTACCACATACACCAACATCTGAAACCACTGGATTGTTAAAAGGTGAGAGACAGAGGCTGCAGCCAATTAGCAACTCTAATGAGGGAGAAAAGTGTCCGATCAAGAATGCACAGAGGGCAGCAGGACTAAAACGTGAACTTTTCAGGCTTCCAGAGTCAAACCAAGTTGCTGCAAGTAGGGCTATGGTTTATTTAAGTGGGTATTTTAATGGGCAAGTAATCAAAAATTACATTCAGTGGAAATTCTATAAGTTTAAAAAAAAAACAAAAAAACAAAGAATTTTACAGTGCCCATACCTAGTGAATGTCACACTTAGGCAATTCAGCTGGTACAGAGGAAGAACACTTTTCATTGTTTCCTTTATCTTACTTATGCAACAAGCCACTCTAATGTCTCAGCACCAAAATAAAATTAGGAACCACACTCAACTTATGATTTATGTAGTGGGAAAAACGGACACTCTTGTGTTCACCAGAAACTAACGAACTATCATTCAGGGGGGTTTCTATTCCATCCCTGACACAGAACATTTTCCTCCTACTGCATCTATACTTCTGTCATTCAGGAGCTGGGTGAACACTGCCCATCTCCATGCAGTTCTCCATATCATATCTACAATAAGCCATATCAATACTTTCCAATAATTTTAGCTTTTAGTATCCTCAGCTTGACTTATTTTTATGCTGATATCATACTCTTACTTTTCATACATTTGACTTAAAAGCAGTCATGCTATCTCTGCACTAAATTTTTAATGATATTTTTGGCCGCTTAACTTCATAACATAGGGAATTTGGGCCGTTATAAATAAAAGTATACAAAGCTTTCCATCTGTAGAAGCTGCACCTGCAGTTGCTTTGTTGAAAGAAAAAACAAAAGTGAGAAATAGAAGATACTTAGTTTTGATAGGAACCACTATTCTATCTTCATATCCCACCTAATACACCTTAACCTTAACAAGTCTTAAAACTTTAAAAATATAAATAACCAATAGCAGAGTTTGTAATTAAAACTCAAGTTGTTACTTGTTTTATTCTCTAAAAATGATCAGCCAAGAACAATCAGATCACTTAATATAGTATAATAATCAAATTTGATATCTTTATATAGCCTTGGCTAGAGCAAGGGTGGACTTAAGTATCCCTAGTTTATTGTAAAGATTCAGAAATTACACATATAAATATTAAAAATTATTTTCCATAGTGTCATGAAGCTTGGTGGCCTGTATGACTGGATATTTTTAGTTCTCAAGTTTGACAGTATTGCATTCTTTTGATTTGTTATCTATGCTTCACATCTATTACTTTTAATTGGACATGAACATGCCTATGAACTGAACTTGGTCTCCAAGGGTTTGAATAGAATTAGTCAAGACATGGAGAAAATGGAGTTGACAATACAACAGAAAATTGTTGGTTATTGCAAGTATTTAAAAAGTAACCAATGTGAAATCACATAACTAAAGAAAACAAACTGCAGGTTTGATAGTGATATTTAAACTCAGTTTCAAAGATCTTCTCCCTACCCCCACAAGTTAAGTATTTAGTATTTACCACTTCCTGCCTCTTAATAATTTTCTGTCTTATCAAACATTGGTTGGACTCAGAAATACTTTTATCCTACCAACTCAAGGCATATATATTATTTTGGTATATGTGCCTGATTCACACTCAGACACGTCAGCCTTTCAAACATCTTAAAGATTTCAACCTACGATACGATTATGTTTCAGAGAGACATTCTCACAGTTAAAATTGCACACAAAAAACCCCACAACAATTATTATGATAGCTGCTAGTGTGACTTAAATTAACATGTGACTTCAGCCTTGCAATAGCAGCCAGTGTGATTCCTTAACAGAAGGAACAAATGAATTCACTGTTAGTGAAGTGTTGAGACATGTGAGGATGCGGTTTAAAAATTGTTCTCTATTTAATGAAGACAATTGTCATATCTCTTACTACTACACCACTGCACATTCTAGGCAAGGCAAAGGACTTCTTTGGGTAAAGGCAATTTAAAGTATCAATTCAGTTCCACATTGAGCCCTTGATCTGCTCTTGCTCTTGATGGAAGTCATCTGCATCAACCTTATGCTGCTTATCTGTGCTGACCAGAGCACTGTGCAGAGCAAACAGATCTCTACCAACTAAAAGCCACATATATAAGATGAAGTGCCTTTCCCCTCCTTAAGAATTGGCTATTCCTCTGCATAATGACTATATAATAGGTAGTGCTTGAAGGAAGTGCAAGTGACAACATGGTCACTCCGACAGAAAAAAAGAACTCAGCAGGGGCTGCATATGAAATTGAGGGTGGTGTAAGCATACAGAATTCTGGGCATGAAGACAGGTCAAGGAAATGGAAACACAGGGAACACAAAAGCATTTGATTCAGACAACTGAAAGACTTGACAAGAAAGGTAAACTCTGTCTGTAGAAATACTGCTCTTTCCTGGTGGTGTTGTCAACTTTTTTCTAAAATTCTTTTCAAAAGAAAAGCTTTCCAGTTTGGCTCTGTAAAATACAGAGTTGTGGTTTATGCTGCTCTATTCCCTACCCCTCCTCCCGCATGTTAAACA
This sequence comes from Heliangelus exortis, assembly GCF_036169615.1. Classification (NCBI taxonomy): domain Eukaryota; kingdom Metazoa; phylum Chordata; class Aves; order Apodiformes; family Trochilidae; genus Heliangelus; species Heliangelus exortis. Next base: position 8,035,868 of record NC_092437.1, on the reverse strand, counting down.
GATCAGAGGCATGACATTTTATGTTGTTTGTTTGAAATGATAAACTTAATCATGAGTGAAATGTTAGGAAGTGACAGCACTGGCCACAGTAAGGTCATTTCTTACTTCAGCCAAGTACAATACAGCTTTCCCCTTAATTGCATTGCCAGTCCTTGCCACAGGAGGACCCAGGCATTTGCAAGTGGGGAACTGAAGCTGTCTTTGTGATAATTAAACCATGGACCTCTGTAAAGACTGCCAAATCTGCCATATGGTAGTTTTATGACCTAGACTGCTGTTATCTCTTGAGAAAGCTAACATCCTAATCTCATTTTATTTATCTATGATCAGAACCCATATTTCTAGAGGGCAAAATGCAGGAGTACTGCTTGCTGCACAGCATCCTAAAGCAAATTTTTTTCAGTGGTTCACGTTAATAAAATGGAGAACTCATTATTGGCATACTGGAATTTAAACAGAAATCAAAAAGCTAAGACCAGTGGTTTACTTGCACATAGACTGTAACATCTCACTGTGAAAAATTGCTAGGACATGACTTGGGAATGATGACCACTCTGGTGAGTAATTAAAACATTCATTGCAGGAAGGTTGTGAAAAGGCCACTGAGTTTTCCAAAGCAAACATGTTATTTTAAAACACAAAACTAAGAGGCTAGTGGTTTTGAAAGTCTGATATAATTTATCACAGCCACACTGCTTTAAGGGCATCCTCATGAACTTTGGAGAGCTGGATGTCAAGCTAAGATTCCTGGTCCAAAGAAAAAAATTAATCAGAACTGGTGCTGGATAAGGCTTTATGCATGGTCCTTCTAATACCTCTAGTATTTCAACAGATTAACACTGATTTGTCTTCAAATCTGCTATATATCCATCTGAATGCTTGCACTTTGGTTCAGAAACATGTTGCCCTTTAGAACCAGAACACAAATGCTTACCAGCTGTGGTCACCTTCTCACGTATCATTTAGGGCTGGATCGTTTCATAACCAAGAAAATGCATCTGTTCCTCTCAGCAAGGTTATGTCATCAAAAGTGCACTGAAAGTATAAGAAACAGGTGGCATATTTTTCATCTCACTGATAGCAAGCAAACACACAGGCTATATTATTTGATAGTTAAGAGAGCCTTAAATATAGGTTTCTTTAGTACTTGAAATAGCTGATAGAAAATGGTGCTTGTTACATGTTTCAGGATGGGATTTCTTTGAAAAGAGAACTAATGGCCACTCAGGTCTACACTAAGTTCTCCAGACCGATGACCTTCATGACATTTATCTGCTAGACAGACTCTTATTGAGAAATTACATAGGTCTGTTTTTACAGAAATATTCTGGTTTTATGATCTAGATAATGTAGCCTGATATAAATCACCCTGGTTGTCCCTTGATATTTTGAAAACTGATGAGACTGCCGATTCTCGCTTCTTACTTTGTATGCAAATGATGAATTATAGATGGGAAATAGGAAAAAGAAGGTTTTACTCATTTGCTGGATTGAAACAGACTGGATTAGTGAGCAAGCAGTAGTACCCTTGGACTATTTATTGTGACATTGCTTAGAAAAATTCAAACCCCAAAGCCTTCAAATCACTGGGGACATTGTTAGCCTTCTGCAGGAATTATTAAAATGTACAGAAATGTATGAGCATCACTTTATAATAATTAATCAGGGGCTGTTGATTAATAAAGCTCATTTTTTAGTCCCGATGATTCAGGGTATTATCCAAAGGACAGTGTCCTTGTCATATTGATTAAGAAACCAGACTTTGCCATGGAAGAAAGTGTAAGAACAGTCGTGCTTCTTCCTCCCCCCCTCCCCCCATATAAAATAAATATTGAATGAGAATATTAACTCGTTAACCTTGACAACAATTTGTAATTTTCATAAGGAGGAAAACTCGCATATTCAGCAAATAAATTGCTGCAGGGATTTCAGGGAAACAAATTGGAGAGAATGAAGAATGCGACCATATGAATTCTGTCGTTTTTATGGGCTACGATGATAAATTTGTTTGGTTATGTCCCTCAATTAAGGCCACAAATACTGTAAAGCGTCAGAAGCAAGTTAACTGGTAGAGCTGGCACAGAGAAGTCTGGGTGACAGTCTAAGGTCATTGAGGAAGTTAAGATTTTTGGGGTTTTTTTTTTTTCCTTCCTTAAGATCTATCTCAGATCTGGAGCAAACATCTTAACTGATTTACAGAGTGCATCTTCTGTACAGAATATTAATCCCTTTAAAGCATTTGTTAAAAGATAGCTCAATTTATTAGGTATTGCATGAGAAAAATCTTTATGTGGAATTAAGAGCACCAGTCAGAGGCTTTACAGGGTTATCTAATTATTTTGAACTCAGCTTAACTAGGAATGCAGGTAAAGTAAATAACTTGTAAGCTGTTTACCTCTGCAGTTGGTGAGCACTGTTTTTTAACCCCTATAAAAATACTATGCTTTGAAACTGGAGCTGGATTCCTATTTTAATGATTACAGGAAAAACGGGCACTCCCTGCTCCTTCACATATTTCCAGCTGTAAAAACCTTATTTGTTCAGATCAGTGACTAAGTCAGCGAGCCAGCAAAACACATTTAAGCATGTGCCTAGTTTTAAGCTTGTTTTGCCTCAACTGACATCAAGTAATACTACATACACTTAAAATTAAGCATATGTTTAACTGCTTTGTTGGATTACAGCCTAAATGATCTATTAATCCAATTGCATGGTTTCCTCTGATCACTGCCGTCTTGAAATTCTTACTGTACAATAGATTTAATATAAATGCATTATGTTTGTCAGGCATGCCAGTAGATTTGCATGCTGCCCTTGTCTGCTTGGGCATATTAGCATCCATAGGAGAATATTAGAGATATAATATGGTTTTAAAAAATTTAATTTTAGTGACTTTTTGAAGGGCTTGAATGAGCTGTATCTTGTTTGGGAAAGGAAAAGAAAAAATTAAACGAAAGTGTTTAATACTTGGAGGGTCCAGATAGGGCAGACAAGCTGAATGAGAAAATTCACATGGAAACTAGAAGCCTTAGAACAGGAAAACGAGACAGCACACACATATTTGGTATGCCACTTTTACAGCAACAATAAGTGGTGTCTGATTGTATTCTGATTTTACTGTACTCATTCTGCAAGCACTCCCAGATAGGGAAATGTTGTCTCCCTATCTTACAAGTAGGAAGCTTAGGAATAGGGACACTGCCAAGCTATTAAAGGCATGTAAGTGAATTCCCAGACATTTCAACACACAACTGCATATGAGGTGCTCTGGTGTTTCAGTGAAGGGTGTACCACGGAAATCACAGCACATTTGCTCCTATTCTGCCTTTCTATTCTGTACCTTTTGACTGTTACTTTTCCTTGTTGTCCTCACACATTTTAGGCACACTGAGAGTCATTTTAAGTACAGCTAAAAATTAAAAAAGCCTCCTAATTCAGCTTTAAGTAATTTTGTTCACTGTCTCATGGGACCAACTGAAGGAATTGGTCTAAATGTTATGCTCTATGCCATCCTGCTCCTTGCACCTGGTCAACCCTGATCCTTCCAAGTGAAATCCTGGGCATCTTGCAGCAATAGTGTCAGTTTGATTGCTTGCAGCAACCACAGCAAGTTTTCAGTCCTATTCAGCTACACATGCTGTGCTGCTTTAGCTGAAGTGCAGAACAAAAATTTGTGTAGCCCTGATAAGATATTAACATGAAGCAACAGGGCTACATGCTCAGAGACGATTCAGTTACGATAATATATTAGTAATAATGACTTTTGCTAAGCCTTTTTTATTCTCAAAGTGCTAAAAGCAATAAATAAATAAAAATAAGAAAATCCATGCATTTCTATTACTGGTGGCACTGGAATATAACCAGGCAGTACCTGAAGGATAAATCAAAAGATTAAATTAAGTTGGGATTTGAATCCCCACTAAACAAAGAATCACACAGATTATGTTTTTCTGGACTCTAGGCTCAGAATAGCTTTCAAGGGCCTCCCTTACAAACATAATATCATTATTTGCTTTGACCACTGCTACGTTAAAGAAAATACAGGAGAAGGGGGTGGAAGGGGCAGTAGTCAGGCAAGCAACAATATGGAGAGCAGTATGGGGCATGCTAATTTTTATTCACTGCCTGGCCTCCTGCCTGCTTCTCCTGAGTCTATTCAAGTCCTAGCCTTGGGTTCTGACTCTTGACCGATATCTGTCAGCATGTTCTGTGTCCTGCCTTCTGCTGCTACTTTTGTTCAGCCTGATATTTTACCTTGCTTTTTGCAGGAGGCTGATACCTGCTGTCCCTCCACCCACACTGCCATATCATGAAGCTATTTATTCTTTTTGCCACAAAAGCACAATCACCAAAACCCTCTACCTCTGGGTAGAGGTCATTCAAGTACAAGAAGGATAAATTCTAATCAAAGAATATTATTATATTTAGAAGCATGAAAATCACTGTACTGGATCTGACCCATAGATGTGAAGTTCCAATCTCCTCCCCTGACAGCAACTAAAGAATGGTGAAAGCAATTAAAAAATTTACAAATAATTTATGCCTTCCTACTCACAAGATGTCACCCTGAAGTTTACCAAAGGTAGATTTACCCTTAAATATTAACATATCTCCCCCCTTCCTTCTCAATCTGTTCATTAAAATCAACTGTATTAGGTCTTAACTATTAATGATTTTACACACAGTCACAAAAATCCTGTTTGAATCTTGCTGCTCCTGACCTCAGTAGTATATTGGCAACATATTCCACTGAATTCTGGGTTGCATTTCTTAATTTTTCATAGTGCAGGATAAATATTTTCAAATCAGTCTGCAAGGCCCAAACCACTGTGACCAAAGACTTTTAGTGATGTTCATCTCTCAAGTTTGAGAATCAGTATGTGGGATATTCTTAAATGGTGAGTCTTGAAGTGCATTATCTGATAGCAGCAGTCTCAGGTTTCATGTATTTCACAGCTTTTGGATGATAAAAAAAATCCCAGCATGAGAAAAAAGAATGAGAAGTAAAAAGTTCTTGGAAGTGGAAATGACAAGAGCCTTACAAGAGTGCTTTTGCCAAATCCTTAGCCTTGGAAAATGACATATTTGAATTCCCAAGGTTTAGTATGTACTACTATTTAAAAAAATAGATTCAGTTTGTTTAGACCCCAGAGCTGCAACTCCAGCTTGAGAATGTGCCCATGCATACACAAAGCTTTGCTGCTCTTTTCATCAAGAAAGAAAACTGTTTCTGTCAGATTATTTGCACCCATTTTACATATTCCCTCAGCTCCGTCTCTGCACAGAGACCACATACTCAGTAGTGGGAAGGGAGTGTGTCAATGACCCATTAGAAACCTGACATGACATTTATGTGCACGTTTACCAGGGTTGCTCTCACAAGCACAATAATTACACACACAAATGAGGTTTGAAATTGCCCTTTTATGAAAATTCAAACCTTGATATTTAACTATTTAATAAGAACCTATCTTGCATCTGATTTGCAAATCAGATGTTTGTGTTAAAGGCTGGATTTTTCAGGAGGTCTGATGCTGAGATGTGTTTTCTGTGTCTGTTTTGAGTGCTTATTTGTGGAGCAAGCATACATTTTGGCTTTTTTGGGGGGTGAATTTGTTTCATGTCTTTATGTGCTTGCACAGGACTGCCAGATAAATAGTAACTGGACACCCACAACAGATAGAGGTACACTTATAAACCTGATTGTCAGAACTTCCTGAACACCTTAAAAACCAGTCTCAAGTGGGTGAATTATAAACAGTGAATCAGTGGGTGATTATAAACACCTTTGCTCCAGACCACTGCAGTGTCCTGTAAACAGGATTCTGTCAAAGCAGTCCTAGCCTACTGCTATGCCTACAAGTACTCTTTAAAAAAATCTAAATAGAATTTAAACAAAGTTGTGTGGTATGTTGAACCCATATGCTATTTGGAGTATTTTTTTTTAACCTATATTATTTTATGGTTAATTCAAAAGACGGGGTTGTTTTCAAGGGCAGTTTCTTCCTGATCTTATGGGAACAGAGTTAAACACTGACTACCCTGGATGTTTTACCTACAGATTCTTTTCCTGCTTATTCCTTTCTCTCTAATTTGACACAGCTGTTAATTTGGAGATTCTGACATAAATGAAGTGTCATGTTTGGGAAAAGAAGATAAGGAAATTTCTCTTCTTAATATTTATACCACATCAACAACACCCAGTGGTTCTATGTCAGCTTGCAACTAAAGATTTTCAAATACTTTATAAGGCCCTGAGCAGCAAAATACTGTATATCAGGCAGTTAATCACCATAGCTACTGTACCAGTGAGAGAACAAGCAGAGTGTTCAACTGATTTGCCCAGAGCCAAATGTCAAGATCGGGGCAGAGCTTGGAAGTAGCACTGAGATCACCTGGCTCTCATTCTTGAGCTTTAACAGCAAGGCCATCTGTGCTCCCAGACACTGTGACAATACAAATGCTTAATTTTTCTGGAGTTTTATTGAGTTGTACATGCACAAAAATGGATGCCCAGACCAGGAGATTATGTCCTACCTGTTGCATCACCATGTCCAGGATGCAAAAGTAGGCAACCACTTGGCACAGATGAAAGAAGTCAGCACTCCAGTGCTGAGAACCAAGGCTTTTAGAAAAATAATAAAAAAGAAAGTCCCCTTTTCCACTACCAACTTATCCCTTACTTTTCTCTGAGCATCAGAAGGAGGAAGCAGGATGCTCAACCAAACTTCCTAGAAATAAAGTATTTGTGGAGCTGTACTGCAGAGCATTTCTATAGAATATTGCCAAAGTAAACGTAAAGGCTGTAATTAATAATTGATATTAGTGCATTACAGTATTTTTAAGTAATCTTGGACGTTAGGCATTGGTCAAGTGTAGTAAGGGAAAGTCCCCTTTCCAAGGTCTGTATTATTTCAGTCTTGATTGGCTGCCTGATCCATCAGGGAAGAACTCTCATTCTTAGGGATGAAGTTACTTGGTCAATCCCTTCTTATGGGCCACTCCCTTCAGAATAAAACAAGAGTGAAAACCCTCAGCAATGTATCCTTGACTGCCTTATGTACCTGTTTTACCTCCACTGGAATTAAGGAAATGAAGCATAATGTTTTCTAAAGAGGTAGAATGTTTCTTTTGAAAAGGTACACATAGAACAAACTCAGAATTTGGAGAAGATAAAAGGCAAAGCATCCACCCATAAGCCTTTTTTCATAAGCTGGGGAGATAAAAGTATTTTCAGTGCTGTATTTCCATAGAGGTAAGGGGGTTAAAAACCAAAATACATGAAATAAGCTTCCTACTTCAGAGCAATAGCCACCCCAGATTATCATGCCTACATATGAGGGTCAGTCTTAGATACTGATGAACCTTCCCAAGGGATGCTGTGTCTTGAGGTACAGCAGCTCAGCTCTTTACAGGAACAGAAATCAAGCACCATTTCTTTTTACAAACAGAGGAAGCGTATTTCAGAAATTAGCAAACTCACACTCCCTGCAGTCATAAAAGATCATTTTCCACAGTATGATAGAGATATCAGGATTATTCTCCATGAATAAGCTGTTGACACGCTGGCATCCGGGCAACAGACATCATGCTAGGATTTATTAGTAAATTGGGTCTACATAGTTCTCTAACCTGAAGTTGTACTGGCTCAGTAATTTCTTCAAATGATTTGATAAATATTTCCAGTATGTCATGAATATATAGGTACACATAGCAATACTTATCATAATATTATAAAACACAAAGGAGTAAAAGTGCAGTAATTTGCACTGATTAAGAAAAAAATGGGAAACTTTAATTATTAATTTTTGAAATCACTGAAAGGAGAAAATAGCATACCTTCCATGTGCAGAGACAGAAATGAGACTAGCTTGACAAGCCCATTTCAGAAGGAACAGGAATTCTTCAGTGCATTTATTTAATAGACCTTGAACATGTTATGAAGCAACTCTTTATTACAGAATCCGAAAAATGTGAGCGAAAGTATTTTAAATCCCACATCATGTTGCTCCTTTTAGATTAATACAAAACACTAAGAATCTGCATAGTGACAGACTGCTATTCAAAGCACCCTTTACAGGATCAAGAAAAGAGCAAATGTGTCTGTGTCACAGGTACAGTTCCTCAGGAAAAAAAAGACAAAACAGGTTCTCTATGCACACACCTTGTAGCAGCAAATCTTTTGCCATCCCACAGTTATGTTGATCACCTAGGAGAACGTTCTGTGCTCATCACATCTCTCCTATGATCAGGCAGTACAGAAGCAGCTGTACTCCCAAGTACATTAACCATCTTTTCAAAAGTACTCAAACACATATTTGTGCAGAAACCCCAGATGAAAGTCTGATCCTAAATGCACTGATATTCTCCTGAGAATCTGCTTGGCTATGGTCATGAATCCACATGCCTGTACAAGCACTGGTTTATATCAAAGCACCATTACATCTAGTCCCAAGGATTCTTTACAGACTTGAAGTTTTCCAACTGGCAAAGTAATCTACAATGACTCTGTAAAGTTTCACTGTCATGTTCTTAAAGGTCATGCTCCATCTCATATCACTCATAAGCATACTTGCAGCAAGACAGCAAAACAGATAAACAAGTCTTGTAACAATCTACTTAAGTATTGCTCTCAAAGCTTACATATTAAGTACCATATCATTCACTGGGAACTTGCAGAAGGCATGAATTTGGCCAGCTACACTGAAGTAGCTCTAACCACTAATCCCCACAGAAAATGCCATATAAATATATAAATTAAAAGGCTTCAGGTCTATTGAGTTTTTAAATGTTGTCCAGGAAAAAAACAACAAAAAAAAAACCCACAAATGAGTGAGGTTGATAAATCAATTTGCTACCTAACCAAATGAGTTCAATGCACCATTAAGACTGGATAAAACAATCATTATGCATGAGTCTGAGCATCTGTGACCCTGAGGTTCTAGGTATATCAACCTGAAACTGACACTCAATAATTTATCTATGTAGAATTATTACACAGTCCTTCTAAACAGATTCTAAACCAATCCATTGCCTCTCTTTTTGAAGATTTCCACATCCACAGCTAGAAGATGACACAGATAAAATTATCAGCAAGAGCCACTTTGTAACTGCACCTGCTTTGATTGCATCTTGTCTGAAAGTGAACTCCCTTCCCCCAGTCACTGCACTGACTGCATCAGTGTCAGATTTCTAAAATGATATTGTCTGATGAGGAGCAACCAAGAACATTTACATTGCTTTACATGACTGTTTCTGTTGTTGAGCCACTGACCCCTGCTGTGACAAATATGTATATTACTCACACACTGACACATTGGACCTTTTTTCTACCAATCTCCCTCTTCGTAAATACACCTGACTTAAAAGTCTCCAAGATCTACATCCTTTCCTCATATATTCCATTTTCACTAGATTTTAGAGACTGAGAAGTCTTTTCATCCTGTCCTTAAATCACCATAAAGTTCCACTCTGACCAGGGCTAAAAGCCTTTAGCCTATCTGAACCCACATGTACATGCAGCTGTACAGGACACATTAAAACAAAAGCACTGCAATATCTTTTAAATCCCATATAGAAGCACCCAGAGCTAGGTTCTCAGTTTCTACAGATCAGCTTCATTCCATCAGCTTTTTTCACCTGGATCTGGCTTTTTTTATTCTAAACGTGAATAGCAGATATCTGCTCTTCAGAAATTTTTTCCAAGGAAATTCACAATTTAAGTGGGAAAACAGTTTTATAGCGTTTAATCTAAGCACTGGCAGTTTTCTTGAAGGGTGTCACAGAATAGCCAAAACATGGCATGAAATCAGTTGTATTCCTAGAGATGGACTTGAAGAGAACAGAATTAAACCAAGGAAAACTGGGAAGCTGCAGAGATCCAGGTTTGAGTTGCTTTGGTCATGGAGAAGGATTTTACAAGCAGGGATAGAAATAATAAATGAAACTGTGGGAGGGGTGGGGTGTGTATGAAATGCTTTTAAAGAACAATCTGGAAAGACTGAAAGGTATTGAAATTTGGCTAATGAAGTAGAAGGATCTGCAGAGGCTCTAAGAGCAGAAGCAAAAAGGGTAGGACTTCTACTGTAGTTTTTTTTCTCTCTTTTCATTAGGCTGACTTTTTTTAGGCTGAGCAAATATTGTGTTATATATCTCTGTCTCATTGTCTTCTGTCACCTGAGTAACACCCCTTTTACTGCTACCAAAATGGCTACTCCAATGCTAGGTCAGACCAATTATTTCTTAAATGGTTTGTATTCACCTGCACTTCAAATGTGTGGCTTTGAGAAACAAAATAACAGCACCTCATTCTCAGGCTGCTCCAAAGATCCATTATGCTACCAGCACATCAGTCTGCTCAATTAAAGAGCCAATGACTACAAAGCAACTGTATATCATTTGTATTACCTTTCCAAAGCAGACACTTTATTCACAAATATCTGACTCCAAGAGGTCCTTTTCTGCTTAGCTATGTGCTTTATACTACCTTGCATTTATGTCTAAGAAAGAAAAAAAATCAGCAATATGCTTTAAGCAAAGGTTTCTGTGTCCTGCATACAGCTACAGTTATTTCTTTTCTGCAAAATATTTTTGTCAGCCCTTGCAACCTACTTCAGAGTGATTTGTTAGAGCCTTTTCTAGTCCCATGAAATAACAGTCTCAAGGCATACTTTCACATTAGTAGGGACCCAAAATTTATACCAGTACTACTGTTTTGCCAATATACTTAAATTCTTAATTAGTTCTGAAATGTGTGCACATGAAATAATTTGAATAAGTTTGTTTTACCATCTTAAACTATGTTCACTTTTTGTGAAGTGCTACCCCAGAGTTCAAGGAGACAGACAGCATTTCTCAGCAGCTTACCACTCCTATAAGTTAAGACAGAAATTAGTTCCAGGCTAGGCATAGAGCCAGTCCTTGCAATATTTAGGATCCACCAATCCATCTTTCAAACATCTCTGCTACTCTCACTATTCCTTGGAGCTGTCAGGTGAAGTTCTTTCATCATCTCTAGTGCTCCTATTGATACATCTCAACATCATAGCAGCCCTCCAGTACCCAAATAAGAGGTTTCAGAGAAGATGGACTCAGGCTCTTTGCTGAGATGCACAGTATCAGAACAAAAACCATATTGAAACAGAGGATTTTCTGTAGGGATACATGGAAAACTGTTTTCTTCTGTGATGATAATTAAACACTGAAATAGGTTGTCCAGAGAGGTCATTGCATCTCCATTCCTGGAGGTTTTCAAGACTCAACAGAAAGGAGCCCTGAGCACCCTGGTCTGAACTCAGAACTCCCCCTGCTTTGAGCAGGAGATGGGATGAGAGCCCTCCTGAGGTCCCCTCCAACCTGAGTGATTGTTTGCTAATAAGAAGCAATCATGAAATAAACCCAGATTTTCCAGCATCATAGGTGTTTCTCACAGAGGCTTATTATGACTGCCAGAAAACTTCAGGCAGCTCCTTGCTGAGCTAATTTAAAATAACAAGACAGAGCTCTGAAATATGAAGTCTTATTCTACACTCTTCCAGACTTCCACATTAACTTGCTTGTATGATATGTTATATAAAACGCTACAAGAACAGGGATTTTCTACCTACTTCTATTAGTAGCAGAGCCATGCATCCATGTGCCATTCCCAGGCCCAAATAGCTCTGTGATTAATTTTCCTCCTTCCCACAGCCATGTGAGCCACACACACCCATGAAGCAGCAGAATTCAACCTATGGATAACACAGGATACTAAAAACCCTCAGCTCAGCAGCAGAGTAGTTACACAGGTGTACCAAAGCCTTTAGGACATCCCAGGTTGACTTCTTTTCAAGATCTCATAAGGAGGTAAGCTCATTTCAAGAAAGTGTAAATTCTGCCGAGTGCAAAGAAAAATTACTTTGAATTAACTGGATAGATGTTATGAATAATCCACATTAAATTCTTAATTTTGGGTTACGATAGAAGACTTAATAGTGGTCAGATACCCACTGCTTATGCAATTAATTCTTAGCAAAGAAAATGAATGTGAGATATAAAATATTTTAGAAATAATCTTTTCATACAAAAACAATGAAAATTTGAAGACGGATTAAGATTTACTGTCACAACAGATTACAGTGTGAACAGAATATGTCCTTACAGAAATCTATTTAACTAGTGATATCCTAGAGGGAACAAACTATAGGGCTTTTTGACATGAAAAATGTGAATTTGCTTTTTGTGTTTACTAGAGCTCACAACTGGCAGGAAATGAGGCATGAAATGTATTGTCAAACATACAGTGTTCACATATAATGCATTACTTTAAGTTGAGCATTGCTTTTAGGGTTGCTAGCTCTCAGACCCCCATAAGGAAGTATATTTAAAAAAAATGGATCAACACCCTAGTAACTATACATACACACACAAAGGTATTGCTACAAGAATGTCTTTTTTTAAAAAAAAGAACAACACATCTAGATCTGTGAAGAATAGACTCCCATTTGTTTCCTTTCCCAAAATGAACTAATAATTAAAAAGAGTAATATTATGCAAAGGCTAACACAAAATATGGTGGAAGAGGCATTAAGTGTATTAACTGACATGAAGCACATGTGGTCCATAGCTCAGGGTCTGTGTAGGCTTCCAACCCACTTGGCACCAAAATCCAAGCAAGCAGAAAGGTGCCTCGCTGATTCTTCCGTGAAAAACCTTGACTTCTGTCCTCTTCTGCAGCACAGTCCTGAGAGGAAGAACCAGGACAAAGGGACTCCTAGCAGTCAGCTAACAGAAAAGTTCAGCTCAAAGTTACTCTTAAGCAGTAATGAAAGTGTATATCTTAGAGAAAAATAATTGAATCGTAACTCAAGACCTACACACTCTATTGAAGAGGAGAGCATCATCCTTCCGTGAAGTATCTTTCCACAATATTGTTACCCTTCTATAACCGGTGTGAAAAAAATCCACTGCAATCTAATTCTTCTATATTAAGGCCATTAAGTAGCAGCAAAACATACAAATCTGCTGTTTAGGTTCATCTATAATCCAACCCACCAAATACCTTAAGAATAACACAAGCAAGTGAATGATTGCTCAGGTAACAAACTCCAGGTAAAAATGTATTTCACACTTATTTTACAGCCAAAATTGAGCATGCAAAAAAACATTACATAGGTCACCCCTTCCCAAACCATAGACAATACAGTTCTAACTTGGCTGTTACCGAAGTTTATCACAAAATTCCCCAAAGGAATAAAAAAAAAATTAAAAAAAAAAAAAAGCAAGAAAACAAGAATCAAGAGTATTTCAATGTATCTTTTAGCTTTGATCACTGGAAGAATCAGATGTATTGCTATTATTTTGACAGACTTTAACACACAAGTGTGTGGCTGGATAAGAGTAGGACTGCATAGAATAAGATACCATTTTTCTAATCTGTTTAGGAGAGGTTAGAAACAAGCCTCTCCTAAACAAGCAAGCAATAAGTTTGTCTTAACTTTGCTTTTTTTCTCACCTTAACAGTCTGCTGGTCATAACAAACAGGAAAGGTGGTAGGAAAAGGCTTATTTCTTGCCTTTGAGTTTTACAGTGCAATAGACTGCAAAATGTGGGATGCTGTATTTCATTATTGGGTAGGAAACCAAAGCTAAGTATGGTTAAGCCCTTTATTACTGCTTAGCCTCTAAGGGAAGGGATACTGCTTTGCTTCTGCTGTACAGCCACTAGAACCAGTAGAATTATGGCAGGGATAGATATGGCCCATTCTCTTTAAATCAGTGTCATTCATTATTACCAAAAAGAGGTAAGAGAAATTATTTGGACTCTCTCATCCTTCATACTTTGATTCTTTAAGTTATTGAACACTTTCTATTCTTGTCTGATTGAAAGTGAATGGATAGAGGCAGGCACTTATCAGGAGCAAATCCCAGAACAGACAAGGGAACATATTCTCAGCTCAGTGCTAGATCACTTCACTGAAATTAGCAGCAACTTATTCCCATCAAAAATCAAAGCATTTCTATACAGTGTGACAGCCTGGGTTGAATGAGAGACTCACTGCAGTCTGCCCTGGGACAAGGTCAGTGTGTGGAGCTCAGCACTGCAGCTGGTGGTATTGCACTTCAGCATCCCAGAAACTTGCACCATATCCTTTATATACAATAAAAAATTGTGAATGTGAATAACTGAATTTTAGAATTCTAGTGGCTTGTAATCACATCAGTAAAATCAGGATCTAAGACTGAATATGGGCTTCAGAGACTATTTTCTGCACTGGGAAGTCACAGCAGAGACTCAATAAAATTTATATTTTGCTGTTGTACTGTATAAGGTAACTAAGGTGTTTGTTTATTTAAAAAAATCTACAATACTAAGAGCTTTTCTTGTGCTCTTATTCCTAGACCTAAAGAAGGTCAATTAAAAATCAAGTCCATCACATGCACTGTAATTCATCTATTAGCTGAATAAATTGATGGGAAGTCAGTCCATACATAAAGCATGGCAATGCTTTTCAAACATCTAACCTTTTAGCTGCATGTACAAAGAGTGTTTTTGACAGTTTTATTAGTTGAATAGTTGTCCATTTATGAGTCCCATCACATTAAGAATGGGGTTTCTGTATTTCTGCCAATGTGCTAGAAGTGGAAACTTGTCTCTTGTGTTTTCTCTTCTTAGAAAAAAAGTCAGGCTAAAAAGACAGGTCCAAACTGTTCCTAGCCATCTTGGCAAACTTGCTACTGTTGTTTATAAATCCATAAAGTTATTATTGTTTTGGGATGGGTTTTTACCTTACTTTTTATAACAGACAAGTGACTACCAATGTGTCAAGAAAACCGAAATATAAATATGAACCATTTGCCTATTTCCCCCCTTTTCGTTCGAACACGGATTACATTAACAAAATAAAAGTGAAATAAGATGGCAAAACATAACTAAAACAATCAAGATGTTAGCATATAACAAGCCAGAAATGCTTCTTGTTTATTTTTAATTTATAAGAGCCTGCATCACCTTATCTATATCATGAAAGGCATTCTACAGGATTTATTGGCCAAAGCCCCAGTCCAGCAAAGCACAAACACACGCAGAGCTGTAGGCATGTAAACAGTGTCACTGTGTCAGCTCTACCCCATGTGTCTCCCAGCAATCTTCCCATCAGGCAAAACTCAGAACAGGAACTGGCAGAAGATGTGCCTTTGAAACCAAGATGGGGTTTTATGTGTTCCAGGGAGCCAAGGGTATTCCTCTGCCAGTGTCCATCCATTCAGAATTTCTTGTTACTCACCTACTGAGACTTCAACCTAGGAATTCTTAGCTTGAACTTAACCTGGAGGAATGCATGTAATATTATCCAGAGATAACAACCAAAGTTCCCCAAAATGCTGAGAGCCAGACACATGAATATTTCAGAAATTAAAAAAAAAAAAAAAATCACTAATTTTATATCAAGTATTTTATTCCACCCAATGGTATCTAATATTTTTATCCACGCAGTTTACAGAAGCAATACTGGAAGAACACTGTCCTTACAAGATAAAAATTCTTTTTTATTCAAATTTTCGTATTTACTTCTGGAAAAAGCAAAACAAACCCAAATCATTTCACTTTGAACTTTCGGCTAATCTATTTATCCTAGCCCCTTGCCTACAATACTTTTGTGCAAGGAAAGTAGGAAGTTCAGTCTTCCATTAGATAGAAATGCTGGTTTGTGAGCAGGAAGAGACTGAAAAGGGCAACCACACTGCATAAGTGCTTTAATGAACTTATCCTCCACCTGAAAAGTTTAGATTAATTAATAATCCATTAATAATTCTTTGGAGCTGAGTATTTCCCTCTCAAAAAAATGCCAACCTGTTCTTCCTTTGTTATTTGCTGTCATTATTTTGACAGTAGACCAGTCCAATGTACACCAGTTTACTACTGGCACTGGACATATGCTCAGACTACAGGTGGACGTCACTGCTACTCATGTTTAAATTAGAAAAAGGATTAAACCAGCCTCCCTTTTCTGTCTGCTTATGTTATTTCATCTGGCAAAGCCCATGAAGAAATTAATAATAGCTTTCCCATCTGGAAATAAAAGTATGCTACTTAAGATTTTTGGCAGTGAACTGGCATTTTGTCATTTAATCATTTCACATCATTACACTGCAATATGCAATGTAATGATATGACACTCCTAAATGACAAACACTGGGTACCTCCCACACTGAGAGAAATAACGTTGTAGGAAGGAAATGATACACTTAAGGTTGTCACAGTTTCAGTCCCACAATTTGGGACTAAAGTACAGACTATTTGCAAGGAGAACCTCACCTATAGGTGACCAAGCTAACCCTCATGCACACATGGACTTCAGATGCAGGCAGACTGACTTCACCCACAGAAACACCAATCCTGTGGCTCAGCTCTGACAAGGGTCAAGGATCCCAAGGCCACACCAAAGCTCTTCATAGTTGAGCACTGGGGGACACAATACCCAGCACTTGCCAAGGTCAGACCATAGCTGAAGGGAAGCCAAAACCTCCTTCTATCTCTGGCCCACTTGATTTTGAGGCTATATTAACCTCTAAGCATTATGGAGAAATACCTCTAGAGATCACCTGCCTGACTTGATTGGCTGGTTTGGTGGCAAAAAGGGCAAAACCAAGTAAAAGTCCAACAAAGCAACAAGACAACACTTCCTACCCACACATTACAAGCCTTAGAGAATTTTCAAAGCAAGCCCATAATGTGTAAGTCCCCTAAGGACCTTAGATCCCAGATCCTAAGAATTATTCCTTCCTACTATATCTTCCTACTATCAATTCAACACACATAAGAGGCCAGTAAGGAAGCTATAAATAACAATCTGAAATAAAATGTCACTAATAGGCTGATAATCCCTATCCTGCTGCAGTTCCACTTAAAGTTCCCACCTGTCCTTGAGCCTGTCAGAAATCCACAACTCAAGTCATCAGCATGATATGCACAAAAAAGAGACCCAAATCATTGAGTTGAGGGAAACACTGAGGAAAAACACAAATAAAGGCCTCTGAGTTTATTATTTTGTCTATGAAAGAGAGGTCTTCTCATGCTAACAAGACCCTGCAAACTCCAGTGCATGGTTGTGACCATTAGTGTCTGAGCAGGGCAACCACATCTCCACAGGCACAACCAGGTTCCTGTAGACACCAAATGATCCTGCAGAGGTAGAGAGCTGGTCCAGGTACATGGTATTCTGCCACTAACCAGTATTTAGGACTACTGCAATAAATTTATCTTCAAGAAATCCTGAAGTGGTTGTTTCAGACCCAACTGATCCAATTTCAGGTGCAAGTGTCCTTTTGCCTCCCCTTTTCAGTTGCCTGAGCTATTCACAGCCTCACCACCATGCCTGTCAGAAGACTTCAGAACTGAGAAAGAGACAATAAAATTCTGAAGTGAAGAGCTCTTTAAATATTAGCTCAGCTGGTATTATCATACATTTTTCCAAGTTCAAACATGATAAAGTGATTTGAGAGTTTGCCAATTCCATATTCAGGGGAAACATGCAGAGAGAGGAAAAATGCTGATATCTTTGATGTAAGGTCTTTTTCTTTCTTTTTTGTTTACTTTAAACAACAATCTTCTTAAAACTCATTTCAGAAGCCATCAGAAAATACTGAAAATTACACAACAGCTTTAGGAGCACAGAGTTGCAGGTGGCAAGATATTTATTTACCAAAAGAGGCTATTCATGAATGGATGAGTTATCCCAAAGAAACGGTTATTTTTTTATTTTCTTTTTTTCCCTTTTATTCACAGAAAAAGCCCTATTGAATTTCTGCTATTCAATCATTTATTATTCAGTGGCTGAGAGAGCTGGTTTTTACATTCTTCCCCACGTCAGTAAGAAGAAACAATCCTTAAAAACAAATTCCTAAAGTGACAATGAACTTCTGGTTCCCACTATTTAATAATCAGCCCTAAACATCTCTCTCTTCAGGACATGCTGTCACAGCTACACACAGCAAAGGCACTTTAAAAACAGAGGGATCTGGCAAGTAGGGCACTTCTGAGGTGCCTTGACTTTGATGTACACTTCCCCTATTCAGGCTGAGGTTTAGGGGGTCTAAGACAGTTTTTCCAGAAGTGAAATCAGCACTTGGAGAGGGGGCTGTGATAAAAGCATGTCACAAGCCACAGTCAGCCCTCCCCACATTACAACACAACCTCTCCTTATTTCACATAGTGTGTTTTGCAGAGCTCATTCTAGCATACACTGCAGGGCTGAAGAATAGATTTAAAGACAAAATTTTTCAGGGAGAGAGCAGGTCATTTGAATTTCACCACCCTTATAAGTGTCCATAGCCTGATTTCCCACCAAAAAGAAAAAAAAAAAAAAAAAAAAAAGCAGCTATGCCAATACACAATCATTAAAGTGTAATAATATAGATATAAGTTTACTTAATCCTGCTTCAGAGTGCCATGGAGAAAAAGCAATATTCATTACACTTGGCAAGAGCAAGAATGGTGAGTGGGAGCCAAAGCAGTGTTGGATGCTTGCTTGTTTCCTCATCTCTTTAAAAAGCCTTTTTTTATTTTCTTAAATCATTCTGCACTGGCACATTCACTAAATGGAGAAAAGACAGAAGGTAATTACATATCATGACTCATTAGCAGAAAAGAAGGAAAAGTGGGAGCAAAAGCAAAAGGTGGGTGGGGGTAAATTTACCACATAATGATTTAGAAGTTTTGGACTCCTGCACACAGGAGGAAAAACAAGGAAGGAATTTAGTCATTCAGACTGTGAAATTCTAGAAGACTAAATGTCTACTTAAATTATTTCATCACATATTCATTAGGCCATCCCAGGGAAACGAGTTATACTATTTGATGGGGTTTTAGTTCTTCCCTGGCACTTTGAAGAAGACAAAGAAGAATGGACAAACCGAACAAAAGATGAACAAACAAAGTGCAGGGAAAGGAAGGCAAAGAAGTCTTAGAAAAAAAGCAAAACCCACACAGACCTATTGAGCTATGCAATAAAAATCCCAGGTCTAATTTCAGCCTCTGACACTGTCTCCTCCTACAACCCCAGGCTTCTTTCTTATTGCCACTGGTCCTCATTTAGCCATCTGTAATGCCAGCTCTGCTGTTTTCTGCTTGTTTGTCTTCACTAGACCACAAATAAATCAGGAGTTATGTTTTAACATGTTTCTTCTGTAGCACCAAACACGTAAATATATTTATTCTCAGAGTCCACTAGGCTGTACAACAAATAAATATAAATAATGATAAAAGGAGAAGGAAAGCAAAACACTTAGGTGGAAAGTCAGAAAATGTTTATTTCATCCATAGATATTGTCCACAAACTTTTCCCTTTAATAAGCATGTCTTGTTTTGTTTGGTTGAGGGGTTTTTATTTCTATAATAATTAAAACTCTTAAGCTAGATCCTTTTCAGAAATGTCGCCTTTTCTGGCTCTATCACAGCAGAGGATACTCTGCTTACTCCCTTCGAATTTTAAAATGTGGACTTAAAGACCCAGGAGAACAGAATAAATTTTCTGCTATTTTAAAGAATCAGAGTGTGTTGGGTAAAGACTGTACTTGGCTGGGAGCTGGTTTATTAAAAGGATGTTGCAGCTTGAGAGTGGAAAAATTAGGACAAAGCATCCAGTGGGAGCCATTGTTCTCCTTAGGGCAGGCAGCGGAACTACACATCCAGTTTGAGAGGGAATGGTACATTCAGACAAGCTCCAGCCAACTGCAGGAGATAAAAACTAATCTATCCATCAAAAAGCCAAATCTACCCTGTACACCTGCATCTTCTTATTCAGCTGATAGAACTGACAAATTCAGCACAGCTTCACAGCAAATTTGCCATCAACAGAAGGGAATCAGTGTTAACATCTGGGCAAAAGCAGGTGATGGATGCTGGTTTACTCAACCCACCAGCTTCTTGCACAAGGGGCTTCTAAAAAAATCAGGTGTTTCAGATAAAAAGTCCAGATCTCTACAGCTGAGAAGGATAAACTCCACAGAGTGACCTAAGAGGGGAATCTCACACATCTTCAGCTGCAGACAACCTGTAGGCATTATTCAAGTAAAAGACTTTAAAGGGTCAGCCACAAGAGCTTCTGCTCCATTGCTGACTTACAAAATGTTGCTATTCTGTCTCAATAGAAGCCCTTTTTGGAAAACTTTCTATAAGATTATTTTCATTAAGAAAAAAACCTGTTAGGATGGTGGTACCAAGTATCAAGCAAATGAAAGAGGGTATTTGCAAAAAAAAGACAGAGGGTTTAAGCATTTTTTGAGCCAGTTATAAGTGTTCTTATTAACTACAGCAATTCCAAGCTCCTTCCAAAAAGATAATCTAACTCCTTATTATAGCCAACTCAGACAATTCAGTTTTACCCCAGTAAGTCCCAAAATATAGCAGAAAGGAACATTACACACACGCACACCTCACCAGGGGGTGAATCCAGCAACGATAATAGTAAGACTGGTGATAGCAGAAACTTGGAGAATAGGTTTTCATTAGCTTTTTGTACAAGTTTTACTCTGCTTTTCATGCTAGTTTTACTCTGTAAAAAGTTTAATATCAGGATCTATTATATAGAGATCACAACTTAAAAGGGAGACAAATAGCCAAAGCATTAGTGTTCTGAGAACGTGGCATACAAGTCTCAATGCCTTCTATAACATGTCTGGGTTTCTGGCCACACCATGACTTTCAGAATTAGTTCTTTACACTATCTGATAGTTGTTAGCATTTGAACTATTACATCACAGCAGATTAAATACTGTGATTCTTGTGCTTGCAAGTGCATAACAAAGAAAATACAAACCTATGAAGCGCCTTGATAAATGTAAACACTTAGTGCTCTCAGAAATTAGCTTTTAAAAAATAAGTAAAACCCCCAAGCAGGCAAACAGGGATGTGAAGCCAGCATTTGGGACCCTTTCACTATAAGCTTCTTTGCTGTTACAATACAAAAAACATTAACTCCATTTTGGAGGTCCTAACAATTTTCAGCTTTGATACAGACCAAGCCTTCATCAGATTCAGTCACAGCATAACCAGCACTGCAATTCTCTCCAATTTAATACCAATAATCCCACACAGGAAAGAAATCATAACTCTTAACCATTATTTGCGATGACATCTGCCTTTTAACTTTAAGCAGTGCTCTTTAAGCATTTCTAGACTTTTCCTATTTCTTTCCTGTGCCTTGATAGGAATTTGCCTGTCACTGAAGGCTGTACACAAAGAGAGACACAGACACTGAGCACAAAGATATCAGGAAGTGGTTTTCCTAGCAACAGTAATCATCTGAGAGATCCCAGAACATCCTTCCTATTCATGCAGCATTTTATGTTTTGAATAGTGCTGACAGGTGAAGTGGATTCATAGTATTTAATACAAAAAATATTGCTGCGGATGGGTATGGCACAAAAGCAAAAATATCCACACTATTCATGAACAGATGAATTCACTGTTTTCATAGTGTTCCAGATTATTCACTAAAGCACAATTTCAAAAGCAGAGACTTTCACCTTCCCACAGAATGAATAATCCAGTGTACTGTGCTGTAGCAGAGTCACCAGGTGGTTTTCCAATAGTGCTTTTGCATCTTCCCATCAACGTCACTATCAAACCCTTCCACCTGCTCCAGCACACCCATCCTGCACTGAGATCTTCATCATGTTCCTTAATTAGGATGTGCTGACCTGCAAGCTACTGCAATGATTCCCTTCCTCCAAATGAGCCTCAAGTTTTATTTTCACATTCCAGATACACACACTAAGGTCAAACCTGTTAGTCCAGAAACTCCTGAGCAAGCTGATGGACTTTCATGTGCTGAGCTCAGGTTGCTCTGCCCGCCACAACCCTGGGACATGGCCCTGTACTTAAGTGACTGAGACATAAGCAGTGACATCCATTAAGTACCATGGAGTGGATACAACTGTTCTACAGAACTAACACATTAAAGGCTCAATATTCTTGCTGCTCTACAGGGCATAGCAGATGCCATCAGACAAATTAGATTATGAATGATCCAAAGTAATTCCGTGCCCTTCTGCCCTGCTATTGGAACTTTAACAGCCCCATGGGGTTTTGTTGCTTCATTTTTTTGTTTCCCCTGTTTTCCAAAATATCTTATCAGATTTCTGTTGCCTCCTGGGAAACCAAGCACTTTAAATTTTCTTTCTGAAGCACATCTCAATTGTTCTCCTATTGCTTTTCTTTCCTTTCACTCAACAACAACCTGCCTTCTGGAATTGTTTCCCAACGCTGTCAATTCACCAGCTATATCCCAACCTCCTCACTTGAACTTATTGAGCAGACACTGTCTTACTATCTCAAAAATAGTAAGTCATTTCTTCCTGAAAGTCTTTTCAGTTTGTAGGAGTGCAGTGGATTAATTATTGCCATTCCCCTAAGAAAATCATCCAGTGTCTTCAGAAACCTATCTTGTTCTTATCCTGGCCTTAACCTTCCATGCACTTTGAGTTTTCTGGCTGTCAATGTATTAAACTGCTTCCTTCCTACCTACACCTGCACACCAGGATATATAATGTAGATGTCAACAAATTCGTGGCTATAGGCGTGCCAAAAGATGGGACTTATGACCTGGACAATTTGTTACTGGTTTAGATTTTTATGTATTGAAAGTAATAATAAATTAAATTGAAAGGTACAAATTCAGAACAGATGTGAACAGGTATAACTAATGGGAGTGTCAGAGAAAATTAAATAGTGACAAACAGTCGTGTAAATTACAGCGCGGGTTTAAGTTTATTTTAAAGGGCTGTCTGCAAGGTAGCTTTCATGGATTTGGCATTTAGAAACTACAAGTTAGCTGCAATTGAAATACATGAGGTATGGATTATAAATGTGTCATAAGAGAAGCTACTAATATGAAATTGTGAGAGAGTGGAAGATTAGTCAGCTTCCTTCTGCTCTCTGGAACCTTTATGTTAGATCTTTTTTCTCCATTTGCCCTCTGTTTTCTTCAAGTGCTCCTGTTCCAGTAAAATTTGCACATTTACTTTGCACTAATGTTAATGTTTATGTATAACATCCTGCACATCCTAGTACATGAAAATGGAAAGCCAAAAAGCCCTCCTAACTCCCCTCCTGACAAAGAGGGTTCTTTCCCCCCTTTCAAAAAGTATGTTTACTCTTAAATATGTTTTGATAATGTATCTTATAAAAAGTTACATTAAAATTCTTGAATCACAAGTATTTCATAACATTCTAGAAATACTCACTGATATTTAAAAAACCCAGAACCCTCATGGCTTCAAAAATGCCAAGGAAAGTAATGTTACATTCCAACCAAATCTGCTCCCTGCATCTCGCAAACAGCTTGAGTATCTATAATGGAGCTAAAATAAATCTTTAGATTGAAGTGCTAATTAACTTTGGAGTTGCTTGTCGCTCGTTATGAAGCTGAGTTTCATGGCACTAGCCAGACTCCAGTAACTGTCCCATAGACTAGGCAAGATTAAATAGCTTTATTTTCAAGGACTAGAGACATACAGACAGCCAAATTCATTACTGCTATAAGCAAGCTCCTCTCCAATCTGCCTGTAGTGTGTTTGGCCTTAAAATAGTGAGGAAAAAGTGACTTACAGCATTCAGACATTTGTTGAGTTAAAGGTCCTCTGGAACTGTAGAGCAAGCAAACTGTCCAGTTTTGCTTCCTGAAGTCATTAGTCAGTCATTATTTTGTTTACAAGTTGGAAATAACATTACACTGTACTTTTACAAGACTGAAGTTAATTTGAAACAATCCTCCAGCAACACCCCCTCCAATACAAGCTTATGGAAATCCCTGTGCCATACCCTCTGGCTAGTGACACAACACTCTTGATATACAAATCAAAACTGACTGCTCTGATAACAGAGTTACCTGAAAAAGTGAGGTTTAAACTAAGAAAAAAGCTATCTTTTCTAAAACCAGAACCAGCTTAATCCAAGATGAAATGCTATTGGTAGGAGCTGGAAACAAGAATAAGCGAGAGGATCCCCTATATTAAGGTCCCTAGAAAACTGCAGTGGAAAAAGCTCAAAGAATCTGATAAAAAAAATGCACACAGAGACCCAGCTCTTGCCTTTCAATGTAGATGCCAGATAAAACGGGTTTCAGCACTTTCAATAAGCAGAACTAAAATCATTGGTAATTTTGCAGGAATAAAGCTCATCCATTTCTCCTAGAGCCCCAGGTGAAGATGCAAGTGTTGCTAGGTTGGTGTATAATCAGACTGGGAAGAGGGGCTCTCTCTAAACCTACAAAATAGTTTTTCACACTAGGTTTTTCACAATATATCCTTGGAAAAAGCTCTTCAATGTGATTTTCACTAAACATTGTTTGAGAATCTAAGCAATAAGGCAAAAACATAATCCAAAAATCACATTTCTGATCAGTAAACAGCAGACAGGCAAGTGTGTGCATTAATAATTAAGCAAGTTGGCAAGAGCTGAAAGATTGTCACCTGAAAAAAAAAAAAAAAAAAAAAAGAAATTTCCTTTAATAAAATAGTTTGGACCTACTTGAGGTTTCCTTGCTCAATATTTATTATTTGACCTGTCTCCAAGAAGGGAATGATGAGTACCTTGATATATGGATTGAAATGTTTAGCTTTATATTAACTTCTACATAAGCACCTCTGGGTACTCCCCACTAACAATGCTCCATGGCAGCTTCTTGTGCAAATATTTCTCTGTAAGTCAAAGAAATAGCATTGGATTTCTCATACAGGTAGTTCAGTAGTAGGGTTACTTGCCTTCTCTATGAGCAGGTGTTTAGCTCTAGTACTAAAGCAACATTGACCTATCAAAAGGTAGTCAAAAAACATACAAATCCTTCCTTTTCCACTTTTCTTCAGGTTTAACTGTGCTAATAAAATCAGTCCACCCTAACCACATAATTTCTTACTTCTATACAAACCAACTGAAAAAACCTGCAATAAAAATGGAGAACAGTGTCTGTCTTAACATATCAAGTGTGTCCTCACAGTTCAAGGCCCTCATGGACCACTCAAAAATCATTCCCTACATAAATGTCCCAGATACCACAAAAATTGACTACTGTCACACAGTATATTTTTTCTTATTCTTCTGTTTTAGCTCCTAGAGGCCCAATAGACTGAAAACAAGCAAGTGCAGCAACATGTATTTATGAGCTAACCTGTAGAATAGAATATATCTGATAAAGAACAGCAGGTTCTGCTGCACACTATACCATCTTCTGTTTTCACAGAAGCCCAGTTCCTTAGCAGATACAGTCCTGTGTAAAGATCATCTATTTGTCTAAGTTCTGAGATTCAGAGAAATAAATGGCTGATATTCTTAGCATAAAGCAAACTGAGGGGAAAAAAAAAATAAAAAAATCAGCTGCATGAACTTGGAAGCAAGCTCCACTGGCACCATTGCTTTTAGCAAGATGCTATCTGACATCTTTTGGCTGAACAAGTCCCTTTTGTGGGGAGGATTGTACAGCAAATATTTCTGAGTAGCATAATGTTTGTTGGATATTGCTCTGTTAGGGCAGCTTGTGTTTTCACTCTATTCTGCTTTTGTATGCGAGGGTGTGGAATTTGTTAATCTAAATAAAACTCAAAATAGACAGCATGGCTTAAAGAGCTGCTGACGCCTGGTGGGAAATTTTGAAAGAATTCTCTGTTGAAAAGCAGTCCTCTGCATGAGTCTATCTCCAAGCTTTGCTTCACTCTCAATCTGCAGAACAAGTCTCCCAGCAAGCCAACTTAGCTGTTTAATGGGAATGCAAACTACTTGCAGTGCAATGTGACCCACTAACTTGGCTCTGCGTGTGTTTTCATTCATCTTGCTACCTACCACTGCACAAACTTTTGTTTCAGAGAAGGGTACAGAGATTCAAGGATGCATCTTTAGAGTCTTGACTGTGACTCCACAACCTGCCGAAGGGCTACTGGCCAATTGTAGGAGTTTTGCTCTCAGAAAATCCCACACCAAGTGCCTGCTCTGGATTCAGATTGAATCTATTTCTCACTTTCTGTATTTTTATTGTAATTATTATTATCACTAAACCCCTCTTCCTTTATCCTTACCTTCAGGTGAGGATAAATTGAAGTCTTACACAACAGCCCTCCTGAGATTTCAGTCTGTAGCAATGGAAAGATGTCCAATGAATTCTCTTTTCTCTCCTCCCTCCTTTGGAAGAGATAGCAAGTACCTGATCTTAGTTAATCTTCAAATAATTCAGTTCAGATTTTTTTTTTTCATTGGTCTTTGAGCAAACATCCAAGCAAGCATGTACAGTTTATTGAAAACTACTGAAAAAAGTGGCATGCACGCTTTCTGACTGGAGTTACTAAGGATTAATGAGGAAACTCAGATTGTAGCAGCTTCAGTTCTGCAGCAAAGATATTAAATTTCAGAAAAACCATAGCTAAGTTTGCCTAAGTTTAAATGAACATTTCTAGTTAGCCCATCAGTGCAAGAAGCATTTCCTCATCTTCATGATATCCCTTCAAAGAAAAACAGCCCCAAGCTTTAACAAATCATATTGCATTGGGAGGATTTGAATAGTGTCCAAAATGTGTCCTAGCTGATGGTTCTGGGATATGCAACATGTTTGTAAGGTCAGGGGAAAACACACTAGAGTTTTCAGTATCGTTACTGCATGACAGAATGTGGCCCAATTAGAAGCTCCAAACACAATGAGGACCACCATGGAAATGCAATCCATGTATTTGCTTTCACTGGTTAATGAGTAAGACAACTTTTGTGTAATTTTCCCCTTTTAAATATGAATACTGTGATCCACACTTTCTTTCCTAGATGAATTGTAGATGTCTCCTCATTACTCATACCCAGAAGAGGCAAGCCTACAAAGAATGAGTTGGCAAGTACTAAAGATAAATCACAACACAGATCACTGCAGTCATGAACCCATTGTGAAGAAATTTTTTTTTTTTAATAATATTTTCGTTTCTAGTATGCTGAGTTTAAGAGAGAAAGAGAATTAATCTGGAAAGTGGCCGTATAAGGAGATAAACTCACTTGTGTTGGATCTTGCACTTCATTTACATAGGTGAGTAAACAAAAACTCAGTTTCTGTTAACACTGGGAATCATCTCAGGACATCTGAGAGACTTTGGCTTTGCTTACTTTTTAAAACAAGGAGGAAATGTTGGGGTACATAATCTAAAATATCAGTGAAATTGCTTTTAGCTGTCATCTACAGTCAGCACCCTCTACTGAGGGCCAACTACTGGTTTTACGCTGATCTCATTCATTTTCACCCAACTCAGCTTGCTCTCTTCCCCAGCAGAGGAATAAAATTTTTAAGAGAACTGGTTCCAAAAGCCATTGCCTTTTCAACTCCCCTCGTTTTCTCACCCTTTGCAGAAAAGTTGTTCAGATAATCTGTATTAAAAGTGTATTTTTTATTGCTGCCTGTGATTTCAAATTGAACTCAGGGTTTGGGGCCAATTCTCATTTTGTTTGTTCCTTTATATTCTTGCAACTCATCTGAGGCTGAGTGGACTGTTTGGCTCAAACTGGTGTGTGGGTAGACTTGGGGTCCACAAATCTGAATTTTATCAACAGGTCTATGCAAGAATCAAACTGTCTCTAGGAAAGCCTGGCCTGCCACTCACCAGATCTCAATTCCTTTTAGCTCTTCAGTCATAGGCCTCATCCCCATCATAAAAACAGACTAAGGAGAGCTGATTGCAAGAGCTGCCACTGTGAGAGCTTCCTTGAGTAGAAAGGATTAGAGTGTCCTGAAAATGTCAATCAGATATCAAAGATACATGAAGATGGAAAAATAAAATGTACAATTCATAGAAAATAAGTCTTTGGGAGACGCACTCAAGTGCCTTGAAAAATTTAAGAGAAATATATCACAAAAACAAATACATACTCCAGAGTCCCACTTGAATTTTTCACTGCTAAAACTTCTAAGCACTGCAAACAATTCAGGAAATAAACCAGCTAAATCCTCAGTAGCACCCAATTTCCATTTACCATGACTAAGTGTCTCCTACAGCCGATGCACTTCAGCTGATGTGAGCTCATCTACCTCCCACTAACCAGGTGCCCTACATGTCAATGGGAAGACAGGACTATCAGGACTGTCACAGTCAGGAACACTCTGCTGCTCTGCTTGTAACAGGAGCTGCAGCAACCACCCAAGCTGAGCCACCCTAGTAGCGCCTGCCTGTTGAGTTTTCTGTTGTTTGGGTTTTAATTCACTTGACTAAAATTGCTTTTCATTCACTTCATGACAGGTAGTTATTTGTTTGTAGGGTTCCAGTTGACATTTATTGTTAGTGTAAAATACTAATAATAATAATTAGTCCCTTTTTAGAGTTGTCTGAGGTTTTAGTGCTGGGGCATTGTTAATATAAAACATCCCAATGCTTTGCTGTATATAGGATAGTATGATAGTATTTAAATATAACAAAGGGGCTCATTATACTGAGACCAGATTGCAGTATCTTTGAGCCTCCTGTTAGCAAGCCAAGATTTAACATCCCCTAAACTTGTCTGCAATGTGACTACTTTCTGGAAGGAGATAAAACAACAAAAAAAAAAAAAACCAAAACAGACAGACATATAGTATTTTTATTCATCTAAGAGCTAAAGTTTAATGAAAAGAAGATTGGAAAAAGTGAGAATAAATGGACCCTGCAATTACTTGGAGAACCTCAACATGCTTGTTCAGGCACATCTCCACCTATGGGAATGGAGCATTCAAAACCCTTTTGCAATTACCCCATTTATTTTGCCATGTCTCAGATAGCAAATAACGATTTTCATAACACAACCAGTGAGGCTATGGACAATACTTCCACTGCATCTCATTAAAATATATTTGCAATACTATTTTGGATTCATGCTAAGCACATTGGAGCACATGCATTCTTTGGTTGGTTGTTCTTCAATCCACTCAGCAAACTGAGGAATCTGCTGTGATTATGTTATATCAAGACTATGTTTGCTATGTTTATCTACTTCATCTGACATTTACTCCAGAGGAAGCAAACTGAGGAAAGCTTCCCATATAGCTATTA
This sequence comes from Heliangelus exortis, assembly GCF_036169615.1. NCBI lineage: Eukaryota > Metazoa > Chordata > Aves > Apodiformes > Trochilidae > Heliangelus > Heliangelus exortis. The sequence goes on along the minus strand of NC_092437.1, from coordinate 8,006,850 downwards.
CTAGATACAGTTGTTAATATCACTGTTTTGAATCACATGATATTTCAAGAGATTGCACATGGGCAGGGAAAATAAAGCTAAAAGTATGAACCAGGCATCTGACAATCACAAAAAGCCTGTTCTCAGTTTTTTCTCCTGTAGTTCACCTTTAATCATAGTTGAAAGTTTGAGTCAATTCTCATTTCTGCTGGGGAAACTCAGGGATGATCTCATCTTTGTAGAGCTCTGGTTTTGGACAGATCTTGTTCCAGGGAAGATTCAGAAGTCAGATCTGTGCCAGCTAACATTGTACAAGTGAAGCCCAATTTACAACTGAAGAAGAGATCACCCTTTATCTTCTAATGGAGTCAGATCACAAGGGGAAAAGAGAAATAGATAAGAAGGGAGATTTCAAATTTATGTAGCTCAATCCACAAAAAAAATAAAAAAAACAAAAAACCCCAAAACAAAACAAAACAAAAGATTTACACACAATTATTACTATCAAAAACAAACGTGGAGAGCTGAGGAAAGCAATAAGATGTGCTCCAAGAATTCTTGCCATAATTACGTGAACAGAAAGACTGAGTAATGGGAAAAAAAGAAAGAATAAAGGCTTATTTATTCCTTTATTTTCCTTTCTTTGGAGAGCTTAATCACTCTATCTCAAAGAACTGGCATTTATTATGACAAACTGAGTCCAGATAAGGTATGTCAGATTCAGCTGTACTAAACAGCTTAAGGTATACACATTTATACTACATATTGTAAGGGACATATGAAAGAATTTCAATATTTAACACTAGTAGATCTTTTAGGCTTTCTGCCTGAAAACTTGTTTGTATGAAGTACTCATTGCTGTACTGTCTTGACAGCCAGTGTTAACTTCTCCTCTTTCCCACCTGTCCATTCTTCAGGCTGTTGGGCAACACTGATTTCCCAGATATCAAATTTATTCTTCATTTAAAGAGTTACATATCCAGTTGACATACTAAGCACTTACTCTATTTCATTTCAGTTCCTCCAATAATTGAACTCAATAAGCCTTTTAAAAAGAAATCCCACTTTGTAGCAACTATGACCTCCGAGCCAACAGCTTTTCTTTGGTTTTTACTCTGCCCAATCCATTAAAGCAAGCAGTAGCTTGAGAAAGAAAAAAGGAGTGGGTTTTGGTTTTTTTCTTTTGGTGTTTTGCTTTTTTGAATGGAGTAGCAATGACTCCTGTAGTAAGTCTGATATCACACGTTCATTTTCCACCATATTCATCAAGCAGAACAAGAGAGCCTAGAAGTAGCCAAGGAAGTCCAATAATCTTCAGAGCTTGAAGGATGTATAAAAATATAAAAGCACATTACTTGTGCTGGAAACTGTAGCAGCTTTTGGCATTGCCAAGAAGGTCTTAGAATAGCTCACAACTGGTCCCACTAAAATATATTGCAGAGGAAAAAGCCGCTGAATTCTCTCAACTTGTCAGTAGGTTAGGTTAGGCTAACTCTTTTTTAAACACTATTTCAAATACCTTGCCTGAAACCTAGGTTAAGTTTAAAAATAAAATGAAAAAGGTAAAGCATAAACAGAATATTTGATTAAAAAGTCAACTTGGCTGTATTCTCTGCAAATGGGGAGAAGGACCTTTCACTTTAAGTTGTTTTGAAAATACTTTGGAAACCCTAAAAAGCGTAGTCAGCTTTAATCTTGGGCTAACACAGCAGAGTTGAGAAGCAGCTTTCTTTTCCATGGTTCCAAACAGCCACGTGAGTCAGACCTCAACAGAAAGACATTAGAATCTGTTATTGACAGGTACAGAAGCAAAATCTTAGAAAAAGATAAAGCCAAATTCTGCTGAAAACTGTTTTGATTCTGTGACCCAGATACCCACAGGGAAATAAACATTTGCTGCATGTTACACTTGGCTCTCTATTGAAAAGCTGAGACTCAAATGACCCTGAAGCATCCACTTTCTGGAATAAAAACTTTCCCAGAAAACACCAAAAGTCAAGATGTTCCTACTTATGGGCTAACCTTTAAAAGCAGAGCTTTACAATTCTCATTTACAAACGTTCAACTTCCATCACTGTGTCTCTACTAGAAAGTACACCTAAGAAAGTCCTATCAATAAGAGTTCTGAGGATAAAAGTGCCATCAAAATAAAAAGCTGATTTCAGCATTATTGATATTTTAAACTTTAAAAAATTATATACGTTAGAAAAAGCTTTAGACAAAAGGAAGAGTATTTTGAAAGGAATTCTCTCTCCTTCAATTTTTTATTTCTATAGGTGCTAAATTTCTGCTTTCTATCCCCTTAAATTCAGCAAATTCTGCAAATATCCAAACTGGATTCTCCACCCAGAAACTAAAGAATTCCTTCAACAAAAGGTCTTGCAACTCTCAATTGAAAGTATTTCCCTCCTGAAGCCAGCATGTTTCTGCATCTTAGGTTCTTACAGCATTATGAAATAACAATCCATCTGATGAGGTTTGTATCGCCAGCCCTGAGTTCACCTGATGGTGGGTGGGCTGGCCATCTGTTCAGAGAAAAAAATGCTGTGTTTTACTGAAGTTTCCTCCCTTTCCCAAACCTTCTTTGCCCCTATTCAAGCTACAAAAAATTGTTTCTTCAGTCTCCTGTCTGACCCATAAGTGGTTTCCACCATCCCGCACATGTGATGTAACGCAAGATGACATGATTGATGCAGCCTGACCTGACATGTCATGATGCTGCTTGTCACATGTAGAATTCAGGAAGAAAAATAAAACAAGCAACCTTGATGTGTTTGTAATAACTGATGATTTTTCCTTTCCTCGTTATCTCCAAATTACTTAGGTATTTACTACGTAAAAGTTGTCACTAGTAAGAAAGCAAGCAACGTGATCTTGAGACCATGATTAAAGTTGGACTATGATCCCAAAATGGGGCATGGACATTTTCAGTCCCAGAGAAATATTTACAGAGCAAAGACTGAAGGCTTAAATGGCAGATTCACCACTACCTAAAGTGAAGTGGGTCGTACTCTCCTGTTAATTAGAGAATGAAAATGGTTTGCCATTTCTCTTGAGGCCAGTAGGTACCTTCAAAAACAAAGTGCTAAAAGCTGAGCCAGTGCTAATGACCAGGCTCTGCATTTCCTTTAAGCAGAAGCTGGACTCCTGAGTTGCTGTTTTCAAAGGCAAGAAAAAAAGATGAGCGAATTAAGATTATGCATCCCTTCCCTGCAGTTTTAATGTGTTTTGCAGAAGGCAGGAGAGACTGACATTACCAATGTATACTTCATGGCTATTCTGCTTCTAAGAATTTATTTTTACACATAGAAAGTAATAAAGATCCTGCAGACCCTCAAAGACATTTTTAGTAGTAATTACACACTTATTTTCCCAGCATATTTTTTCTTGATACTTCACTTGAAGCATAAGACTCCAAGAGGAGTCTACAGAAATTTTTTAGTTCTTCAGCAAATGTCCAGAGCTACCTCCTCTGCTGCTCACTGCAGTCACTAAGAGGCTTCCAGCAACTTCAGGGGAAGTAGTATCAGATCAAGATAAAGCAATCAGATCCCAGAGTATTTCACACAGCTCAGAATACATTGGAGAAGGTAAGAGGTTGGCTTGTTTATTTAGAAAAATTACTTGAAACAATTTCAGTTATCTTTTTTAGCTGGAAAGATATTCCTCGAATAGAGTTGTCAGCAAACACTTCATAATGCCCTGTCTTCAGGTATTTCCAACATCCTCCACAAACTGCAAATAGCTTTAACTGACTCTGGAAAAATCCCTAAGTTGCAATTTATGAAGACAATCTGGTACCTGTTCTCTTTGAGCATCTCCTTTCTGCTCTAGGCTATCCCAGCATTAAGGGACACAGGGTAAGAAAGTTCTCATCAAAACCATTCTGTCAAGGGCTCTCTTGAGCTTTCCTTAATCTTTCTAATATTGATGCGTCCATTATGACTTGCTTAGAGAATTTTTCTATCCCCAGAGGCAGTTGCATTCTCTCTTCCTAGAAAGACCAGGCAGAAACAGCTTTCTTCACTTTGAACTCATGCAAAAAAAAGAAATCTTAAGACTTGACCAAGGACCGCTTAGTCTCACTGGAGGCAAAAAGGACAAAGTTTAATGGATGTTCAAGTCCTGTAATCATAGAATGACACAGTGGGAGGGTCCAGAAGCAATGGGCTTCAGAGTGGCAGTAGTCTGAAGTGGCAGCTTTTATTTCAAGAGATAAACTGGATTAATTATAGCTCAAGATTTGGTATATTGCTGTACCTAACTGAACAGTCAAGCAAAAAAATGGAATCAAGTGCAAAAGGTCCCTGGAAGTGTAAACAAGCAAGGGCAAACTTGGGCTATACTTTTGGACTCTGAAGACTGGAGGTGATTTCTTTAAATAATTCAGCTCCATTGCAATAAATCAAACTGCATGAAAGTCAGCCCTGGAAGGATCTGATCCAAGAATTTGTGACTTTCAGATCTGACTAAAATGGCTTTTCTTTACTAGACAATGTTATCATAGTCAAATACACCCAGAGAGAACAAGGCAGCTATATCAGCTCTGGTGTTCCCAGTGCCTGCAGAGCAGGGTACACTGGGCTCAGGGTTCCTCACAGCCACCTTTAAACACAACAGCATTTTCCACTATACACCAACCTACAAAGAACATAAAATTCATGTTTTAATCAACCACACCGTGGAAGCACACCAGGTATGGAGCAAGAAAACTGTCTATTTGGGGCAGGCAGGCCAGATTTGGTGTATGCTTTGTTCAGAGATGAATTTCCTTTAAAAACAAACAGCCATATAAAATAACAGCAAATCCAAACTAAAAACTTGTCAAAGGTCTTCTTGAAGCTGAAGTGTGAATTAAACCAACCAGAAAGTAACCTGTCTTACTTCCCAGTTTACTGAAACAGTTTTGATGGGAGATTCACCTACACAAAACCATGCTTTTCTCTCTCTAATTTTCACCACTAACCTTAGATCCTACTATAAAAACATCTAGGCAAATGAAACTCACTAACTAAATAAATGCTTCTCACTCATCATAAAGCTTGGTAATACATTTTACAAAGTCCTTACATCTTGAAAGGAAATCCTGCAATTTTAACATTGTAAATGGGGGCTATTTCCATCCAAGTGCAAAACATTGTAGAGCCACAAAAACAGCCTAATGAATGCCACCAACCCCAAGAACAAAGTTTCCCTCTGGCTGCTGCAGAACACAACATGCACAAGGATCCAACACGCGAGACTAAAGCAGAACTGGGAGCTCAAGACATGGCTGGGCTCACCAGGCTGGACATGAATCTCTGAAGGGCAGAATTCAGCTGTACACAACAATTGAGATCTTGGACCAGGATCTCCCAAATACAAAGTGCATTTGTATCCAGCACGCAGCTTTATGTAGGGTGTGACACAGGCATTAATAGCTTTCTAGTAATCAGCCCCTTCCAGTTATAACACCAGCTTGAGTTTAAACTGGAGAAGCCCTGAGCACAGGTGAGTAGCAGCAACTGAAGTGTTCTTACAGTAAATGCTGGCCAGGATAAAATGGTACAGAATTAGCTGCACACCTTCCTAATTTCTGCATCTTATTTATGTGTAGGAAATGCTTCTAAAGTTCTCCCAGTTCCACTCAGCCTCATACAGCAAAAAGCCTTTGAAACAGTAACAAAATGCTATATCTATCCACTGCAAGGGGTTTATTTAATCTGGCATTTTTAAGCTTGCTAAAATCACTTTCTGCCTTGAGTAATTTCTGGTATGTATACTGTCATACAGTATGAAGGGCAAAAAATACACCTAAGAGTAGGAACGTTGCTTGCCCCCCACCTTTTTAAGTACCAAAGCTTTCCAAATAGAAGCTTTTATATCCTATGTAGTAGCTGTTAGCAGTTTGTGACATTTCTAGTCATTCCAGGGTGTAACTAGTACATGACAGGTCAAGTCTGTCACCTTCATAAAAGCAAAGAACATCTACACTGGCACACTACACTGTGGAGTCCCCCTGAGAATTACCAATGTCATACCAAATATCATCAGCAATATTTATCTTCTCTTCCTCTCTGTCATTTGTAGGAGCTTCCAAAATTTCAGATTATTTTCACATAAAGACACCTTACCCCTTACTCTTGTGAAGTGAATGCCCCAAACCAAAGCTTGAATCCATGAGATTTAATTTGTCCTTGTGGCAACTATAATTAAAATACAGCTCTCTTTGGGGAATACCTGGAAAATTAAGGTTATTGTTGTCACTTTATTAATTAATCATCATCAGATGCTTGCTCTCAAAAAATGAACAGTCTTCAGATTTTGATGCTCCTTATTATCCTCATTAAATAAATGGTGAAATAGAGATAAATGAATTACAAGCAGATGAATTAATGATTAGCCAAGAACACTTTATATTGAATTCTGTAACCAGCAGGTTTCACATCAGTAGAAAATGCTGGCACACTGACCAGGTTCTAATTCAGTTAAATGTTCATATGAAATTAGTGCTCTTATTAGGAAACTTCTGTTCAGAGAAAGATGTAGAAAGATGAGGTTCGAGAATAAGTTAAATCACTCTTGTGTAGCTGGTCAAGGATTTAGCAAAGAAAGTAATACCAGGTCTATCCTGGACACATAAGATGGTATTATCCTAAAGAAGTGACATAAAAAGCAAAAAAAAAAAAATCATTTCTGCAAGGGAGATAGGTGATATTAACGACAGGCCAAATTTAGGGTGAAGCAAAGCATCAGTGCCCTCCTGGGAAGCAGCTATTCCTCTCTGATTTCCAGGCCAGTGCCAACCTTTGCACAGCACGAGATGCTCTTTCTGATGTGTTGGATGTTTTGCCAACTGTATTTACTTCTCTTTCTCCAGTCTCAACCCTAGCACGTTCCTTGTTCTGGCAGGTGCAGAAACATGGGCTCCATAGCCAGATGGGCAGCCTCTAGGAGTTCTCCCTTGTCAGCAATTTGCCAGAGGTTTCTCTTGTGCCCCCTGACCCACTGCAAAGCTACCAGCTCCGAAGCAGCTTAATTCTCCAGCCTCAGACCTTCCACTGTATTTCCATTGTTCAGTGAAATGAGAGAACAGACTTGTAGTAAAGCTTCCATTTATTTAATGAAGAGGTAGGGAAAAAATAAAAATATTTAGAGCTACCCTAAGGAACAAGTTCCCTAAATCTCTAGTTTCTCATAATTTAGAACAGAAGCCGAATGTTGCAGAAATGCTAATCAGTTATTCAAATGCATTTGTTGTGCAGTAATAGAGAGTTGCCCTTTGCTGTGTATAATGTCAAGACATGCTATTTTAGGGAGCAAAATTCCCCTTTGCCAATCTCTGTGTAAGGCACTGTCACAAACTGCTGGTATGATTCAGCACATTCTGCTTTATACCAAGAACAGATCTGTTGCAGATGGAAGATGTTAATGGGATCTTCCTGCTTTGTATGTCTCTATAACACAGAGTCCTGTCTCAAATGAAGCTTAAGCCTCACTGTGCATTATATTTATTCCTCAGTGGCACAGACCCTGTGTCTGCTGACACCATGCAGAGCCACATAGCCCATAGAGGCAGGGCTGTAGTAGCCCTGCAGCACCCTTCAGGAGTTGCCTCCCTCAAATACAACCACTTCTCAGGTGCTTGCTAACAAAATACTCTTCTGCACATGAGAGGCAGCATCCATAGCCAGCCCTACCAGTTATTTTATCACATACTTATCATTTAAAACACACCTGAGGAAGTATCATAAATAGCAAATGAATTTAAAGGTGTAGGTTATCTAGTTTTTTTATGATGTAGTGTGGCTCTGCAGCACGTTGCCTGCATGGCACCAGCATGCACTATGGATGTATAAGTTCATACTCCAAATTAGCAGAGTACCATTCAGTCCAACTGCTGAATATGGGCCAGAGCTTCCAAGGGGCCAAATGTAACAAGAGATATAAGTTTAAAGCATTAATTATTGAATGCATGTGTTGTGTAGCCACAGCAACCTGCTATTTACAATGTGTTATGCATCAGATCCACTTACATAGTGATTTCCATGGGGAAACAGACTCATGCTTCCTGCCCAACCTGTATGAGAAATGCTGTCTACCCTGATACCAGGGTCTCCAGAAGTCCTCAGGTAAGGCCTAATACTGTTCCCCTTAACTTTAATGAAAACCAACAATATTTAGTGCTTCTAACAGTTTTGTGTCTTTGTTCAGACCCTAGGTTCAGTCTTCCACTCCTTTATTCACAATCCAAGAACTGTTGCCACAGAGCAATGCTTTGCAGAATTACACCCTGCATTACTTTTTAACTCAATAGTTTAAAATAGTGTTAACATACAACATTACTCGTATTTAAAAGATTATATATTTTTCCTTTTAGCCTTAGCTTTAGTCTGCCTTCTTGCAAGCCAAAGTGGCAAAGGAGATGCAGAAAAACAAGGCTTTTGTTCCTCATTCTGTTGTAAATCTATTGCTTGGCTACCAGGAGTGAGATTGTGCCTAAAAACTATTTTCTGGGTTATAGGAGAAATTTTCTGGTGGCAGTCGAAGCTTAAGTACCCTTCCATTATCAGCTTATTTAGCTTACAGATCACCTTCACCTCCACTGCAGCGTGGCTACTGGTGTGGCTGAAGGGCAAGCAAGTTCAAGAAATTTAAAACAACCTTTCCTTTCCCCACCCTCTGGCCAGCGTGCTTTTCAGCCAGATCACTTTCCAGGTCTGCTTCACCCTGAAGCTACAAATTGGGCAACAGGATACAACGGTAGGGACAGATAAAATAAAAGCACAGACTGGAGCAAAAGCATAGGAATTTGAACCAGATTAATCCCTTCAGAGCAGAACTGCTACAAAGTTCCACCCAGCCTCCGATGACCCCACTGCCCTGAGTACCCTGTTCCATCACTGCTCTTCAGGAAACATTCGAGGAAACCAGCAGTCTTTGTTTTAGTTCTTTCTATTCTAGTATTAACACCTTTGAAGGCAGTGAGGAGCAGCATTAAATCTTGGTTCCCTTTCTTCTCATTTTTAATTCAATGGGTCATTGGCTAAAAGGAGACCTGGCTGACTTGAGAGCTGCTGAAGAGGATTTGCTTACACTGCCTGCATTTCTTTGTCTGACTGAATTGTTTTACTTCAGTAGTTACATTTGGAGCATTCATAGAGAGGACCAAATAAGGGGTTGTTTGTGGGTTTTTTTGTTTGTTTTTCAAGATGCCGTAGCTATGGGTAAGTTCTACCGAACAGGAAGGAGCTTTGCAAACAAAGAACTGAGCAGACAAAAAAAAAAAAAAAAAAAGCCAGAGAAAAGGTAGGAACTCCTGCCCCAGCCCAAATGCAGACAAAAGGCCTGGGGTGGCTCCTGAACATTAAGAATGAGTGTGACAAAAGGTGACTGCACGGGGTGGGCTGCCAAGTCTCTGTTCCTGACAGGTTTATTTTGATGCTCCTCAGTGCATAGTTTACTCAGTTTGAGGGCATTTCCACGGGGAAGTGGATATACAAACAAGGGGCTATAAGAGGGTGATAATTATTTTGCATTTACACTTTACAAACATTACTGAATTAATTCTCCCAGTACTTTGCTGTAATAGTGAAGTGTAATTCAGTCAGGAAACAGACAAAGAGTTCAGTGATAAAAAGTACATCTGCAAGAGTCAGAGACTAAAACCTGTTTCTTCAATCACATCTCTACCAACATTGTCCCTCCCACCAGATATGTAAGAGTTGAAAAAGGAGATGAAAATTTTTAACAACCATATTTTCACTGAAGTTTCATTATTATAATTTGTGGATACACTAAAAAGTTGGAAGAGCTGAACAGGAAACTGTAAGTGCCCAGCAGACATGAGGCACAGAGATTCTGCCCTGTCTCAACTGCAGATGACTTACAGATTGCAATATTGACCACCTGTTGTGGTTTGAGTCCTTTTTACCCTACCAACACCACATCCTGTTGTGATGTTTTCTCCTGATCTCCTCCCAAAAATGGACTAGTTGGCTCAAAACTACTTATTCTAGCAAAAGACAAATTTTTTGCTGTTTCTTCTATAAGAAGCAGCACAGAGGAATATATGCTTTATGCAAGTGTTTAAATTATCACCATAGTATTTGTTAACCTATCCTCATGTTGACTTATGCTTCAATATGGTGTCCAAAGAAGTTGAGCATTATCCAATTGTTAGAAAGAGAATGGTACATTATTGCTGATCTGATCTCAATTTACATCAGAGAACAATCAAAGGACTTTTATGGGAGTCATTACCACAGGCACACAGCAAGTGCAGAGTCTAAAGTTAAAGAACCACCTTCATTTGTCACCGCAATAGAAGACACTAAAAATATATATAGGTAAAGAAACTTTAGCATAACAGGTTAATTATTAGGATAGCACCAATTTCTCAACCCTGAAACAAGACAGCACAAAGCATCTGTGCCATGACAACGTAGCAAGCAGGAATCCTGTAAAACCACAGGCTGGACAAAGATATGAATTTGAGGGTGGAAGTTTACTCTTTTTCAGGATATTTCAATATTCCTGCAGTGTCAGATGAGGTTTGAGACAGGTTTATCACTTTCAGCTCCCTCAGCCCCACCCCATCTTCCCCTCCTCCCCTTCCAAAATGCAGACACACTTCTGGCAGAGCTGACCATCACGTGCCAAAGCCTGCCTGCCTCTTTAGCCTCTGAAGCTGGATGCTGAAGAGGAGAGGCTGACTTTCAGAAAAGGTCAGCTAGCTCTAAAGGAGTAGACAGCCCCAGAGGTAGCTCGAAGCACTTGAAATGATAGAATAACACTTTTCAGTTGGCAAAGTGGCAGAAAGAAATACACACAGAAGGAAGCAGAGGAGCCAAGACAACAGGAGACAAAAGCAAGAGAAATGGGAAGAAGGGTAACACATAGAGGCAAAGAGAGATACCAAGTATCAATAGATAAGCACAGCGTGAGTTTTAATATCAAAGAGGGTGCAAAAGAAAGTGAAGCTGTAATTAAAACAGTAATATAATGAATAGCAACCACAGCCTCAGACTTCTACATTTTAAACACAATTTATAAAACATTCCAAACCACAAAAAACTCTTGCATTGCATCCAAGTACAGTGGGAGGGGGACAAAAGAGAATTAATTTCCTTCTCCAGAGGGGGAGCTGAAGCTTCATTTCCAGGCTTTTGCTCTCTTTTGCCCACCACCCATGCAGCTTCTGCAGTCCCACCACTATCATGATTCCCACCACTATCATGATTCCTACAAGTCTTTCACCCTCTGTCCTCTCCAAAATGAAGTTCTTTACACCCCCACCCCCCGTTTTTTTTTTTTCCTACCAAATGTGGTTACATGGTGGCAAATGCATTAAAGTATGAGACAACCTGTCATCTCTTTCAAGGTTCTTAAGACAGACTGTTCTGCTTTATTTTACCTCCAGATGTGAATATTTCTGCCTTTCATTTTTTTCCCATTGCAATGTGCTAGCAAGGTTTCTATCTGGCAGATGCCAGCACCAGAGACATGGTAAGAGTCCTGGTAACAGCTCACCATGTGCTTCTGCACTAGTCTTTCTCTGCCAGGTTATCTGGAACACAAGGTAGAGAGAGTCCCTGCTCAGGAGAGCAGGGACCAGAATCTGTCTTGACAAGTGTTTTGCATGCAGTTAAATAGACAAATGTATTCTGCTGCCAGCCTCTTGCAGGAATTTGACTTGATGCCTGTCACCAAACAGCTTCTTTTGCACTAGAAGAATTACAAAACACTCATACCCTATAATGATCAAAAAGAGAGCCCCCATGCCCACACTAGATTTCAGAGATGCAAGCCATGCTCCCTTGCAAACTAATAACATCTAAGCCTACACAAAATTAGGATACACGTTTCAGAAGGGTAAAACAAATGTGAAACAAAATACTGTATTATATAAAGGTCACTGGTCCATCCTCTCCTGTAGCCTGTTTGTAGCTATGCCAATCCACCTCCATGAGGCATTGCATCATGCATGTGTACAGTGGAAGCCTCCTCAACTCTAGCAGTTAGTGATTAACCTCTCATATAGAGCAGAAAAGGCCATATAGCTCAAACTGTTTTTAAGGCTAATGCTGTTTGGATACACCCAGCCTGCATGCAAATAGCTAGCATGACTCCCACTAAGCTATTTCAGCAATGCTTTGTAGCACTTAGTCCCAAGTGAGAAGTGTGCATTTTATATTGTGCAATTCATTTTCTATTTTTCTATTTCCTTACTTGTTCTTGTGTTATGGTCAAGTAGGAATCCATTAGAGTACCAGTTACTCTGCATGATTAGAAACTCATTTTGGAAGAGCTTAAAGTAATGGTGGCATTCATTTGTTGCAAATACAAACTCTCAAGAGACAAAGTCTCTTCCTTATTTCACCCACTGTCTGTATCACTTTATTCCCACTACCACTTTTTCAGAGACTACAGGGCACACAAACTTCAATCACAAATAAAAACATTAATGGTAAAAATCAGCTTCCAGTCTCAGCTAGAGATTGGGCCTCTTCAGTTATCAACACTAAAGATTGTGACTAAGGACTTTAAATTAAAAAAAAAGGCACCAGTAATTTATATGGCAAGAACTAGCAAACCTTGTTTTTTATGGATTTGTATCTTGCAGTCAACTGAAACCCAAGAGGCTGCAAAATCCACCTGAGGTTACCCCCCCCTTCTGCTAGAGGTAATCTATAAAGGGTTCCCTAATTTCCAATGAGTGTTTACAACAACCTGTCCTTCAACCATGATCTCGTCTGCATCCATTAGGCAACCCCTTTCCACCCACCTGCAGTGCCACACCAACCAAAAGTCAAACACAGCAGGCTAGAGCAACAGTTGCTTCCATGGATAACTCAGGTTTTGATCTCTCAAAGGACAGAAAGACAACAAATTGACTGAACCTCAACAACTCATCTCACAGGCTTCCAAAAATGGGAGCAACTTTGTCACTGCTGGCTATGACCGAATTTAAGTTGGCAATTCAGCCAACCCTCTGTACCATCCTGCCCCTCATGCTTTTCAATTTTTTTAGGATATGGTTAGATTAGCCCATCCATTATAAATATAACACAGCAGTATCCACAAGCATTAGACTTTTCAGCATTTCAGCTAAAAACCCCATTTTGGAAGGATTTACAGCTTGGCTGCAAGAGTGGCGTCTGGCTGAAACGTGGCATCCAAAGTCTCGCCATAAGAGCCCAGCCACTTAATAATAAATCACTTGGGCTATTTTTAAATTAGAAGGCTGAAAAATACAAATTAAGTTTACCATTTGCTGACACATCTTTGATCTCGGAAAGAATGTGAATTCCACAGGCCAACTCTTCAGCTGATGTAAATCAGCATAACTACACTGGCATCAGTAGAGCTCTAGTGATTTACAAGCTACAAATCTGTCTCTATTTATTAATGGAATATTTGTAGTTAGCTTTCAGGTCAAATCTTTGCTGTTGAAGTAACCTACTGGAATCAATGGGGAGTCACACACATGCAGAAAAAGACAGGTTTCTTTCTTCCCATTACTAATTAATTTTTAATTAAAACAAAATTGCAGAAAACAAGCCCAATCAGAGATAACCGAGAGTATATAAGGCACTGAATATCTTGGTTGGGACCATAATGAGATTTCCAAGGCAGCCGTAGCACATGCATCAATTGCTACTTTTTTAACCTTTATAAATTGATCCATAAAACAATCTGTGCTATTGTTGACCCATACTTACACCCCAAGCCTACATTTTTGCAACTTCATAGGAAGGCCATGCTGAAACTTAAAAAAAAAAAACCCACTGGAAAACAAAGAAGGCAAAGATTTGGCATCACATTCAGGACTTTTTCTCCTGCCTATTGCTTGGTTTGTGTTGCAGAAAGGTCTAAACATCTCTGCTTCAGCTACTGCAAAGTGTCAGCTACTGAAGAGACCATATACTGTCAAGGGAGCAAGTAAGATAAGGCACCAAAGCCAAAAGCCAGAACATTAAAACTCAATTTAAGTCTGCCCCATTTCCCTCCGCCACACAGGGCAAGTTCTGTCACCTTTTGGCACTGCTTCCATCCTCTCCCTCTGCCCAAAGCCAAATGGGACTAATGATATTTACTAAACTGTGTGTGGAGCTGGGGTTTATGTATGACATATGCTAAACATACCATCTATTTGCATGTTTATGATGGCACATGCCATCATAAATGCAAGGTGAAACTGCCTTTGTAAATGCATAATTTTACAAATATTTCTGAAAACCTGAGTGTCATCTGGGTTATTGACCAGACCTTTTTAAAAGTTATATTTTTTTATTTGGTGATATGATAAACACAAAACATTTACTAACACTCAGCACACACAGTGCCTGTATATTATCCCATATGCAGAAAGCATATCATTAATTGATGTAATGCTCAATCTAGAAACGTGTGCTTGTTTCACTCAGTCCATTTCTTCATTTGCTGAATAATTCAGCTTCTATACAGGCATAGCTGACCTTTGCTTGATAAAGTCATATTTCTAAGCATTTGCCTGCATTTGGTATTTTTAATCAGGTTCAAGTCCACTCGCTACACATCAGAGCTGAGAATAATGCTGCAGATATGTGTTTTAGCCAAATGATGTTCCTTATAGCACACACACTTCCCCCAAATCACTGAGTTGTTAACTAAAGTGTAAGAGAATTTATGATGCTAAATAAAACCAGGGAAAAAAAGATGTTTTAATAAGATGAAAATCCAAATGTTAAAATAATGAGCCATCTGTATGGGTGGCCCTCTCCTGAGAGATGCCAAGAGCTTTACCATCTGTGAAACATTTACCAGCTGTTTCCTTCCTTTTTCGTGAGAACATAAGAAATCCTTGCAGTTGGCGTTTCTAACTGACACATCCTAGTGAAAGGAACAGGTTTGTTCAACGTCAGGGACCTCTTATGAAAGCTAGCCTGGCTGGAATTAACCTAATAATATTTTGGTAAGCATCACAGTTCCCTGTTTTGAAAAGGTCTTTCTAAACAATGGTCCAGCATGCCACAGAGCACTCTGTAAAATGGAGGAGGCAGAAAACAACCCAGGAACCCCAGACTGTTTTCAGGGAAAAGAAAATATATTGAATATTTGATCTGAATACTTCTTTGCTGTGTTGCTTTTTTAAAACCCTAATCTGCTGTAAGAAATCAGGATAAATTTGCAACCGATATGCAAATTCACCTGCCATAAATAAGTATAATCCAAGGACTGAGCTGGACCTTGCTTCTCTCCTCTGATCAGTTTCACATACCTGCAACCAGCAAATCCCTGCAGCTTTTGGCCCAACACATACTGTACCTCAGTGCAAGTAAATGATGTAGGGTCCTAGGAGCAGATATCATGCTCTGAAAGATTTTAGTTTGCAGAAGACACAGATCAAAGGCTGCAAAATAAAGACAAGTTTAATCCATGAAAGGATATATTGGCTTGTATTTATTTGTATCCTGATGTGCTGTAGCCTTAATTGCACAGCATTTAATTATTTCCTTAGTGTTCTCTTATTTCATTAGCTGCCAATATAAATCGAAGAGAATATAACTTAAGAAGCAGAATTAGCTCTTAAATTCCAAGTCAATGAAATATGCCCATAGGAGTGACAGGGAGTTTCTATGATGTATTCAGTAATGTTTTCAAAAGTTAATTTTTCAAGAGACTTGTGAAGTGAGTCAGGAAAAAACAAACAAACAAACAAAATCAGCATCTGAGTTGATGGTCTACCTGGTTGTGTAAAGAGTGATACTTGGCTATTGATTATATGCGAAACACCATGAAACTCTGTACTTCACAATTACTAAAATTACAACAGACATTAGTTCTACACAATACACTGGCAGCACCTGCCTCAAATTAAGGACAACTTTTCTCAATAAAAATTTCCCTTTCCTTGTTCCCTTTCCCAAAAAGGGAACATTAGGCATAACAGGAAGACATAAAGGAGGTTTTTTGTTTCTGCTGTGGGAATGCGCTGAGGCACAGGAGTGTGGACACCACTGAATTCACAGCAGTGTGAATGTACCAGGGCAGATCTCTGAGATAGTGCCCAAAGAGTTCCCTACAAAAGCTGCAGAGATACATCTGGAGTGATAACTGTGTCACCAACTATTCCAGCCAGCCAGCCCCGGGCTCACATCTTAGCTGTGCACTCTAGCACAGCCTCACAACCCCTTTAGATTTTTCTATCCCAATGCATGGATTATGTTAAGGATGCTTAGGAGGATACTTAACATAATCCACCTCCAATGCACCACCCCAGATAGATGATACCCTTTTCCCAACAGCTGAGTATAGAAAAGCTGTTTCCATACATGGGCTATCTATACCACAAGGGACATTACAAATCATAACCTTTAGAGTTCAGTTAAGTAGCACCAGAGTAAAGACAAGGCAGCATATAGTGGGCACTGTCAACATAAACAGAAATTGGGCAGTTATCCTGTTAGGATCTAAAACATGACAGCACTAGAAGCCTGCAAGATGCTGAGAAATACCTGCAAAAAACATTACTGGAGTTGCTCCACATCTTTTAGCAGTGAGCTGGAAGCCAATGGATCCCACTATGGGCCACAGAAAAATTCATCTCCTTGAAATCCTCATTGAATCAGAGTTAACCAACAGGAACAACACAGAGCTGCTTTCCTGCATGGCAGAATCAGTTCAGTATATAGTAACTTGTGTTAAACTTGTTTCATTACACCTAATGCTTCTTTCATTCATACTGGGTCAATTAAGTTAAAAATCTTCCTAATAGAAGCACCTTGAAAAGACAAGTACCAGCAAATGGAATGAAAGGGCACTGAACATTTGGAAGCAAGACTGAACAACTCTCCCAGAACAAAACTTAACAAACAACCTAGAACTTAGGATGTAGCTAAGTAAAAATAAATTCTGAAGTTTTCAAAGGGTGATGAAAATAAGTCTCACATCATCCTTGAAAAGTAAGTCCTGGAAAACATCACATCTATACTTATTCCCAGAGAAACTGAGCCATGAAGTAATACAGAATTATTTTCAAGTTGATGTATCTATGCTTACCTCAAAACCATCATATTGGCTCATCTAGATGGAAGTGGTAATGTATAGTGGTAAATATAACCTTTATATTGTTCAAGCATTATAAAACCCTTGGAATTCAGGATGGTATAGAAAATGTGGGTTTATTGAGTACTACTTGTTCAAAGAAGCACCTTCTTCTGAGGTCAAGCAATTTTAACTCATTACATCCTCTAGAGACCTGAGCCCATAATAGCATCTAAACTTACATGAATGTTATTAGTATGTGCTTAAAAAGGGATCAGGAAAAAGCCAACAATGACTGTACTACATGCTGTGTTCCCCTGCTAGAATAAGATTAAGGTCATTGGCAGGGCAGAGCATGTATGTGTAAAGTTTACATTGCAGATATCTTCACTGGTTTGGCGAAGGGCTCATAATTTCAGGCACTCAAATACTCCTCAACTTTGTGAGTAGAGAACATATGCAGTTAATCAGAAAGCCATTACTAATAAAAAAACAGGTTTTGTAGGTGTGTGAAATCCTGCATGTCTTCTAGGATTCCAAAAAACCCACAGCTGAGTCTGCTATTTAAGACAAATAATAGCCAGTTTTTTTAATTATGAAATCTTAATCTTTTCTATTTTGAAATCTCACAGGGCGATTTTCCATGGTTTTAAATTCCTTATATGACATCAGCTGTAGCATGTGTGTATACATGTTTTTATGTGTATATTAACCCCCTCCCTTTCTTTTTTCCTTCTAGTTTTAAAGAACATATATAACTATGAGTAAAGCCCATCTTGAATACTACCTATCCACGGACAAACAAGGAAAAGCTCATTTTGCATTTGAAGTACTTGTGTAACTGAGCAAGTGTTGAGCCTTGTTTTTCTCTTCTGAAAGCTAGCACTTGTAAACACCAGCTACAGTGTTCAAGGTATAAATTCCAGATTATAAAAAGAGGTTGCAACCATAGCCTCTTTTCCGTGCTCCTGGAATTGGTCCAACTTCTGTAAGCTGCACAGCAGGTTGGTAAGAGAGAGACCAAATGGGCTCCAAGTGACACCAAGGTGACATGGGTAAGGTTAGTGATGATTTAGTGGGCTTCACAGTGCTCCTGGTCAGTAAGCATTTGAGATGCAAACTCAAGGAAACCAATCACTCAGCATAACTAAAGATTCCCTTTTACTCCTGCTCCTACTAGAACTAGGCTCCTATTAGAACCTTACAAATTGTAAAAAATTCATCATTTTACATGTGGGCACCACAAGAAGGGTGAAAAAAGGCAAGAGTTGACTCTGATCAATTTGTTGACACATTGGTGGAAGAATGGACTTGCTAAGTAGGTAATGGTGAATATTAACATTCTGGATGGGGACCCCTGCACAGTTCACTCAGGGACAAGTGGTTTTCTGCCATGAATTATTTGAACTACTCTCAGTTCAAGGCAGAGTGGTAGAGCCTCAGCCCAAGTACTGAGTCTGCACCACTACAAAGCTCTGGATGTACTGAGTGATAAAGAACCTGGGCACTGAGATAGGCATCATTAAATGCTCAAGGAAAGATCTTGTTCTTTCTACAGTTCCTGGTAACGTGTCTATCTTACCACAGTCAGTGCTCAGAGAAGAACTGCCACTAACCAAAGACAAAGACTCAGACCCCACATTAGTTAGTAACTTTGCCTGGGATAAATGGCTCCATAAACCTTTTAAATCCTTGTGCATCCTGTGTAAACAATGACCTGGTAAGGAGTCACTGACTTCCTGCCAATGCATTGAGGACAGTGAACTACCCACAGCAATACACAGAGAGAATTTGCTCCACCAGTTCTAGCCAGCTGGGAACTTTAATCAAGTAGGTCTTTTGGAGTCACTCTTGGCCTCACCTAGCAAAAATGCCACTGTACAATTTATATTCTTGAATGAATTTAAAAGTACCATGTCTTCTGATGCAAAGGGTCCTTAAGAAGAGCTATTGGCCAGGAATAATAACATGTATGGAGGGAGACCAACATTTCTATACCCAGGACATTTCTTAGTATTATTTTTATGTGAATGTCCAAACAGGAGCTGTTAAAAAACATCCCCTGTGAGTATTTCCTGGTCTTCTCTTTTGGGATAATATTGATGATCTTTTGTATCTTAATTCTTCCATTGAGAGTTTTATGCCAATTCACAGACCAGGTGCTGTGTAGGTGGGTGCTGTGTGGGTTTCCCCTCTGTTCAGATGCCTGAACTACAAGAGCTACGCATCATGTTCAGCCAGACCTGAACACCCTTTGAGCCAAGATTAACAATCTGTGCCAAACTATGGAGGCAGCATGGGATCAAAACAAGTTTTATAAATTTTTGTTAATACCTAGTTATATAAATAGTAAAAATCCACCTATAAAAATCTATTAACTATGCAATCATGCAAACTGATGCCTCATTTGTCAGAATGACACAGAACAGTAGATACCCATCCTTGATCTCATAGCAATGCATTATTTGTTAACTCCATTGATTTCAATTGAAGGTATCAGAAATGCAATCAAGCACAGAAAAAAACAAACAAACAATATTTTTTGGCACTTCCTTAAGAACTCATTTGTGAGCTAGCTGTAGTTACTGTTTTCAAATTTCAAAGGCTGATCTGCTTTATATCTTTTTTTTTTAAATTTAGAAATTAACCAATCTCAACAGTCTGCTAGGCTCTTCCTCCAAAGACAGGGGCACCAGTACATTTCCCAGTGGTCTTCAGAACAGGGGAAGGCACCTACATTTAGTATCTGGACTGGATTTCTGAAACTCTTTTGGGTTCCACCAAAGCCTTCTTTTGCCTGTCCACTGTCAATCCTCATGCACAGTCTCTTTTACTGAGTCTTTGGCAAAAGCAAATACAAAAAACAATGT
Source organism: Heliangelus exortis (assembly GCF_036169615.1). Taxonomy (NCBI): domain Eukaryota; kingdom Metazoa; phylum Chordata; class Aves; order Apodiformes; family Trochilidae; genus Heliangelus; species Heliangelus exortis. The sequence goes on along the minus strand of NC_092437.1, from coordinate 7,986,994 downwards.
AAAATTCAAATAGAACTGAGAAGTACATTTGGAATCAGACTGCCTTGAAATCTACTGAAGCTTTTTGCAAAACTATACCCATGTTCTTGGGCACATCTGGAATTTCACAGCTTTGGATCAAACCAGATGACAGCAGTCTGTCAAAAGACAGCCAGAAGCCCATCAAACAGATATGCAAAAGAGTTAAATGAAGAAAACTCTTGAACCCAAAAATAGAATTTTCTGTAGCACAGAAATAGTTCTTTTTCCAAACTGCCTTTCATGAAAAGGACAGAAAGTTAGTTCATTCTGTCTGAAAACAACACATTGGCTTTACTGATGGTAGTCTTTAGAAACAGAAAGACAAGAATATTATTTACTACTAGCTGTAGGATAATATTTACATGTGTGCAAGCAGTGTTTGTCATATCCATGATGAGGAGATAGGATAGAAACCACACAGCAGTTTGTGATCACCTTTGAGGTACCCAGTTCCAACCCCAAAGTTTTTATCTTGGGTACAGAAAAACTTAACTCAAACTACTGTTTTGAACTGAAAATCCAGCTGAGCTTGTTCAAGAAGAGTTTCTGGTTTGTTTGAGAGATGGTGGTTGAGAGCATTGTGCTTGGCCTCAGAAATTTAATTGTACCTAAATTAAGACTGAAAACTGATCAGGTTGGATTACAGCCTAGTGAGAATCTGGAACAGAGATTCCTCACTCTGTCCTTTGCTAATAGTTTTCCAAACTGCTTTTTGGCAATTGTTTCCTTTTTGCACCCAGTTTTCCCTGCAAATGAGCAGCGAAATTCCAAGGGACTCTATCAGGAGTTAAAACCACTCAGTATATATTTGCCAGCGCATGCAGTGTTTATTTTTAAACAGTGCCAAAAGTGTTTATAGATAGAAACAACAGGACAACCCATAATTAAATAACTGTTTCTGCTACATCTGCTATTTAGCAACTTGAAGAAAAATAATTTCCCAACAACAAATAGGAATGGTCAAGAAAGCTTTCAAGTTTGGGCCTATTATTACCATATAAAACCACATATTAGTTGCTTAGCTACCAATCATAAAAGAAGCCCAATTAAAAATGAAAGAATCTTAACTAGCTGCATGGAATATAAAAGCGAAAAGTTAAAAGCTGTCAGGTGGTTAGCAGAGAGAATACTGAGAATTGATTGACAAACTGGGCTTGCTTCACTTCAAATTTGGCTTTAATTCAATAAATGATTGACACACTCATGTCATCTGAAATAGCAGATTGTGCTTTAGAGAGGCTATTTAGCAGTCCATTGATTGGCAGGTTACTAAAATTGTCCCATGGACAGAGGTAACCAAACAGAGCTATATTTTGACAGGTGGTTTTTTGTCGGTTTTTTTTTTTTTTCTCACCTGTATTTACTATACAGTTTATACTAAAAGCATCATTCAACACCCATGAAAATGGTTTGTGTCCTTTTGTAATATTGTTCACCAGAACTAGGATTCAATGCCACCATTAAGTATCCTGCTTTTTAGGGAAGGCTCTTAAAGCCAAATTGAAGAGCCTCCAGATTCTTTTTTCAAAAACACAGACATATCCTGAACACAAAAGTATTTGCCCATGTGCACATCAAACACCCTCACTTTTCACTTGGAAGAAACAAGTAACATAATCAAGTGTTTCTTAACTAGCACCAGGTAACAAGGTTTGGCTCCAGAGGAATGAGGTATCAGCACAATGCTTGATCTCAACAGTTCCTATATGCAAAGGAGGAGGTGGAGCAGCACCAGAATTTGAGACCTACAGCCTTAAGACCAAATTCATCCAACTTTATATCTAACAAGTGCAAGGAATAGTGACAAGATGCTTCAAAAATGCCTGATTATTTAGTAACAAACAAAAAATAACTGACCGCCAAGGGCCATTAAAAAAAACAAAACAAAAACAAAAAAGCTAGGTCATTTTAACTTAGGACAGAGCCCCACATAGTAGTTCTGTGCAGTGAGGATAAATACATTATTCCTCTCAACTATTAGACCCCAGACTCTCCAAAAAGCTCTAACTTCCTGGGTTTATTGATCATTCTTACTTTAGACATTTTTAATACTCTTATATGCTCTTTGCTTTCCACACTCAGCTTCTCAACTGTATGTGATTCACTGACAAACCTCACCTTCACTTAGCCCAAAGAAGTTTGTATATTGGTGGCAGACAAAACACTAAGGATGAGCACTTACCTTAGGTGTAAGCAATCTGTATCAAGTACTTAGCTTGCAAGCTACAATCTCCCCTTACAGCAGGTATCCAAACTAGATTCCACAGGAAACACGAGGAAAAAATATTGCCAATAACCACCTATCTTGGCAAAGAGATGTGCAGAAAAGACCAAGACAGAATCTGAATCAGAAGGCTGAAAACAGCCCCCAGAACAAGCACCCTGACTTGAGCCACTGCAGCTAAAAGCACCTCTAGAAGCTCCCTAAGTAGTCCTGAGCTCCTCAGCAGCTGCTGATCAAGAGGGTGATTTGCAAGTGTCAACTGGAAACACCTGGAGAAGAGTTGGTACGTCCAACCCAGAAATGGAAGCTGCCTCCTGGGCTTGTTACACAAACATTTTCACCAACATTCAGAATTTGTTGGAAGTTCTATAGAAAGAAAGAAATATTTTTTTTTCTTTTCTTTAGTTTTTGTAGTGAAATGAGGCAATCAGGTGTTGCTAATTACAAGGTGGGAGGCATGAGCTTGTGTTAAGCCCACCTGTGCCCAATTAGGGTTTGCCCCAGCTGCGCATGAGCAGGATTGGGTGACCAATAAAGGCTTAACACGAGCTCACACCTCCCACCTCGTAATTAGCAACACCTGATTGCCTCAGTTCACTACAGTTTTCATGTAGAATTATTCCTTCTTGTATGAAAACTTTGTCCCTTTTTTCAATAAGAGGTCCATTTTATTAACATTACATTTCAATCAGAATCATATTGAGCATTTTATCCCTTTTAGTGGCTTCAGCGTTTCAGTTAAAGCTTCTCTGCATTGTTTATTAAACAAATGTGCTTGCTATCTGTAACCTGTGTTTGTCCATTGATCTTCTTGACATTAAAAATTCCCAGTATGGCTCAGTGGGTGACATGGTTTACCTCAGGTGGCAGCACAGAGAATTACAGATTTTAAAAGTGTTTAACACCTCAACTTTTCCCCAACCATTATCAGAGACAGAATACTAGAGGCTTTAGGAAGTACCTATATAATTTTAGCCCCCTAGAATTACCAGATACATTGATTACTCCAATTGCTGGCATAATTTAATTCTTTAAGTGTAAATGACAATAAAAATCATCATTCCAAGAAAAGAAAGAATAGGCTACTGTGCACAAAGAATTCATTTATGGCATAATGGATAGCATACCTACCAAGGCTATGGTGACTGGGTGCTTTATAATGAAATTATCCAGATAGACAGGGGAATGTGCATACTTTGTCAAATCAGCACTGCAGCCATTTTTAAAAGCAACTTTAGTCCCAAACATCTATGTCTTCACCTTCCCTCCTACTCAGAGCAAACAGCTTCTCACCCAAAGTTTCCTTTAGATGTTTATCTGTGTTAGTCAACTGAGTAATATATTTTCCACAGTTTATCTACTCTCTTTATTTGGATGGCTACTCAATCTTTAAAAGGAAGAGAGAAATATAGCATCAAAGAGCTTCCAATATTTACTTACCTGTCCCTGTAAGTGGCCTGGCCTCCCCAGTCTCCTTAGTGCTTTCAAAAGAGGAAAGATGTTCTACTTTCCAAGGGTACTTCTGCCTCCTTCTTCTGCCTCTTCCAGAAGATCCAACCTCACAACCTCTTAGTTGCTGGCAAGTAACAGCTAAAACTGCAAGTATGATTTTTGTATGGGCACAGGATTCCTTAAACACATTCTTTTCTAAAGGAGCAGACCAAATGCAGTCCTTGTATTTTTAATTTCTCTCCTTCTAACAATGCAGTCATTTTTTTGATTAACTGGAAAAAAAAAACCAAAATGAGACCTTTTATTATATTCAAACTTCTATTTTGCAGCAAGCTATTCAGCAATATTGATATATTGCAAAAAACATGCCCACTTAATAATTTTAACATTTGTAGCATATTTTTATAAAATCTGTTAAAATGTATTTTTCAATGAAATATCATATTTTAGGAAAAATATTTGAGGATATATATATATCAACAGATACATGTGTATATATATGTTTGAACAGATACATATATCTGTTGCTTTTTCTCAGTTTTTCCTTTTTTTTTTTTTTTTTTTTTTTCTTTCAGTTATGTCTATTTCCAAGGGCTCTTCTGAGACCACAGTCCATTTCCTGTCCAGTTCCAGCTGGCTATTATTATTTTTTAAAATTGCTAGGATGTTCTTATTTTTTTAGACGAGAAATCCACTAGTCCAAAGTGCCTGCTGATTAGAGCCTTAAAGTTCACCAAAGATAATAGGAGGGTTATGGATTTCAGTGGGAACAACTTTTAGGTAAAACTCATTCAGTCAGCTGCTCTGGCTGGTTTGATTGGGAAATGGTCTTACAGTGTTGCTGGGCTTCTTTCAGACAAAGTGGCTGGCTTATTGTTTGGTGTTTCTCTGTGGTTTGTTTTGTTTTGTTTTGTTGTTTAACTGGAGATTTGTTGTGATTTAAAGAAGGAAAATTCAGTTCCTAAAATGTAAGCTTCCAGGCTGTTTCAGTCTGCAAGAGGTTTGCAAGACTGAATTATAAATTCTGGAAATAGGATGCCATAGTTAAAAAATGCCTGGTGAGCCTTATGTATAGGTCTGAATGAGAGCTGATGTGATATTTTAGAATAAGAGCTTATGTGACATTGTAGCTGATGACATTGTGATGGAAGATGAACCACAGATGTGGCTGGGGAAGGTAGATGCAGCCAGAGCTGTGCAAACCATTGCAGTTTTAAATTTTCATAATTTAGACACAATTTTATTTTTTTTTCCATTTAGATGGGAGTTCAAACCCAAATATTTTTTTTGCAGCCAAAGGGTGAATCCTTTAGTGGAAGATTAGAATGCAAAGGGCTCTGGAAATGCTGCCTGTTGTTACTCAAAGGATAAACCAAGCAATATCTGGATTTCATCCCAGCAGGTGAAATTTAACCTTCCTTACTACCCCACTGAACTGGAGTAATTGAATTATACCCAGAGAAAGGGTAAAATGGATTTTGCCCCAGTGCTGCTGTTCTACACCTTTGTAAGGAAAAAACCTGTTGTATAGCACAGCAAGGAATATTTCTACCAATAAATAAATAAATAAACAAATAAATGAAATTCTATAATCAAAATGAAATTCTATAATCAAATCTGAAAAATGTGTAGAAAAGAGTTTTTTATAGTGACCATGAACACATAGGAAAAAATTATAAAGTCACAAGATGAGATGCAACTAATAGAACTAGAAAGGAAAGTAAGAAGAAAGTGTTTGGTGAAATGCCTTCTCTATCAAGGCGAAGACCTAGGAAAGATTATGTTTGCCACTCAGCAAAGAGAGGAAGCTTTTGACAGATCATCCTAAGAAAGTCTTTTTTACTTTTGTCTTTGCTAAGGGAATCAGCTGTCATCAGATTGCAAAAATAACCAAGACCAGTGTAAGAATAGTGGGAGCTCTGGCTACACTAGGAAGAGTTTCAAGAGTGCTTAGAAAGTACATCCATAAGATCAGACCATCAAACTCATCTTAGAAGAATTTCAGAACTACCAGTGATCATTCCTGAAAACCTGTGGAGGACCAGTGGTTTCCAGAAGAGAGAGATCAGTGCAAACACAGCACTTATGTTGAAGATGAAAGGATGGGAAGGGTCACTGGGTCATCTTACCTTCTGCTCATAGAAAAGTACTGGAACAAAGCAATCAAACTATCTGTAAGAGTCCAGGTTTTTGACAATGAACAACAGACAACATGGATAATTCAGGATAATTTATGCCAAACCTACCTAATCTCATTTCATGACAGTGCAGCAGACCTTGTGGATAAGGAAGTCATTTATCTTGACTTCTGTAAGCTTCTACCACTGTGTCATGTAGGAGTCTCACGTAAGTGAGCTCTGAGTTATCCTCCAGATGACATTACTGCAGGGAGCTGGAAGAGGTCAGAAAATCATAAGCCAAAATTATACCTTCATGGCTCATTGTCAGGATGGAACAAGCTCTGGAGTGAGTCCTGAGTCCAGCAATATCCAATATTTTTTAATGTCTTAGGAGGGTGGAATAGAAAATACTTTACATGATGTCTGCAGATGGTACCAAGCTAGGGGGAATGGCAACAGCCTTTGAAGGCAGCATTGCAATACAGAATGATCTTGACAAATTGCAGGAACAGTCTGAAAAAATAGGATGCAATTCAAGATGAATCAGTACAAAGTTGTCACTGATGCATAATCAGCTGCTCAAATATAGGATGGGGACAACTGATTACAAAGCAGTTCTGCAAGAAAGCATCTGGGGTTACAGTGAATCAGAAGCTGTACATGAGTCAACAGTGGCAGGCTCTTGCAAAAAGGGCATATGTCAAACTGGGACATATAAACAGGAGGGTCACATGTCAGACATGTGAAGTAATCCCACTTGGTGCTGGGAAGATTTCAAACACAATAAAAAATCCAATTTTTGGTGCCGTGCTTCAAAACCTGCTGTCCAGCCACAGACCAACACATGTAGTGCCAGGTCCAGAAAACATGACCTACAAGGAATGAGTGAAGAAAGTGGGGTTGTTTGGTGAGTATATGTAATAAGTCTTCAAATATTAAAAATTGCTTCAAAGAGGAAGGAAATAAACAGTTCTCCATTTCATTTGAGAACACCATAAAAAGAAACAGGTTTCCAAGAAGTGTTCAATAGTAGGAAAATTTTCTAATGGTGAGGCCATTAGAATAGATTGCCCAGAGAAACTGTTGAATCTGCATCATATTGGTCAAATGTGCCTCAAGAGTGAAACAAGTAGAGTTAATCCTGTCACTGGCAGAGGACTGCACCAGACAACTTACCAAGGTTCTCTGGTTTTTTGTTTAAGAATCCCCACTATGTCAAGTTATCTCATAATCATTGTAATCCAAATTTTTTTAAAGTTTTTTTGTTTTTTTTTTAAGTTTGTTTGTTTGGGGTTTTTTTCACAGAAATTTTTTAATAAGAAGGAAGAAAAAATTGGGAGATAACTGTTTTTAGCTGTGAATAATTTTAGTGGGCAATAATACTGCAGACTGAAAAATTTTCATTTATCAAACACAAAAAAATTTTAACTTGTTTGTTTTGTTTGCAGAACTGGTCAGAATTTCTACTTGCTCTTTCTCTACAGTGCTAGGCAAAGTGTTAAGGTGGTAATCAAATCTGAGATTAATTTCATTCAAGATGAATTAGGTACCTACACATATGTAACTTCCAGGTGGGAAAAAAAAAAAAAAAAAAAAGAAAATACTCCCTACATTTCATTATCATCATAGCAGCCACAGAAAGATGGACAGGCAACAAAAACAAGACACTTGAAGTAACAAAGCTGAGTTTGTTCTGACTACTCATGATGGGAACTTTTATCAAAGTCAACTGAAGAAAGAGTATTTACCCTTTATTGTGCACAAAAATGTCTGTAAACTTTACTGTAATGTGCAACAAATCACACACCTTATTTTGAAATATCAGACCAAACCCACCCCAAAGTTATGGTAACAGAGGACTTTCACTGGCTCAGGTCACACTGTTGTTCTATGTAATCTACACCCAACCAAGGAACTGGAAAACCTACAGAAACATACCCAGTGGCTTGTGTGTTGCAATAGTAGGAGGTACAAAATTCCTTCTGCACCCCAGGGGGAATTCAGCTCATTCCCTGAAGCATGGGATTTGATTACTCTTTTTTGAACATGCCTAACTGCCATTGCTATTACTGGTCATAACATTTTGTCAGGAAAGGGAAATATTATTCTGCAATGTAATAAAAATAGATAAAATTCAATATGGCTTCAGAATCATTTGCTACATTTCCAAAGTAAACACTGAGCACCTATCAAGATGATTCCATTGGATAAGCCAAGAAAGCCTCCAGTGCTATCTGTTCGTTTTATTATCTCTAATTTTCAAGTGTGCAAAAATGCTTTCAGTAAATATTATGAGTTCTTCTGTGCTAAAAGAGATGCTAAATGACCTTCACCAACCCAGTTATAAATAACAGCAGCAGGGAGCATACAAATGCTGTGTAGTTTCAGCTCTATTCAAACCTATCAGGGAATTCTGACCAGTGGATAAAAATGGACACCAGCTTCTGCTTCCTTTTTTTTCCCTTTCTTCATAATCCCACCCCAGTTCCCTCTTGAAAGGCATTCTGTTCTGTCAGCCATAATGGCATCTGCTGGTGGAGACAGGAAGCCATAAATCTGTAGGGTTCCTCTCGACCAAGCCTTGTTAATGCTCCCATTTATCACTGAGGATAGGGTGCCATCTCACTAGTGCTCTGCTCAGAAGTCCATCTTCTCAATTTCCCCTTCCCAAAGGAGTAACCATTTAAAACAGTGACTTCCTCATCTTGCATGTTGAGACCGAAAATGCCACTGATACAAATACCATACCCAGTGTGTAGCATTTGGATTTAAGCCATGACTCTGGAGAACAATAGCTGCTGCTTGCTGATTTGCACTGAATTGCTGCTTTGCTTACATCTAGAGCTTGTATCTTTTCAACTTGCTACAAAAGTAGCAGATTCCATATGGAGAGGTTAAAATTTGAGGGTACTCTGTCATTCTCCCCCCCTACCTCCCCAATGCCTGCGAGTGTCCCAACACATTATATCATAGCCCACAGCCTGGGAGAATTGTTAATAAAAATATCACCATGCTAAAAGAGCTCTTAATGCACAGTTCTTCGCAAGAAGCGGCCAGGCAGGAGAGGAGATACAAAACCAACTAGAAGTAGTTCTGCTTTTCTCATTTGGGAACCAAGACATAAAGCTGAAGTGTTCAAAATCATAAATCAAGGCAAGATGAAATGTGAAAATAAAATCCTAGTTTGCCACCCTGCACCTGAACTCCCTGATCCAGGTCCACTGCCACACGTAGGAATTAGATAGGATGTCACTTCTTCTCATCACAGTGCTGGGATAATTGTCCCAGTGCTGCAGATGCTGTGGCCCCTGTTGGCCCCGTGTTTACACCTGCTGGAACTGGAGGCAAAGCAGAAATCCCCTGGTGTGCACCAGCAGGGTTTCATGTGTGCTGCCCACAGGTATAAGAAGTCTGTGCAATTCTGACTGATTCAAGCAGAGCTGCTCACTTCAGAGTGAGTTATGCTAGGCAGAAATGGAAAAATGAGTATTTTATGGTAGTGTTATCCTATTTTATCTCTCAAACTAAGCATTTGCTTGCACCAATAAATACTTTCAAATTGCTTATAAAAATTGCTACAGTTTGCACAGGGAAGGCTATCAAATAATTTAAGTGAAATCAGTTAGGTGGACACTTTCACAAACACAATCTCATATTAGGCTGCTAAATACAAAGGTCAGTTAGGGGTCTTCCCACAAAAACCCATTCCCTGCCTGAGCTGCAGGATTGCATTTTGCAGATCGCCAGTGACAATGACTTTAACACAGCGGCTCTTGCTGGTGCTTTGTAACAGAGCCCAATCTAATGGATTGATTTTAGAGGGATGCAGACTATTCCTGTTAAACCCAATAGTTTCACTAGGAAGTTACAAAAGTCCAGAAGAGCAACAGAAGTATCTAAGAACTCACAGCGAACTCACAGATCAGGCTTCGAAATACTGCACAAAAATCCTCTTTTAGGAGTTCTTACAAAAACAGCACACACAGAAATTAATTTGTCCTCTCAGTCCTGATTCCCTTTTAAAACCTCAAGGTCTTAACAGCATCTGTGGGCAAAAACAAATAAATTTAAAAATCTGAAATTAATAAATGGGGCAGGCAAAGTTACCTCCATGTGTCTTAGTGACAAAAACTGTTCAGAACTAAAGCATCACCTGCCCCTCCTGGGCCTGTCAGTTTCTTGGTCTCTCTGGAAAGGGTGAGGAACTCTGTATGGACCCAAGGGGAGAGAGCTGGCTTGCCATGAGGATGGAGAAGCACCCGATGGACATCTTCTGCTTCCCCTAAATCCACTTGCCCGGGGGAATAAGCTCAGGGTGTCGGGGCACACACCGGGCTCAGCCGGTGCAATGCTTCTGATGAGGGGAGAGCCTCGAACGAAGCCCTGGGGTTTACCTCAACTCCGCCAAACTTTGCGTTTACGTCGGGCCACGCAGGTTCCCCCCTCCGCTCCCAACACGCTGGGGTGCAGGAGACCCCAGGGGAGGACGGGGTCCTCGCGGCCATTGACACCTGAGGGATCGCGGGTCACGGCACAGCCGCCAGCCGGCGGAGCAGCAGAGCAGCGGCCGCGGTTCCCCGCAGCCCTGAGGCCAGGCGGGTGCGGGTCCCCCCCTCCTCCCCGCTCGGGTGAGCACCCGGGACCCGCCCGTCCGCCCGCTCAGGGAACCGGGGGCGGGGGGCGCGCGCCGACCCGGCCGGGCCCGCCCCGATGCGCGCGCGCTCCCCGCAGCGCTTTTTCCCCCCCGCAGCCCCCCCCGCAACCCCTCTCCGACTCCCCCGGGAGACGGACTCCGCTCGGGGTGGTCTCGCTGGGGGTGCGGGAGGTGGCGCGGGGTGGGGGTGAGGGTGGGGGGCGGTTGCGGGGGGGGGGGGTTGGTGCGGGGCAGGGGCGCGCCCACGCGGGCGGGGCGGCGCGCGCCCCAGGTGGCGGCGGTCCGGGCGGCGGCGCGCGCCCCTGTCTCTTTAATGAAGCCCCGGCGGCGCGAGAGCGCTTCATCCTGTCACCGGGTCGCGGAGGAGGAGTTTGGTTAATGTGCAGTTTGCTCCGCGGATCGATGTTCGCTGGCATCGCCTCGCCCTGCCTGTGTCTGTGTCTGTGTCTGTGTCTGTCTGTGTGTGTGTGCGTGTGTGTGCGTGTGCGTGTGTGTCTGTGTGTGTGTCTGTGTGTGTGTGTGTGTCTGCGTGTGTGTGCCGGGGCGAGCGCGCGTGTGTGTGTGTGCGCGAACACCGATTTCCTCCCATCCAAACCTCCCTGTCCTCTCCCATATCACTCACTGCCTGGCATCTGACAGCACGGAACCTGCAGCGCTCCGCGCACACACGCGCACGCACACACACACCACGCACACCCGGGCACCGCTCCGCCATACAGCTCTGCGAGGAGGAGGAGGAGGAGGAGGAGAGGAGAGGGAAGGGAGGAAGCAGCCAGCCCCACAGTCTTTCCAGAGCTGCCTTTTTAATATATACATATCTATTTTGTTATTTATTTATTACCGTTCTCTGGCACTGTGGGCGCCTTTCATTTGCTCCTGAGCTTGGATGTTTGAATCAAAGCAAACCAAGTGTTGCAACAGTTAAAAAAAAAAAAAAAAAAAAAAAAAAAAGCCATCAAGAAAAAAAAAAAAAAAAAAGCGAGAGAGAAAGAAAGAAAGAAAGAAACCTAGATCTCTAAAATAAAATAAAAACCAAACAGGTTCCTATCAGTGAAGAGGAAAGGAGGGGGGGCAGGGGAGGCTTGAGGGGGGTGTTGGGGAAAGCAGCTGAGAGGCAGAGGCAGAGGAACACGACTCAGGAGCGTCTCAGGGCTCTCGGATCTGGGGACAGAAGTGAGATTGGAGAAAGTAGAGCGATGCCAAGGAGGAAACAGCAAGCACCCAAACGGGCTGCAGGTAAGGAGAAGCCATCCACTTACACAGCCTCTTGTCTCTCCACTCCTTCCAATCCTACCCCCCATCTTTATTATTATTTAGGGTCACCCTTGCTTTTCCGGGCTGGATCTTTATTTATTTATCCCCCCTCCCCCTCCCTTTCCCTCCGTAACTCCGTGCAGCCAGTTTCCTTCCTTATTGCCAAGATCTTTACTCTGACATGGGCTGTCCCCTTCCACCCTCTCGCCGCTCCCACCGCGCTCGGTCCCCGCTGCCGCCTGTTCCGAGCTCCCATCCTGCCCTGGATAAACTTTTCCCCCCAACTTTCTTCCACTCGGCTCCCCTTCTCCCCCGGCCCCCGTCCCTTACCGAACCGAAAGCAGCCTCCCGTCTGCTTCCCGCTTGAGTATTTTATATATATGTATATTGGTTTTTTCCTGTTTTTTTTTTTTTTCCCCCTTCCTGCTGCTTTTTGTTTTTAAAACGTGTGTTTCGCGAAGTGGGTCGGTGTGTTTAATCTTTTATTTCGCCGCGTTCCTGGTGGCAGTGCTGGCCGGGTGTGTGTGTGCGCGCTGTGTGTGCCTGAAATAGTACAGGGACTGTCTCTGCTGATGAACCCGGTGGGGAAGTTCAGCCTTTGATCATCAGTGGTGAAAATTGCAACAGGAAATAAAATGAAACGTTCTGACTGTTAGAAGACAATCCACGTTTTCAAATCAAATCTTCCTTTTTTTTTTTGTAGCCGAGTTTATGTATCTGTACATGCCAAGTGGTTTTGCAATTTTTTATTATTTTTTTTTAAAAGAAGAAAACAGTTTGCAACTTTGGAAGTGTTTTGTTTTGTCATTTGTAGGGTGTTCTTTTTCTTTTGGGGCCAAGAAAAAGAAACAGATGAGTGGGCCTGTATAGTAAATCTTTTCAAAGAGTTTTCTTTCAGGCTGCTTAATTGCTTTTTATTTTTTTTTAATAGTGTGATGGGGTTTTGTTTCTGGGAAGCGCAATATGGAAGTTCATTTTTCTTCTGCCAGACCCACCCACTGAAAAATCAGCTTTCCAGTTGATTGCCAGCTTTGATTTGACATTTGATTGATCACCTGTCATCTTGCTGCCTTTGATCTATTCATTCTTGATATATATCAATAAATCACTCACCATGGTAACCCAAGTGCCAATGACGTAAGGCTTGCCCTCTAGATTCTCTTAGCCAGACATGCACAATTATTATCTTGTTTGGCTTTTAAAGTAGGCGGGTTTTTCCCTTCTCTTTTTTCTTTGTGTCCTTCATCAGACTAGTTCGCTAAAGAAAACTAACATTTTATGTTTTAGTTTAAGAATTGTTTGCTAATTTGTCCTCCCCCTTCTGAATATTTTCTAGGTGTAGCATATTAATTGTGGGACGAAATGTATGGGCAAGTTTAGTGGCATACTTGAATAAACTTTGAAAAGTAGTGCTTGGGATTCACTCAAAGGTAAATGTAATTTCAGAGGAACTGGGACATGCATAACTTTTATAAACTTGCTTATTTTGCTGTGTTCATATAGGTATAGGAAACTGGTATGCAGAGTCTTTTGGGACATGACCAATGAACGTACCTATGCAGGTTGCTAGGATCATTCCTGGCAAGCAAAGATTCCCTTTAATCATAAATAATAGTTCATCTAGAAATGCATGTGTGTGTGTATATATATATATATATACATATATATATGTATTTGCAAGAACTCTCTGATGAGTTGCTCTTATTGTTTTATTCACAAAGAGGTTATATCTGAATAAGGCATTAATGTTTTCAACTTACAAGATAAATAGCTATATTTTCATGGATGCTGATCATCACAGTGACAGTGCTAGCATTGCTCCTTTTTCCGTCCTGTCAAGAATATGAGGCATCATTTTATTTTGTTTTCAAAGTAGAATTTTCACTTGGAATGTGTGTAGTATCTTTTTGTAGAAGGGGCACCCTGTTCTTTTTTAGAAACGTAGGCTACAGAGTAAATAAATTTTTGCGAGCAAAGCCCATGCGATTGTTTCCCAGGATTTCCCTGCTGAGAATACAGTAAGATATGTTTTTATGCAGAACACTACAGTATTTTTGAGAATCTTAATGATGAGGCAGTCATTTGAATGACCACAATAGCATCTCTCCTTTCATATTCTCGCTAGAAAATGTGCATTCCTCTTAGCTGAGCATTTCTTTGATTGTATTTGTCCTCAGATCAGTGTTGTTTCAGGTGAGCAAAAATACTGCAAATGCAGTTCATTTTCATTCAGTGTAACTGACATGAAGTAGGTTTCCAGATTTGCAGCAGTTCAGCTCTGAAGTTGTATTTCTGTATTTGTGAGGGGTAGGGGGGGCGTTCAAAGAGCAGGCTTGCCTGTTGTATGTGGTTCCTAAAACTGACTTTCGTTTTCAGAGATAGTACTGAGGTTCTGCTTTGTATAGTGAAAAATAACCTCAGAGGGATAGTAGGCAGACTGTGCAATAAGAAATTAATCGCTCACTAAGGCTGAGAGCAAAGCTCATTATTCCTTTTATTTAAAGGAGTTAATACATTACATATTACTTATTTTTCACTTTTATTTATTTTTAGTTGTACAAGTTCAAATGTATCAGTTGCACTGCATTTTGTCTTGATGGCAGCAGAGATATTGAAGAGAAGTTTGCAACTTTTAGCTTCTTCAGATAGTTCACCTCCAACGCAAGAAAAAATGATAAACCTTATGATTCTGGACATGCCTGCTTTTCTCATTGCTTAAAATTAAGTACTATGCACAACTGTAAATAATTACTACCATGCACTGACTTTGAAAGCAGGTTTCTAGTTTGATTAATAAATAATGTAAAGGTTAGGGAGAACCAGCGAGTGAATCAGAAGTGAAGTCCTGCTGCTAGATGAAAATCTATCTAGAGAAATATACGTGGCAATTTTGTCCTTTTCTATTATTAATTTTAAGCCTTGTATTCCTAAGAAATATATTACAAACTATTGCAATGAAACAAGGTAGTGTAACTGGATAAATGGGGCACTATTTATGTTTGATGATGGAGATTTTTTATCTCGAATTACACTTTTAAAGACGCTTTATTTCACATCAACACCAAAACTATGTCAAATGCAGTTTGTTCTTTCCAGGGCCGAATCGTCATTCCTTTTTGAGAGCGTCATTGCCATTTTGATAATTCTTGGAGCAGATAGTTACAGACCTTCATAGCAGTGCCTGCTTTGCTCTCATACTTCTGTTTACAATAAACAACCCAATTGTGTTGTAGGTTTCACCCAAATGAATCACAAAGGGCTTTACAAACTGTGGGCTTAATTCTTCTGTTGCTCAGGTGCAAATCAAAAATCACTTTAGCAGCAGCATCAGTGCAGTTGCAATGAGTACTGCCTGCTCCTGCGAGCAGGAAACTCAGGCCCAAAAAGTACTTCATCCTTCAATGAAATGCAACCACCTCTGGGGTAGAAGTCTTGTAACGATTCCATAACAAATGGTAATATATTAACAGAAGGGTGGAAAAAGGGTGGGAGCAAAGCAGAATTGCTATTCAGATTTTATTCCTAGGGGTATGAAATAGCTTTCAAACACAATTTCACTGGATTAAACTCTCCTTTCCCCTGCAGCTTGTTTAAATGTGCATATTTTATTTTGTGATCATGAATTGCTAGTTTGCTTTTTTAAAGCCTGCAAAGAGGAATCTGAACTTAACGCCTTTTCCAGCTGCAATTCTGTGTTTCTTCTTTTCTTTCTCTCCCAGCTCCAACAGGCTATCTAAGAACCAAAGCTATGGAAAAGTACAGCAGGAACAGCTATCAGTCACATTTATTTTGTTTATTATAGCAGTAGAATAACACAATTTTTTTGTTGTTGTTTTTGGGAGTCTTCATAGAGCAGCAAACAGAAGAAGGTTTTAGCAGTCACTATTTTAAAGCTGCAACTTGCACTTTAGTAGTAAAAGGTTATTTCAACCAGAAACATATTTAGAAAGCAAAATTCTGCTTCCTCAGAGAGCAAAGACCAGCTAGGTTGAGTATATATATTTCTGTAATGAAAGGAAGAGATAAATTCATGTATTAATAACCAAGAGTGTTGTGGCTTTTCGAGTATTATTTGTATCCTTTATTATAAGAGCAATAGAAGCAGTTCCAAGCAAGCAGTACTGAATGAAACTGTAGAAATGGCAGCACTGCTTTGATTAAACATCCTCCAGAAAAGCAAGTGCACATCAAAACCACCTAAATAGCACATGCCTCAGAACCTTTCAGTTACTGTGCACATCACGATCCTGACAGATGACAAAAAAGCCAAGGTGTTCACAAACAAGAGGTGCTTTTAAATGCTGGTTAATTAAAGATACTCCAAAATAGGTACTTTTGCAACTAAAGAGGCACCAAAATTCGTCGCCATCTGCATTAAATTCTGGAATCGGCTTCTAAGCAAAAAGCTGCAATGTAATTATTCCCCAAGTCAAAACTCAGGCCTGAACGGGACAATTTGAAATCACATTCATTTTATTTATCATTTCCTTATTTCAATTTTACTCTCATATATCAAAGCACAGGATATTATCACTATATAAAGAGTGGGACTCACCAAGAGTTCAGCCCCTGTGACTGTGATATAAAAGGTGTTTTCATCAGTAAATGACACAATTTTGTAGCACATTTAAAAACATGTTCATTGTCAGAAATTCTTTTGCATAAATGTTTCCCTTCCTCTGTGCTCTCTACCTGAAAAGCCCATTTTTTTTTTTCAAAATGGCAAGATTCTGGTATTTCCTCCCAGCACTTTTTCCTCCTGAATTTTGCTTTCATTAGTAGCACCCACCTCAAGTAACCGTTTCCCCTAGAAGAGGTCCCTGGAGCTCCTCTGTAGCACAGGGCTAGGGTGAGCCTTTCTCTCATCATTTTATTTCCCATCCCGATGAGGACATCACTCCCAGAGAGCAACTCCAGACTCACGGAAAAAAAAAAAGCTGTCAGTTGCTGTGGCTGCAGTTCCCAACTTAGCAGCAGCAGAGGGAATGGAACTGTACTCTATCAATTACAGTTGGAACTAGAGGCTAAACACTTATTGTTTTAAGCTATTGTGCAGATCTTAAGAGCTCAAATGTAAAAAAAATATCATGTCAGATGGTGGAGGGGAGGATAAGGCCTGGTTCTTCTACTGGATGACATATTATTAGCAAATGCAAAGTAAAATGATTCAAATTCTGTTTAATGCCTCTCGGGTTCAGACATGTGTGTACCATATTATGCATTAAAAAGAAGGATTCTGCTAATTTTACTGCTAAAATAAGCCTTTGTTTTTCCCCTCTGCTCTGCAAAATGAAAATATTAGTGAAGTTTTACCTCTAAAGCGTGCTCATGCAAGCAGAAAGACATTTTCATCTGTCTCTGAATCTGATACAGGAGTCAATTGGAAACACATTACACTCTCAGCTGAAGTCTTACATTTCATTCGTGCAAGAGCAGTGATTTTTCATTACCTATTTAATTACAATAATTTGCATGAGAGTGGGTCCAGTTCTACAGCACTTACTCAGCACTTTGCTTCAATGGGTAACTGGCCCGTGTAAAGACTGTGTATGTGAGACGGGGCTGTTTAGATACCAAATGAAATATACATGTTTCTTTACTAATGTTTTTGCCTCTGAAGAAGGACCAGATTCTTTTGTTAAGCTCTAAATCTAGGAAGAGTTCTGCCTGTAGTTTGTGTTACTCATAGTTGTGTGTTATTCTTTTCTAAAGTCTGTGTGACTGAGGTATTTTGCTTGCTTGTCTAACTTCACTTTCCAAAGACATTTCAGTTCTCTGTGTTACTTATCGTACACTGTTTCTTAATACCAGTAGATGATATGGTCTTTTAAAGAATCCTTTTTTTAACATGCGGTGTTATGTCCTGCACACGGGCAGCAGATCTCAAGTCAATGCATGAGGATGGTTTTGTAAATCAGACGCCTAAAAGTTCCGCGTAGTTTTCGGGACTAAAATCAGTCTTTTCTCATTAAGGTGACCTCTCACTTGAGGCTGTTGGATCTTGGCACAGAGTCATTTTTACCATGTTATAATAACAGCTTCTGCAACTCAGAAATACCTTGACAGCAAATGGTGTATTTTTTAAGGTTTCAAGGAGAAACACATTATCGAAGCACACTGTTTCCCATTAGATTTACACATCCCTCTTTAACTGTTGCTGGCTTTTCATCCGTTACCTTCTGAGGTTTTTCAGGCAAAAAAGAAGTGGAAAAACTGGTCGTCTGATCTAAGTGTTGCATTAAGTGTTTCATTTAGAAAAATGAAGAGAATCTTTGTTTCCCTAAAAGAAATATTTTCCCTCTTTGCCCTAGGAAAAAGAAAGTCACAACAATAGCTTCAAATGACAAGATTAGATTGTGAAAAAAGCATAGCTTACAACATGCAGTACCCGATTGTCCCATGTATTGTTAAAATTCCACAATTAAATCGAATGAACAGTCCTAGATATGTTGGAAATAGATTCTCTTCAGGTATGCAGACATACATAAAAAAAAAGGAAAGACTAGAGCCTGCCTGGGAGAGTGATGCACCATTCGTACTGATAGGAGCTGAAAGCTCTGTTGTTTAGAGCAGTTTTTGATTTTTCCACAAATATTTGACCAAATGTTAAAATTCCTGTGATGTTAGGAGTTGTGTCCACTGGAAGTCCTTTTTTAGCATTTATTGTCTTTAAACCCCCAGCTTCTGGAGCCTGGTGATTACACAAGTGCCCAATATACATTTTAAAAGGGAAATTTATTTTAAACTCCTTGCTATGGAGAACTAGGGAGCTTGAAAACACGCAGCCTAAGCATTCTTATGCCAGAAGAAAAATGCCATGATTCTCAAAGTGTCTGTTTTTAACATCTCCTAATTTTCAACGAGCCTTACGATTTTTGAGTGTGTGCTTCGTGATTTTTGAATAAACAAGGTTAGCAATATTGCTTCTGACTTATTCTGATGATGAACTGGTGTATGTGTTTGTGTATATAATTATACACGTACACACACAAGCTACCAGTAAACAAAGTACATAACATAATGATGGAGTGTAGTTTCATGAATAGGAGCCCTGAAATTGTATTGCTATAAACAAAGCAGTTTGGAGAGATCAGACCATCAGTTCTTGAGGAGTGGCTTTCAATTGAAGTTTTGTGGAGATTGTTTTTAGTGGCAATTATATCTAGAAAGTTAATAGCCAGTAACTGTTCCTGAAAGCCTAAACACTTTCAAGACCTACCAGGAATGCACAGCCTGCCTTTTTTCAGATATAATCAGTCTCAACTTTATTGAAAAAAAAAATTTACAACTAGCTACATTAATGCTGTATTTTTTATTGTATTAATGCAAATGAGATGCTGACTTCTTTCTTTCATCTTCATGGCTTATATGTGTTATAGCTGTATCTTATTGCTTTCTGTGTCTTTTCTCCCTGAGTTCTGTAAACTGCTATCATCTAATGATGCTGGGGCTCATTAAAGTTCTTCACAATGCTAAAGAGACTATGGGAAGCACCCTTAGCTCTAGATGGCTGTAGAAAAGCAAAACTACAGAGTGTATGGGGAAAAGTAATCCAAATCAATCCTTCCTTTCCCATTTTTGGGAAACTCTTAAAATTGGTAGGTCAAACATGAAGAGAAAACCCACAAGGAAGGACTGCGTACTGGAAAGAACAGGTCATTTTTAATACACATCTCTACCTGACAAAGATGAAAAGCAATCAAGTTTTAAGGAGTTTTCTGGCTCTTCCTGGATCTCTCTCAAAAGACTCGTTCAATTGAAAAGCCTGTTGTGCTTGTTTTCATGCATGTAAAAGAGAAACGGGGTAATTTTGAACAAAGCCTAATATTCCAGCACAATAGAATCAGAAGGCTTTCTGGTTGTTTTTTAAATCTCTCTGTTCATATAAAATTAAGACCCACTTATCTTAAATTGTTGTAAATCTCATTCAATATTGCTTTCATAACTTATAAAATGCTGTTAAATATTCCCAAGGCAACATTGCTAAAGTGATAGTTGGTTGTTTATGTGGAATCAGCGCAGAATTTCTGTTGAAAAAGAAGCAGCACGCAGATCTTATTTTTAATGAAAATAATTAAATTTTCTGGAATACCTGAACAGCAAAGATTTTTTTCTAGTGAAACTCAGCTTACAGGAGATTGGCATGAAAATCTGCACATTCGTGCAGTTTGGTATGTGCAGGCAACAACCCTGTTTCTACCACTGATCCTCCACTAGGACAGAAATAGTTTTTTTGTTTGGGTTATTTTTTGGTAGAAAGATTTTATTTGGAATTTTCCATATATAAATAATTTTTATGTGAATTACGCAGAGAATCACCACCACAATTCATGAGGCCTGCAATTTTCTTTGTACATATAGGAATAACTCATTTACTTCCTGCAGTGTGAGTGGGCCTCAAAGAAAAGAGCTGGATCTTTTCATGATGTACAGTTTTGTATTGAAGAAACATAACCTTATGCTAGCTGGTATATTGGTCTAGCAAATTTAATTTTTTTATGTGTCTTTCAGCCATGTCATAACATTTATAAGCACATTACAAGTGGCATTAAATTAACATGTGAAAGGTGAAAGAAGCTAAGTAGTTATATTGATCATCTGTAGCATTAAATGCTAAAAAAATTAAAAGCTTTCTAGTGCTTTTGATTAGCTGCATGTCTCCTCCTTGCATATGTGTGCTTTGTTAGGAAGTGGAGTAATCTTTCCTTTCACTCAGAACCTTTCTTTCCTGGGCTTTCTTACTAATACTAGGTCTTCCTCAGAATAACCCCAGTGGAGTAGAATATTTTTTCCCAGTTTACAGAAAGGGGATTTGAAGCCAGGAGTTGCCAGTTGGTTTGCTCATGGTCAGACAACACTTGCTTTTAATTCCCTGCTGTAGGTACTAGATCACAATTCCATCATCTGTATGCTTCCAGGGGAGAAAACCAGGCTGGAGGCTCAAGTCGTCCATCTGCCTGCTTCTGGGCTGAGAAGAAGGTCCAGATGGGGCACTGGGGAACTGGCTGTGGAGGACAGCTGGAAAGGCAGATCCATCCCCTCTGTGCAACTCTGCATGGCATAGGAGATGGCACTTTGCTCATGTCCAGGAACAACCAAAAGTGTAAGGACTCACAGTCAAAGAAAGCTCTGATAACTCTGTGAACAAGCCAAGGGTGCTTTACTAGGCAATAGCTTTAAGCAGAATAATAGGGTTTTTAACTTCCCTAAATTATCCTCAAATGCATTTTTGGTCAGTGATAAGTTTCATGAACAGAGAATTTGGTTACAGTTGTTTCCCCCATATACTGTTCTACATTTCTTTGTGAGACCTGGGATCTTTGTGTTGCTGACAGTATCTTACCCATTGCCCTGGGAAATATGAAAAGCTTGGTCTCATTAGCTAGACAGGACATACACATTTTCCTCCATCGAGACTGACAGAAGTTGCTGGAAATCTCTGGTAATAAAGTTTGAGGTTCTAATTTTTGTAAGTCAGCTAGCTTCAAGTGTTAAGTGACTTGAATGAAAAAACCCTTAACCTGAATTTTCAAAAGCTTTTAGCACTAAGCAGTTCCCATGGACCTTCCTCAGTTCCTCTCTGGTGTGAAAAGGAATTGTTAAGCCTTGATCAAGGGCAGCATTGCTTTTCTCAAGTGGAGATGTATGTATTGCCTATAGAAGAAATATGATGCAAGTAATAGCCTATGGATTCATTAAGGATTGTTTATGTTTATTTTCACACCATATTACCTTTCAGGAATGGTCGTTTCAGCCATTATATTGACAGGAGCTCAGAATAAATCTTATGTAATATAGGGCTAATCTGCCATACCTGGGAGACCACCTGCTACCCTCTCAAACAGAGGCCAGATCGTTCGGTGCCGAATCACCAGGTAGGGCTTTCTTCTGGAGCTGGGGACTTGGGAAGCTCTCCCATGGCTCCTTTTCATGTGGAAATTAATGCTTGCCTCTATTTCTGAATTGTAGGTTATTACAGTTTGTATGCAAATTCCCTGGATGGGAATTTGTCTCTCTGATAATAGATATAATAATATATATTTTTCGTGGTCAAAAGTCCTTGAGCTTGAGCTTTGTGTACATAATTTATGTTTATTTCTTACTGTTATTAACAGTAATTTACTTGCTGATGCCTTTTCTTTGCCTAATTTCGAAGGGAGTGTCTCCATCCCATTGCCCCTTCACAAACAACGCCCTCTTAGGGTTCCTTATCCTGTATCCTTGCCCAGACATTTCCTAGCCTGTCAAATACTGTCATTTTACTCCTCACAGATCATTCACAGTACGTCTCCTGTTGCACACACAAATAAGGAGCAAATGCAATCAGGATGCATCATCGTTTAGCATAACAAATAAAAGCCGATCCGTGCAGATTTCCCTTTAAGCATTTCTTAATATGTATTGTCAAAATGTCTGAAGATGTCTTTTACTCATAAGCGTTTAATTATTTGTGACAATTAAATTAATATTCAGAGCAGGGAAAAAAATGAGGGTATTAAATATTTTCTCTTTTCAAAAGCTAACAAAACATCACCTGACATAGCAAAATCCTTCAATTTTCTATTTCAAATATGGCTTAGAACTGCAAAAGCACTTGAACAAAATTGTGGGGCCTCTTCACAATTTGGGTCCACAAATGGATTTTGTATTGAATTTGAGGAAACTGTGCTCTAAAGACCAGACCAAAATTTAAGTGCACATCATTAAAGTGTGTATCAGTAATGAGCAGCTGGGTACTCAATGATTTAATAGGAGTATCTATCAATTTTTAAGTCTGCAATGAAATTTAAGGCTGAATCAGGGACTCAGACCTGGGTTTTGTAGCCTCAGCCAGTTACTGTTTTACTTGTGCATGAGAAAGAAACAGCTCATATATCACAAACCAAGTCATCAACATTTCTGTGTTTGGAATTATAGATTTTTGTTGCTGTTTTTCTCTGATGAACCTTAGCTGGGGTGGATTGTTGGAACCAGGCAGAACATTCTGTGGATGGGACAGAACAAGTAGCCAATGTTGCTGCCCAGGGCTCATAGCCTTCACCTGACAGCCATTTAATGCAGTGAAAGTTCTGCTTTGTGGTAAAAAAAATGAAAAAACAAACAAACAAACAAACAAACAAAAAAAAAACAAACCAAAAACAAAAAACATCAACCCCAACAACGGGGAAAATCTTGTAAACATCAGAAAACCAATGGAGACCTCAGCACTGTTGTATGGATGCTGGTGTACTGCACAGCCCCGGGGCACTGCAACAGTAACATCCATATTATGGGTGCAACAGTTCTTACAGTCCAGATTGATTGGAGTTTTCTTTTGAGAGACTTGATTTCAACTATTTCCAGTTCTGAGTTGTTCAGAGCAACCATTTCCATTACCAAAATCTGTTTCCTTTCTTAAAATGTTCTTCTTAAAATTTAGGGTAGGATGTTATTTGGCAAAAAATTAAAAGACATACATCAGGGTTTATTTCAAATCTGTGGGACCGCTGTGTTTTCTGACAGTAACATGAACATTTTTCAGAGTTATCTTCTGCTTTCCCTGAGAAAATCCATCCAAATTTGTCTGACTTATAAAATCTAAAAGTTGCTGTTGCCAAAGAATTTTTAGAAGGTGACACAGCATTCTCCGATGTGCCATCTTCACCACGCATGCTCTGTTCTTGGTTTCTCTTTTTCAATTACATTCCCTTAAAATATGTTTTAGCTGGGGATAAGTAGGGCAATTGCTTTTCCTGCTGCAGGAATGGCGATGGGTCTGAGCAGTCAAAGGAGAATGAGGAAATAGTCTCTATTGTGTGTGGAGCTGGAGCCCGGGGCCTGAGATGGGAAGCAGGGAAATTTAGGAAGCAGAAACTGGACAAGCAGGGGTAAGAACAGGAGCAGAAAGCATACAACTATCAAATGTCTGTAGAAAATGATGTTAAAAAACGCGTACTTGACCCTCTTGCCCAGTCAATGTAGAACATGATTACCTCTTGCACTGCATGTATCTAACAGTTTCTGCCTAGATTAAGACCTGGGTGAAAATATATGTGGTTTCACATGTACAGTTCCTAGTTTTCCTCAGCTTGCTTTCCAGGAGGCTGTCTGGGCCCTGGCTGCATCACAGGCAGGGGATGGATGTGTGCAGGAAATTACTCTGCCTCAGCTGGGGAAGGAGTTACCATCTGCAGGGCTGCTGCCAGGCTTCTGGTGGGAGTGCAGAGGTCAGGAGCCTCCAGACTGCTCCAGCACCCGGCCCGGCGCTCCTGAGGTGGGCACTCAAACCTTCCACCTTCTGTGTGGTAAAAGTGAAAAAAAAAAAGCTTTTATTTTGCCAGAGCTATGCCCACCCCTGGTTCTGAAATCATGGTGACATTGTCCCATGTCTGGGGGATTGTGCTGGTAGCTCAGGAGTGGTGACAAGGTTGGTGTGAAACACCATGGAAATGAGGAAAACCTCCATGCCCGGCTCAGAGTCTGGAGGAGAAGTGGGCAGTGAGGTCACACCTTGAATGGTGAGAGTTAAACAAACATATTGAAGAGTTCAGGGAGCACGCTGAGAAGTTTGTGGAAGCCATACAGAATTTATATTAATAACTTATATTGGACATCTGGGAGGTATCAGTGCTGCAGGAGCTGCCTGGTCAGCATGGAGTGGGGCCCGGTGGAGCGCGGTGCCACAGGTAGGCTGGAGCAAAATGTGGAAATTATTGGCAGTTAAGAAGCTGTGGTACAAAAGCGAGCAGCTGAGAGAGTAATGCCAGGAGTTTCAGCCACAGATATCTGTTTAGATAAAAAGGGCCTGTTAGTCTGAGATCTCTTCTCATGCTGCAACATGCAAATTGCAAAGGGCTGATCCCTGTGTCGCTGTGAGAGAAACTGCCATTCACTTCAGCAGGCGCTGGGGCCTGGCAACTCAGGCTTTTGTTTTATTTGGAACAAGAGTTTTTATTTCATTTAATTTGCTGCCCCATAGGAGATTTTTCATAGAAATCAAATCTTTCTTGAACCGGGATCAGCAAGAGTAGAGCTGGTTACTTTCATGATCTTGTAGTTTTGTGTCACCTCCCAGATATGTAAACTAAAAAACTAAAATCCTGATAATGTTAATCGAGAAAGCAGTCACCCTTGCATTACTCTTTCACTGTTTCTGTGAACTTAGTGGAGTTTTTATGACCTTGTGATTTGTGCTAAACAGAGGTAAATCATTTGGAGAAATATTTGCAGAGGGGCAGAGGGATGTGATGATGCCATCAACATTTGGGTTTCTGCTTGTTTAGATCAGGGACATTTTACCTGGATGATTCCCAAACATCTCTGGTAATATCCCTTCTTTCATTTTTTAGGTTTGCAATTTGTTTGTGTGTTAGGGTAAGGTGTTGAAATTTGTTGTTTGAGTATTTGAACAGTCTCATTTTTATATTTGACCTCTTTAATTGTGATTGTTTGGAAACAGTTTGATTCAGTTAAAATGCAGTATTTTCAATATACAAAGTATGTACAGAGGAACAAGGGAGTCATTATGATTTTCTCTAAGGAAATAAGCATCTCTTAGCCATCATACTACAACTGTGAAAGTTCTACTACATGACATCCATATAATTTAACCTAATAATTTTCTTTTTTGAAGTGAGGTAATGGGGAGAGTGACCTGGACTTTGTAAAAGTTCCCCTACTTACTACAGATTCCCAAGGGCAATGTAACATTCTAGACAGTGTTTTATATGCCCCGATTAAAATGTAACATATTTTTGCATTTCCTGTGCAGTGACCTGTTAGTGCTCATAGACAGAGCACTTAAAGAACAGTTACAAGGAGACATTTCCAAATGTGCCTAATATGAGCGAGTTTTTATAACATTCTTACTTCATTTGAAATTGCAACTACAGCAGGAACCATTCAGAGTGTGCATTGATTTAACTTTTTAATCCACTGTTTTGCTACGTCAAGTAAAATAAATGTTTGTTTTTAGCTCCAGTTTTTTGCATTGCTAAAACTCCTAACTACTTGCTTTAAGCTTGGGATTCTAAAGGGAGCTACATTATCTGAGATTTAAAGCTTGCTTTTTGTAGCTGCTTTCTCACAACTCCCCCAAGAAAAAAAAAAAATACAAAAGTACAACTTTAGCAAAAAGGGCTTTTATATCTCTATCAATTATAGAAACACCAGCTGCAGTAGATTACAAATGTGTTTGGCTGATTGTGATGTTGTGTGGGGAAAACTGTCACAAGGAGCTGGATTCTGTTCTCCCCGACACCACTGGGATGGCGCAGAGCTCCCTGGGCTGCAGCCGCGGTTCTGTCAGAGCTGGAGTGGGCAAGAGCAGGATCTGGCTCTGAGACTGCCACATTGCATCCTGCCAAGTCCTGCTCTGTACTTGCACACACCTCCTGGCTCTGGGAGAAAATACGGAGATGTTGAATGCGAACACAAGTGCTAACCCTGTGTCATTGTATATGCATGTGTTTTTCTGTGAGCTGAAGCAAAAGCCACACCAGTACGTCTGGAAGCAGGAGCAGAAAGCTCTGGAGAGAATCACTCCAGTTATTGTTGGTTTTTAATTGTTATATCCAAGATGCTTGTTTACTTTTACTTTCTTGAGCAAAGGGGAGGCTGAAAGGCACCACAGAACAAGAATTGTTTGAGCAGCCCATAAAGGTAAAGTCACTGGAAGTCCTGAAGAAAAGAAATACAATATCAAGACAGCAGTGCAAGATGGGCAATTTAGAACTTCTGGTGATGTAGAGCTCAGGAAAAATTAATATATCAAAGAGTGTATGGGTGATACCTCTCTATTAAATATCCTGGGGTAAAGGGTAGCAACATAAGAACTTTGAGTTGGTTATGTCTTGGTTACTGTTTTCATTTATCTTATTGTGTATGGGGTCTCTCTGGGAGGACGTGGTTGGGCCCTGGTTTATTTTAACAAAGAAAAACTGACATGGCAAACTTCTGTGTATACTTTACAGCGAAAATGCAATTTTCTACTTTCATTTAATCCCAGGAATGTTGGCATTTTCCAGGCTGTCAAACAAATGAGTGCACTGGAGGACAGTTAGATGTGTCTGTCTAGTTCATCTGTCTAATCTACCTCATTTCTAATGTGCCCATCACCATGGTGTCTAGGCAGAAAGTATCTGCCCTGATTTTGCTTTTTATGTTTATTGGCTGTGGTAACTTAATTGAGTCCTAAGAGCTTTCACATTCATCTGCAAAAATAATAACAGAAACATTATCAGAATAATGATTCATTTTTGTACTGTTACTCAGAATTTCCCCTTTCTCTTCTGAGTCTATTTGGGTAGTTGATTATTATTGCCTTATCTGGAAGAGGTTATATTTTAGAGGTGTTATATTAAATTGAGTTTTACCTGAGTCAGCTGTGACTCAAAATTTCATTTGGCTTCTAACCTGAATTCACTCAAGTCTTCTAACTTCCTTCTGCTTTTCTTCACAGAAGCTGACTTCATTTGTTAAGCCACCTAGTTTAGCAACTGTATCTGTTCTGGGTTTGCCATATAAACTGTAGGTAAAGGTACTAAAGTGACTAGAAATTGTGGCTTCAAAAATTATATTTTCATATGTAAGCCTTGGTTTCTGTTAAATTTAATTGCTTCTTTCTCTGCCAATTAGGTAAAAACACATTGTAAGGCATCAGTTAACAGTCTTTCCAAAGCAGAGGCCTGAGGTCCAGGCTAAGGGAGGAAAAAAATCCCACTGTTGATTAGCTGTGTCTGTGCACATCGTTACCACAATCTGCATGCACTCCCAGGGAGAATGTGCTGCACTGGGGCACTGTGGTGCTGCCAGCCTGCACAGTCACCCCCTCAGTGTGAGTGGTCACAGTAATTTTAGAAACACGTCTTCCAGGCATGCAATTGCATCTGCACAGTTGTGTAGCACCTTCAGCTTTTGATAAATATGGCCTAAGTAGTTATCAGTCTGCAGAAGTCAATAAACTCTCATGTTGAAGAGGCAGAGTAACCAGTGTGGTGTTCACTGAGAGGGAGCTCACTGAAAATGTTGCAAATGTAGCTTTCTCAGCTATAATTGAATTTGATCTCAGCTGTACAGTTACATACATCCCCTTTTCTATTCCTCTCCTATGTGTGTTGAAAGT